>NC_140661.1:28382955-29096080 GCF_978046115.1 Saccoglossus kowalevskii | reverse complement strand
TCCTGTTAGACCCAGTGTACAACTACCACATGTATACCCTGTATTTACCTTAACACTTGATACCATCTCTTGTTAGACCCAGTGTACAACTACCCCATGTAAACCCTATATTTACCTTAACACTGGATATCATCTCCTGTTAGACCCAGTGTACTACTACCACATGTAAACCCTGTATTTACCTTAACACTTGATACCATCCCCTGATAGACCCAGTGTACAACTACCCCATGTGAACCCTGTATTTACCTTAACACTTGATACCATCTCCTGAGAGACCCAATGTACAACTATCACATGTAAACCCTGTATTTATCTTAACACTTGATACCATCTCCTGTTAGACCCAGTGTACAACTACCCATGTAAACCCTGTATTTACCTTCACACTTGGTACCATCTCCTGTTAGACACAGTGTACAACTACCCCATGTAAACCCTGTATTTACCTTAACACTTGATAGCATCTCCTGTTAGACCCAGTGTACACCTACCCATGTAAACCCTGTATTTACCTTCACACTTGATACCATCTCCTGTTAGACATAGTGTACAACTACCCCATGTAAACCCTGTATTTACCTTAACAATTGATACCATCTCTTGTTAGACCCAGTGTACAACTACCCCATGTAAACCCTGTACTTACCGTAACACTTGATACCATCTCCTGTTAGACCCAGTATACAACTACCCCATGTAAACCCTGTATTTACCTTAACACTTGATACCATCTCCTCTTAGACCCAGTGTACAACTACCCCATGTAAACACTGTATTTACCTTAACACTGGATACCATCTCCTAATAGACCCAGTGTACAACTACCCCATGTAAACCCTGTATTTACCTTAACACTTGATAACATCTCCTGTTAGACCCAGTGTATAACTACCACATGTAAACCCTGTATTTACCTTGACACTTGATACCATCTCCTGTTAGACCCAGTGTACAACTACCCCATGTAAACCCTGTATTTACCCTAACACTTGATACCATCTCCTGTTAGACCCAGTGTACAACTACCCTATGTAAACACTGTATTTACCTTAACACTTGATACCATCTCTTGTTAGACCCAGTGTACAACTACTCATGTAAACCTTGTATTTACCTTAACACTTGATACCATCTCCTGATAGACCCAGTGTATAACTACCACATGGTAAACCCTGTATTTACCTTAACACTTGATACCATCTCCTGTTAGACCCAGTGTACAACTACCACATGTAAACCCTGTATTTACCTTAACACTTGATACCATCTCCTGTTAGACCCAGTGTACAACTACCACATGTAAACCCTGTATTTACCTTAACACTTGATACCATCTCCTGTTAGACCCAGTGTACAACTACTCATGTAAACCCTGTATTTACCGTAACACTTGATACCATCTCCTGAGAGACCCAGTGTACAACTACCACATGTAAACCCTGTATTTACCCTAACACTTGATACCATCTCCTGTTAGACCCAGTGTACAACTACCCCATGTAAACCCTGTATTTACCTTAACACTTGATACCATCTCCTGTTAGACCCAGTGTACAACTACCCCATGTAAACCCTATATTTACCTTAACACTGGATATCATCTCCTGTTAGACCCAGTGTACTACTACCACATGTAAACCCTGTATTTACCTTCACACTTGATACCATCTCCTGTTAGACATAGTGTACAACTACCCCATGTAAACCCTGTATTTACCTTAACAATTGATACCATCTCCTGTTAGACCCAGTGTACAACTTCCCCATGTAAACCCTGTACTTACCGTAACACTTGACACCATCTCCTGTTAGACCCAGTATACAACTACCCCATGTAAACCATGTATTTACCTTAACACTTGATACCATCTCCTCTTAGACCCAGTGTACAACTACCCCATGTAAACACTGTATTTACCTTAACACTGGATACCATCTCCTAATAGACCCAGTGTACAACTACCCCATGTAAACCCTGTATTTACCTTAACACTTGATAACATCTCCTGTTAGACCCAGTGTATAACTACCACATGTAAACCCTGTATTTACCTTGACACTTGATACCATCTCCTGTTAGACCCAGTGTACAACTACCCCATGTAAACCCTGTATTTACCCTAACACTTGATACCATCTCCTGTTAGACCCAGTGTACAACTACCCTATGTAAACACTGTATTTACCTTAACACTTGATACCATCTCCTGTTAGACCCAGTGTACAACTACTCATGTAAACCTTGTATTTACCTTAACACTTGATACCATCTCCTGATAGACCCAGTGTATAACTACCACATGTAAACCCTGTATTTACCTTAACACTTGATACCATCTCCTGTTAGACCCAGTGTACAACTACCACATGTAAACTTTATATTTACCTTAACACTTGATACCATCTCCTGTTAGACCCAGTGTACAACTACCACATGTATACCCTGTATTTACCTTAACACTTGATACCATCTCTTGTTAGACCCAGTGTACAACTACTCATGTAAACCCTGTATTTACCGTAACACTTGATACCATCTCCTGTTAGACCCAGTGTACAACTACCACATGTAAACCCTATATTTACCTTAACACTTGATACCATCTCCTGTTAGACCCAGTGTACAACTACCACATGTATACCCTGTATTTACCTTAACACTTGATACCATCTCCTGTTAGACCCAGTGTACAACTACCTCATGTAAACCCTATATTTACCTTAACACTGGATATCATCTCCTGTTAGACCCAGTGTACTACTACCACATGTAAACCCTGTATTTACCTTAACACTTGATACCATCCCCTGATAGACCCAGTGTACAACTACCCCATGTGAACCCTGTATTTACCTTAACACTTGATACCATCTCCTGAGAGACCCAATGTACAACTATCACATGTAAACCCTGTATTTATCTTAACACTTGATACCATCTCCTGTTAGACCCAGTGTACAACTACCCATGTAAACCCTGTATTTACCTTCACACTTGGTACCATCTCCTGTTAGACATAGTGTACAACTACCCCATGTAAACCCTGTATTTACCTTAACACTTGATACCATCTCCTGTTAGACCCAGTGTACAACTACCCATGTAATCCCTGTATTTACCTTCACACTTGATACCATCTCCTGTTAGACCCAGTGTACAACTACTCATGTAAACCTTGTATTTACCTTAACACTTGATACCATCTCCTGATAGACCCAGTGTATAACTACCACATGTAAACCCTGTATTTACCTTAACACTTGATACCATCCCCTGTTAGACCCAGTGTACAACTACCACATGTAAACCCTATATTTACCTTAACACTTGATACCATCTCCTGTTAGACCCAGTGTACAACTACCACATGTAAACCCTGTATTTACCTTAACACTTGATACCATCTCCTGTTAGACCCAGTGTACAACTACTCATGTAAACCCTGTATTTACCGTAACACTTGATACCATCTCCTGAGAGACCCAGTGTACAACTACCACATGTAAACCCTGTATTTACCCTAACACTTGATACCATCTCCTGTTAGACCCAGTGTACAACTACCCCATGTAAACCCTGTATTTACCTTAACACTTGATACCATCTCCTGTTAGACCCAGTGTACAACTACCCCATGTAAACCCTATATTTACCTTAACACTGGATATCATCTCCTGTTAGACCCAGTGTACTACTACCACATGTAAACCCTGTATTTACCTTAACACTTGATACCATCCCCTGATAGACCCAGTGTACAACTACCCCATGTGAACCCTGTATTTACCTTAACACTTGATACCATCTCCTGAGAGACCCAATGTACAACTACCACATGTAAACCCTGTATTTATCTTAACACTTGATACCATCTCCTGTTAGACCCAGTGTACAACTACCCATGTAAACCCTGTATTTACCTTCACACTTGATACCATCTCCTGTTAGACATAGTGTACAACTACCCCATGTAAACCCTGTATTTACCTTAACAATTGATACCATCTCCTGTTAGACCCAGTGTACAACTTCCCCATGTAAACCCTGTACTTACCGTAACACTTGATACCATCTCCTGTTAGACCCAGTATACAACTACCCCATGTAAACCCTGTATTTACCTTAACACTTGATACCATCTTCTCTTAGACCCAGTGTACAACTACCCCATGTAAACACTGTATTTACCTTAACACTGGATACCATCTCCTAATAGACCCAGTGTACAACTACCCCATGTAAACCCTGTATTTACCTTAACACTTGATAACATCTCCTGTTAGACCCAGTGTATAACTACCACATGTAAACCCTGTATTTACCTTGACACTTGATACCATCTCCTGTTAGACCCAGTGTACAACTACCCCATGTAAACCCTGTATTTACCCTAACACTTGATACCATCTCCTGTTACACCCAGTGTACAACTACCCTATATAAACACTGTATTTACCTTAACACTTGATACCATCTCCTGTTAGACCCAGTGTACAACTACTCATGTAAACCTTGTATTTACCTTAACACTTGATACCATCTCCTGTTAGACCCAGTGTACAACTACTCATGTAAACCTTGTATTTACCTTAACACTTGATACCATCTCCTAATAGACCCAGTGTATAACTACCACATGTAAATCCTGTATTTACCTTGACACTTGATACCATCTCCTGTTAGACCCAGTGTACAACTACCCCATGTAAACCCTGTATTTACCCTAACACTTGATACCATCTCCTGTTAGACCCAGTGTACAACTACCCTATGTAAACACTGTATTTACCTTAACACTTGATACCATCTCCTGTTAGACCCAGTGTACAACTACTCATGTAAACCTTGTATTTACCTTAACACTTGATACCATCTCCTGATAGACCCAGTGTATAACTACCACATGTAAACCCTGTATTTACCTTAACACTTGATACCATCTCCTGTTAGACCCAGTGTACAACTACCACATGTAAACCCTATATTTACCTTAACACTTGATACCATCTCCTGTTAGACCCAGTGTACAACTACCACATGTAAACCCTGTATTTACCTTAACACTTGATACCATCTCCTGTTAGACCCAGTGTACAACTACTCATGTAAACCCTGTATTTACCGTAACACTTGATACCATCTCCTGAGAGACCCAGTGTACAACTACCACATGTAAACCCTGTATTTACCCTAACACTTGATACCATCTCCTGTTAGACCCAGTGTACAACTACCCCATGTAAACCCTGTATTTACCTTAACACTTGATACCATCTCCTGTTAGACCCAGTGTACAACTACCCCATGTAAACCCTATATTTACCTTAACACTGGATATCATCTCCTGTTAGACCCACTGTACTACTACCACATGTAAACCCTGTATTTACCTTAACACTTGATACCATCCCCTGATAGACCCAGTGTACAACTACCACATGTAAACCCTGTATTTATCTTAACACTTGATACCATCTCCTGTTAGACCCAGTGTACAACTACCCATGTAAACCCTGTATTTACCTTCACACTTGATACCATCTCCTGTTAGACATAGTGTACAACTACCCCATGTAAACCCTGTATTTACCTTAACAATTGATACCATCTCCTGTTAGACCCAGTGTACAACTTCCCCATGTAAACCCTGTACTTACCGTAACACTTGATACCATCTCCTGTTAGACCCAGTATACAACTACCCCATGTAAACCCTGTATTTACCTTAACACTTGATACCATCTCCTCTTAGACCCAGTGTACAACTACCCCATGTAAACACTGTATTTACCTTAACACTGGATACCATCTCCTAATAGACCCAGTGTACAACTACCCCATGTAAACCCTGTATTTACCTTAACACTTGATAACATCTCCTGTTAGACCCAGTGTAATAATAATAATAATAATAATCTTTATTGAAACCGTATCCCGGAGTGGGATCTTAGTTGAAAATACAATAAAGTAATACAAAAAAGATAAAAAATAACACAAGTCATTCAAAGACAATAGAAAATAAAAAATAAAATTAAATTATTTGGCGGTTGGTTGAGGCAACTGGCATTTTAAGATTTTTTCTTGTCGTAATTTGAAACAAGTGTGGATGAATTTTCCTAGTTCAATGATTGTTTTGTCATTTTTAATTTTTAGTATATTTGTAAGTTTTTCGTCATCCGTCCCCAAGTTGCTTATATTGTATTTAATATTCTTGATCATGATTTCTCGTTCCTTCTTGTATAAATCACAATTGAGAAGAAAATGTTTTTCGTTTTCAATTTCCTGTTTGTCACAAACTGGGCAAATTCGGTCCTCCGCTAAAATGTTATTATATCTGCCCCTTTCGATTTGAAGGGTATGAGCACTTATTCTGAGTTTTGTCATAGCTGCTCTATGATTTGGATTTTTGATTGTGGTGAGATATTTTTCATATGCAAATTCTGTTTTAATTTTCCTATAGGTTCGTAACTTGTTTTTATGGTTTTTACCTTTATTGTCATCGTGTAATGTTTCTGTACTATGTATTTCAAAGGATTGTTCTAGTTTGCGCGTTACTGTTTCAGTGATTTGTTTTTCATCAAGAGATTTATGGTTTTCCCAAATATTACCCATATTTAAATTTTCTAAAATTTGTTTTATGTCTGTTACCCAGTTGTCTTTTCCTTTTTTATCAAGATGTATCCCAAGATTGTAAGCTTCATGTACTAGCGAATTTGGGTTAGAATTATTAATTTTGATCCAATATTTGATCATATATTTTAAGCTTGATGCTAGGAGAGGATATCTTCCCAACTCTAGTAGGCTTGCCAAATTACTTGCTTTGCTATTTACTTTTAGAAGGTATTTGCAGAAATGTATTTGTACTTTTTCCATTGGTGTTGACAGATTTGCCATTAGATGCGATTTATTGATGTTCTCGCTCGTCCAAATTTCACTGCAGTAAAGCATAATTGGTTTTACAATTGCATCGAACATTTTTAAGTATGTTTTGATTGGAGTTAGTTTTTCTGAGAATAGCATTTGTTTCATTTTGAAACATGCCTTCATTGCTCTAGCTCTGAGGTCTTCTTGTGCTCCGATGAATTTACCTGATTTGTGTAGTTTAATGCCGAGGTATGTGTAGGTTTTTGTATTTTCAAGTTCCTTTCCATCAACATAGAATTTTAGTTTGTCCTGTGATTTTTTTGACCTACTAAACATGATGATTTTTGACTTAGAGATATTAATATTGAGTTTCCATTTCTGGCAGTAAGTTTCAAGAGAATTTATGGCATTTTGTAAGCCAGTATGTGATTGGGATAATACTACAAGGTCGTCTGCATATAGCAGACATGGGAGACTTGTGTTTAGGAGACTTGGTGGGTCATTATGAGCCAAGTCTAATGATGTTTTAATGTCATTTACATAGATATTGAAAAGGAGTGGGCTGAGTCCATCCCCTTGTCTAATTCCTCTATTAATTGTGAAGCTGTCTGTTACACACTGTTTAAGTTTAACACATCCTGTTGAGTTCAGATAAATGGATTTTATGATGTTGTAGAATTTACCTGTAATACCACTTTGGATAAGTTTCCAGAAGAGACCTAGATGCCAGATGGAATCAAAGGCTTTCTGGAAGTCAATGAAACAAGCAAACAAAGTCTTTTTGTTGCTCAGGTATTTTGTGGTTAGTTGTTTGAGGACAAATAAATGGTCTTTGGTGCTACAGTTTGGCATGAATCCTATTTGTTCTCTGATAATTGTGTTGTTTTCCTTTAGATGTTTCAAAAGCCGTTGCTTAAGAATGGAGGTGAAAAGTTTACTGACACTATTAAGAAGTGTGATGCCTCTGTAATTGTTTGGATTTGTTTTGTCTCCTTTTTTGAAAATAGGAGTGATCATACCTAAATTCCAGCGATTAGGGATGTATCCACTCTGCAGGATTAAATTGAATAGTTTTTGTAGTGGTTTTATTAGTGGGTTCCTGCTGGCCTTGATCATTTCATTGGTAATTTTATCTGCGCCTGGAGCTTTTTTATTTTTGAGTTTAGTTATAGCATTTTGGATTTCTAATTGTGAGATGTACTTGTCTAAGTTGGCTTTAGGTAGAGAGAGTGATTCATGATTTTTTAGTTGTAGCTGCAATGAGTTTTCGCTCATTGTATTACTTGTTTCTTTACTCAGTTTCCTAAAATGTTCAAACCAGGTTTGACTGTCAACATTATCAGAGTCATTATTTATTTTGGTGTCTTTTAGCTCTCTTAATAAATTCCAGTACTCACTGGGGTTTGATTCACTAAAACTTTCGAGCTTGTTCAATATATCATTTTTAAAATCTCTCTTTTTCTTTTTTATTAGCCGCTTGTATTCCCTCTTCAGACTGTAGCATTTTTCTCTCAGTTTAATGTTGTATGGGTTTGCACTAAATTTACTGCAGATACCCAAAATTTCTTTCTTTAGATTATATAGGTCCTTGTTGAACCATTTTGGTTTACATTTATTTTTTTTTGGTTTTCTCCTGATATGTTTTTTCAGACATCTGCCAGCTGCTTCAATGTAAATACTTGAAAGCATAGTATTTGCCTCATCAATTGATTGTTGTGTATTGTCAAAATGTTTAATGTTAAAGTTATTAATTAAATTTGTAATATCTCTGCTTTGTAGCGTTAGGTTGAATATCAAATTTGACTCGCTATTCCAAATGTAAGTGTCAGTTTCATGTACTAATTTATCACTGTGGGAGTGTGTTATTTTCGAAATATTATTTGTGTAAATTGCATTTGTTTGAAGATGAAAAGTTATTTGGCAGTGATCTGAGAGTAATAAATTAATTAATGTGTATAACTACCACATGTAAACCCTGTATTTACCTTGACACTTGATACCATCTCCTGTTAGACCCAGTGTACAACTACCCCATGTAAACCCTGTATTTACCCTAACACTTGATACCATCTCCTGTTACACCCAGTGTACAACTACCCTATATAAACACTGTATTTACCTTAACACTTGATACCATCTCCTGTTAGACCCAGTGTACAACTACTCATGTAAACCTTGTATTTACCTTAACACTTGATACCATCTCCTGTTAGACCCAGTGTACAACTACTCATGTAAACCCTGTATTTACCTTAACACTTGATACCATCTCCTAATAGACCCAGTGTATAACTACCACATGTAAACCCTGTATTTACCTTAACACTTGATACCATCTCCTGTTAGACCCAGTGTACAACTACCACATGTAAACCCTATATTTACCTTAACACTTGATACCATCTCCTGTTAGACCCAGTGTACAACTACCACATGTAAACCCTGTATTTACCTTAACACTTGATACCATCTCCTGTTAGACCCAGTGTACAACTACCACATGTAATTCCTATATTTACCTTAACACTTGATACCATCTCCTGTTAGACCCAGTGTACAACTACCACATGTAAACCCTATATTTACCTTAACACTTGATACCATCTCCTGTTAGACCCAGTGTACAACTACCCCATGTAAACACTGTATTTACCGTAACACTTGATACCATCTCCTGTCAGACCTACTGGACAACTACCACATGCAAAATCTACAGTATCGTTCCTGTCATATGGCGCTTCTTGGTCAAAACATAACACGTCTGGATAACAAGGATCATCTGCACATGCGTTAAAATCTTCCTCACAAAAATCTCCTGTCCAGCCGTAGTCACATATGCAGGGAACAACCTGTTGCAATGACGAAGTAGATAAAACTATTCTACATAAATCATAAATGAAAATATAATGGATTATTGAATATTCCTGTTTAATTACTTATTAATAATATATTATGTGATACCGTACTTTAAAACCATCATTTACGACATCTGATCCGTTGGTATAGCTAGTAAAATCACAAGTGCCACCATTTTGACAGTCGCATAGACGAACTTCAACATCAAATACTGACTGAGCATCCTCTGTATCAGATGCAACATATGCAAGCTTCACTTTGTTTAGGTTTTCAGGTGTCCATTGAAATAAACCAAAGCCTTCACATGTATTATCTGTCAGAATAGCAACAACCAAAATTTAGAGACAAATTAGTAAATGTAATGCGGAATATTATCATATACCTCGCATTGCACGGCCTCGTAACGCTATGGGAATCGTGATGCAGGAGCCGTGCAATACCCTAATATCCGAAATCCCCATGTTCCGAAATCCCCGAAATCCCTATGTTCCGAAATCCCTATGTTTCGAAAGCCCTATGTTCCGAAAAATGAAAGACTGGATATTAACGGGTCATCGATAGAGGGCGTATATGTCGTCAATTACCTTAACGTCTCTATTGACCAGAATATGGAAAGCTCACATCCCATTGATAAAATTTGCAAAATTATTGCACCAAAAATTGGATTAATTTCACAACTACGTCATTTTGTACCTAGAAATATCCTTATTCTGTTATAAAAACTCCAATTCTCAATATCACGCCCGGGCACCTTTTACCATATTTGGCAAACGCGTCTATTTCCTGAAACTACTTTCTGTTCACAAACGAAGCGCGTAATTTGAGATTATAGTCAGCGCTTCGATAATGGCTGATGATATTATTCAGTGGATGGGAGATATACCGAAAGACCAGTTGGACTCATTATTACCCTGACGAAAGCCGGCATTCCACCACAACCAATCATAAAACACAAAAACGTCAAGTTTACAGCACTACGATATTGTCTCTACGGAAGATTATCGGTGCAGTTTAGCAGGGGCGGATCCAGCAAAATGTATGGGGGGGGGGGTCCAGGCCTATAGGTCGAATACACGGGACCGTACGATTCGGACGATGCTATGCGTAATCCAGATGCATTTTCATGCGTTTGGAGGGGGCCATGGCCCCCTTGCCCCCCCCTCTGGATCCGCCACTGCAGTTCAGATATTCTTAGTTGAGCTACGCAAGAATCTAGAACTGTAAACCAAACTGCTTCTTACCAAGCAATTGTTTCTCGTTCACCGACTACAGTTTTAACAACTGTGAAATCAAACCTCCGTTTGTTGTGTACAGTACAGTGTATTATCCATGCGGTCAGTAAATGACCAACTTAGCTGGACTGTAGTGTTCACTCTTATTTAGAAAGAAAGTTTATAATCAGTTCGTATTTATTACCGTTAAAATGTTGTTATAAATTTACGTTCATTTGCTGTTTCATTAAAACTTATTGTAATTTGTGGATATATTTGGCGACATTTGTTTGTTTATTGTGGGAGAGTTGTTGGCGTTGGCGTCGTTTAGAATCCCCCGTGTAAATCCGCGCCAGTAAAAAGCACCGTATCGGAACCCCGATTAAATCAAATAGGATTTCTTTTGGGCAAGACGAGCGAAAAATATCATAACTAAAAACTTTTTTTCAATAAAGTATATGATAAAACGTTTATGAACTGGATGCGGCTTTTGCTGCCCTCGATCGTACTTTTTACTCGCGACCTCGGGCCGCAAAAGCCGTACCCAGTCTATAAAGAATAATAGTAGGTGACTATTACTTTCATATTAAAAAAATAGTCTATAACGTCATTTACCTTCACCAATACTGCCACCTGGTATGTCTTCTTGTAGACTGTAGGTAACAATATCTCCATTCGGGTCGGTAGCATAAACGCACTCATTGACTTGTTCATCAACAGTAGCGTTGATAACAGGATTAGCTTTGATTGCAGGTGGGTAGTTGGCTGTGAAAGATGGAAAGATAAAAGTAAAAATATCACTCGGATAATACTATTGATGGTATTCAAGAGAAGCCAACCGCGTGTAAATCGGAAGAACGTCGGAAATGTGCAACAATTTAATGGTTTTGATTGAACTGCAGTTTATTCCCGGACACAAGTATGCATACCGCTGTGATATGAAGGATGAATATACCTAATTCATTTGCGTCCTTCTCAGATGTCGCTGATGTGAGTTTTGTTGATTCTCCAACTGCTTCATCGCCAGTTAATAAGACATCATAATAACAGTTCATATCAGCACCACAGGTATCCTCTGCAAGATCTAATCTCTCTTCATCTACCTCTATGTCATCCAGAAATATAGGTACAAATTCTAGGTCATTGAAATCATCCCATGAAGTATCTTCTTTATAGCTGAACAGTGATTCGTCCTCTGAAATCCTCCCTGTTATATGAAACGTTTTAAGTGAAAATATAAATTCAATAATACATAATACTATTCACAGCAGACGTGATATAAAGAAGATATACGCGTACTTACATGTTTCCCCAAAATTGAAGTAATCCTCCTCCGTCATATCACCATAATCCATTGGTTCTCCATCACGTGGAGTGAAATCGTTACTCGGATCACCATCCCATACACCTTGAAGTGAACAAAAAAATGTAGTCACAAACAAAAATGTTAATGTAAAAGCGTTATAAAAACCTCGTTTTATACTGCTACTGCTCTGCTACTTGTGATAAATAAGAAATAGTTTTCTACATCATCACAGTTTCCATACATGCATATTGAACAAATACTACTCACAATAAATTTATAATAATATCAATCAAAATTGAATTGAAAAAAGATATAATAATGTATTTGTTTACTACTGAAACTAACACTTACCGAGCAGACCCAATGTATCGTTCTTGAATGTTTCTGGTGCACTAAATATAATATCAAGTATTTTTTCAACAACACCAATGGAAATAGATATTCCCGATGCAAACACTGCAACTGTTCTGTTTTTAACAGCAGTACCATTGACCACATCACGTCTCATTGATAGTTTTAGGTTCGTCGTGTTATATGCAGTGAGGTCTGTTACAACATAAAGATCATTTAATCGATTGAGAATCTCAAAACTTATAAACATAGCATTCCGTTTACTTGGAGCTAGAACGAACTATTGTTAACTTTAACTCATTGGTTTTCATAATTGTAAATATGAGATAACTATAAAAGAAAATGTACATAGTGCATCCTTTCTAAGTCAAGTGAAGCAACTTACCTTCAGTTAGTAAGTTTTTGTTGAAATATGTTTCGTCAAGTAGTATATCATAATCCGTTCTGTTTTCATATAATGTTGTTTGTACCTGTGGATCAATGAGAGAACATTGAAGAAAAATACATACTATATTTATTTAGTGTCTACTATTATGCGAGTGGAAAATATACCTTAGATGAGCCGGTTTCCTGTGCCACAAATGCTGTGAATACTGTTGCGTTGGTGAAGCTACCATTTATATCAATGGCTTTAGCCGTCCTGCCCTGTAACTGAAAGAACTCTTGACTGGCGTTTACCAGTGTATATTCACCCAATCCATTGAATGTGTAATTGACATTATCCAACGTCACTAAATGTGGGTCACCAAACATCCAACCTATGAAAGAGATTGTGTTAGCTACATGTCTCACAATATCATGAGTACTTATAAATACATCGCTTCTAAAGTGAGGTACATATACCTGTTTTAGGTGGAATATAGCCACTGCACGTCCCTGCAGGTCTTTTTTCGATATACATATCACAAAATAGTGGATCGTTCGCCTTCTCGCAGCATGCATACCTTGGTAACACATCGCCCTCTGAAATGGATGCAGAGATATTACTTGTAAATTCAGACCTTGGTTATAACCTCTACTGATTAGATTTTACAGTATTATTTCATCTATCCTCACCTATCCAGTTCATGTAAGCATCCCAGTCAAAATTAACCCATCGTCCGTATGCCGAGAGAAAATAATATCTCTCTGAAAAACTGCTGTCCCATGTAGTGCCATAGCCATCAATCAGCGAATAATCGTTTCTGTAACAACATCTTTGACCGCTATTATTCTGGTTTGGAAAAGCTGTTTGAAGGCATAACCCTTGAGCTGTGGGTAGAAATATGCTGGGTGAGATAAAGTAATAGTGGGATATAAATAATGGATAAACATTTAACAACGTTTAATTACATTAATGAATACCTTCTAGTAAATTGACAGTGTTCACTAAGTCATTGTCGCCGGTATAGTGATCACTTATTTCTTCACTTGCACTGTTAGCTTTTCCGAAGGAGTTGTCACTTTTCCCCTGGGTAAGTACGCAAGGGCAAACACCGAGCTCGCTATTCCACGTTTCTGGGTCTGGTTCATTATTGTACCAAGTGAGACACTCTTGTTTATAATTATATGTATTATTGTCGTTGTCCTCAACTCGGAATATCCATTGTCCTTTCAGCTCAGTATTTCCTGCAGCAAGGTCAGGTTTATAACGCGCTTCTACCTCAGTGAACTGTAGTTGTGCATTCTCTATCTCATCTTCCTTCCCATTTCCTCCATTGTATCCATAAATAACATTGTTATGGCTTCGTAGAGTCGTGTCCCACATCATTTCTTCTTCTTTGTAGTTAACAAGAACAAACCCGAACGTACCATCGGTGGCAAGTACGCCCTGAAATGTGTTCGGCTGTGAAATAAAATTATAAAATATAAAATAAAAGTCAAACACAAGTATCGATAATTAATACCAAGCTGCATTATTATATGTAAAGTGGATGGGTTTTGGTCTCATCATTACGTGCTTCATATACAAATGTGTAGTACCAACAAATCAATCAATCAATCAATTAGTTTACTTATAAAATGAATCAATTGTATTATTCGAAAACTTAGGCCACTTTGTATTTCATATTGTAGATATTAGACTTGTATCCACGGTTCATTACTATTTGTTTCCCCTATTTCACAATAATTCATCAAAGCACAGCTGAATACGTGCTTCATCGCATACTCGCCATTCGCTTTAAGCTCATGGGTCTGCTGTGTACAGATAGCTATTGATATCACTCATTGTATGTGGTTTTATTTTATTGTTTTATTTTATGTGCATAATCTGAATCTTGCCATTTGATTGGCTGAAGTGAGGTCTTATATCTGGCACTAAAAGACCTGAGATTCTGTCCGAAACTGAATAATTGGCTTAATCGAAATCATTGTGACCACTGTTCATAGTGATTGTGGGGCGTGATGAAATAATTACTAGCCATATCTTTAATATCATTGCGAATTTTGCGAGACAAGTCCCAGTGATTAACGTGACCGTTATTTGCTGCATATCATACGAATCGAACACGTGACGTCATTGACACGTTCGTCGTTACATGTAGAGATACCTGTAATCGTAAATGTAAAGATTCTAAACTAAAAACATTTTATTTTTGTTTTACTTTTTTGTATTACTACAGGTTAGTTGAAGTTAGTTAATATACTAGAATAAGAATTATAATTAGAATGCCAGTTACACTATACAACTCAAAATCTACATGGAAATTCAACATAATAAATTGCAAATTGGAGTATTAAATATTTTCAGAATTATACCATCGGGTGATTTTATAAAACAACGTTAAGATAGTAGTAAGATTCAGGAAAAGACGTTTGGAGGATCTGTAATTTACACATAGTTACTTATTTCGTGGCGTATAACTTATGTTATAACAAAGATATAAACTTGGGTATTTGGTAGAAAATATAAGAACTATTTGGGAAATATCAGCAAATGTGTGGCAGGTGACAACTTATGCTCGATTCTTTTCTTTAGTTTTCAATGGTTTTGTGGAAAATGACTGCCTTAACATTCAAAACGTTCATTGCATATAAAGAAAACTTTTTTGGGAAATATGATTATAACACTGTTACAAAGATAGCATAAATGTCACTTGTTTGATATAAATTGCAGCTTTATATTACAAAAAACATATGATTAAGACTCACAATGATATATGGTGGGTACCACACGTGGTCATTCTCATATCGAAACTTCTGACATCCTACAAATGTTCACCACAACAGCGGTGAAAAATACAGTGGCTATTCTCAACCGACGCTTTGAGCTTGCATTATTATACCGAATATATCTTAAAACAGAAATTGTGGCACTCAATCCTCAGAGGTACCATGGAGAGGGCAATCGAAAACGCAGCTATGGATATATTAAATATGATTACTGAATCTGCAGAAGTGCCAGCACATAATGTATCACAGGACATCTGTTATCGGTACAGACACTTATACTATGGGTAAACCATTGAGTTCCAGTACACAGTGTACCGGATATTCCTGAAACACTACAAGACATATCATCTGTTATCAGGACAGACACTTATACTATGAGTACATCACTTGATTTGAGTTCTGATAAGAGAGAAGTTCCAGTACACAGTGTACCGGATATTCCTGAAACACTACAAGACATATCATCTGTTATCAGGACAGGACACTTATACTATGAGTACATCACTTGATTTGAGTTCTGATAAGAGAGAAGTTCCAGTACACAGTGTACTGGATATTCCTGAAACACTACAAGGCATAGCATCTGTTATCAGGACAGACACTTATACTTATGAGTACACTTTATATAAGACTATATATTGCCTACCGTATCGTGTGTGTATTTTGCCCTAAAACAAGGAACTGTCTCCCACGTCACTATAATAATCCAGTTGGCCGTAAATTCAGCGAATCTCTCATCCGGGTTACTAACGGTGGGATACTGAGTTCTGATCCTTTCGTTCACAGCGTCCATAATTTTCTTGTTTTTCTCTGATAAGGTATCGCCTTGGGAATCATAAACCTATTAGAATATTAAAAGGACACTAATCAATGTCCTTACACGAGGATTGTCAGAACACGTGACTGATACGTAGAGTGTATTATACTTTGGTGTACACATCTTTTGGAAAAAAATGCTGATTGAAAAAAAACACTAACATTCTATTCAAAAACAACAGTGACACTGATGTCATCATGAATTACAGTACATATTCTTAATAATATATCAAAAAAATATTGTGTAAACCACAAATATCTCGAATATTAGCTTATTTTGCGAGAGTTAGCTATGACGTCAAAAGATCAATTTGCTTGCACTGACCAATCAAATTGTCGGGATTTGTATTACTTAGTAAGAATATATATACAAATTCCCCACTGTTTTATTACGCTGAACTGTCATGATATATGATAAGTGTTATCTATAGAGACGAAGGGTTACTAACACTTTATACATATTTATCTAGGCTGGGTTATTTGCTTTGTGAAACATCACGATTCTACGATATAAGTTATACCATAATATGGTGTATGTTCAAAGTAGAGATACGTTTTACCTGATAAAAGACTTCGCGATTCACGTGAGTCATGTCTACGTCATCCCAAAATATAGCAACCATTGGAGTTGTGTGATTAACGGTAAAGCCACCTTCATATGGATTAGGATGTGTATATTTCTCGCTATTTTCGTTAATGAATGTGAATAAACCATTGTCTGTGAACTAATAACATAGTCAGTTCAGTATAGAACCGCATTATCAATATAATTAAACAGTAGTTTTGTATACAAACTTGCACTTACATAAAGACTATAGTAAAAGTTTCCCCAGAAGGGAAAACCAGCAGGAGGAGTGATAGTTTGTGATACAATGTCGAGTTTTCCATCTGAATAACTTTCATCATAAACTTCAGTAAGACGGACATCACCATTATTATCACCATATGGAAATAGTATTATCTCTGTTGATTACAAAACATGTATAAATAAAACAATTTCAGTTACGACCAACTAGATAATTTATGTATGGTACAAGAATACCTAGATTGTGTGTCTCAATTGAAGACAAAAATGAGAAATAACAGGTTTATATAAAATTAAAAAATAAATACAGGCGAGTAAAGTAGTTGTTAATAATGTTAAGACAACGTTTTCATGTTTTACCATTCATATGTCACAATGGCTTTGTAATGCGAGGATCTTACAGGATACATGTTTTATACATATTGTACAAATGTCTTTAAAACAAATCTATTCACCGTGTTTAATGAAGACAGTGGGGTTCTATACGACATAATGATACATAATACTGGGAGTCTTCCATATAATGATTATTTTAAATTATTTGATGGTACGATTTTACCAATTTTGAGTTATGGATCAGAGATATGGGGACATAATAGGTATCAGGTAGTAGAAAGAGCCCAGTTAAAATATTGCAAAGCTTTTTTAGGAGTTTAAGTCTTCCACATCCGACGTTGCAGTACTCGGAGAGTGTGGTAGATACCCTATATATAATTATACAGTCAAAAAGTGTATGAAATACTGGCTAAGACTATTAACCATGCACCCAAGTAGAGTTGCTAAGCAAGCTTATAAACTTGCGCTCAATCTTGATGAGAATGACAGAACGTCATGGGCAACACACATAAAATCTATTTTTTTGAGTTTGGTTTTGGCGAAGTGTGGTTTTGGCAGGGTCCTGGTGACCCTGAAGCCTTTCTCTGTCAATTCATGTCAAGGAGAGCGGAGGTGTGTACAAAAGACAAACTACGTACATATTGTAATTTCAAAGTCCTATTCCAGAGGGAAGATTATTTATTATTTATTAGTAATGTTAAATTGAGAATAACATTATCATGCTTTAGATGTTCCAGTCATATATTGGCAATAGAGGGCGGCAAGGTCATGGGGCTTGACATTGATTATAGACTTTGTCAAGTCTGTGACATGATGGAAGTAGAGGATGAATATCATTTCATTATGATATGTCCTCTGTGTCATGAATTTGTTTTCGCGTATCTGTTGGTCGACTTAATTAACTGATTATTAGCGAATTGCTGTGTTATGTCTGTCATCGTGTAGGCCTATTTGAAGTTTTGGACGGAACTTGGCTCAGTGATTTGGAACTAATTACAAGATACCGTCGCTATTCTGACATCCGTAGTTATTAATGTAGTGAACGATTAATCAAAATATATGACGTATTCAGTACTTAGTGTGATTGGCTTTATGATTGAAGGTTACGCCCTAGAGTCTTTTTACTGTTTTGTAATTGGTTAGAGTTTTGAAAATGAATAAAGAGAGTTTGAGTTGGTCTTGGCGAATACTCCACGATAGACGCAGTAGAGAGAGAGTGCAGTCCTGGGCAGTCGAGTCCAGTCTAAGAGTCTTGGGGCGAGCCTTGAGGCAGTCCAGTCTTGGGCGAGTCTTGGTTCAGCCTTGTGAGAGTCTTGGGGACTTTTCCCCAGGGCGCTGTGTCTTATAGAGTGCTCCAAAAGATCGACTAAGACGAGAGCTAAAACGTATTTCGTTGTGTGTGCCTTATTTGACTGTAAAGTATAAGTGACTTTCCCGATCTCGTACCTCAAGGGGACGAGATAGAGAGACGAGACGAGATTCCCCCCTGGCAAGTGTGGAGAACCTCAGAGAGAAGAAGTATTTACCCCTGATATCTGTATGAGATGATTAGAAAGCGACTCATTCCTATTTGGTCTTATACAAATCCATCTGTAAATACGTTTTATACTTTAATGTCATGTAATTCATTTGAAATTATTAGTAACTTAGCTGTTTTTATACAAAATGCATTTAAGTTGAGACAAGATGTACTTGACCTTTGACCAAAGATTTGTTGCATCAGTATTGTAATAAGCAAAAGGGGCCAGTGGCCTATAAGAGCAAATAAATATATAAAATATATATATAAATTAGCTAGGTTCAAGATCTAGCTAATTATGCATATTTTTGCAAACGAATTATGTGAAGTATTGTATTAGTCAAGTTCAAATATACGACAGGTATTCACCCGCAATTGGTCTGCGATTGGTTAAGTTGTATTCAATCGCCATTTGAAATGTAATATATATATAAATAATTCATATAAATCGAAACTACGCCATCGTGAAACCCAGTGTACTATTACACAAATAAATAATTAATAAACAAATTAATAGTTGTCGCCTTGCGTTGTAATTAGTATGATTTGTTTACAAACTGTCTGAGTGATCATTGTTATATTCATTACGTAATGTCAGGGTACATTCACCTCCCATTATATTGAATACATACCTTTGCAATCACGACCATCTCCTCGGTAACCTTGTACACATGTACAATTATAACTACCTTCCACATTTGTACAAGTAGCATTCTGATGACAGTCGTGAATAGAAATCTCACATTCATCAATATCTAAGTAAATACAATGTAGTGCAATTAGACTCTTTTTATATAAATCTCAAGGCTTCAATATAGTAATACATGAACACTTCGAGATAATAAAGTGGTACGTTAGACAATATAATGACCATCTTCAAGACTATTGGTAGAACTTATTTTGGTAAAAACATTTGCCGGTTTTCACATACCTGTGCAGTTTGTATTATCGTCTGCAAGTTCATATCCATTATTACATGAACATATATAACTACCAAACGTATTTTCACAATTGTGATCGCATATGTCATCATCACATTCATTGACATCTGAAAATATTTAAACAATTACTTTATAAATATAAATATAAATTCATATGAATTGGTAGACTAGAAGTACTATTGAAGTCGTTACCAGTCGGTGAGGGTGTTTACAATGAAGAGATACTGATATCCCAATGTGCAATGCCTTATTGGCTTATTTTTACTGCACAGAACGTCCGATCCATTTGACTGTAGCTCCCATTGTCACCAATCGAGCTGACGTTACTCTCTACTCAGCCCTGCTGTTCTTCCCTACTCGAACTGTCCTTACCATTTATAAACATAAACAAGAAAATTGCATAGTTTTCGTTTTAGCTATCTATTCACTTCGTCGTGTATCGGCTATTGTTCAAACTCATTGACTGTTCAAGGAATGTTTCGATTGAACAGTCAATAACAATTGTCCCTACGCATAAGGTGGAAAAATTCTACGAACAATCGCGTGATCATATTGTACTCAGTTGCGAAATTACGCATGTGGCATAAGGCGTGCGTAGTATCAAAATGACGTCATATTCTAAATATAAAAACATTGTAATATTTCAGGTTAACTATTGCATTTGTAAATAAGTTTCAATAATATTCGAAAGTTGGAACAAATTCTCTCTCCTTTATGCATTCTGCCATTGAGTAAATTGTTAAGTATAAGATTATAAGCCTAAATTCATTGCATAGTACAGAAGATGATAGCATGTTGGGGTTGGGTTATAGTGTATAGATAGCTCCGTATAGTTAATTCAAAAAACGGAATGTGTTACATCATATTATAGAGTTGGTGATTTTTTTTATAACTGTGTCATTTATTCAAACAATTTGACAAATTTGAATAAACAGGTCACAATAGGTGTACCCAAATTGGGGTAACCCAGTTGTGTTTTTTTTAGGCAAATACAGGTGTATTTCAATGTTTACATTGGTTTCAGGCACAAATGCATTTATTACCTGGTGCTATATGCAATTAGACTTACCACAACATTTTCCTTCATCTTCCAATTTATAACCTTCGCGACATTGACATTCATAGCCACCATCATGATTTGTACAATTATGGTCACAATTGTTAAGTATTTCATTCTCACATTCATTAACATCTGAAAATTAAAACATACAAAAGGCAGTAGCTCTGTGATGTAATATAACTGATAAAAAAGAAATGAGTGTTTGAAGTTTATTTTACTTTATAACAAGAATAGCGCCTCTGCCGATCGCCTTCCGATCAATTTCAATTTGATTTGTTTCAAATGTCACCGTCTCCTAGGCGTAAGTACATGGAAGAATGGAAAATGTGTTCAAGCTATATTCTGGGTAGCGTGAACGTATGTTCGTTAAAGTGAAAGTGGCACACCTTTGAGATACCGCTATCTATCTGCGCATTACATCGTTTAGCATGATCAAAGAAAGTAACATGTAAAGAAAATTCAAATCACATCTTAAGAATGAAATGTACATGGCAGTGTATAAATATTAGAAAACAAAACAACACACGTTTAGTTTATATTAAATCAAGAATAATTCCTATTTTCAATTTTGCTTTTTGTATTAAAATTAACTTTGCCACAAACGGTCACGGATAGTGTATACTAATAGTCGGTTGAAATAAACATTGTTTTATATAACTTACCTTCGTTACAAGTCAGACCAGTCCAATTAGATGTACACGTACACGTAAACTTGTCAATTCCATCTGTACAGGTGCCGCCATTCATACATGGATCCGATAAACATTCATTTATATCTAAAATATGAAAGAAGGTTATATTTACCAGGAAAAGGGCGTACAACAAGTTAGTAAAATAATAGTTATAGAAACGCTATGCAATTGTACAATACATTTTTTTTTATTTAAAAATAACCCCATCTTACTCAGTTCACAATTGGTTCCATTATATCCAGCAGAACAATTACACGTATATGCATTCACAAGATCCGTACATTCTCCATATATACACGGTCCCGATGCACATTCATCAATATCTAAGAAAGATAAAATATATACAGCAAGTCTCAGAAGTATTGGGGCAGCCAATTTGCAAACTCGCTAGCGAATTAGCTAACTGCTTGGGTTTTGACTAAACGGTTGGCTTTCGAATCTCGCTGGCGCCGTCTTGTGGTCACGCCCACTTAAGGCGAATCTATATAACAGTAGGGGACGATCCTCATACTTTAGGAGCTATTCGGCAACGGTCTTACAGTTGGATGGCGATTTCGCTTTCAAATATACCAGGGAAAGTGTTCTATGCTCTTTCGTGTCCACACAAAAACGACGAATGAGGTCGATTTTTTCAGCGGTTAGTCAGTTACCCCAACGGATCGTTTAAGTGTGAAAGTTTTGTTATTTTCTTCCTGATTTGTAGGAAACTGTTTCTCAACTTGTATATTTAGTGTCAAGCAGTGTTCAAAAAGGTTAAACTCATATAATAAATATCGGTAGATTAATCGCATTTATAATATTATCACGCCAGCTGACTGTGTTCATTTTTGGGCTCAAATCATTCAGGGGAATCCAGACAGGATGCGTAAAAACATTGCATGTCCCGTAATGCAATATAGACTCGCCAAGAGTGGACGCGATCATAAACAGGCGCCAGCGAGATTCGAAAGCCAACCGTTTAGTCAAAACCCAAGCAGTTAGCCAATTCGCTAGCGAGTTTGCAAATTGGCTGCCCCAGTACTTCTGGAACTTGCTGTAAGTGTATTCGTCTCGATATGTAATGAAGCTTATACATGTATTCTTTAAACAAGATTATATTAGGTTTAATATAATCGTTTTTAAACAGTATTTCATCCATAAACAACTAAATAAGTACGAACTAATTATGGTCAGTTTATTAATGAGGATGTCTGCGTTTTCGACATAGTTCATATTGTTTATACATGTACTGTACACCTTTGCGGTACCAGTAAGTCAATATGGACAGCGAACAATATGTCATGTCATATGGTGTATATTTATGGTGATAGTCTGAATTTATGGCCAACCAAAAAAAAACATATTTTTCTATCTTTCTGTGAGCTGTTTACAGTATTCAATACAGGTAAGTATTACGTAGATTGAAAAAAAAACAGCAAGTAATGCATTGTAGCCATGACGTCCACGTTTCTCGTTTAATCCGGTTATTTATGTTTTGTTTTTGTTTGTTTCATCAAAATAATGTATTCGATGTAAGTGTTGATTTATCATGTAAATATTGCTGAAAAAATATCCAACTACAAAATTCAGGATGTATGACATGTTCCTATATTGTGTTGTACATATTTTATTATGCTAATGTGCACGTGGTCGACATACCTGTATCACAATATGTTCCCTCGTACCCAGCATTACAATCACATTCATAATGATTGATTTTATCAACACACTGACCTTCCACACATTGATGGTTCTCACATTCGTCGATATCTGCATGATTAAAAACAGAAAATGCATCACCCCTCTGGGAATGCTGAAGTGGTGATGCAATTGTTGATACATAATAGTTTAACCTATGGTATTTTGTGTGGTATGATAAACAACGATAGTTAGCACGAAACAACGACTGTCACATCTAAATTATTAAAGTCGCGAAAGTGATCCTAAACAGATGGTATCGAACTCCGATATACATTATTAGATTGGATCATAGTAACAAATAACCGACCAGAGCACGTATATCCATTTTCGTCTAGTTCATAGCCAGGATCACAATAGCATACATAACTTCCTTCAGTATTGGTACATCGTTGAGAGCAATGATTTACGTCTAAACATTCATTTATATCTGTAATATCAAATGATATACGACATAATTAAGTATTTATTATCATCAGTTTATGTAATCAGTAGAGCAGTCAAATTATGTGTGCGTTATTACGTCATACATTTCACAATATATTATGTGGTCTGTGTTTTTTGTTGTGTATGTAATTTCGATATGTATATTACCAAAGTGCCGTCATGGCATGCTCTCATTACTGCATCCTATACATTACCTATGCACACACTGTTATCGTCGTTATCTAGTTTATATCCTCGGTCACACTGGCATTGCTGTCGATTATTCTTGTCGATATAACAAACCCCATTTTCACATTGTTTACTACAGACTTCAGTTGCTGTAATCAATAAATCGGTAATTGGGTTATATGACCTAACGCCATGGCCTCGCCCTGACATTTGTGGAATATGGAAGTTATTTTTACGGTGCGGTCTATCTTGCTATATCATTGTTATACCAAAGTAGCTGAAACAACATGGTTGTAGTTATACCTTTGATTGCAATATTTAATTTATTAGACACATGTTTATGCAAGATTATAACTTTGGAAGTCGTATTATTCAACCTACAAAATCATAACATTTAACACTAATTTTGAAGACCAAAATATACATAATAATAAATACTTTGGAACTAATGCCTAGGCATTATATGATATAAGACCAATGGGGAAGTATATAACAGTTTGTAACACCACTAATAAACACAATTAATTCAAGCGATATTATGTTACATAGCAAATTTTATTAATTGCGTAAGTAATAATTTAAGGTAGAGATGCAGGTTTGTGGGCATTTGGGAGTGAAATTTTATTTTTTTGACTTGTTATTATCCAAACAGTCTTGGCTATAGACTGTTAAAATTTTGTAGAATTGTGAATAGTGGAACATACTCAAAAAATGATTTTAAAATATAGATAACAGGTGCAAACATTCTTAGCAAGATTTAGCAAGGCTGTACATAAATAATAAAAAAGAAACATGGTGAAAAAACGAAATGACGGGATCTCCATATTATGCACTATATTTAACTTTTTACAAACCGATAATATTTTTAAATTTGGAACTAATTATGAGCATTAGTAAACTTCTTACTGAGTGAATTGTTATGCAAATTAGCAATTATCTCAGCTTCTTTTTAGTGCACATCCCAGAACTTTAAAAAAATAGCTCCTAGACGCTTTGACCTTTTGTTTTGAAATTTTCACAAATGATTGACAATGTGTGTATCTTCAAAACGCCGTCGGGGCATTGTTTTGGTTACAACAATCGGACAGACAACTAGCCTGGGTGTTAATGTATGCATTAACTTGAAGTAGTGAAATTTGAGCTGCTGCCCTCCAAAATTGACAAATGATCTGCGTTTAGATCTGATAGTTGTGGTGTTCGAATCGAATCTATCTCTACTGACTTACGGGAACATGTTTTGTGGTCTTCATTTAAATCAAATCCTTCTTCACAAGAGCATTGGTAACTTCCTTCAGTATTCGTACAATTTTGTTCACAATCATTGCTTCCTAGTAAACATTCATCAACATCTACAAAGTGAGACGAGAAACTACGTTGGAAACAAATAACTCATTGATGGAATTAACGCAATCCATAATAACAATATTATATATATATGTACACAAAAATGGTAAGAGTTACTCTTTTTACCTGTGCAGTTATCCGTGCCTCCATCCAAGCAGTGACATACATACGATCCGTCAGTGTTACTACAATTGGCGCTAGCATAACACATATGTGTACCATCAGTACATTCATCAATATCTTCACAATAAGTACCGTTTCCTTTATATCCCAGTGATGGGCATGTACACTCATATCCACCAATAGTATTTGTACATTGAGCAACGTCATCACAATCATCCAAACCACTGGCACATTCGTCTACGTCTACAAAAGGTCATGTGGTTAGCGTAAAGTTGGGATTATGATTTACCAATGATATTCCCTATTCACTATAGTTCATTGTTTGCTAAAATATTATCGATATTCCTACCAGCGTTAACTAGACAGATATGTTAAAAAGTTGAAATAATACAAAACACTGAATGATATGACACACAAATGACCGACTGGGTAACATTTCATTGAAATCACACACTGACAACTAAATCATATAGAAGACGAAGTAATGGATTACCATTTTCACAAGTACTGCCCTGCCAGTTTTTTGGACAGTGACAGTACCCTGGATCATCTCCACATATCACACATTGACCACCATTTGCACAAACAGGATCACACGTTCCTAAAAGAAAAAAAAATGAAAAATCAAAATCAATAAAAAAAAATACAACAATAATACGTTGACGTACATGTAAGACGAAGAATTAGTAATATTTACCATTCGTGCATGGCTCACTTGTAGTGATATCCGGGGTAGGTTCCATTGTTGTCTCCATTTCAGTGGTTAACTCAGTAGTCGCAGAATCCGTTGTTACACCAGTGGTAGTTTCCATTGTTGTCTCCATTTCAGTGGTTAACTCAGTAGTTGCAGCATCTGTAGTTACATCAGTGGTAGGTTCCATTGTTGTCTCTATTTCAGTGGTTAACTCAGTAGTTACAGAATCCGTTGTGACATCAGTGGTAGGTTCCATTGTTGTCTCCATTTCAGTGGTTAACTCAGTAGTTGCAGCATCCGTTGTGACATCAGTGGTAGGTTCCATTGTTGTCTCCATTTCAGTGGTTAACTCAGTAGTTACAGCATCTGTAGTTACATCAGTGGTAGGTTCCATTGTTGTCTCCATTTCAGTGGTTAACTCAGTAGTTGCAGCATCCGTTGTGACATCAGTGGTAGGTTCCATTGTTGTCTCTATTTTAGTAGTTAACTCAGTAGTTGCAGCATCCGTTGTGACATCAGTGGTAGGTTCCATTGTTGTCTCCATTTCAGTAGTTAACTCAGTAGTTGCAGCATCCGTTGTGACATCAGTGGTAGGTTCCATTGTTGTCTCCATTTCAGTAGTTAACTCAGTAGTTGCAGCATCCGTTGTGACATCAGTGGTAGATTCCATTGTTGTCTCCATTTCAGTGGTTAACTCAGTAGTTGCAGCATCTGTTGTTACATCAGTGGTAGGTTCCATTGTTGTCTCTATTTCAGTGGTTAACTCAGTAGTTGCAGCATCTGTAGTGACATCAGTGGTAGGTTCCATTGTTGTCTCTATATCAGTGGTTAACACAGTAGTTGCAGCATCTGTTGTTACATCAGTGGTAGGTTCCATTGTTGTCTCTATTTCAGTGGTTAACTCAGTAGTTGCAGCATCTGTAGTGACATCAGTGGTAGGTTCCATTGTTGTCTCTATTTCAGTGGTTAACTCAGTTGTTGCAGCATCCGTTGTGACATCAGTGGTAGGTTCCATTGTTGTCTCCATTTCAGTGGTTAACTCAGTTGTTGCAGCATCCGTTGTTACATCAGTGGTAGGTTCCATTGTTGTCTCTATTTCAGTGGTTAACTCAGTAGTTGCAGCATCTGTAGTGACATCAGTGGTAGATTCCATTGTTGTCTCTATTTCAGTGGTTAACTCAGTAGTTGCAGCATCCGTTGTGACATCAGCGGTAGGTTCCATTGTTATCTCTATTTCAGTGGATAACTCAGTAGTTGCAGCATTCGTTGTCACATCGGTGGTAGGTTCCATTGTTGTCTCCATTTCAGTGGTTAACTCAGTTGTTGCAGCATTCGTTGTCACATCAGTGGTAGGTTCCATTGTTGTCTTCATTTCAGTGGTTAACTCAGTAGTTACAGCATCTGTAGTTACATCAGTGGTAGGTTCCATTGTTGTCTCCATTTCAGTGGTTAACTCAGTAGTTACAGCATCTGTAGTTACATCAGTGGTAGGTTCCATTGTCGTCTCCATTTCAGTGGTTAACTCAGTAGTTGCAGCATCCGTTGTGACATCAGTGGTAGGTTCCATTGTTGTCTCTATTTCAGTGGTTAACTCAGTAGTTGCAGCATCTGTAGTGATATCAGTGATAGGTTCCATTGTTGTCTCCTTTTCAGTGGTTAACTCAGTAGTTGCAGCATCCGTTGTAACATCAGTGGTAGGTTCCATTGTTGTCTTTATTTCAGTGGTTAACTCAGTAGTTGCAGCATCTGTAGTTACATCAGTGGTAGGTTCCATTGTTGTCTCCATTTCAGTGGTTAACTCAGTAGTTGCAGCATCTGTAGTTACATCAGTTGTAGGTTCCATTGTTGTCTCCATTTCAGTAGTTAACTCAGTAGTTGCAGCATCCGTTGTGACATCAGTGGTAGGTTCTATTGTTGTCTCCATTTCAGTAGTTAACACAGTAGTTGCAGCATCCGTAGTGACATCAGTAGTAGGTTCCATTGTTGTCTCTATTTCAGTGGTTAACTCAGTAGTTACAGCATCTGTAGTTACATCAGTGGTAGGTTCCATTGTTGTCTCCATTTCAGTGGTTAACTCGGTAGTTGCAGCATCCGTTGTTACATCAGTGGTAGGTTCCATTGTTGTCTCCATTTCAGTAGTTAACTCAGTAGTTGCAGCATCTGTAGTTACATCAGTGGTAGGTTCCATTGTTGTCTCCATTTCAGTGGTTAACTCAGTAGTTGCAGCATCCGTTGTTACATCAGTGGTAGGTTCCATTGTTGTCTCAATTTCAGTGGTTAACTCAGTAGTTGCAGCATCCGTTGTGACATCAGTGGTAGGTTCCATTGTTGTCTCTATTTCAGTGGTTAACTCAGTAGTTGCAACATCTGTAGTTACATCAGTGGTAGGTTCCATTGTTGTCTCCATTTCAGTGGTTAACTCAGTAGTTGCAGCATCCGTTGTTACATCAGTGGTAGGTTCCATTGTTGTCTCCATTTCAGTAGTTAACACAGTAGTTGCAGCATCCGTTGTGACATCAGTGGTAGGTTCCATTGTTGTCTCTATTTCAGTGGTTAACTCAGTAGTTACAGCATCTGTAGTTACATCAGTGGTAGGTTCCATTGTTGTCTCCATTTGAGTGGTTAACTCAGTAGTTACAGCATCCGTTGTTACATCAGTGGTAGGTTCCATTGTTGTCTCCATTTCAGTAGTTAACTCAGTAGTTGCAGCATCCGTTGTGACATCAGTGGTAGGTTCCATTGTTGTCACTATTTCAGTGGTTAACTCAGTAGTTACAGCATCTGTAGTTACATCAGTGGTAGGTTCCATTGTTGTCTCCATTTCAGTGGTTAACTCAGTAGTTGCAGCATCCGTTGTTACATCAGTGGTAGGTTCCATTGTTGTCTCCATTTCAGTAGTTAACTCAGTAGTTGCAGCATCCGTTGTGACATCAGTGGTAGGTTCCATTGTTGTCACTATTTCAGTGGTTAACTCAGTAGTTACAGCATCTGTAGTTACATCAGTGGTAGGTTCCATTGTTGTCTCCATTTCAGTGGTTAACTCAGTAGTTTCAGCATCTGTAGTTACATCAATGGTAGGTTCCATTGTTGTCTCTATTTCAGTGGTTAACTCAGTAGTTACAGCATCTGTAGTTACATCAGTGGTAGGTTCCATTGTTGTCTCCATTTCAGTGGTTAACTCAGTAGTTGCAGCATCCGTTGTTACATCAGTGGTAGGTTCCATTGTTGTCTCCATTTCAGTAGTTATCTCAGTAGTTGCAGCATCCGTTGTGACATCAGTGGTAGGTTCCATTGTTGTCACTATTTCAGTGGTTAACTCAGTAGTTACAGCATCTGTAGTTACATCAGTGGTAGGTTCCATTGTTGTCTCCATTTGAGTGGTTAACTCAGTAGTTACAGCATCCGTTGTTACATCAGTGGTAGGTTCCATTGTTGTCTCCATTTCAGTAGTTAACTCAGTAGTTGCAGCATCCGTTGTGACATCAGTGGTAGGTTCCATTGTTGTCACTATTTCAGTGGTTAACTCAGTAGTTACAGCATCTGTAGTTACATCAGTGGTAGGTTCCATTGTTGTCTCCATTTCAGTGGTTAACTCAGTAGTTGCAGCATCCGTTGTTACATCAGTGGTAGGTTCCATTGTTGTCTCCATTTCAGTAGTTAACTCAGTAGTTGCAGCATCCGTTGTGACATCAGTGGTAGGTTCCATTGTTGTCACTATTTCAGTGGTTAACTCAGTAGTTACAGCATCTGTAGTTACATCAGTGGTAGGTTCCATTGTTGTCTCCATTTCAGTGGTTAACTCAGTAGTTTCAGCATCTGTAGTTACATCAATGGTAGGTTCCATTGTTGTCTCTATTTCAGTGGTTAACTCAGTAGTTACAGCATCTGTAGTTACATCAGTGGTAGGTTCCATTGTTGTCTCCATTTCAGTGGTTAACTCAGTAGTTGCAGCATCCGTTGTTACATCAGTGGTAGGTTCCATTGTTGTCTCCATTTCAGTAGTTATCTCAGTAGTTGCAGCATCCGTTGTGACATCAGTGGTAGGTTCCATTGTTGTCACTATTTCAGTGGTTAACTCAGTAGTTACAGCATCTGTAGTTACATCAGTGGTAGGTTCCATTGTTGTCTCCATTTCAGTGGTTAACTCAGTAGTTTCAGCATCTGTTGTGACATCAGTGGTAGGTTCCATTGTTGTCTCCATTCCAGTGGTTAACTCAGTAGTTACATCATCTGTAGTTACATCAGTGGTAGGTTCCATTGTTGTCTCCATTTCAGTGGTTAACTCAGTAGTTGCAGCATCCGTTGTGACATCAGTGGTAGGTTCCATTGTTGTCTCTATTTCAGTGGTTAACTCAGTAGTTACAGCATCTGTAGTTACATCAGTGGTAGGTTCCATTGTTGTCTCCATTTCAGTGGTTAACTCAGTAGTTGCAGCATCCGTTGTGACATCAGTGGTAGGTTCCATTGTTGTCTCTATTTCAGTGGTTAACTCAGTAGTTGCAGCATCTGTAGTTACATCAGTGGTAGGTTCCATTGTTGTCTCCATTTCAGTGGTTAACTCAGTAGTTGCAGCATCCGTTGTGACATCAGTGGTAGGTTCCATTGTTGTCTCCATTTCAGTGGTTAACTCAGTAGTTGCAGCATCCGTTGTGACATCAGTGGTAGGTTCCATTGTTGTCTCCATTTCAGTGGTTAACTCTGTAGTTTCAGCATCTGTTGTGACATCAGTGGTAGGTTCCATTGTTGACTCCATTTCAGTGGTTAACTCAGTAGTTACAGCATCTGTAGTTACATCAGTGGTAGGTTCCATTGTTGTCTCCATTTCAGTGGTTAACTCACTAGTTGCAGCGTCCGTTGTTACATCAGTGGTAGGTTCCATTGTTGTCTCCATTTCAGTAGTTAACTCAGTAGTTGCAGCATCCGTTGTGATATCAGTGGTAGGTTCCATTGTTGTCTCTATTTCAGTGGTTAACTCAGTAGTTACAGCATCTGTAGTTACATCAGTGGTAGGTTCCATTGTTGTCTCCATTTCAGTGGTTAACTCAGTAGTTTCAGCATCTGTAGTTACATCAGTGGTAGGTTCCATTGTTGTCTCCATTTCAGTGGTTAACTCAGTAGTTGCAGCATCCGTTGTGACATCAGCGGTAGGTTCCATTGTTGTCTCCATTTCAGTAGTTAACTCAGTAGTTGCAGCATCTGTAGTTACATCAGTGGTAGGTTCCATTGTTGTCTCCATTTCAGTGGTTAACTCAGTACTTGCAGCATCCGTTGTTACATCAGTGGTAGGTTCCATTGTTGTCTCAATTTCAGTGGTTAACTCAGTAGTTGCAGCATCCGTTGTGACATCAGTGGTAGGTTCCATTGTTGTCTCCATTTCAGTGGTTAACTCAGTAGTTGCAGCATCCGTTGTAACATCAGTGGTAGGTTCCATTGTTGTCTCTATTTCAGTGGTTAACTCAGTAGTTGCAACATCTGTAGTTACATCAGTGGTAGGTTCCATTGTTGTCTCCATTTCAGTGGTTAACTCAGTAGTTGCAGCATCCGTTGTTACATCAGTGGTAGGTTCCATTGTTGTCTCCATTTCAGTAGTTAACACAGTTGTTGCAGCATCCGTTGTGACATCAGTGGTAGGTTCCATTGTTGTCTCTATTTCAGTGGTTAACTCAGTAGTTACAGCATCTGTAGTTACATCAGTGGTAGGTTCCATTGTTGTCTCCATTTGAGTGGTTAACTCAGTAGTTACAGTATCTGTAGTTACATCAATGGTAGGTTCCATTGTTGTCTCTATTTCAGTGGTTAACTCAGTAGTTACAGCATCTGTAGTTACATCAGTGGTAGGTTCCATTGTTGTCTCCATTTCAGTGGTTAACTCAGTAGTTGCAGCATCCGTTGTTACATCAGTGGTAGGTTCCATTGTTGTCTCCATTTCAGTAGTTAAATCAGTAGTTGCAGCATCCGTTGTGACATCAGTGGTAGGTTCCATTGTTGTCTCTATTTCAGTGGTTAACTCAGTAGTTACAGCATCTGTAGTTACATCAGTGGTAGGTTCCATTGTTGTCTCCATTTCAGTGGTTAACTCAGTAGTTTCAGCATCTGTTGTGACATCAGTGGTAGGTTCCATTGTTGTCTCCATTCCAGTGGTTAACTCAGTAGTTACATCATCTGTAGTTACATCAGTGGTAGGTTCCATTGTTGTCTCCATTTCAGTGGTTAACTCAGTAGTTGCAGCATCCGTTGTGACATCAGTGGTAGGTTCCATTGTTGTCTCTATTTCAGTGGTTAACTCAGTAGTTACAGCATCTGTAGTTACATCAGTGGTAGGTTCCATTGTTGTCTCCATTTCAGTGGTTAACTCAGTAGTTGCAGCATCCGTTGTGACATCAGTGGTAGGTTCCATTGTTGTCTCTATTTCAGTGGTTAACTCAGTAGTTGCAGCATCTGTAGTTACATCAGTGGTAGGTTCCATTGTTGTCTCCATTTCAGTGGTTAACTCAGTAGTTGCAGCATCTGTAGTTACATCAGTGGTAGGTTCCATTGTTGTCTCCATTTCAGTGGTTAACTCAGTAGTTGCAGCATCCGTTGTGACATCAGTGGTAGGTTCCATTGTTGTCTCCATTTCAGTGGTTAACTCAGTAGTTGCAGCATCCGTTGTGACATCAGTGGTAGGTTCCATTGTTGTCTCCATTTCAGTGGTTAACTCAGTAGTTGCAGCATCTGTAGTTACATCAGTGGTAGGTTCCATTGTTGTCTCCATTTCAGTGGTTAACTCAGTAGTTGCAGCATCCGTTGTGACATCAGTGGTAGGTTCCATTGTTGTCTCCATTTCAGTGGTTAACTCAGTAGTTGCAGCATCCGTTGTGACATCAGTGGTAGGTTCCATTGTTGTCTCCATTTCAGTGGTTAACTCAGTAGTTACAGCATATGTAGTTACATCAGTGGTAGGTTCCATTGTTGTCTCCATTTCAGTGGTTAACTCACTAGTTGCAGCGTCCGTTGTTACATCAGTGGTAGGTTCCATTGTTGTCTCCATTTCAGTAGTTAACTCAGTAGTTGCAGCATCCGTTGTGATATCAGTGGTAGGTTCCATTGTTGTCTCTATTTCAGTGGTTAACTCAGTAGTTACAGCATCTGTAGTTACATCAGTGGTAGGTTCCATTGTTGTCTCCATTTCAGTGGTTAACTCAGTAGTTTCAGCATCTGTAGTTACATCAGTGGTAGGTTCCATTGTTGTCTCCATTTCAGTGGTTAACTCAGTAGTTGCAGCATCCGTTGTGACATCAGCGGTAGGTTCCATTGTTGTCTCCATTTCAGTAGTTAACTCAGTAGTTGCAGCATCTGTAGTTACATCAGTGGTAGGTTCCATTGTTGTCTCCATTAAAGTGGTTAACTCAGTAGTTGCAGCATCCGTTGTTACATCAGTGGTAGGTTCCATTGTTGTCTCAATTTCAGTGGTTAACTCAGTAGTTGCAGCATCCGTTGTGACATCAGTGGTAGGTTCCATTGTTGTCTCCATTTCAGTGGTTAACTCAGTAGTTGCAGCATCCGTTGTAACATCAGTGGTAGGTTCCATTGTTGTCTCTATTTCAGTGGTTAACTCAGTAGTTGCAACATCTGTAGTTACATCAGTGGTAGGTTCCATTGTTGTCTCCATTTCAGTGGTTAACTCAGTAGTTGCAGCATCCGTTGTTACATCAGTGGTAGGTTCCATTGTTGTCTCCATTTCAGTAGTTAACACAGTAGTTGCAGCATCCGTTGTGACATCAGTGGTAGGTTCCATTGTTGTCTCTATTTCAGTGGTTAACTCAGTAGTTACAGCATCTGTAGTTACATCAGTGGTAGGTTCCATTGTTGTCTCCATTTGAGTGGTTAACTCAGTAGTTACAGTATCTGTAGTTACATCAATGGTAGGTTCCATTGTTGTCTCTATTTCAGTGGTTAACTCAGTAGTTACAGCATCTGTAGTTACATCAGTGGTAGGTTCCATTGTTGTCTCCATTTCAGTGGTTAACTCAGTAGTTGCAGCATCCGTTGTTACATCAGTGGTAGGTTCCATTGTTGTCTCCATTTCAGTAGTTAACTCAGTAGTTGCAGCATCCGTTGTGACATCAGTGGTAGGTTCCATTGTTGTCTCTATTTCAGTGGTTAACTCAGTAGTTACAGCATCTGTAGTTACATCAGTGGTAGGTTCCATTGTTGTCTCCATTTCAGTGGTTAACTCAGTAGTTTCAGCATCTGTTGTGACATCAGTGGTAGGTTCCATTGTTGTCTCCATTCCAGTGGTTAACTCAGTAGTTACATCATCTGTAGTTACATCAGTGGTAGGTTCCATTGTTGTCTCCATTTCAGTGGTTAACTCAGTAGTTGCAGCATCCGTTGTGACATCAGTGGTAGGTTCCATTGTTGTCTCTATTTCAGTGGTTAACTCAGTAGTTACAGCATCTGTAGTTACATCAGTGGTAGGTTCCATTGTTGTCTCCATTTCAGTGGTTAACTCAGTAGTTGCAGCATCCGTTGTGACATCAGTGGTAGGTTCCATTGTTGTCTCTATTTCAGTGGTTAACTCAGTAGTTGCAGCATCTGTAGTTACATCAGTGGTAGCTTCCATTGTTGTCTCCATTTCAGTGGTTAACTCAGTAGTTGCAGCATCCGTTGTGACATCAGTGGTAGGTTCCATAGTTGTCTCCATTTCAGTGGTTAACTCAGTAGTTGCAGCATCCGTTGTGACATCAGTGGTAGGTTCCATTGTTGACTCCATTTCAGTGGTTAACTCAGTAGTTACATCATCTGTAGTTACATCAGTGGTAGGTTCCATTGTTGTCTCCATTTCAGTGGTTAACTCAGTAGTTGCAGCGTCAGTTGTTACATCAGTGGTAGGTTCCATTGTTGTCTCCATTTCAGTAGTTAACTCAGTAGTTGCAGCATCCGTTGTGATATCAGTGGTAGGTTCCATTGTTGTCTCTATTTCAGTGGTTAACTCAGTAGTTACAGCATCTGTAGTTACATCAGTGGTAGGTTCCATTGTTGTCTCCATTTCAGTGGTTAACTCAGTAGTTTCAGCATCTGTAGTTACATCAGTGGTAGGTTCCATTGTTGTCTCCATTTCAGTGGTTAACTCAGTAGTTGCAGCATCCGTTGTGACATCAGCGGTAGGTTCCATTGTTGTCTCTATTTCAGTGGTTAACTCAGTAGTTACAGCATCTGTAGTTACATCAGTGGTAGGTTCCATTGTTGTCTCCATTTCAGTGGTTAACTCAGTAGTTGCAGCATCCGTTGTGACATCAGTGGTAGGTTCCATTGTTGTCTCTATTTCAGTGGTTAACTCAGTAGTTGCAGCATCTGTAGTTACATCAGTGGTAGGTTCCATTGTTGTCTCCATTTCAGTGGTTAACTCAGTAGTTGCAGCATCTGTAGTTACATCAGTGGTAGGTTCCATTGTTGTCTCCATTTCAGTGGTTAACTCAGTAGTTGCAGCATCCGTTGTGACATCAGTGGTAGGTTCCATTGTTGTCTCCATTTCAGTGGTTAACTCAGTAGTTGCAGCATCCGTTGTGACATCAGCGGTAGGTTCCATTGTTGTCTCCATTTCAGTGGTTAACTCAGTAGTTGCAGCATCTGTAGTTACATCAGTGGTAGGTTCCATTGTTGTCTCCATTTCAGTGGTTAACTCAGTAGTTGCAGCATCCGTTGTGACATCAGTGGTAGGTTCCATTGTTGTCTCCATTTCAGTGGTTAACTCAGTAGTTGCAGCATCCGTTGTGACATCAGTGGTAGGTTCCATTGTTGTCTCCATTTCAGTGGTTAACTCAGTAGTTACAGCATATGTAGTTACATCAGTGGTAGGTTCCATTGTTGTCTCCATTTCAGTGGTTAACTCACTAGTTGCAGCGTCCGTTGTTACATCAGTGGTAGGTTCCATTGTTGTCTCCATTTCAGTAGTTAACTCAGTAGTTGCAGCATCCGTTGTGATATCAGTGGTAGGTTCCATTGTTGTCTCTATTTCAGTGGTTAACTCAGTAGTTACAGCATCTGTAGTTACATCAGTGGTAGGTTCCATTGTTGTCTCCATTTCAGTGGTTAACTCAGTAGTTTCAGCATCTGTAGTTACATCAGTGGTAGGTTCCATTGTTGTCTCCATTTCAGTGGTTAACTCAGTAGTTGCAGCATCCGTTGTGACATCAGCGGTAGGTTCCATTGTTGTCTCCATTTCAGTAGTTAACTCAGTAGTTGCAGCATCTGTAGTTACATCAGTGGTAGGTTCCATTGTTGTCTCCATTTCAGTGGTTAACTCAGTAGTTGCAGCATCCGTTGTTACATCAGTGGTAGGTTCCATTGTTGTCTCAATTTCAGTGGTTAACTCAGTAGTTGCAGCATCCGTTGTGACATCAGTGGTAGGTTCCATTGTTGTCTCCATTTCAGTGGTTAACTCAGTAGTTGCAGCATCCGTTGTAACATCAGTGGTAGGTTCCATTGTTGTCTCTATTTCAGTGGTTAACTCAGTAGTTGCAACATCTGTAGTTACATCAGTGGTAGGTTCCATTGTTGTCTCCATTTCAGTGGTTAACTCAGTAGTTGCAGCATCCGTTGTTACATCAGTGGTAGGTTCCATTGTTGTCTCCATTTCAGTAGTTAACTCAGTAGTTGCAGCATCCGTTGTGACATCAGTGGTAGGTTCCATTGTTGTCTCTATTTCAGTGGTTAACTCAGTAGTTACAGCATCTGTAGTTACATCAGTGGTAGGTTCCATTGTTGTCTCCATTTGAGTGGTTAACTCAGTAGTTACAGTATCTGTAGTTACATCAATGGTAGGTTCCATTGTTGTCTCTATTTCAGTGGTTAACTCAGTAGTTGCAGCATCCGTTGTTACATCAGTGGTAGGTTCCATTGTTGTCTCCATTTCAGTAGTTAACTCAGTAGTTGCAGCATCCGTTGTGACATCAGTGGTAGGTTCCATTGTTGTCTCTATTTCAGTGGTTAACTCAGTAGTTACAGCATCTGTAGTTACATCAGTGGTAGGTTCCATTGTTGTCTCCATTTCAGTGGTTAACTCAGTAGTTTCAGCATCTGTTGTGACATCAGTGGTAGGTTCCATTGTTGTCTCCATTCCAGTGGTTAACTCAGTAGTTACATCATCTGTAGTTACATCAGTGGTAGGTTCCATTGTTGTCTCCATTTCAGTGGTTAACTCAGTAGTTGCAGCATCCGTTGTGACATCAGTGGTAGGTTCCATTGTTGTCTCTATTTCAGTGGTTAACTCAGTAGTTACAGCATCTGTAGTTACATCAGTGGTAGGTTCCATTGTTGTCTCCATTTCAGTGGTTAACTCAGTAGTTGCAGCATCCGTTGTGACATCAGTGGTAGGTTCCATTGTTGTCTCTATTTCAGTGGTTAACTCAGTAGTTGCAGCATCTGTAGTTACATCAGTGGTAGCTTCCATTGTTGTCTCCATTTCAGTGGTTAACTCAGTAGTTGCAGCATCCGTTGTGACATCAGTGGTAGGTTCCATAGTTGTCTCCATTTCAGTGGTTAACTCAGTAGTTGCAGCATCCGTTGTGACATCAGTGGTAGGTTCCAATGTTGACTCCATTTCAGTGGTTAACTCAGTAGTTACAGCATCTGTAGTTACATCAGTGGTAGGTTCCATTGTTGTCTCCATTTCAGTGGTTAACTCTGTAGTTGCAGCGTCCGTTGTTACATCAGTGGTAGGTTCCATTGTTGTCTCCATTTCAGTAGTTAACTCAGTAGTTGCAGCATCCGTTGTGATATCAGTGGTAGGTTCCATTGTTGTCTCTATTTCAGTGGTTAACTCAGTAGTTACAGCATCTGTAGTTACATCAGTGGTAGGTTCCATTGTTGTCTCCATTTCAGTGGTTAACTCAGTAGTTTCAGCATCTGTAGTTACATCAGTGGTAGGTTCCATTGTTGTCTCCATTTCAGTGGTTAACTCAGTAGTTGCAGCATCCGTTGTGACATCAGCGGTAGGTTCCATTGTTGTCTCTATTTCAGTGGTTAACTCAGTAGTTACAGCATCTGTAGTTACATCAGTGGTAGGTTCCATTGTTGTCTCCATTTCAGTGGTTAACTCAGTAGTTGCAGCATCCGTTGTGACATCAGTGGTAGGTTCCATTGTTGTCTCCATTTCAGTGGTTAACTCAGTAGTTGCAGCATCTGTAGTTACATCAGTGGTAGGTTCCATTGTTGGCTCCATTTCAGTGGTTAACTCAGTAGTTGCAGCATCTGTAGTTACATCAGTGGTAGGTTCCATTGTTGTCTCCATTTCAGTGGTTAACTCAGTAGTTGCAGCATCCGTTGTGACATCAGTGGTAGGTTCCATTGTTGTCTCCATTTCAGTGGTTAACTCAGTAGTTGCAGCATCCGTTGTGACATCAGTGGTAGGTTCCATTGTTGTCTCCATTTCAGTGGTTAACTCAGTAGTTACAGCATATGTAGTTACATCAGTGGTAGGTTCCATTGTTGTCTCCATTTCAGTGGTTAACTCAGTAGTTGCAGCATCCGTTGTTACATCAGTGGTAGGTTCCATGGTTGTCTCCATTTCAGTAGTTAACTCAGTAGTTGCCGCATCCGTTGGTACATCAGTGGTAGGTTCCATTGTTGTCTCCATTTCAGTAGTTAACTCAGTAGTTGCAGCATCCGTTGTTACATCAGTGGTAGGTTCCATTGTTGTCTCCATTTCAGTAGTTAACTCAGTAGTTGCAGCATCCGTTGGTACATCAGTGGTAGGTTCCATTGTTGTCTCCATTTCAGTGGTTAACTCTGTAGTTTCAGCATCTGTTGTGACATCAGTGGTAGGTTCCATTGTTGTCTCCATTTCAGTGGTTAACTCAGTAGTTACAGCATCTGTAGTTACATCAGTGGTAGGTTCCATTGTTGTCTCCATTTCAGTGGTTAACTCAGTAGTTGCAGCATCCATTGTTACATCAGTGGTAGGTTCCATTGTTGTCTCCATTTCAGTAGTTAACTCAGTAGTTGCCGCATCCGTTGGTACATCAGTGGTAGGTTCCATTGTTGTCTCCATTTCAGTAGTTAACTCAGTAGTTGCAGCATCCGTTGTTACATCAGTGGTAGGTTCCATTGTTGTCTCCATTTCAGTAGTTAACTCAGTATTTGCAGCATCCGTTGGTACATCAGTGGTAGGTTCCATTGTTGTCTCTATTTCAGTGGTTAACTCAGTACTTGCAGAATCCGTTGGTACATCAGTGGTAGGTTCCATAGTTGTCTCTATTTCAGTGGTTAACTCAGTAGTTGCAGCACCCGTTGTGACATCAGTGGTAGGTTCCATTGTTGTCTCTATTTCAGTGGTTAACTCAGTAGTTACAGCATCAGTGGTAGGTTCCATTGTTGTCTCCATTTCAGTGGTTAAATCAGTAGTTACAGCATCTGTAGTTACATCAGTGGTAGGTTCCATTGTTGTCTCCATTTCAGTAGTTAACTCGGCAGTTGCAGCATCTGTAGTTACATCAGTGGTAGGTTCCATTGTTGTCTCCATTTCAGTAGTTAACTCAGTAGTTGCAGCATCCGTTGTTACATCAGTGGTAGGTTCCATTGTTGTCTCCATTTCAGTAGTTAACTCAGTAGTTGCAGCATCCGTTGTGACATCAGTGGTAGGTTCCATTGTTGTCGCTATTTCAGTGGTTAACTCAGTAGTTACAGCATCTGTAGTTACATCAGTGGTAGGTTCCATTGTTGTCTCCATTTCAGTGGTTAACTCAGTAGTTGCAGCATCCGTTTTGACATCAGTGGTAGGTTCCATTGTTGTCTCTATTTCAGTGGTTAACTCAGTACTTGCAGCATCTGTTGTGACATCAGTGGTAGGTTCCATTGTTGTCTCCATTTCAGTGGTTAACTCAGTAGTTGCAGCATCCGTTGTTACATCAGTGGTAGGTTCCATCGTTGTCTCCATTTCAGTGGTTAACTCAGTAGTTGCAGCATCCGTTGTTACATCAGTGGTACTTTCCCTTTTTGTCTCCATTTCAGTAGTTAACTCAGTAGTTGCATCATCCGTTGTGACATCAGTGGTAGGTTCCATTGTTGTCTCCATTTCAGTGGTTAACTCAGTAGTTACAGCATCTGTAGTTACATCAGTGGTAGGTTCCATTGTTGTCTCCATTTCAGTTGTTAACTCCGTAGTTGCAGAATCCGTTGTGACATCAGTGGTAGGTTCCATTGTTGTCTCCATTTCAGTAGTTAACTCAGTAGTTGCAGCATCCGTTGTGACATCAGTGGTAGGTTCCATTGTTGTCTCCATTTCAGTGGTTAACTCAGTAGTTACAGCATCTGTAGTTACATAAGTAGTAGGTTCCATTGTTGTCTCCATTTCAGTGGTTAACTCAGTAGTTACAGCATCTGTAGTTACATCAGTGGTAGGTTCCATTGTTGTCTCCAGTTCAGTAGTTAACTCAGTAGTTGCAGCTTCCGTTGTGACATCAGTGGTAGGTTCCATTGTTGTCTCTATTTCAGTAGTTAACTCAGTAGTTGCAGCAGCCGTTGTGACATCAGTGGTAGGTTCCATTGTTGTCTCCATTTCAGTAGTTAACTCAGTAGTTGCAACATCCGTTGTTACATCAGTGGTAGGTTCCATTGTTGTCTCTATTTTAGTGGTTAACTCAGTAGTTGCAGCATCCGTTGTGACATCAGTGGTAGGTTCCATTGTTGTCTCTATTTCAGTAGTTAACTCAGTAGTTGCAGCATGTGTAGTTACATCAGTGGTAGGTTCCATTGTTGTCTCCATTTCAGTGGTTAACTCAGTAGTTGCAGCATCCGTTGTGACATCAGTTGTAGGTTCCATTGTTGTCTCCATTTCAGTGGTTAACTCAGTAGTTACAGCATACGTTGTGACATCAGTGGTAGGTTCCATTGTTGTCTCTATTTCAGTGGTTAACTCAGTAGTTGCAGCATCCGTTGTGACATCAGTGGTAGGTTCCATTGTTGTCTCCATTTCAGTGGTTAACTCAGTAGTTGCAGCATCCGTTGTGACATCAGTGGTAGGTTCCATTGTTGTCTCTATTTCAGTGGTTAACTCAGTAGTTGCAGCATCTGTAGTTACATCAGTGGTAGGTTCCATTGTTGTCTCCATTTCAGTGGTTAACTCAGTAGTTACAGCATCCGTTGTTACATCAGTGGTAGGTTCCATTGTTGTCTCAATTTCAGTGGTTAACTCAGTAGTTGCAGTATCCGTTGTGACATCAGTGGTAGGTTCCATTGTTGTCTCCATTTCAGTGGTTAACTCAGTAGTTGCAGCATCCGTTGTAACATCAGTGGTAGGTTCCATTGTTGTCTCTATTTCAGTGGTTAACTCAGTAGTTGCAGCATCTGTAGTTACATCAGTGGTAGGTTCCATTGTTGTCTCCATTTCAGTGGTTAACTCAGTAGTTGCAGCATCCGTTGTTACATCAGTGGTAGGTTCCATTGTTGTCTCCAATTCAGTAGTTAACTCAGTAGTTGCTGCATCCGTTGTGACATCAGTGGTAGGTTCTATTGTTGTCTCCATTTCAGTAGTTAACACAGTAGTTGCAGCATCCGTAGTGACATCAGTGGTAGGTTCCATTGTTGTATCTATTTCAGTTGTTAACTCAGTAGTTACAGCATCTGTAGTTACATCAGTGGTAGGTTCCATTGTTGTCTCCATTTCAGTGGTTAACTCGGTAGTTGCAGCATCCGTTGTTACATCAGTGGTAGGTTCCATTGTTGTCTCCATTTCAGTGGTTAACTCAGTAGTTACAGCATCTGTAGTTACATCAGTAGTAGGTTCCATTGTTGTCTCCATTTCAGTGGTTAACTCAGTAGTTACAGCATCTGTAGTTACATCAGTGGTAGGTTCCATTGTTGTCTCCATTTCAGTAGTTAACTCAGTAGTTGCAGCATCCGTTGTGACATCAGTTGTAGGTTCCATTGTTGTCTCCATTTCAGTAGTTAACTCAGTAGTTGCAGCATCCGTTGTGACATCAGTGGTAGGTTCCATTGTTGTCTCCATTTCAGTGGTTAACTCAGTAGTTACAGCATCTGTAGTTACATCAGTGGTAGGTTCCATTGTTGTCTCCATTTCAGTGGTTAACTCAGTAGTTGCAGCATCCGTTGTTACATCAGTGGTAGGTTCCATTGTTGTCTCCATTTCAGTGGTTAACTCTGTAGTTACAGCATCTGTTGTGACATCAGTGGTAGGTTCCATTGTTGTCTCCAGTTCAGTAGTTAACTCAGTAGTTACAGCATCCGTTGTTACGTCAGTGGTAGGTTCCATTGTTGTCTCCATTTCAGTGGTTAACTCAGTAGTTGCTGCATCCGTTGTGACATCAGTGGTAGGTTCCATTGATGTCTCTATTTCAGTGGTTAACTCAGTAGTTACAGCATCTGTTGTAACATCAGTGGTAGGTTCCATTGTTGTCTCCATTTCAGTAGTTAACTCAGTAGTTGCAGCATCCATTGTGACATCAGTGGTAGGTTCCATCGTTGTCTCCATTTCAGTGGTTAACTCAGTAGTTACAGCATCTGTTGTGACATCAGTGGTAGGTTCCATTGTTGTCTCTATTTCAGTAGTTAACTCAGTAGTTGCAGCAGCCGTTGTGACATCAGTGGTAGTTTCCATTGTTGTCTCCATTTCAGTGGTTAATTCAGTAGTTACAGCATACGTTGTGACATCAGTGGTAGGTTCCATTGTTGTCTCTATTTCAGTGGTTAACTCAGTAGTTGCAGCATCTGTAGTTACATCAGTGGTAGGTTCCATTGTTGTCTCCATTTCAGTGGTTAACTCAGTAGTTACAGCATCCGTTGTTACATCAGTGGTAGGTTCCATTGTTGTCTCAATTTCAGTGGTTAACTCAGTAGTTGCAGTATCCGTTGTGATATCAGTGGTAGGTTCCATTGTTGTCTCCATTTCAGTGGTTAACTCAGTAGTTGCAGCATCCGTTTTAACATCAGTGGTAGGTTCCATTGTTGTCTCTATTTCAGTGGTTAACTCAGTAGTTGCAGCATCTGTAGTTACATCAGTGGTAGGTTCCATTGTTGTCTCCATTTCAGTGGTTATCTCAGTAGTTGCAGCATCCGTTGTTACATCAGTAGTAGGTTCCATTGTTGTCTCCATTTCAGTAGTTAACACAGTAGTTGCAGCATCCGTAGTGACATCAGTGGTAGGTTCCATTGTTGTCTCTATTTCAGTGGTTAACTCAGTAGTTGCAGCATCTGTAGTTACATCAGTGGTAGGTTCCATTGTTGTCTCCATTTCAGTGGTTAACTCAGTAGTTGCTACATCCGTTGTTACATCAGTGGTAGGTTCTATTGTTGTCTCCATTTCAGTAGTTAACACAGTAGTTGCAGCATCCGTAGTGACATCAGTGGTAGGTTCCATTGTTGTCTCTATTTCAGTGGTTAACTCAGTAGTTACAGCATCTGTAGTTACATCAGTGGTAGGTTCCATTGTTGTCTCCATTTCAGTGGTTAACTCAGTAGTTACAGCATCTGTAGTTACATCAGTGGTAGGTTCCATTGTTGTCTCCATTTCAGTGGTTAACTCGGTAGTTGCAGCATCCGTTGTTACATCAGTGGTAGGTTCCATTGTTGTCTCCATTTCAGTGGTTAACTCAGTAGTTACAGCATCTGTAGTTACATCAGTGGTAGGTTCCATTGTTGTCTCCATTTCAGTGGTTAACTCAGTAGTTGCAGCATCCGTTGTTACATCAGTGGTAGGTTCCATTGTTGTCTCCATTTCAGTGGTTAACTCTGTAGTTACAGCATCTGTTGTGACATCAGTGGTAGGTTCCATTGTTGTCTCCAGTTCAGTAGTTAACTCAGTAGTTGCAGCATCCGTTGTTACATCAGTGGTAGGTTCCATTGTTGTCTCCATTTCAGTGGTTAACTCAGTAGTTGCTGCATCCGTTGTGACATCAGTGGTAGGTTCCATTGATGTCTCTATTTCAGTGGTTAACTCAGTAGTTACAGCATCTGTTGTGACATCAGTGGAAGGTTCCATTGTTGTCTCCAGTTCAGTAGTTAACTCAGTAGTTGCTGCATCCGTTGTTACATCAGTGGTAGGTTCCATTGTTGTCTCCATTTCAGTGGTTAACTCAGTAGTTGCTGCATCCGTTGTGACATCAGTGGTAGGTTCCATTGATGTCTCTATTTCAGTGGTTAACTCAGTAGTTACAGCATCTGTTGTGACATCAGTGGAAGGTTCCATTGTTGTCTCCAATTCAGTAGTTAACTCAGTAGTTGCAGCTTCCGTTGTGGCATCAGTGGTAGGTTCCATTGTTGTCTCCATTTCAGTAGTTAACTCAGTAGTTGCAGCAGACGTTGTGACATCAGTGGTAGTTTCCATTGTTGTCTCCATTTCAGTAGTTAACTCAGTAGTTGCAACATCCGTTGTTACATCAGTGGTAGGTTCCATTGTTGTCTCTATTTCAGTGGTTAACTCAGTAGTTGCAGCATCCGTTGTGACATCAGTGGTAGGTTCCATTGTTGTCTCCATTTCAGTAGTTAACTCAGTAGTTGCAGCATCTGTTGTGACATCAGTGGTAGGTTCCATTGTTGTCTCCATTTCAGTGGTTAACTCAGTAGTTACAGCATCCGTTGTTACATCAGTGGTAGGTTCCATTGTTGTCTCCATTTCAGTAGTTAACTCAGTAGTTGCAGCAGCCGTTGTGACATCAGTGGTAGGTTCCATTGTTGTCTCTATTTCAGTGGTTAACTCAGTAGTTGCAGCATCCGTTGTTACATCAGTGGTAGGTTCCATAGTTGTCTCCATTTCAGTGGTTAAATCAGTAGTTACAGCATCTGTAGTTACATCAGTGGTAGGTTCAATTGTTGTCTCTATTTCAGTGGTTAAATCAGTAGTTACAGCATCTGTAGTTACATCAGTGGTAGGTTCCAATGTTGTCTCTATTTCAGTGGTTAACTCAGTAGTTGCAGCAGCCGTTGTGACATCAGTGGTAGTTTTCATTGTTGTCTCCATTTCAGTGGTTAACTCAGTAGTTGCAACATCCGTTGTTACATCAGTGGTAGGTTCCATTGTTGTCTCTATTTCAGTGGTTAACACAGTAGTTGCAGCATCCGTTGTTACATCAGTGGTAGGTTCCATTGTTGTCTCCATTTCAGTGGTTAACTCAGTAGTTACAGCATCTGTAGTTACATCAGTGGTAGTTTCCATTGTTGTCTCCATTTCAGTGGTTAACTCAGTAGTTGCAGTATCCGTTGTTACATCAGTGGTAGGTTCCATTGTTGTCTCCATTTCAGTGGTTAACTCAGTAGTTACAGCATCCGTTGTTACATCAGTGGTAGGTTCCATTGTTGTCTCCATTTCAGTTGTTAACTCAGTAGTTGCAGAATCCGTTGTGACATCAGTGGTAGGTTCCATTGTTGTCTCTATTTCAGTGGTTAACTCAGTAGTTAAAGCATCCGTTGTGACATCAGTGGTAGGTTCCATTGTTGTCTCCATTTCAGTAGTTAACTTGGTAGTTGCAGCATCTGTAGTGACATCAGTGGTAGGTTGCATTGTTGTCTCCATTTCAGTGCTTAACTCAGTAGTTGCAGAATCCGTTGTGACATCAGTGGTAGGTTCCATTGTTGTCTCCGTTTCAGTAGTTAACTCAGTAGTTGCAGAATCCGTTGTGACATCAGTGGTAGGTTCCATTGTTGTCTCCATTTCAGTAGTTAACTCGGTAGTTGCAGCATCTGTAGTGACATCAGTGGTAGGTTCCATTGTTGTCTCCATTTCAGTGGTTAACTCAGTAGTTAAAGCATCCGTTGTGACATCAGTGGTAGGTTCCATTGTTAACTCAGTAGTTTCAGCATCTGTCGTTACATCAGTGGTAGGATCCATTGTTGTCTCTATTTCAGTAGTTAACTCTGTAGTTGCAGCATCCGTTGTTACATCAGTGGTAGGTTCCATTGTTGTCTCCATTCCAGTGGTTAACTCAGTAGTTACAGCATCTGTAGTTACATCAGTGGTAGGTTCCATTGTTGTCTCCATTTCAGTGGTTAACTCAGTAGTTGCAGTATCCGTTGTGACATCAGTCGTAGGTTCCATTGTTGTCTCTATTTCAGTGGTTAACTCAGTAGTTACAGCATCTGTAGTTACATCAGTGGTAGGTTCCATTGTTGTCTCCATTTCAGTGGTTAACTCAGTAGTTACAGCATCCGTTGTTACATCAGTGGTAGGTTCCATTGTTGTCTCCATTTCAGTGGTTAACTCAGTAGTTACAGCATCTGCAGTTACATCAGTGGTAGATTCCATTGTTGTCTCCATTTCAGTAGTTAACTCAGTAGTTGCAGAATCCGTTGTTACATCAGTGGTAGGTTCCATTGTTGTCTCCATTTCAGTGGTTAACTCAGTAGTTACAGCATCCGTTGTTACATCAGTGGTAGGTTCCATTGTTGTCTCCATTTCAGTGGTTAACTCAGTAGTTACAGCATCTGTAGTTACATCAATGGTAGGTTCCATTGTTGTCTCCATTTCAGTAGTTAACTCAGTAGTTACAGCATCCGTTGTTACATCAGTGGTAGGTTCCATTGTTGTCTCCATTTCAGTGGTTAACTCAGTAGTTGCAGCATCCGTTGTTACATCAGTGGTAGGTTCCATTGTTGTCTCCATTTCAGTGGTTAACTCATTAGTTGCAGCATCTGTAGTTACATCGGTGGTAGGTTCCATTGTTGTCTCAATTTCCGTGGTTAACTCAGTAGTTACAGCATCCGTTGTTACATCAGTGGTAGGTTCCATTGTTGTCTCCATTTCAGTGGTTATCTCAGTAGATACATAATCCGTTGTTACATCAGTGGTAGGTTCCATTGTTGTCTCCATTTCAGTGGTTAACTCAGTAGTTACAGCGTCCGTTGTTACATCAGTGGTAGGTTCCATTGTTGTCTCCATTTCAGTGGTCAACTCAGTAGTTACAGAATCCGTTGTTACATTAGTGGTAGGTTGCATTGTTGTCTCCATTTCAGTGGTTAACTCAGTTGTTGCAGCATCCGTTGTTACATCAGTGGTAGGTTGCATTGTTGTCTCCATTTCAGTGCTTAACTCAGAAGTTAAAGCATCTGTAGTGACATCAGTGGTAGGTTCCATTGTTGTCTCCATTTTAGTGGTTAACTCAGTAGTTACAGCATCCGTTGTGACATCAGTGGTAGGTTCCATTGTTGTCTCCATTTCAGTGGTTAACCCAGTAGTTACAGAATCTGTAGTGACATCAGTGGTAGGTTCCATTGTTGTCTCCATTTCAGTGGTTAACTCAGTAGTTTCAGCATCCGTTGTTACATCAGTGGTAGGTTCCATTGTTGTCCCCATTTCAGTGGTTAACTCAGTAGTTACAGTATCTGTAGTTACATCAGTGGTAGGTTCCATGGTTGTCTCCATTTCAGTGGTTAACCCAGTAGTTAAAACATCTGTAGTGACATCAGTGGTTGGTTCCATTGTTGTCTCCATTTCAGTAGTTAACTCTGTAGTTGCAGCATCCGTTGTTACATCAGTGGTAGGTTCCATTGTTGTCTCCATTCCAGTGGTTAACTCAGTAGTTACAGCATATGTAGTTACATCAGTGGTAGGTTCCATTGTTGTCTCCATTTCAGTGGTTAACTCAGTAGTTGCAGTATCCGTTGTGACATCAGTCGTAGGTTCCATTGTTGTCTCTATTTCAGTGGTTAACTCAGTAGTTACAGCATCTGTAGTTACATCAGTGGTAGGTGTCATTGTTGTCTCCATTTCAGTGGTTAACTCTGTAGTTTCAGCATCTGTTGTGACATCAGTGGTAGGTTCCATTGTTGTCTCCATTTCAGTGGTTAATTCAGTAGTTACAGCATCTGTAGTTACATCAGTGGTAGGTTCCATTGTTGTCTCCATTTCAGTGGTTAACTCAGTTGTTTCAGCATCTGTTGTGACATCAGTGGTAGGTTCCATTGTTGTTTCCATTTCAGTGGTTAACTCAGTAGTTGCAGCATCCGTTGTTACATCAGTGGTAGTTTCCATTGTTGTCTCCATTTCAGTGGTTAACTCAGTAGTTGCAGCATCTGTAGTTACATCGGTGGTAGGTTCCATTGTTGTCTCCATTTCAGTGGTTAACTCAGTAGTTACAGCATACGTTGTTACATCAGTGGTAGGTTCCATTGTTGTCTCCATTTTAGTGGTTAACTCAGTAGTTACAGAATCCGTTGTTACATCAGTGGTAGGTTCCCTTGTTGTCTCCATTTCAGTGGTTAACTCAGTAGTTACAGAATCCGTTGTTACATCAGTGGTAGGTTCCATTGTTGTCTCCATTTCAGTGGTTAACTCAGTTGTTGCAACATCCGTGGTTACATCAGTGGTAGGTTCCATTGTTGTCTCCATTTCAGTGGTTAACTCAGTAGTTACAGCATCCGTTGTTACATCAGTGGTAGGTTCCATTGTTGTCTCCATTTCAGTGGTTAACTCAGTAGTTACAGCGTCTGTAGTTACATCAGTGGTAGGTTCCGTTGTTGTCTCCATTTCAGTAGTTAACTCAGTAGTTACAGCATCCGTTGTTACATCAGTGGTAGGTTCCATTGTTGTCTCTATTTCAGTGGTTAACTCAGTAGTTGCAGCATCCGTTGTTACATCCGTGGTAGGTTCCATTGTTGTCTCCATTTCAGTGGTTAACTCAGTAGTTGCAGCATCTGTAGTTACATCGGTGGTAGGTTCCATTGTTGTCTCAATTTCAGTGGTTAACTCAGTAGTTACAGCATCCGTTGTTACATCAGTGGTAGGTTCCATTGTTGTCTCCATTTCAGTGGTTATCTCAGTAGTTACAGAATCCGTTGTTACATCTGTGGTAGGTTCCATTGTTGTCTCCATTTCAGTGGTTAACTCAGTAGTTACAGCATCCGTTGTTACATCAGTGGTAGGTTCCATTGTTGTCTCCATTTCAGTGGTCAACTCAGTAGTTACAGAATCCGTTGCTACATCAGTGGTAGGTTGCATTGTTGTCTCCATTTCAGTGGTTAACTCAGTTGTTGCAGCATCCGTTGTTACATCAGTGGTAGGTTCCATTGTTGTCTCCATTTCAGTGGTTAACTCAGAAGTTAAAGCATCTGTAGTGACATCAGTGGTAGGTTCCATTGTTGTCTCCATTTTAGTGGTTAACTCAGTAGTTACAGCATCCGTTGTGACATCAGTGGTAGGTTCCATTGTTGTCTCCATTTCAGTGGTTAACCCAGTAGTTACAGAATCTGTAGTGACATCAGTGGTAGGTTCCATTGTTGTCTCCATTTCAGTGGTTAACTCAGTAGTTACAGCATACGTTGTTACATCAGTGGTAGGTTCCATTGTTGTCTCCATTTCAGTGGTTAACTCAGTAGTTACAGAATCCGTTGTTACATCAGTGGTAGGTTCCCTTGTTGTCTCCATTTCAGTGGTTAACTCAGTAGTTACAGAATCCGTTGTTACATCAGTGCTAGGTTCCATTGTTGTCTCCATTTCAGTGGTTAACTCAGTTGTTGCAACATCCGTGGTTACATCAGTGGTAGGTTCCATTGTTGTCTCCATTTCAGTGGTTAACTCAGTAGTTACAGCATCCGTTGTTACATCAGTGGTAGGTTCCATTGTTGTCTCCATTTCAGTGGTTAACTCAGTAGTTACAGCGTCTGTAGTTACATCGGTGGTAGGTTCCATTGTTGTCTCAATTTCAGTGGTTAACTCAGTAGTTACAGCATCCGTTGTTACATCAGTGGTAGGTTCCATTGTTGTCTCCATTTCAGTGGTTATCTCAGTAGTTACAGAATCCGTTGTTACATCAGTGGTAGGTTCCATTGTTGTCTCCATTTCAGTGGTTAACTCAGTAGTTACAGCATCCGTTGTTACATCAGTGGTAGGTTCCATTGTTGTCTCCATTTCAGTGGTCAACTCAGTAGTTACAGAATCCGTTGCTACATCAGTGGTAGGTTGCATTGTTGTCTCCATTTCAGTGGTTAACTCAGTTGTTGCAGCATCCGTTGTTACATCAGTGGTAGGTTCCATTGTTGTCTCCATTTCAGTGGTTAACTCAGAAGTTAAAGCATCTGTAGTGACATCAGTGGTAGGTTCCATTGTTGTCTCCATTTTAGTGGTTAACTCAGTAGTTACAGCATCCGTTGTGACATCAGTGGTAGGTTCCATTGTTGTCTCCATTTCAGTGGTTAACCCAGTAGTTACAGAATCTGTAGTGACATCAGTGGTAGGTTCCATTGTTGTCTCCATTTCAGTGGTTAACTCAGTAGTTTCAGCATCCGTTGTTACATCAGTGGTAGGTTCCATTGTTGTCTCCATTTCAGTGGTTAACTCAGTAGTTACATCATCTGTAGTAACATCAGTGGTAGGTTCCATTGTTGTCTCCATTTCAGTGGTTAACCCAGTAGTTAAAACATCTGTAGTGACATCAGTGGTAGGTTCCATTGTTGTCTCCATTTCAGTGGTTAACTCAGTAGTTTCAGCATCCGTTGTTACATCAGTGGTAGGTTCCATTGTTGTCTCCATTTCAGTGGTCAACTCAGTAGTTACCGAATCCGTTGTTACATCAGTGGTAGGTTGCATTGTTGTCTCCATTTCAGTGGTTAACTCAGTTGTTGCAGCATCCGTTGTTACATCAGTGGTAGGTTCCATTGTTGTCTCCATTTCAGTGGTTAACTCAGAAGTTAAAGCATCTGTAGTGACATCAGTGGTAGGTTCCATTGTTGTCTCCATTTTAGTGGTTAACTCAGTAGTTACAGCATCCGTTGTGACATCAGTTGTAGGTTCCATTGTTGTCTCCATTTCAGTGGTTAACCCAGTAGTTACAGAATCTGTAGTGACATCAGTGGTAGGTTCCATTGTTGTCTCCATTTCAGTGGTTAACTCAGTAGTTTCAGCATCCGTTGTTACATCAGTGGTAGGTTCCATTGTTGTCTCCATTTCAGTGGTTAACTCAGTAGTTACAGCATCTGTAGTTACATCAGTGGTAGGTTCCATTGTTGTCTCCATTTCAGTGGTTAACCCAGTAGTTAAAACATCTGTAGTGACATCAGTGGTAGGTTCCATTGTTGTCTCCATTTCAGTGGTTAACTCAGTAGTTTCAGCATCCGTTGTTACATCAGTGGTAGGTTCCATTGTTGTCTCCATTTCAGTGGTCAACTCAGTAGTTACCGAATCCGTTGTTACATCAGTGGTAGGTTGCATTGTTGTCTCCATTTCAGTGGTTAACTCAGTTGTTGCAGCATCCGTTGTTACATCAGTGGTAGGTTCCATTGTTGTCTCCATTTCAGTGGTTAACTCAGAAGTTAAAGCATCTGTAGTGACATCAGTGGTAGGTTCCCTTGTTGTCTCCATTTTAGTGGTTAACTCAGTAGTTACAGCATCCGTTGTGACATCAGTGGTAGGTTCCATTGTTGTCTCCATTTCAGTGGTTAACCCAGTAGTTACAGAATCTGTAGTGACATCAGTGGTAGGTTCCATTGTTGTCTCCATTTCAGTGGTTAACTCAGTAGTTTCAGCATCCGTTGTTACATCAGTGGTAGGTTCCATTGTTGTCTCCATTTCAGTGGTTAACTCAGTAGTTACAGCATCTGTAGTTACATCAGTGGTAGGTTCCATTGTTGTCTCCATTTCAGTGGTTAACCCAGTAGTTAAAACATCTGTAGTGACATCAGTGGTAGGTTCCATTGTTGTCTCCATTTCAGTGGTTAACTCAGTTGTTTCAGCATCCGTTGTTACATCAGTGGTAGGTTCCATTGTGGTCTCCATTTCAGTGGTTAACTCAGTAGTTACAGCATCTGTAGTTACATCAGTGGTAGGTTCCATTGTTGTCTCCATTTCAGTGGTTAACTCAGTAGTTACAGCATCTGTAGTTACATCAGTGGTAGGTTCCATTGTTGTCTCCATTTCAGTGGTTAACCCAGTAGTTAAAGCTTCTGTAGTGACATCAGTGGTAGGTTCCATTGTTGTCTCCATTTCAATGGTTAACTCAGTAGTTTCAGCATCCGTTGTTACACCAGTGGTAGGTTCCATTGTTGTCTCCATTTCAGTGGTGGACTCATTAGTTGCAGCATCTGTTTTGACATCAGTGATAGGCTCCATTGTTGTGTATATTTCAGTGACGATGTTAGTAGTTGCAGCATCTATTGTGACATCAGTTGTTGACCCAGCAACAGCGTTACTTTGTGTAATCACAAAACCTACTATAATGAACGTCCTAAGTAATACATTACAGTAATTTGGTCGTCGCAGCTTGCCTGTATAATATTTGTGCACCATAATCACCGCCATCATAGCCAAACAGAAGTAGTGATAAATGATTTCTATAGAACGGTATTTCTGACTACCTTCATCATTTCTGGATTCCATAGATTTATTAATTATTGTATACATAGATATTCGCTTAGACAAAATACGCCTTTTGTTTTGCATGTGTCCTGAAAATAAGTGAAAGAATTTGATTAATATTGCAGTGCTATATGCTATTTATTTATTTTCAACTATCGGCGATAGCATGATAATATACTATTAAGTGCGTTTATGCATTATATTACGTCACTTAAGTTTATTTGGATTGGTTTAGACGATAACGATAAAAAAGTTTTCGTTAGAACTATTGTTAGTTGGTTGAAGAAAGAAATAAATGGCATGTTTTGATACTGTTCATCTAAAATTGTTATATTTCTTGTAACTGCTGATAAATGTAATATACAATATACGACTAATATATATGCTAAGGTATGTACGTCATCTTCATACTTCACACAAATGCCTAAACTTAACTGTATTTATTAGAAATCAGTCTTATTGAACACTAAACGAAACGACTAGTCTGGCTGGGCAGACGCCTCACTGTGAAGTGCTGTTCACAGTAAAACAGTCTGAGTGACTACACGCGCTCATACATTGTGTGTCCTTATAAACAGTTTATATTGTACTTGCTTTATGTAGAAAGAGTGTGCAGTAAATGGGTATCGCTTACGAACGAATTTATTGAAAGACGTATCACCAGCTTTCATTCAAATTCAAAATGAGGTGCTTTCTGTCAAAATATCATTTCTGGATTGGTCAGTTTGAATTATATAAGATTTGTAAGAACGTATAACGTTTATAACAACTACATCTATTTGTTTGTCAGTGTATATTATTGGAAATAATTCATGACTATTCGTAATGGATATGTGTGTTTTCGGAATGTGCAACCACCCAATTGATTTATATTTCGCATTGAACGATCTATGCAGAAACTGATAGAACAACTTCACAGTCAGTTGCCTTCCTTGTGTATGTTGTTGACATATACACCCATCCCCAACGAGTCGCATCGTCACCTCGTCCTCCTGGCAAAACTTCCATTGAGCTTGTTATATTGTCACAGTTATGTCGATTTTGTGAATGTTTTTCTTGCGCTGAGACACTTAAAGCAGGTGACAAAAACAAAATGGCCGACCAAGAACAAAATTCAATCATTAACACAGCACGGTATAAAAGGCAGAGTATTTCTTCTATGTGCAAACTACTAAATGAAAACAAAATTGCAGAACTGACTCATGTCAAGGAGGAAAAAATTGAAAGAGGCTCAATAGAAAATAGAAAGTATTCAGTAGTATACAAAATGCAACATTGTATTTATACAAGGTATTCCAGAAATGGAAGAGATTCTCCACAGATTACATCGATATTAGAGTAGGTGAAGCAGCAGAAATTCATGTTTCCGATAATGACATCGATATCATTCATCGTTTAAGGGAAACCCGCAAAGATTCAAGTTTCTAATTCTCGCCTAACCTCTCCCATCTGAAATAATAGTTCAGGCCTTAGTATTTCTCAATGTTGAAGATTAATTATTCTGTCAGTGTATGCTGTTCGGTCAATATGCAGTAATATACAGTAGATGACAGAAAGATTGGGTCGTTATAAACGTTTTATATATACTGTAAAACCATTTATTTTCACTGATATTTAATTGTACTATTTTGATGCTTTGGGAAAATCGATGTACAGTCGCAGTTGCCATGTCACATGAAGACATGCTCGTGCATTATGGATGAGGCAATGTTTAGCAATTAAGCCACTCACTATTAGATCGTTGAATAAAATCTGATGATCGGTTTTAGGAAATTGTACTAATAATATGTCCGTTAAAACCATATGTAGAACGGAATGCATATTCCCGCGCAGCAGCAGTTGGTGCGCATATTGAAATTGACCAAACAGCACATTTTCCAGACAAACGAAACCCAAAAGAATCACTCCCTGGTGGTTGCTCTTGCTTCGATAGCTGTGGCAGAATATTCGCAATATTCCACCGAGGGTATTTAGATTGAATTTTCAACATTTAAGGATTTATTCCAAACAGCTAAATTGCCAGAATTTAAAACTGACTGATTCAAGCCACAGAATTAAACATGAAGACCAGTGTACGTGATTACAAAATGAGTTCGCTAACCAGAGACCTCGTTAAAGTTACTTGTAACAATCACGTTTGGTGACGTGTCTGAACTGACATCGCATCATTTATGCTTAGCTCAGTGGGCGCAATTGCGTTATCTACAAGACGAATACGTTTTTAGTGTAGTACAGGGTCAATTTGACAAAGACACAATTTGAGACAAGCAGATAGCATTTCTGCTGTCCGCCAACCACCTACTACTGGACTGTAACGCCAGCGCCAGCATAGTGTAAAAATAATAATGGGAATTACAATAGTTATAGTATGAGGTTATTAGAAAGATACCTCAAGGTATGCACGAAGACAGTATAGCTGGAGTGAGTATCGACCGACGCGCGGCGTACTGTCTGAGTGCATATTTTGAGGTATCCTTGTAATAATCTTATTATTATACATCTTCTCCTTCCTAGGATACACTATGGGAATGCCGAAATCCAAAATGTTTAGAACAGAATCAGCGAATTTCTTTGCGTGGAGTCCGGTCAAACTCTGGTGGCAGCTATGTTTGTTTTTATTATTAGAGGACGCTTACGCGCGTAATCATTCCATATTTAGAATTAAAATTCCCTAATATGGTAGTATGAAAATACCCCGTAAAATTACGCCACGCTGTAACTTTTGGCGTTACGGTGACAGATGTATAATAAATTATGGTTCTTCAATTTGGACTAATTCATCAGATTTACGCTGTGAACCACTGTCTGACTTCATTGTTCTTGGACGTCCATGTCGACTGAAGATCTCTTCCAGGCTGTAAATCTATTTAGTCAAGTCAATCACAGCATCCCGCCATGGCACATCATGGGGCTTTGTGGGTCTCATTGGTTCTGGCGGATCTCGAACTGCCACTAATTGACAACTATGACATGCCCTTTGATGGTTCTCTGCTGCTTTGTCCAAAGCTGGCCACCGTACATTACTTCTGGAATTTGTTTTCTCTGATCACTCCAAAATATCTTCTGTGGGCTAAAGCTAATGTGCGAGGTCTTTAGCATCATAATATGAGTGTCCCTAAGTACAGACTTTCCAATTATACATAGTTCACCAGATATCGGTACAAATTGTTTACATTTCTCAAACCTCCCAGTTTGAATCGCCTCCCTCAGCTCCATCAGCTCGTCATCAGTGTTAGATGATCTTCAACCTCCATCCTCAGTGCTTTGGGCGTCGTGTTAATGGCTACTTATTGTACATACTCTTCAGCACCATGTGGATGTGCAATGCTGTTTTCATTGCTGTCCAGTAGCATGTTAAAGAGTTAGCTATGTTCTTGTGCCCCAGAATATACACTATCCTGAAAAAATCATATGGTTGTAAATCAACCACCGATTTTTCTATTCAAGCACATAGTTTAGATATTGGACCATATATCGTTTCTAATGATACTTCGTTATAAGATCAATGTCCATGCCATATTTGTAAGCATGAAATATTTCGCATAACATACCAATCCCAATGCTTCTCGCTCTGTCTGGGAATATTGTTGTTTCTTAGCAATATAGGCAAGACAGTGTGCATGCCCTGGAAAGGCTCTCATTCAAAGCTTGAAATGCAGATTTCTGTTCAGGACCAAATTTAAATTATGTGCAAAATTCAAATTCTGGTAAGATTTCTTAAAGGCTCACCTTCTGTGACAAAGCGGTATTATGAAACAGGAACTATACGTAACCAATCCCATAAAGCTACGTAGTTTTGCAATGTTTTCTGGCTCTCTTGCATTCATTACAGCTTTAACTCTATCGTCTTTGGGACCTATGCCCTTTTCATATATATATTTCATATTATATTGATAGATATGTTCTGTACACCAGTTAGTGCAGTTGCTATCTGATGCGGATATTGTTCACTGGCTGATGACACGCTAAACAATAGCTTATATCTAAACAGACCTGCATGTGTAGCAAACATTGCGATTTTACGAGATTCTGGAACCAACTCCAACTGATGTTAGCCCCACTTCAAATCTAATTCAGGAAATATCTTTGAACCATTCATATTTTGCAAGAACTCGTCCACTGTTGAAATTGTGTGTCGGTCTCATATCATTGCCTCATTCGCCCGGCTTTGGTGTTGGCCTATTTACTAACTCAATAATATCCAATTAAAGCAGTTCTTTCAATTTGGCCTTTACCTTATTTTATTAAATGAATTTCACCAAAACAGAAGTGGCTATGTGCAATGTTACGTGTATTGTTTTGAGTTTGACCACAACACATACCCTTGCAAAGTGCATTTTCGGCATGTTTGACACATTACAGGGCAATTGGCGTTCCTTTCATAGTGTCCAATTTTCCCACACCTGTAGCAAGATCTGTCCAAATCATTCTTGAACTTGCTGTGGCCTTTACTTTTCCCACAACCCTGTTCACGGTTACTTCTTCTCCTCCGCTGTGTTGAGTGCTGTCATCTGAGCTTCAACTTTCTCACATTGATCTGCTATTACGAGTGTGAACGCTAAGTTTAACCTTCCTCCAGCAACTTTCGGCGTACAAAATCAGAAGTGTATTTATTCAGTACAGTGTCTCTGATTTGATTATCGTTGTCAGCAGCAAAACAGTGACGAATTGTTGTACAGTCTCACCTTGTTTCTGTACTATCTAGTGAAAAGTAAGTCTTACGAATGTTGGGTTTACTTGAGGCACAAAATAGGTATTCACCGCTGTGACGGCGGCATCATTATCAGTGGCTTTCCCTGTTAGCGACAATGTAGAAAATATAGCTTGCATATCAGGCCCTCTGTTTTACCGCATTTACCTCGTCACAACTAGCCCTTTCCCATCTGTGTACAGCTTAAATGACGTCAGTCACCTTGACGTAGATGGTTCGACATGGCATTCAAAACTCGGTATACCGTGTTCATCCATGTTCACGAGCGTACCTCACTATTCTATTCTTTGTGGAATAACCGCGTCGCCAGTGTAGCATTGATATGTAGCTCTGCTCTGCAATAAACCCGGTCGCCACACTTACTACTACAAATTAGTGAACTAAAATCAGAATCGAGTCTTGGCATGAATGGAGATTTTATTTACCGATCTCCCAACGACGTCGTACCCACTATGCAATGCGCTTAGGCAGACTCGATACATTTCATGCAGTGCGTGAAGAACAAAACAAACACCTTCTTGTGACTTGGTTCAACACGCACGCGCAAAACAACAGTCTAGTGGGAATCAGCGGGTTTATTTGCACAATGACATGGAATCAACCATCTAGCGGCTTCCTCGCGTAGTTGTAGTTTAATCAGATTCATCGTATACGAAAATTAAAATGCGATTTGAATTGGGCACGAAACTCGAAAATATTACAAGAATTGCAGGGCAGTGTTTATCAATGACAAACAAATGTACCAGGAAAATTCCTAGTGCGTCAGGTGTATCCATTGTTGGCAACAAAAAAAGTATATAGGAGAACAAACTAAACAAACAAAAAAACAAGTGTATCAAAAAATGAAATGAGGCTGACAGCCCTATAGTCATGGAATGGCTAATCAACCATGATCCAACGAATGCACACATATGGACAGTGTTTTACAGTCTGGGTGGGGAAGATAATATATACTCTGTTCCAGGCAGCTGGACATTCCAACACGAGACTGCCAAGAAAACTCTCCTATTACAGGAAGTTAATTTCACTATCAATGGGCATAACGTCACTCGCCCTTGTGTTACGCGGAAAGAAGATACAAATATTGTCGGACAATGTGACAGCATCTGCGTATTTAAATCACTTGGGTGAGAATTGGTATCGAGACGGCACAGGAAGTAGAGACTGGGTGGACAGAACCCTACGAAAAAAACATTCAAACATCAGCAAACTATGTGCCAGGAAAGAAAAACATGAAAACAACACAGAACAAGTTGAGCCAGTGTACCACATATTAGCCGTAGTTAAACCTAGTAACAAAGTAGTATTTTACACAATAAATGCACCTTACAGAGGAATTGAAGCTCAATTCATTGCTAGGGTGTTGGTTTAGTTAGTACTTAGTCAGTATACGACAAAGGACTTCAGATACACAGCAGGGATGACTGCAATGGAAGTGAACTATGACCCATAAGTTGTCATGAAGATTAGACGCTGGTTAAGTTGTTTTCTTTGGCAATTATGTTCACAGCAAACCATCACGTGACTGTACAGACAATATTATGAACTCATGCACAGTATGAAGACCTCGGAACAAGCAATTTAAGCGATTTATTTAAGCAGTTAGTTATACTTCTGTTTTATTTTATTAAAACAGTTCTGCTTTGCACCTTGTGTGGTGTAACGTAAGTTAATAATTAAAAAGTCCACATGTACACGAACGAGGCTGTATAAATTGCATGAGCTTTATAACAACCTCATTTTGCGTTATACACATTATTGTGGTTTTATTTTGATCTTGTAATTTCTGGCGGTATGTTTACATGACATGACATGGCCTGTAGATATTTTGATATAAAATACTGTGTACACAATGTCAGTCATACATCAAGATGTTATATCTGCCACGATATATCTGGCCTTCTGAACTTAAGTGGATTAACCATGATAAGCGACAGATATCGATCGAGCCCCGCTAGACATCGCGAACACTGCGGTATAAGTTTTTTTTTATATTGTAACATAAATTATAAGCGAAAAGTTCTTTGATGTGTGAATGAAAACACACACGTTTTGATACTTAGCAACAACCCATTGCACATGTTTATTTTTAGACTGCTTAGTACTAGAATTTCGTCAGAAAGGTGATCTCTCTTGGTCCTATAATATCCTGTGATGCTGATTCCTGGCTCCAGTGAGCTGTACTGAGGTGCATGTGCAAACGTGCTGTGTCCTGCTGATCAACAGGAACCACTGATGCTCTATGCCTGAAATACTCCCGTTGTACCGGTGCTACTAGTAGCAGTTAATAACAGTTGCCGATTCTCCTTGGACACGATTGTGATGCAGCTACGACAGTGTGCCAGAAACAACGGAGGTTAACATTGTACATTGTTGTTTGCCTGGAATGGAAGTGTTCCCTACAGAATCGATCAAGTCACTGATTTCACTCGTTTACTGTATATCCCCATTCCTTGCTGGTTCAAGTGGCTAGCGCCCGTACGCTACCAGATACGTCAATTATTAAACCAGCTTATACACTGGTAGTACGTGTAGACTTACAGGTTAAATAAAGTGTAAGGGATAGGAGTTAAAGATTAACATTACTTGTTTAAATATGTGATGTCATCATTTGAAGCCTTTCAGCAGACAGAGCAATTGTTGTTGCCCAGACAATTCATATCATCTGGATTACGCATAACTTCTCTGCGATTTACGCTCCGTATATTTTAGGCAAAGCTTGGACCCCCCCCCCCCAATACATTTTGCTGGATCCGCCACTGCCAGATACAACTTATTTTCTTAATAAAAACAAAATTTAACATAACTATAAAAAATACAAAAAATATAAATAGTATTAACAGGTGAAAATGTAGGTAAAATTGATTTGAAAAATAAGGGTTCATACAGAAAATAAATACTAAACCCAACAAACTGTCAGAAAAAAAAAAACAAGCCATTTTTCGTGAATTCAAAAACAAATAAAAATAGCCAAAAAATAATAAAACGTGACTTGCATAATACCATAATAATCTAATAAATAAATAAACTAAAGTAATGTAAAAATAAATAGTAATAGTGGATAGTACTGAGCCAATATTCGTATCACATATATTGATAAACACATAAAATTCACAAGCCATATACGTATTAAATATTATTATTTTCGGCAAATATTTTGTAAATGGTGAGCATATAAAATACATATTCACTGAATACAGTTCAATTTTTATTATGTGTGTTATCCTGTTTCGTTTCGTTTCTTCGATTACAATAAGCCTTCTCCGTATACTCGTGTTGGAAATGGCGGGTAAGTCCAAGTGGGAAAGTTCAGGCGGACGTTTGCGGCCTAGTCGGGGCTATGGGTCCGCCAATTCGGGGCCTCGGGCGGTGTATAAGAGTGGTTGTTGCGAGAGAGGGCCTACAGCGGGCGCAGCAACCCTGTGAGTTTATTTCTGGGGCCTATTGCAGACATTAGCATTTTAAAGGGGGCCTATTTCCCCCCCCCCCGCCCCGCGGGCCGCTCTGGAAGGTGAAAAACACCCCGCTTTCTCGCTAAATTCGGAACGCACATGGGGTAGTAACAGCTTATAGAGTGAACCCCTCCGGGAACATAACGCATGCAAAGTGACATGACTGAGCATGCTCCATCTCCGTGAGATTTAGATGTTGAAACAATATGTTGGTGTATTGAGATTGTCATGAGGCCTCTTTTCGATTATGACTTTTCAGGTAAGTAAGTAAGTAATAACTTTATTGATTTCGTATCCTTATTGGGATCTTGAAAATAAAACAATAAAGAATGTTGTTTAAATAAACAACAGCTAGCTAAAAAAGTAACAAAATAGAGTAAACAATTAGAAAATTACATCAATAAGTAAAACAGAACAAAAGTAAAAGAAAAAATACAAGAAATGTAAAATTGAGTGATTATTTTGGGGCAGCTGGTGTTTTTTTCAGTGTAATATCTCTGCGGTTAAAGCAGTTAAAAATGTTTTTTGCATAGTCAGTGATTTCTTTGTTGTCGGTAGAGGTGAGAATTTGTATCATGATTTCTTCCTCAGCTACACCAGCTGAACAGTTTAATCCTCTCCTCTTGGTGTAGTTTGCATTTTAGAAGAAAGTGTTTCTCGTCTTCTACTTCATCAAGATCACAGACTTTGCATTTTCTATGGCTAATGTCAATATGTTTGTACCGCCCCATTTCTATCTGTAAGGTATGGGCACTTATACGTAGTTTTGCTAGGACTGACCGATGGTTGGGATTTTTAACTACTGTTAGATATTTTTCATAGGTGTAATCCTTTTTCAGTAATCTGTAGGTTCTAAGTTTGTTTTTATGATTTTTAGATTTATTGTCATCATACATGCTGTTTTCAGCGACTGTTTTAAAACGTTTAATGAGTCTATCTAAGATTGAATGAAGTAGACTGTAATTGCTGTTATGTTTACATTGTGTCCATGCGTCGCCAAGGTCTAGAAAGTTTAGGATGGTTTTTATTCCTGTTACCCAATTTTGTACGCCTGCATCATCTAGCTGTATGCCCAGCTGGTAGGCTTCATGAACTAATGTATTATGATCCATGTCGTTTAATCGCATCCAATATTTCAACATTTGCCTTATACTTAAGATGGCAAGTGGAAGCCTACCAAGCTCAAGCAAGCATGCTAAATTTGTTGCTTTGCTGTTGACTTTTAATAAGAACTTGCAGAATTTAATATGTAATTTTTCCATGGGTGAGTTGAGATTTGTCAAGTAGCTTCCTTTGTTAATAATGCAATCGGACCAAATTTCACTACAGTACAGCAGAATTGGTTTGATCATTGCATTAAACATCTTTAAGTGGATTTCTACTGGAATGTAGTTTTCGGAGAACAACATTTGGTTCATTTTGAAGCATGCTTTCATGGCTCTATTTTTGAGATCTTCTTGTGCTTTATCAAGTTTGCCTGTTGTGTTTAATTTCATTCCCAAATATGTATAAGAGGATGTTATTTCCAGCTCTGCCCCATTAAGAATGAAGTCAGATTTGTTAAGTTTTTTCCCAGACTTATTGAAGATCATAATTTTGGATTTACTGATATTAATGTCTAATTTCCATTTTCGGCAGTATACTTCCATAGACTGAATGGCATTTTTTAAGCCTGGTTTGGTCTCTGAAAGAAGTAGAAGATTATCTGCAAACATCAGACATGGTAGATTTCTGCTGAGTAAAGTTGGTGGTTCATTGCCAGAGTTGTTTATGTGATTTTTTATGTCATTAACATAGATATTAAATAACACTGGACTCAACCCATCACCCTGTCTGATGCCTCTTTGAATTGGAAAGGTGTTTGTTATATTATGCTTTATCTTTACTGCACCTAATGAGTTTTGGTAGATAGATTTAATTATTTTATCGAATTTACCTGTAATGCCGTTCATGATGAGTTTTTGTAACATACCTTCGTGCCAAACAGAATCGAAAGCTTTCTGAAAGTCAATAAAGCATGCATATATTTTTTTTCCTTGACTGAAGTATTTCTTAAGGAGTTGTTTTAGAACAAATATGTGGTCTGCTGTTCTAAACTTGGGCATAAAGCCAATTTGTTCTTTAATAATTATATCTTTTTTCTTTTAGGTGATTTGCTAATCTTTGTTTTAATACAGAAGTGAACAATTTGTTTAATGTATTCAGAAGGGTAATACCTCGATAGTTACCAGGATCATTTTTATCTCCCTTCTTGAAGACCGGAGTAATAATTCCCAAATTCCAGCTACTAGGGAAGTGACCATATGACAAGATCATGTTGAACAGTTTTTGAATAGATTGGACTAATGTATTTCTGCTTGCCTTGATCATCTCATTTGTAATTTAGTCTACCCCGGGTACTTTTTTATTTTTTAGACTGTTTATTGCTTTATGTATTTCTAGCTGGGATATAGTTTGATCCAGACTATTCGTAGACAAGAAGTTAGATTCTAATTCGGCTAATGTGTCACCACCGTTTTTGTTACTGTTGACTTTCTCATAATTTAATTTTTTGAAGTGGTTATACCATTTCTCCGAATGAATGTTTTCGCAAGTGTTATTATTAGTAGTATTTTTTAATTCGCCTATAAGGTCCCAATATTCATTAGGTTTAGATTTGCCCAGCTCTTCTAATTTAGTTAGAATATTGGTTTTAAATTCTTTCTTTTTTTAACTTGTTGTTTATAACATTTTTTTAAGCTGTAGCATTTATTTCTTAATTCTCTGTTGTAAGGATTATGACAAAGTCTCTGGGAGAGCTTCTGTACTTCCTTTTTCAGAATAGTAAGTTTGTTTGTGTACCATTTTGGTTTATTTGTTTTTTTTATGTTTTTCTTCATCTTTATGCTTTTTACTGAAAATGCGTTTTTTTAAGCTCCTACCAGCTGCCTCGTGGTAAATATTTGATAATGATTTAGTTGCTGTATCTACAGAATATTGTGTATTGTCAAAGTTGGTAATTGTTAAATTTGTCGATTAATCTATTGACATCTCCGCTATTAAGTGCCCGACTGAATTCAAATTTTGCGTCACTGTTCCAAAGTATATGTGCCTTAATAAGGAAATTAGACATAGCTGGACGCGTCTAACCACAACAAGATAACGTACAGTGGTACAGACTCCTCAAATGTTATACATGGTGGAATGGATCTGGTCGGTTTCAAAAATATGTGTGGTCCTTGGTGATATGTAGCTGCGCTCGTCATATATACTGCAAAAATGTTTCATTATTGAGAAAGATGTGTAAGAGCATGCCTAATAGCTGGTCATAGTTTACTGCATGGATTTCTGGTCCAGATTTGTACAGAGAAACAATGCAACCACTAGACCATGCTAAGAGATAATTTTAATTTCGAGAGATGAAGTCATATTTTCAGTAACATGTACTACATCTTTAAAGCGCGGTGGTCGTCGCACAGCGCGTGTTCGAATTTCATGTAAACAAACAATGTATTTTACACGCGTTGTATACATTGCCATGGGTCCCATATCGAACAGGACGCGACACGATGACTGCTGACCTTTAAATGGAGGAATATATTATTAACACCTTGGTTTTAGAATTTCATTTAAATAATTTAGTTTTAAGTAATTTGAATCTAATCTCATTTTCCCCTATTTGTTTTTTTCTAAAATAGCACCCACCAATTCACAACTGTGTTTTATTTTGTTTACTAACTATTGATTTAACAAAGAAGTGATCAAATCCTTAGTTATTTTGTATATTGAGTTTCCTTAACCACATACCTGTACAATGAGGCAGGCCATACCTGTGCAATGAGGCAGGCTTACTCAAATTTAAAATTCTGTGTGTGAAAACGAATCTGAATATTATGGACGGCCTAAATAAATCACAGCACAAGTGAAAAGAAAGTTGAGATTCTGCGGAACGATTTTAAAGCGATAGTTGACAACAATCAAAAATTTAGTCTCGTTCTGATGTCCTGATAGGTATCGCCTGTGTCGCTGAGTTTCCGTTCAACAATTCAAAATAATTTCTATTCAAAATCAAATTGATCCGATTGTATGTGTCCACTTTTCCTGACATCCATGATACAAATTAGTTTGAAGAACTCCAGGACGATTTGAGACACAATTCCGATGATGCATACTAAATTTTTGTCGAGATTCGATAGTAAATAGAGAAAACACATCCATCTTTTTTAACACATCTGACGTAACTTATGCACATTCCAAAGAAAAAAGGGCGCTTTAGAACGGTCTAAATAAAGAAGACTCGATTGTATGAAAGCGATCCAAATTAATTTTAATTCAACAAACAACACATTTTGGCAGGCCTTAGGCACGCTAAATGTGAAACAGGCTTATTCATCTAATTTTTTTACGGTCACTGTCTTGTAAGTGTAAATGATTTTCATAACCTTATCTTTCTTTTCCTTTTTAATTAATCTATATAAACGTATACGTCTGTCTAACATGGGGGTTATTTGGATTTGCTCTCATCTGTTTGCCTAATTGACTAACGTGTTCTTTCGCAATACTGCAAGTACTGTCAAACTGTGCTGGATTGTTTGGAGTTCAACAACCATTAATTTGATTCCTCTGCACCAAGTAAAACATTAGTATATTTGTTTGTTTTTTCAATTACAAGTTTTGGGTTGAGTAATTATAATAATATCTAATTCAATCTTATATTGCTGACTATTTAATACCAATTTAAATCTGAAGTCTGATTTTGATTTCTGAAAAATGTATTTGTTAACTTCCTAATAGCTATCAACTGTATTACATTTGGCAGAGAAGAGACACATCTGCTACTTAATAATCAAACACATTTGAGACATTATATTTATACTATTCATACCTTTGTTCCAACACCAATCACCCAACACTCTCATTTACAATTCGCCAAATGCAGTAATGTAATCATTGCTGGTATGTATACAGCCATTTACATATGTTAACACTACATTGCCCATCAGAATATAGTTATGATAATAGACTTTAGATTATGTAAATAAATCTATACCACGTGATGAAGTGGATAGTGGTTGATAACAAGAGCATACGTCTATAATTCTTTCTGCCTAACTACAGCCACATAAAATTATCATCATCATCACCATTAATAGTAATTGTTTTACTATGTTTTGAGCCTTTCTAGCATGCTTATTCATTGTTATGAAAAAATTACATCAAGTCTTGCTCTAAATATTTCTATTCCTGCTATATGCTGCGTTGCTAGTCATAGATTGCACATAAACAAACCCCACTCCGTACTGTATTTGGAACTCCCCTTTCCCTGGTTCGCACAAGCAAGTAACGGTCACGTGACACCTTTGATACGTGGATGCCTATCATGATTACTTATGTCCTGTGCATTCGTAAACAAAGTAAGCAAATATATGATTATCAGGTCAATTTATAATTGCACTGCTCATCCAGAGGGCATCGTCAAATAAGCAAAAACACATATACAACAGGCATGGTTAGATAGAAAATACCGGCGTTTACAATTTGTTGCTGTTATTGATCGGTGCTAATTTGCAGGCCTGTAAAAATACTTAGGGGAGCTTGTCAAATACTTTGGCGCCTAGAAACGCTAGCATGATTGTTATGTGTAAGGTGGTATGTTAAATATTATCTAATGGGAGTGATTATACACACAATTCGATCAACATCGTATCATAACCATGGAAGTAGTGTAATTATACAAAATAAATCTGATCATCGAGAAACAGGTCGCTCTTACAGTGCAGTACATTGCACTGGAACGTGAACTGATAGAAAGTCACATGTGTCAATAATTAACCTTTGCAAATCGAGATGTATATATGCGATAGGTACGTAGGAGAAAATGTTGTGGTGCTGCTGTCAGGGGATAAATCTCTTTCTCTCGGGTTCTCCACACTTTCAGGGGGGAATTCGTCTCGTCTCTCTATCTCATCCCCTTGAGGTACGGGATCGGGAAAGTCACTTTAACTTTACAGTCAAATAAGGCACACACAACGAAATACGTTTCAGCTCTCGTCTTAGTCGGTCAATCGAGCACTCTATCAGACACAGCGCCCTGGGGAAAAGTCCCCAAGACTATCCAAGGCTGACCCAAGACTCGCCCAAGACTGGACTGCCTCAAGGCTCGCCCCTGGACTCTCTCGGACCGCGTCTGTCGTGGAGTATTCGCCAAGACCAACTCAAACTCTCTTTATTCATTTTCAAAACTCTGACCAATTACAATGCAGTAAAAAGACTCTAGGGCGTAACCTTCAATCATAAAGCCAATCACACTAAGTACTGAATACGTCATATCTTTTGATTAATCGTTCACTACATTAATAACTACGGATGTCAGAATAGCGACGGTATCTTGTAATTAGTTCCAAATCACTGAGCCAAGTTCCGTCCAAAACTTCAAATAGGCCTACACGATGACAGACATAACACAGCAATTCGCTAATAATCAGTTAATTAAGTCGGTCAACAGATACGCGAAAACAAATTCATGACACATCCCTTCACCCAAACTGAGATATGCCTCTTGGCATAACACGTTCATAAATCAAAGATACCGTCCTCTACTCATCGTCATACAGGTTAAATACAATACTAATAATAAAAGGTATAAATCAAAAAGAGTAAAACACACTAATTAAGTACAATGATTATAAAGTCTAAATACAATGGTTATAAAGTTTCAAATATCAACGGTTATAAATCAAAAACAAGGGAAAGGCTACCAATCGACTCACTTTTCTCAAACAGTTCGCTGAGGGTAACCCTTCGCTGCACTGTCTCCGTTACTAAAGGTTACAAACTCTATATCAAAAGGTCAAAAAAACTAAGGCGTGGCGGTGTAACCAAGCGATCAGCCAATCGCTGCAGTCGACAGCATGATCACGTGATTACCAGGGATGCGTCTCTCGGTTAAAGCATTGCAAAGCGGCAACTAATAAACAATGAATAAAAAGCTATTAATCAAACTCTTGTCATATACGCTTATAAACTTCAACTGAACTCACAAGTCGTTAATCTAAACAAAAGTCATACGGCGTGGTAACGGAATGCAAAGACAAATCGCTTTCATAACACATTACTCCTCTGGCAAAAAGACGGAAAAGCAAAACGATAGAAACTACTGAATTACATATAATCCTGTCAATCATGAACAAAAGCTTGAGATATCAAACAATACATATATAAGCGCACCAAACTCTCATCTCAAAAAGACATTAAAAAACGTTACAAAGGTGTTATCAACTCAAAAAGCGTCAGAAGTATTCCGGAAACAACACATAAACAAAAACAACTCTTAAAACGTCGATATCTCTGTACTCGACAAATCTTAAAACTCTTAAAAAAAACACGTGGGGGCATCATTCCTCCCATCATATTCCGTACTCATAAACTCATTAAAACTCCATAAAACTTAACAAAACTCAAAACACTGTGTTGCAAATACTTGTCCACTGAGGCGCGCTTAAATCGTTATAAAGGACCTCGAATGTCACTAAATATCAGTTCAAAACAAAAATCTGGGCGCTCACGTACATACAATTCAACATCACAAAAAAACGGTAAAACAATAGGAAAAGCAAGCAATACATTACATTACTGAGCAATAGGGTTAGGATTCTGGAAAAGAGTTCAACGTCCTTGAGTTACACAGTGTCAGTTACAGTGTCCAGCGAGCGGTTCTCCAAGCAAATAGCTAAAGTCAAAGTCTATAAGCGTCTTCTTCTTTCGTCGCGTTAGTCCGGGGTCGTTCTTTCATCTTCTTGTCTTTAATGTCGCTCAATTCTTAATTATACAGTCCTATTCGATACTGGTCCTTCATAAGGGGTTCTGAGGTCTTCATCTCTTCAGCGTCGTTCATCGGTGCCATACTGTTAACGGTGTTAGTCGTCAAGCGCGGTTTCGTCTCTGCCATGGAGCTGTTAGTTCGGTTCACAAGAAAGACACATCTTCGTCATTTCACTTTTCTTCACAGGATGTCGATGTGTGTTGAACACCTGCCCGGATTCTCCACCACGTGTCAGGGGATAAATCTCTTTCTCTCGGGTTCTCCACACTTTCAGGGGGGAATTCGTCTCGTCTCTCTATCTCATCCCCTTGAGGTACGGGATCGGGAAAGTCACTTTAACTTTACAGTCAAATAAGGCACACACAACGAAATACGTTTCAGCTCTCGTCTTAGTCGGTCAATCGAGCACTCTATCAGACACAGCGCCCTGGGGAAAAGTCCCCAAGACTATCCAAGGCTGACCCAAGACTCGCCCAAGACTGGACTGCCTCAAGGCTCGCCCCTGGACTCTCTCGGACCGCGTCTGTCGTGGAGTATTCGCCAAGACCAACTCAAACTCTCTTTATTCATTTTCAAAACTCTGACCAATTACAATGCAGTAAAAAGACTCTAGGGCGTAACCTTCAATCATAAAGCCAATCACACTAAGTACTGAATACGTCATATCTTTTGATTAATCGTTCACTACATTAATAACTACGGATGTCAGAATAGCGACGGTATCTTGTAATTAGTTCCAAATCACTGAGCCAAGTTCCGTCCAAAACTTCAAATAGGCCTACACGATGACAGACATAACACAGCAATTCGCTAATAATCAGTTAATTAAGTCGGTCAACAGATACGCGAAAACAAATTCATGACACTGCCATCAATTTATGAATGAGGTCTTGAGACGTTGTGTCGTCACAGGAAGCGCTGTCCCAGCACAGACCCTGTGTCATATGACGCCTTACTAGCCGATTTTATACACGGAACTTGATACTTCTTTTCAAGTTTAAGCTGCTTTTTAATCACGTATTTTAGTGAAATATTGTTCAGTAAGTGAAATATTAAAGTCATAAATAATTCAATCTTTGAAACAACAAAAACTAACACATAATAACGATAATAAAATTTGTGTTTGAAGTTCGAAAGTACTCGCGTAATTTCCGGTTTCAAATCCGTAAAATACGTGCCGGACGACGATTGACTTCTAAACACTCGAAATTTCGAACAAACTTGCGCGATATTCGTCAAATCGGTGTTGAAAAAAACCAAGAATAATTTTATTTATGGTTTAATTTGAGGGGTGTTAACAGAATAGGGTTTTCTAGGAAACTCAAGTCCCAGCATTCCCGGGGCAATACATAGAACGTGCCTAATGGGGACATGCCCCTGAAATGGGTCTAGTTTTGGAGATTTTAGGTATAAGTATCGGTCTTATTTCTGGTCAAGATAGGTATAAATATCGGTAATATTTTTCCGATTTAGTATACTTAAGGGTCCGTATATGAGCGAATATCTCTACCTCAGATCCAATACTATGAGACTGTTACGATAATTATGATCAAAAACGACATAAACGGCCCTGTAATGAATATAAATGAGCTTACTCTTTTTGAAAAGTGTGTCATCATCCTTGATTGTATGCTATGAATTTAAATTGTCTTTCTCTCACTGGTACCTTCATTCTGATTTCATAATCAGTGCGGATGTTATTTGTTGTTCCGTAATTATGGCCACAATGAAATACAGTATTTACAGCCATTCTGTGACAGTCAGTTACCAAGAGGGCTCACAATTTCGCAAATCAATTTGGTGTTGTTTTTTTTGTTCTAGACCTGACGGCGCCCCATGATAGATGACGCGCATTGTATAATTCATTACTTTATGGGCTGACCAACATTATGATTTGGCAGTAAAATAATGCGCACATTGATCACCAAATACTAGTATAACAATCGGCTATCGACAATAAGTAGGGGTAGGTTATGTAATTGTTTTAAACACAATGGATTACACTTAAAGGGCGTTGGTCGTCGCGACACGCATGCGCGAGATATGGGTCTCGTATTAACAAAGATGGCGACTTTGACTATTATGCAGACCAACCTGAGACGTTACCAAGTTTTAATTAGATGGTTTCTTTGGTAATTGGAAGGTATCGAAAGAGTAACTGGTGCTAATTAGTGCAAGTCGCGTACTCGTGATTAGAAGAGCGCATTGGATTGTTGGGAAATCAATGTTTATGAATGTCGTATTGATTAATGTTAAAAATGGACGACTGAACTCGTAATACGATTATAATATGAACAGTCTAAACTGTAGTAATCAAAACAAGCATGTGCCAACTTTGTTTAACAACTAATTTTATATTTATTTTATTTAGTTTTGAACACCTCCCAACATGTGTGCAGTAATTCGGAGGATTCTCCAAAAGCACCTCATTTGATCCCAAACAATAATGTATTCATCCAATCTCGCATACATCTACCCTTATTCAATGTGTTAAAACGCACATCAAATGCCCTGTGCTTATTAGTCCCCGTTCAGACGCACTCCGAAAACAAGAACTTATGGATTGACCTCTCCGTTCCTCCGTGTGTGCGTCCGGAGCTATGTCTTAGATTTGCCAGACATACATTATGCATACTGTTATGCATATGCACATCAAATTCAATTTGTTTCAAGATCTTATTCAAGATGACCGAATGGCGGCCATTTTGTTCTGAAAAATCATTGAAATCAAACATTTCTGGTATTCAGACTGTTTACAGATGTATTGGTACATACAGTGGAAATTATGGGACCTTGATGAACGCCATTTTGTTTTTCAGATCGGATTCAAAATTGCCGACTGACGGCCACTATGTTTCAATGAATGTATAAGTCCACAATAGGCATCAACTGTTACATCGTCCACACTAGGTGTCAACTGTTATATCGTCCACACTAGGTGTCAACTGTTATATCGTCCACACTGGGTGTCAACTGTTATATCGTCCACACTAGGTGTCAACTGTTATATCGTCCACACTAGGTGTCAACTGTTACATCGTCCACACTAGGTGTCAACTGTTACATCGTCCACACTAGGTGTCAACTGTTACATCGTCCACACTAGGTGTCAACTGTTACATCGTCCACACTAGGTGTCAACTGTTACATCGTCCACACTAGATGTCAACTGTTACATCGTCCACACTAGGTGTCAACTGTTACATCGTCCACACTAGGTGTCAACTGTTACATCGTCCACACTAGGTGTCAACTGTTACATCGTCCACACTAGGTGTCAACTGTTACATCGTCCACACTAGGTGTCAACTGTTACATCGTCCACACTAGGTGTCAACTGTTATATCGTCCACACTGGGTGTCAACTGTTATATCGTCCACACTAGGTGTCAACTGTTATATCGTCCACACTAGGTGTCAATTGTTACATCGTCCACACTAGGTGTCAACTGTTACATCGTCCACACTAGGTGTCAACTGTTACATCGTCCACACTAGGTGTCAACTGTTACATCGTCCACACTAGGTGTCAACTGTTACATCGTCCACACTAGGTGTCAACTGTTATATCGTCCACACTAGGTGTCAATTGTTATATCGTCCACACTAGGTGTCAACTGTTATATCGTCCACACTAGGTGTCAACTGTTATATCGTCCACACTAGGTGTCAACTGTTATATCCTCCACACTAGGTGTCAACTGTTATATCGTCCACACTAGGTGTCAACTGTTATATCGTCCACACTAGGTGTCAATTGTTACATCGTCCACACTAGGTGTCAACTGTTACATCGTCCACACTAGGTGTCAACTGTTACATCGTCCACACTAGGTGTCAACTGTTACATCGTCCACACTAGGTGTCAACTGTTACATCGTCCACACTGGGTGTCAACTGTTATATCTTCCACACTAGGTGTCAACTGTTATATCGTCCACACTAGGTGTCAATTGTTATATCGTCCACACTGGGTGTCAACTGTTATATCTTCCACACTAGGTGTCAACTGTTATATCCTCCACACTAGGTGTCAATTGTTATATCGTCCACACAAGGTGTCAATTGTTACATCGTCCACACTGGGTGTCAACTGTTATATCGTCCACACTAGGTGTCAACTGTTATATCGTCCACACTAGGTGTCAACTGTTACATCGTCCACACTAGGTGTCAACCGTTATATCTTCCACACTAGGTGTCAATTGTTATATCGTCCACACAAGGTGTCAATTGTTACATCGTCCACACTAGGTGTCAACTGTTATATCGTCCACACTAGGTGTCAACTGTTACATCGTCCACACTGGGTGTCAACTGTTATATCTTCCACACTAGGTGTCAATTGTTATATCGTCCACACAATGTGTCAATTGTTACATCGTCCACACTGGGTGTCAACTGTTATATCTTCCACACTAGGTGTCAACTGTTATATCGTCCACACTAGGTGTCAATTGTTATATCGTCCACACTGGGTGTCAACTGTTATATCTTCCACACTAGGTGTCAACTGTTATATCCTCCACACTAGGTGTCAATTGTTATATCGTCCACACTAGCTGTCAACTGTTATATCGTCCACACTAGCTGTCAACTGTTACATCGTCCACACTGGGTGTCAACTGTTATATCTTCCACACTAGGTGTCAACTGTTATATCCTCCACACTAGGTGTCAATTGTTATATCGTCCACACTAGGTGTCAATTGTTACATCGTCCACACTAGGTGTCAACTGTTACATCGTCCACACTAGGTGTCAACTGTTATATCGTCCACACTAGGTATCAACTGTTACATCGTCCACACTAGGTTTCAACTGTTATATCGTCCACACTAGGTGTCAACTGTTACATCGTCCACACTAGGTGTCAACTGTTATATCCTCCACACTAGGTGTCAATTGTTATATCGTCCACACTAGGTGTCAATTGTTACATCGTCCACACTAGGTGCCAACTGTTATATCATCCACACTAGGTGTCAACTGTTACATCGTCCACACTAGGTGTCAACTGTTATATCGTCCACACTAGGTGTCAACTGTTATATCGTCCACACTAGGTGTCAACTGTTATATCGTCCACACTAGGTGTCAATTGTTATATCGTCCACACTAGGTGTCAACTGTTATATCGTCCACACTGGGTGTCAACTGTTACATCGTCCACACTAGGTGTCAACTGTTATATCGTCCACACTAGGTGTCAACTGTTATATCGTCCACACTAGGTATCAACTGTTACATCGTCCACACTAGGTTTCAACTGTTATATCGTCCACACTAGGTGTCAACTGTTACATCGTCCACACTAGGTGTCAACTGTTATATCGTCCACACTAGGTGTCAATTGTTACATCGTCCACACTAGGTGTCAACTGTTACATCGTCCACACTGGGTGTCAACTGTTATATCGTCCACACTGGGTGTCAACTGTTACATCGTCCACACTAGGTGTCAACTGTTATATCGTCCACACTAGGTATCAACTGTTACATCGTCCACACTAGGTGTCAATTGTTATATCGTCCACACTATGTGTCAACTCTTACATCGTCCACACTAGGTGTCAACTGTTACATCGTCCACACTAGGTGTCAACTGTTACATCGTCCACACTGGGTGTCAACTGTTATACTGTCCACACTAGGTGTCAACTGTTATATCGTCCACACTAGGTGTCAACTGTTACATCATCCACACTAGGTGTCAACTGTTACATCGTCCACACTAGGTGTCAACTGTTACATCGTCCACACTAGGTGTCAACTGTTACATCGTCCACACTAGGTTTCAACTGATACATCGTCCACACTAGGTGTCAACTGTTATACTGTCCACACTAGGTGTCAACTGTTATATCGTCCACACTAGGTGTCAACTGTTACATCGTCAACTGTTACATCGTCCACACTAGGTGTCAACTGTTATATCGTCAACTGTTATATCGTCCACACTAGGTGTCAACTGTTACATCGTCCACACTAGGTTTCAACTGTTATATCGTCCACACTAGGTGTCAACTGTTATATCGTCCACACTAGGTATCAACTGTTACATCGTCCACACTAGGTTTCAACTGTTATATCGTCCACACTAGGTGTCAACTGTTACATCGTCCACACTAGGTGTCAACTGTTATATCGTCCACACTAGGTGTCAATTGTTATATCGTCCACACTAGGTGTCAACTGTTACATCGTCCACACTAGGTGTCAACTGTTATATCGTCCACACTAGGTGTCAACTGTTACATCGTCCACACTAGGTGTCAACTGTTATATCGTCCACACTAGGTGTCAACTGTTATATCGTCCACACTAGGTGTCAACTGTTACATCGTCCACACTAGGTTTCAACTGTTATATCGTCCACACTAGGTGTCAACTGTTATATCGTCCACACTAGGTATCAACTGTTACATCGTCCACACTAGGTGTCAACTGTTATATCGTCCACACTAGGTGTCAACTGTTACATCGTCCACACTAGGTGTCAATTGTTATATCATCCACACTAGGTGTAAATTGTTATATCGTCCACACTGGGTGTCAACTGTTACATCGTCCACACTGGGTGTCAACTGTTACATCGTCCACATTAGGTGTCAACTGTTACATCGTCCACATTAGGTGTCAACTGTTACATCGTCCACATTAGGTGTCAACTGTTACATCGTCCACACTATGTGTCAACTCTTACATCGTCCACACTAGGTGTCAATTGTTACATCGTCCACACTAGGTGTCAACTGTTACATCGTCCACACTAGGTGTCAACTGTTATATCGTCCACACTAGGTGTCAACTGTTATATCGTCCACACTAGGTGTCAATTGTTATATCGTCCACACTAGGTGTCAACTGTTATATCGTCCACACTGGGTGTCAACTGTTACATCGTCCACACTAGGTGTCAACTGTTATATCGTCCACACTAGGTGTCAACTGTTATATCGTCCACACTAGGTATCAACTGTTACATCGTCCACACTAGGTTTCAACTGTTATATCGTCCACACTAGGTGTCAACTGTTACATCGTCCACACTAGGTGTCAACTGTTATATCGTCCACACTAGGTGTCAATTGTTACATCGTCCACACTAGGTGTCAACTGTTACATCGTCCACACTGGGTGTCAACTGTTATATCGTCCACACTGGGTGTCAACTGTTACATCGTCCACACTAGGTGTCAACTGTTATATCGTCCACACTAGGTATCAACTGTTACATCGTCCACACTAGGTGTCAATTGTTATATCGTCCACACTATGTGTCAACTCTTACATCGTCAACACTAGGTGTCAACTGTTACATCGTCCACACTAGGTGTCAACTGTTACATCGTCCACACTAGGTGTCAACTGTTATACTGTCCACACTAGGTGTCAACTGTTATATCGTCCACACTAGGTGTCAACTCTTACATCATCCACACTAGGTGTCAACTCTTACATCGTCCACACTAGGTGTCAACTGTTACATCGTCCACACTAGGTGTCAACTGTTACATCGTCCACACTAGGTGTCAACTGATACATCGTCCACACTAGGTGTCAACTGTTATACTGTCCACACTAGGTGTCAACTGTTATATCGTCCACACTAGGTGTCAACTGTTACATCGTCAACTGTTACATCGTCCACACTAGGTGTCAACTGTTATATCGTCAACTGTTATATCGTCCACACTAGGTGTCAACTGTTACATCGTCCACACTAGGTTTCAACTGTTATATCGTCCACACTAGGTGTCAACTGTTATATCGTCCACACTAGGTATCAACTGTTACATCGTCCACACTAGGTTTCAACTGTTATATCGTCCACACTAGGTGTCAACTGTTACATCGTCCACACTAGGTGTCAACTGTTATATCGTCCACACTAGGTGTCAATTGTTATATCGTCCACACTAGGTGTCAACTGTTACATCGTCCACACTAGGTGTCAACTGTTATATCGTCCACACTAGGTGTCAACTGTTACATCGTCCACACTAGGTGTCAACTGTTATATCGTCCACACTAGGTGTCAACTGTTATATCGTCCACACTAGGTGTCAACTGTTACATCGTCCACACTAGGTTTCAACTGTTATATCGTCCACACTAGGTGTCAACTGTTATATCGTCCACACTAGGTATCAACTGTTACATCGTCCACACTAGGTTTCAACTGTTATATCGTCCACACTAGGTGTCAACTGTTACATCGTCCACACTAGGTGTCAACTGTTATATCGTCCACACTAGGTGTCAACTGTTACATCGTCCACACTAGGTGTCAATTGTTATATCATCCACACTAGGTGTAAATTGTTATATCGTCCACACTGGGTGTCAACTGTTACATCGTCCACACTGGGTGTCAACTGTTACATCGTCCACACTAGGTGTCAACTGTTACATCGTCCACATTAGGTGTCAACTGTTACATCGTCCACACTAGGTGTCAACTGTTACATCGTCCACACTAGGTGTCAACTGTTACATCGTCCACACTAGGTGTCAATTGTTATATCGTCCACACTATGTGTCAACTCTTACATCGTCCACACTAGGTGTCAACTGTTACATCGTCCACACTAGGTGTCAACTGTTATATCATCCACACTAGGTGTCAACTGTTATATCGTCCACACTAGGTGTCAACTGTTACATCGTCCACACTAGGTGTCAACTGTTACATCGTCCACATTAGGTGTCAACTGTTACATCGTCCACACTAGGTGTCAACTGTTACATCGTCCACACTAGGTGTCAATTGTTATATCGTCCACACTAGGTGTCAATTGTTACATCGTCCACACTAGGTGTAAATTGTTATATCGTCCACACTAGGTGTCAACTGTTACATCGTCCACACTAGGTGTCAACTGTTACATCGTCCACACTAGGTGTCAACTGTTACATCGTCCACACTAGGTGTCAACTGTTATATCGTCCACACTGGGTGTCAACTGTTATATCTTCCACACTAGGTGTCAACTGTTATATCGTCCACACTAGGTGTCAATTGTTATATTGTCCACACTGGGTGTCAACTGTTATATCGTCCACACTAGGTGTCAACTGTTATATCGTCCACACTAGGTGTCAATTGTTATATCGTCCACACTAGGTGTCAACTGTTATATCGTCCACACTAGGTGTCAACTGTTATATCGTCCACACTAGGTGTCAACTGTTATATCCTCCACACTAGGTGTCAACTGTTATATCGTCCACACTAGGTGTCAACTGTTATATCGTCCACACTAGGTGTCAATTGTTACATCGTCCACACTAGGTGTCAACTGTTATATCGTCCACACTAGGTGTCAACTGTTACATCGTCCACACTAGGTGTCAATTGTTATATCATCCACACTAGGTGTAAATTGTTATATCGTCCACACTGGGTGTCAACTGTTACATCGTCCACACTGGGTGTCAACTGTTACATCGTCCACATTAGGTGTCAACTGTTACATCGTCCACATTAGGTGTCAACTGTTACATCGTCCACATTAGGTGTCAACTGTTACATCGTCCACACTATGTGTCAACTCTTACATCGTCCACACTAGGTGTCAATTGTTACATCGTCCACACTAGGTGTCAACTGTTACATCGTCCACACTAGGTGTCAACTGTTATATCGTCCACACTAGGTGTCAACTGTTATATCGTCCACACTAGGTGTCAATTGTTATATCGTCCACACTAGGTGTCAACTGTTATATCGTCCACACTGGGTGTCAACTGTTACATCGTCCACACTAGGTGTCAACTGTTATATCGTCCACACTAGGTGTCAACTGTTATATCGTCCACACTAGGTGTCAATTGTTACATCGTCCACACTAGGTGTCAACTGTTACATCGTCCACACTGGGTGTCAACTGTTATATCGTCCACACTGGGTGTCAACTGTTACATCGTCCACACTAGGTGTCAACTGTTATATCGTCCACACTAGGTATCAACTGTTACATCGTCCACACTAGGTGTCAATTGTTATATCGTCCACACTATGTGTCAACTCTTACATCGTCAACACTAGGTGTCAACTGTTACATCGTCCACACTAGGTGTCAACTGTTACATCGTCCACACTAGGTGTCAACTGTTATACTGTCCACACTAGGTGTCAACTGTTATATCGTCCACACTAGGTGTCAACTCTTACATCATCCACACTAGGTGTCAACTGTTACATCGTCCACACTAGGTGTCAACTGTTACATCGTCCACACTAGGTGTCAACTGTTACATCGTCCACACTAGGTGTCAACTGATACATCGTCCACACTAGGTGTCAACTGTTATACTGTCCACACTAGGTGTCAACTGTTATATCGTCCACACTAGGTGTCAACTGTTACATCGTCAACTGTTACATCGTCCACACTAGGTGTCAACTGTTATATCGTCAACTGTTATATCGTCCACACTAGGTGTCAACTGTTACATCGTCCACACTAGGTTTCAACTGTTATATCGTCCACACTAGGTGTCAACTGTTATATCGTCCACACTAGGTATCAACTGTTACATCGTCCACACTAGGTTTCAACTGTTATATCGTCCACACTAGGTGTCAACTGTTACATCGTCCACACTAGGTGTCAACTGTTATATCGTCCACACTAGGTGTCAATTGTTATATCGTCCACACTAGGTGTCAACTGTTACATCGTCCACACTAGGTGTCAACTGTTATATCGTCCACACTAGGTGTCAACTGTTACATCGTCCACACTAGGTGTCAACTGTTATATCGTCCACACTAGGTGTCAACTGTTATATCGTCCACACTAGGTGTCAACTGTTACATCGTCCACACTAGGTTTCAACTGTTATATCGTCCACACTAGGTGTCAACTGTTATATCGTCCACACTAGGTATCAACTGTTACATCGTCCACACTAGGTTTCAACTGTTATATCGTCCACACTAGGTGTCAACTGTTACATCGTCCACACTAGGTGTCAACTGTTATATCGTCCACACTAGGTGTCAACTGTTACATCGTCCACACTAGGTGTCAATTGTTATATCATCCACACTAGGTGTAAATTGTTATATCGTCCACACTGGGTGTCAACTGTTACATCGTCCACACTGGGTGTCAACTGTTACATCGTCCACACTAGGTGTCAACTGTTACATCGTCCACATTAGGTGTCAACTGTTACATCGTCCACACTAGGTGTCAACTGTTACATCGTCCACACTAGGTGTCAACTGTTACATCGTCCACACTAGGTGTCAATTGTTATATCGTCCACACTATGTGTCAACTCTTACATCGTCCACACTAGGTGTCAACTGTTACATCGTCCACACTAGGTGTCAACTGTTATATCATCCACACTAGGTGTCAACTGTTATATCGTCCACACTAGGTGTCAACTGTTACATCGTCCACACTAGGTGTCAACTGTTACATCGTCCACATTAGGTGTCAACTGTTACATCGTCCACACTAGGTGTCAACTGTTACATCGTCCACACTAGGTGTCAATTGTTATATCGTCCACACTAGGTGTCAATTGTTACATCGTCCACACTAGGTGTAAATTGTTATATCGTCCACACTGGGTGTCAACTGTTATATCTTCCACACTAGGTTTCAACTGTTATATCGTCCACACTAGGTGTCAACTATTACATCGTCCACACTAGGTGTCAACTGTTACATCGTCCACATTAGGTGTCAACTGTTACATCGTCCACACTAGGTGTCAACTGTTACATCGTCCACACTAGGTGTCAACTGTTACATCGTCCACACTAGGTGTCAATTGTTATATCGTCCACACTATGTGTCAACTCTTACATCGTCCACACTAGGTGTCAACTGTTACATCGTCCACACTAGGTGTCAACTGTTACATCGTCCACACTAGGTGTCAACTGTTATACTGTCCACACTAGGTGTCAACTGTTATATCGTCCACACTAGGTGTCAACTGTTACATCATCCACACTAGGTGTCAACTGTTACATCGTCCACACTAGGTGTCAACTGTTACATCGTCCACACTAGGTGTCAACTGTTACATCGTCCACACTAGGTGTCAACTGATACATCGTCCACACTAGGTGTCAACTGTTATACTGTCCACACTAGGTGTCAACTGTTATATCGTCCACACTAGGTGTCAACTGTTACATCGTCAACTGTTACATCGTCCACACTAGGTGTCAACTGTTATATCGTCAACTGTTATATCGTCCACACTAGGTGTCAACTGTTACATCGTCAACTGTTACATCGTCCACACTAGGTGTCAACTGTTACATCGTCCACACTAGGTGTCAATTGTTATATCGTCCACACTAGGTGTCAATTGTTACATCGTCCACACTAGGTGTAAATTGTTATATCGTCCACACTGGGTGTCAACTGTTATATCTTCCACACTAGGTTTCAACTGTTATATCGTCCACACTAGGTGTCAACTATTACATCGTCCACACTAGGTGTCAACTGTTACATCGTCCACATTAGGTGTCAACTGTTACATCGTCCACACTAGGTGTCAACTGTTACATCGTCCACACTAGGTGTCAACTGTTACATCGTCCACACTAGGTGTCAATTGTTATATCGTCCACACTATGTGTCAACTCTTACATCGTCCACACTAGGTGTCAACTGTTACATCGTCCACACTAGGTGTCAACTGTTACATCGTCCACACTAGGTGTCAACTGTTATACTGTCCACACTAGGTGTCAACTGTTATATCGTCCACACTAGGTGTCAACTGTTACATCATCCACACTAGGTGTCAACTGTTACATCGTCCACACTAGGTGTCAACTGTTACATCGTCCACACTAGGTGTCAACTGTTACATCGTCCACACTAGGTGTCAACTGATACATCGTCCACACTAGGTGTCAACTGTTATACTGTCCACACTAGGTGTCAACTGTTATATCGTCCACACTAGGTGTCAACTGTTACATCGTCAACTGTTACATCGTCCACACTAGGTGTCAACTGTTATATCGTCAACTGTTATATCGTCCACACTAGGTGTCAACTGTTACATCGTCAACTGTTACATCGTCCACACTAGGTGTCAACTGTTATATCGTCCACACTAGGTGTCAACTGTTACATCGTCCACACTAGGTGTCAACTGTTACATCGTCCACACTAGGTGTCAACTGTTATATTATCCACACTAGGTGTCAACTGTTACATCGTCCACATTAGGTGTCAACTGTTATATCGTCCACACTAGGTGTCAACTGTTATACCGTCCACACTAGGTATCAACTGTTACATCGTCCACACTAGGTGTCAACTATTATATCGTCCACACTAGGTGTCAACTGTTATATAGAAGTATCAGGTGTGAATCGTAATTCGTTGTTACGTATATACAAGTATCAGGTATGAGTCGTAATTCGTTCTTACGTATATACAAGTATCAGGTGTGAGTCGTAATTCGTTCTTACGTATATACAAGTATCAGGTGTGAGTCGTAATTTGTTGCTATGTATGTACAAGTACATGTCGTGAGAATATAAATAGTCACAGTGAAATGTGCAAGTATTTGGCAACGTTGCATCACATATATCACTCTTGTCAGGTGACAAAGAAACAATCAATAATACACGTTGCCCTGCAGTACATTTACACTATGGGTGCGGTTACAACTTAGGAGGCAAAGGTTTAAATATACTGACTGGACTATGTATTCTCAACTATGACATGTCTGCACCTGTTTTCACTTGAACATATCTTATTTTGCTTGCATATAAGTTGATATGTATAAATTAGAATTATATCAGATTTCATAATGTTTACATAAAAATAATTGTGCTGTGCCAGTGCCAGATATGAATACATGCAGATGTGTTGGAATGCTTAGTACGTGGCACAAACCGTGAAATGTGGTTGGTTATTAAATAGCATTGCCGTGTAAATTAGTGTGTTAAACGTCAGACGGCGAGTCGAGATAATCACACATAAGTACGTCTAGCGAGAGTACCAAGTAAGCATTTTGAACCACAAAATTTAAATATTGTCCCAACATCCAAGTGATTGTATTTTAGATAAAAGAATATTTTTTACAAACATCGTCATTTTATTTTATTTTATTCGTAACTGTTTCAACGGAAAAAAACCCAAATCTTGGTATATCTAAGACAATAAAACGAACACGGCAAAAACATCTGCACATAACTTAAACAGAAAAATACTAGTGGATTAGAGTGAAATTGTTTTTTCAAAAGTATAGGGGGTATCGTTAACATCAATTAAATTACTGAAATAATTAACAATGCCATTAAAAAAAATTCACACATAAGTGATAAATAAGAGAATAATCCGGAAAATTCCCGAATCGAGATAGTCGTTCTTTTTTAAGATCTCGCAAAGAAACATAAAAAGGAATTCCTTCAAGATATATGAAGTGTCATATATGTTACTAATACATTCAATAAAAATATTAGGTCTAACAAATGTCTGCCAAATTGGAGAGTCGATATGATAAGATGTTTGCATATATTCATAAATAGAAGGGTATTTAAAGGACATGCGCGAGATATGGAACCATGCGAACAAAAATGGCGACTTTGACTGATTTGCAGACCAGCGACGTTACCAAACTTTAACTTTGTAATTTCTTTGATGATTGGAAGATATCGAAGGAGTCAATAACATCAATGTGCCTTCGAAAATGAGACACCAGTAGTGTGGTACTATGGAAAGTGTATTTAATCTATTGCAAACATGTATTCCCCTGAATGAATGAAAGGGGTGTGAGTGAATAGCACATAAGCCTTAGTTGGATGGCAAATACAGAGGTTTTTTTAGTCAGATTACGGTAAGTGTAAAGTAAGTGCTAGTGTACATACAAAACATGAAATAGCAGTGAATATGTTGCGTTAATTTCCTTGATGATTACATCTGGAGTTGGGCGTGTCAGTGCACTGCCACCAAAACTTCAACAATGTGATTGAAGTTGCATTCCTTCTTCGAACAAATATGCGAACAAAAAACGCAAAATTAATTACTAGTAATTGTCGTTTTTGACGAAAGATGATGCCTGCCAACAAATTCAAATGAACATGCCTACCTGCTTCAATAATAGTGTCTGTGCAAACCAGTAAATTGACAGATATGGTTGATGACAGCGGCTCTATATCTGGGCGATGTTCATTCCTCAGTTGGTTACAAAAGTGTTTGTCCCAATCAATCTCGATTCAGGAAAACCGGTTGCCGTAGTATTAGCAGAAGTAACAACGTCACGTTCACATGGACAAATATGTTGTAACGTGAAATATAATATGTATATGTGTTCCAGGTAAAACTCACTGTAACTGTCAAAAACAATCTTGGCTGCGTTTTGTTCCCATAAATAGACGAAATGCTGGGTCAACAGTGTGATTGTCTTTGTAATAAACATCACATACTAAAAACTATACTCCTATCCCTTCATACCAACCCAATGGTTCAACACTCTGTCAATTACTAATCATCTAATCTAAATATATGACGTAGCATGTACATAACCCCTGTGAATTAGCCGGGGGTCAGATGCTTAAAGACAATCGATATCTGTTCTATACACTTTAGCAATATTTATCAGTCAACAAAATTTGGGGGTTTCCTGAATAGGAGGAAGATACATTTCAAAAGTTATCGTATTTTAGCCATTCAGATATAATTCAACATAGACTTGATTCGTGGTTGTTTGTGTTGTTACTTTGTATCGATGCAGAGTAATCGAGTCAGTGTGGGATGTGTGAGTGTGGTTGCCATTTGTGCTTGAAAATATTTTTTATTGGTCATGATGTTATTTCTGTCAAACCAGTCTGTGTAACCCACTATACGGGAAAATGATTTTTTTTTTCGATATGAGACAGAATCAACGCGCTAAATCAACTATGAGGGTACCAGTCCGATATTTATCAAGTAAAATCGTACCTGACTAAATATACAACTTTTTTTCCACGCAAAACTTCGACAAAAAGCAAAGGGATGTAAATGAATTTGGTCTACTAATAATGGAAAATGTATGTAAGGAAAACCTACGACGATAGCGCAGTATAGCCCAGTGACATGACCTTATTACTGTAAGTTACCTAAGTTACCGTCATTTTCTGGGCCTCCACTGCCTTGCATGTGTATATCAGTATTACCTCCCAACCTCTCATGCATTGAATGTGTATGTAGACAGGCCGTTTTACCATCGTGTTTATGTATAGCTCTGTTACTCCTTTCCGCGATACCAATACCAATGCGTTTGCATTGCTGTATTACGCCACCCTAATTCTAAATATGATATAATATGATATGATATGATATGAAATGATATGATATGATATGATATGATATATGATATGATATGATATGATATGATATGATATGATATGATATGATATTATTCTTTATGGACTGGATACGGCTTTTGCGGCCCGAGGTCGTGCGGCGGAAGCGCCCGAGCTTGCGAGGGAGCGTAAGCCGTACGATCGAGGGCAGCAAAAGCCGTACCCAGTCCATAAAGGTTTTATCATATACATTATATAAAAAAAAGTCTTTAGTTATGTTATTTTTCGCTCGTCTGGCCCCCCAAAAAACCTATTCGATTTTATCCGGGTTTGGATACGGGCCTTTTTACTGGCGCGGATTTATACTGAGGATTCTAAACGACGCGAACGCGTCAACATCTCTCACACAATAGATAAACTAATGTCACCAAATATATCCACAAATTACTTTTTAATGAATCAGCAAATGAACGTAAATTTATAACAATATTTTAACGGTAATAAATACAAACTAATTATAAACTTTCTTTTTTTTAAACATGGACACTACAGTCCAGCTAAGTTGATCATTTACTGACCGTCCGACAACGGACGTTTTCCTGGAGCTGATGCTGTAGGGGTGATGTAGCCACAGGTAGAGGCACGTTGACTTCACAGTTGTTAAAAACTGTAGTCGGTGAACGAGAAACAATTGCTTGACAAGAAGCAGTTTGGTTTAGAGTTCCAGATTCTGGCGTAGCTCAACTAAGAATATCTGAAATGTGCTGATAATCTTCCGTTGTGAGACAGTATCACAGTCAGCTGGCATCGGTGTCGCTGCGTGTATCCGGCAACACTAATGCCAGTTGAATGTGAGTATCGTAGTGCTGTAAACTTGACACGTTTTTGTGACCAGTTATATTTATGATTGGTTGTGGTTGAATGCCGGCTTTCGTCGGGGTAATAATGAATCTAACTGGTCTTTCGGTATATTTCCCATCCACAGAATCATGTCATCAGCCATTATCGGAGCGCAGACTCAAATTACGCGCGTTGTTTGTAAACAGAAAGTAGTTCCAGGAAATATACGCGTTTACCAAATATGGTAAACGGGGCCCGGGCGTGATATGGAAAATTATTGCACGGCTCGCGCATCACGACTACCATAGCGTTACGAGGCCGGGCAATACGAGGTATATGATAAGATGGTTTATTATCCATATTATTCGTGAAAAATTCAATTTTGAAATAAGAAAAAAAATATATTCACAGGTAAAAGGAATTTGAAATAGCTTTAAGAATGTGAAGCTATATTGTCCAATGTGTTGCTTTGTTTTTCTTTTCAAAGCTTTAGCAATGTTTTAGACTTCACAGACTTAAATATGCGGTTACAGGTGTTGAATTGCCGTAAAACGGGATGTTGACCCTGAATGACCCATTTGCATTCCTGTTTGTATTCTAAAAATTCCACAAATGCTAGGCGCGTGCCGACGTCAAAAAATTGCACAAATTTCAACTGTGGTAATTAAGAATGAAAGTTTCCTAATTTTTTTCTAATATTGTCATTGTAAACTGTCATTTCTTGAATGAAGTTTTCCCGTGCTCTGGAAAATTGCATTACAGCTACGATGTAAGAGTACATATGTTTCACTGCGAACAGCATGATTACCACATAGAATACAAAGTCCGGCATCAGCAGGTACTCGTTCATATCTCAGCTTTTCTATGGGCAATGCATGAACTAATGTTCTAAACTTAGTGAAACATAGTTTATGATTCACATTATTGGTCAGTTCTAGATTTGATTTAAAATTAAATTTTCGTTTAAATTGATTATACTATTACGTCTTATATCATGTCTTGCCTGTTTGTATATACCCGTCACCCCCCGCCTCCCATTCCTTGCCTGTATATGTTTCTATAGCCTCCACTTCACTCCACACTTCTCTTGTATCCCATGCCTTGTCTGTATATATATATATATACATATATATATATATATATATATATATATATATATATATATATATATATATATATATATATATATATATATATATATATATATACCCGTCACGTCTGCGCATGTCTTGCCTGTGTGTGTGTATATATCGTCACACTTCCCCTGCATGACTGTGTAACCACATTTGCTGGCCTGATCTTTTTAAATATCCAGGTTTAGAATCTAGTAAACGGTGGAATAATGCTTTATCATAGTTGTATATGGTTCAATACTTGAGCCTACAGTTAAGCATTGTGTGACCAATACCCCCTCCCCCGGTGGGTGGGTGGGGGGTACTTGCATAGGAGTGCAATACGGGTATGTGCCGCCCAACTGAGTGTCATTTCACGTCATCTTGTTTAGAAGTGGTTGGTCATTTATCAATGGTTTGGTTTAGAAGTGTGTAGCATTTATTTACTTTTTCACAAGTCCTTGTATTCAAAGACAAATACCGGATGCGCTCACTGGTTATGAAAGTTGTGAGCTGGGTGTTTGTTTTTTTTCGGTTTAGAAGTGAGTATGGTTTACGTGAGGTGGGCTTCACACCTTACCTACTTAATGTGGAAGTAGCCCCTCCCCGGGGGGGGCAATACCTCGTTCAACTGCTACTTCATATAGATATGAGAAGGTCTGTATTTAACAACTTACGTTAAATTCCACTGAATTTTTGGTTTGGGCATATTTTAAATAAAATAACAACAAATACTTGCGTAATTGTCGCTGGGGGTGAGGGATTATTATACATTATCACAAGCTTGTCTTAGATTTATCGACCCACCCACATTCTACATAGTCTTGTTATGGGTGTGATCGTATCTAACAGAAATCAGACAACAAACATCGATAGCAAGAGAGTTTAAAATGGAAGTTCGAAAACTATCCTGCTGATGTGATACCAGACTCACACTTTGATATTTGTGTTATTTTTATATTTTCAGTGGATCGCAATCTCAATCGGTTAATGTAGTTAAAAATATTGTTTAACTCGGATACGATATCTTTTTAGATAAATGACCCACGCCTTCGAGTTATCTGTCGCCGTATTACGTGTAGTACACAGAAATTCTCTGAGTTTCGGAGAATTATTATCATTATGTACACAAGGAAAAAAATGGAGTGATGTATGATGCGTGAAGTGTACTCGGGTTAAACCACGTTTCTACCATATACTTTATAATTTGGAATTACGCCATTAAGTATTGCGCGGAACCAAATTAGGTTGGAACCCACTGCTTAGATTTAGAATAGATGAAATGGCAGCAGGTCGCCGCAGTCTCATGAGTGTATAACCATAACTAATCGAGTCGAACTCACAATCAATCTTAAACTGATGTTTGAAATAAAGAATTATGGCTCACCTCTCTGTATTACGTTTTCATGGTAAAACGATGCCGTGGTAGGTGTGGCAGTTATTGGTCCAAAGAGCACAATCTGTTTTAGCTTGTTAGACTTCTGGTCTCTAAATAATCCTCTTCACTGAACGTGGCAATTGAAAACTGGATTTGTAACACGTAAATAGAAATCGTTCCAGCGTTGAAAATACGAGCGGCAATAGCACACAGAATCGTTCGTTGTGACAGTAAATCATGGAAGCATGTTGTAATTCCTAGCCTTGGAAGTCACAGCGTTCTCTGCTAAAATAAATCCTACACCAGTTCGATTGATTCCACGGCCAATTCGGTTGCTGCACGGGTCACATGTAAGTCAGACTAAAACTAAATATACTTGCATGGAGTGAAATTATCAGATGAAATAACTCAGACACCTTATTAATTATTAATAGCATTATCAAAGTGCAAATCAAATTAAAGTCTCACGTCACACTAATCCTGTGTATTTAACCGTACACACACTGCGGTGACATTCTTAAACAAGAAAATAGGTGTGGACCGTGTTAAAATCATCAATTCTGTGAACACATTGTATAACATATGCATATATTACTAATATAAGTTATAGATATATCGGGTTCCATTCGTTCGTCCGGCCGTCAAATACCACCTGTCTCTAAGTCTACCTCTCTGTTATTTGTGTATTTGGACAAATTGTTACCTATTCAACATTTGAGTCAGACACGTTATTGTGGTTCACATGTGTACTTCGCATTCTTTTCCGAGTTAATGAATTTTTTAATGGTTGACGGCAATTCTTTGAATATGTAATTTTCAATGTCAGCTTTTACTCAGCTTTGATTTGAGTTTTTGACTTTCAACCTGGTAGACCTGTCACGATGGTTCACATATGGCGGAATTGCGTCACTGTGAACGAGAAAGCAAACAAACAAACAAATAGCAATGTTGAGAGTTGCCTTGGCAATTGTAAGCTGATATAAATATTGTGTTTACAAAACAGTGAACTATATTACGATACTGTTGATTGGATTGATGTTTTTCTTCACTCCATATATGCTAATTGATTACGATGTGACAAACGAGTACCAGCTGTTCCAGGCAAATAAATGTAACGAGTGTCCTTATTTTCATGCTGATATTTACCGGGCCGGATTTCATATTTGTTCTTTGTATTAACAAGGGTCGTCTCAAGTAGTTAAATCGAACAGATTTACATTTAAAAAATAAATTGCAAACTAATATTCACCAAATTGTTCGTTATTGTTTCTCCACTCCTACTGTGCACACCAAATTCCGACTGTTCTTTTCTTTACTCAAACTTTTTACGCATTTTTGACGTTTCTCACAAAATATATATATAAATGCAACCCAGCTATTACAACATCGGGATACTGTTTATTTAATATTGACAATTACTTGCATGTGAGAAAACATATTAATTTGACAGCAACACTTGCAATTTGGGTTCACCTCAGTGCATATACACTATTGTTATTACAACGTTTTCTTTTTGGTATTTTCCAAATATTTGTAAGTTGATCCACATAGTAGTATTCTGTTTACACATGGCCTTGTCACTGTGCCAGTGATGCAAACGTTGATTACACCTGATCACTGTGCTAATATTGTTAACCTGGCTAACGTTTTCAGTAATTGAGCCTATGTGTGCACTGAATAGTCTAAATTACACCCCAGTATTCTTTATTTATCAACTGAGAAAATATATAACAGTGTACTGAATTATCAGCATATTTCTGCAATATTTTTATTCTGTACTTTTACTGTATTAATGATTAATAAACTAACCCTGGCTCCCATTATAAACAATACCTGAACTTAATAGGCAAATAGTTTTCAGAGGTACTGTGCACGATGGTGCACTGCCGATTTGGGTACACTGAGGGGGTAGTATTTGTTTAACAAAGAATATATCCCTTGCAGTGTTACACATATTTAACATGTATAACTGAAACAGTTCTGTTATTCTTAACATATTTGAATTAGAAATACAGTTGCAGGAAATACAGGCAGGACTCGTGCACCAATTTACAGATGTGAGTACTGCATTTTCAATTGCGGAACATTAAATGACACCTGTTCCTGGTGCTTCTGTGTTTGGCGTTCTTACTAAGGAATGTAATGAAAACACCCGGAAACTGCAATGGAACGGTCGGTCAATGGAATGGTCGGCCAATGGAACGGTCGGTCAATGGAACGATCGGCCAATGATACGGTCGGTCAATGGAGCGGTCGGTCAATGGAACGGTCGGTCAATGGAACGATCGGCCAATGGAACGGTCGGTCAATGGAATGGTCGGTCAATGGAACGGTCGGCCAATGGTACGGTCGGTCAATGGAATGGTCGGTCAATGGAACGGTCCGTAAATGGAACGATCGGTCAATGGAACGGTCAGCCAATGGAATGAAATGATCGGCCAATGGAACGGACGGCCAATGGAACGGTCGGTCAATGAAACGGTCGGTCAATGGAATGAAATGATCGGCCAATGGAACGGACGGCCAATGGAACGGTCGGTCAATGGAACGATAGGTCAATGGAATGGTCAGTCAATGGAACGATCGGTCAATGGAACGGTCGGCCAATGAAATGGTCGGTCAATGGAACGGTCGGTCAATTATCATTAGTACTAATTAGTATCGGGTCACCCGCACATGTACATGCTTCATGGACGGTTTGCTACCTTTTACAGAGTAGAAGGTAAATACATGGTACAGTCTTAACGTACCCATCTGATAGGGCACAATATTGCGTATTTGGTTATTAAGGTCTAATTCACTAGATTAATGGTGAGATGCCGTTCCCTGTGCGAGAATAAGATAAGATATATAGTTCATTGTTCATTAGATATCAAAAATTATTGGATAAAGGTTAATGTTATAGGTCTGACCCGTAAGGCAGCACAGTTTGTTGCCTGGTAACGAGCCTAGTTTCCCACCCAATACACAATAGCTGGTTATTTTGTCATCAATCACACTGTTACCATAAGGGAGAATAGTTTGAGTAGATCGTAAGGTGCGGTTGTTGTACGCCGCCATTTTAAAAGATGTCGCTGTTGAATAATAAAAATATTTCAAGCATAAACCACATTGAAATCTACAGAAACCCATACTAACATTATATTCCCAAAACAACTGCGCACCCAATCTACATCATGTCATCGTTTGTGTCACTATGTCAGTTACGATTATTTCATAAGTAAAACAGATAACACTAGTACACATCCAACGTTATCAACTGCACACTAACAGGATGCTATGGATTGCCAGATATGATGTACACAATATGTGAACAGTATCGACATTGTATGACGTATATATCACCGCTCTTGTGAAATAAGATCCCAATAAAATATCACATAAATTATTTTATTTACGAATTATACCATAGTCAATATTATTAATTCATCTAGAATCATGGCACGGGCTGAATTTGATTAAATAATTCACTCCGCTCATCGCATACTATAATTACAGCAAAGACACAGAAAATGTCAATATTACTCCTTGCTGATCACGCCTTGTAATATTCTTCAACCATCTGGCCACTCTTACTCACAGCGTCGCTGGTTTAGTACGTGAAACAGAAATAATTGAAGACAGCTTTTCTACGAAATACTGACACAGCATTTCTGTTGAATGTTCAGTTAATAAACAACTGCGGCAGAGGTCGTTGCACCAAGGGGCATAACTATGCACTTGTAAATGCTACCATTGTTCACCGCTGGTGGAGGTTAAAACAGGAATTTGATGAATACTTCTGAGATAACGGAATAATAAATTGTAAATTGTAAGACAAGTTATATAAGCATAGTTGAAGTAAAGTCAGTAAGCCACGGTAACACAGTTAAGTGTATTCAATATAATTGGTCATTTTCAGGTCGAGCCGTTTGTCACCTATAACATGTGTGTTTGCGTTTGTTAAGCTAATGTATGCCTAATGCTAATTTTTGTACTGATCGATATAATTGGCATGAAATGGTCACTATATCAGACATTATGATTACCCGAAGTAACGTCGGGTTCCAACTTTTGTTTGATTAATTTGACAAGTTTTAACTAACCTGACAGGTGTGTTCAAACTAAAAACTTAATCTTATTTTTTAGTCGGAACTACTGCTACAGAATAATGTGATTGTATATAGTAAGGAAGCATGTATGGCGTATTTATTCCAATAAAATAGTGATGAATTACAATCAATTAATATATTCACTTAAAACGTGGAGTAAAACATCTTTTCTACAAGTCGCATTTTGCTGTTACAATGTGTTCTATGAAGAAAATAGATAACTTGGTTCACATCATCCATATCTCTTGATGCGTAGCTTTCCATCATTGACAATTATTGTTTGACAAACTTTACAATAGATGGCGAGTGACTACATAACCAAACACAGTTGTCTATTTGAACGACACTGCTTTCCATATACGTCATTCTGACGTTACAGTAGCGTTCAGTCAATTATAACACATTTATATTACTATGATGAAATGGAAACTGCTTAAAATGAATAAGGAACAAGTCCCAACCAACATTCCACTAAATACACTAATACTGGTTGCCAGTGATTAATTGTGAGTGAGTAATAAAATTGTAAGAAATATATTTAATAGAATTTAAGTAGAAATTTCTTTTATAAAAATCAATGGAATGTTTATAAAATATATTTTATAAAATCTATTCTTCGTAAAGTTTTAATCAATTAACATTTTCAATAAAATTCCACAAAATGCAAATTGATGCAATGTTCTATAGAATTCAAGAATTGATGAAATTGTATTGGAAGTTATTAAATGCATTCCTGAAAAAAACGAGATTGTTTTCCCTTTCCCAAAGTTGTAACAAATGTAATGGTACTGTAAAACAGTGATTGCGGTGTCAGAATCCTGAAGAGTTGTCAAGCTTTTATAAAATTCACTAAGAATATTTTAGACATTCCATGATGGAATTCTGTAAATATTTCCACAGAGAATGGCTACCTGTGTTTAATTAATTGCTTCCATGTTTTGGCTCAAATAATGCTCATGGTGGTATCAGGGGGGGAAATCTTCTCCTCTGGGGTTCTCCACACGTGTCAGGGGGGAATAGCGTCTCGTCTCTATATCGCGTCCCCTTGAGGTGTGGAATCGGGAAAGTCACTTAAACTTTACAATCAAATAAGACACACACAACAAAATACGTTTCATCTCTCGTCTTAGTCGGTCAGTCGAGCACTCTATAAGACACACCGCCCTGGGGAAAAGTCCCCAAGACTATCGCAAGGCTGACCCACGACTCTCCAAGACTGCGTCTCAAGACTGCCCCAAGACTAAGACTCTAGACTGCGTCTGTCCTCGTGTACTTGCCAAGACCAACTAAAACAACTTTATTCACTTTCAAAACCTTAACCAATTACAAAGCAGTTAAAAGACTCTAGGGCGTAACCTTCAATCATAAAGCCAATCACACTAAGTACTGAATACGTCATATCTTTTGATTAATCGTTCACTAAATTAGTAACTGCGAATACCAACTGTCAGAAATAGTAGTCCGAATAGCGACGGTTATATCGTAATTAGTTCCAAATCACTGCACCAAATTCCGTCCAGAACCTTACATGGGCCTAAACGACGACAGAGATAACACAGCCATTCGCTAGTAATCAGCTAATTAAGTCGATCAACAGATACATGCAAACAATTTCATCATAGTGGTTTAAAAACATTAATATTTCAAGTACTATTACTTCATTACTTTTCAATAAAACGTAGTACATAGATTCTCTAGAACAATCCAAGACACCTGATTAATTTTAAGTAAAAATATGTACATATTAATCAACTAATTTGCATAATTAGTTATTTTTTTGGCTTTTACACTGATATCAAAAAAACTAATTATCCCATTCCAATGAATCTTGATACATAGATGTTCTAGGACAATGCACAGACCCGCTCAGTTTTGAATTAAAATCAGATCATATTAATTACCTAATTTGCATAATAAATCATAATTTTAGTTCTAATCACATTTCAATAAAACATCGTACATGCTCTGTGACAGTACTTTTCTTAATTCAATGAATATATGTACATATGAATACATATGTAGTCTAACACAATGTGATGATCAAATTACTTTTAGGTTTATGTACATCTATAATAATTACCTAATTTGCATCATAATTTACCTTTCAGCTTGATTATGATTAATCATCACATTATAAAGAAACTTTGTACATGTGCGCCCTGAAACAATATACAAACCTTAATCTATGCATAATAATTGTATAATGATTCATTTTGTTCATTGAGATAATCCACAAATGTGATTAGTTTAACGTTGATAAACATGCATATTGACTATCTATTATTAGCCCATTTCTGATATCTAAAAAAAATCGGTTTTTAATTGAATTCATTGCAGAGGTGCTCTGGAATAAATTAGACTAAAACCATGGATGAAAAATCAAATATATTTTCTGTATGTATCATAAATTTTGATAATGTGAATCACATTTTTTTCATGTCATGCAAATAGCATGTCATGCAAAAATTAGTTGCCAAGCTTCTCGTTTGAAAGAAAATCTTAAATTTTTAATTAATTTTAATGTGTTCCCAATACTCTCAGCACACGGGAGTTCTTTCTAAGCTTTCTTTGATATTTTGTTTGCTCATATAAGTATTGGAGCTATTGAAAACACTGAAAAATACCAGCATAGACTCCATCATAGTACATCTTGGCGTATCTCAGAATTGAGTTTTGTATTTTTTTTTGTATTTTCCATAAAATTTGTTATTTATATACAAAATTACATTACTATGCTGTAGAAACCCACCAAATTAGCATTCAAAGAAATGTTATAAAATTCCATATGAATGTTCTGTAAAAGGCTATAAAATTCCAATAATATTCCATAAAACTTCATTAGTATTTTGCAAAATTCCCTTGACCACAAAGAGCAAAAACGTGTTATATCTGACCATTTAAATCAGGCTGGTTATGCAATATAATATAAAAGGTACTTCACTGGTACAAAGAGTAGACCAGTATAACATGTGACGATTTGTATCTGGTTGGTTACGGTATGTGGCACAAAGAGTAGACCAGTGTAACATGTGACGATTTGTATCTGGTTGGTTACGCTATGTAACACAAAGAGTAGACCAGTGTAACATGTGACGATTTGTATCTGGCTGGTTACGCTATGTGACACAAAGAGTAGACCAGTGTAACATGTGGCGATTTCTTTGGTTACGCTATGTGACACAAAGAGTAGACCAGTGTAACATGTGACGATTTGTATCTGGTTGGTTACGCTATGTGGCACAAAGAGTAGACCAGTGTAACATGTCACGATTTGTACCTGGCTGGTTACGCTATGTGGGACAAATAGTAGACCAGTGTAACATGTGACGATTTGTATCTGGTTGGTTACGCTATGTAACACAAAGAGTAGACCAGTGTAACATGTGACGATTTGTATCTGGTTGGTTACGCTATGTGGCACAAAGAGTAGACCAGTGTAACATGTCACGATTTGTACCTGGCTGGTTACGCTATGTGGGACAAAGAGTAGACCAGTGTAACATGTGACGATTTGTATCTGGTTGGTTACGCTATGTAACACAAAGAGTAGACCAGTGTAACATGTGACGATTTGTATCTGGCTGGTTACGCTATGTGGGACAAAGAGTAGACCAGTGTAACATGTGACGATTTGTATCTGGTTGGTTACGCTATGTAACACAAAGAGTAGACCAGTGTAACATGTGACGATTTGTACCTGGCTGGTTACGCTATGTGCGACAAAGAGTAGACCAGTGTAACATGTGACGATTTGTATCTGGTTGGTTACGCTATGTAACACAAAGAGTAGACCAGTGTAACATGTGGCGATTTGTATCTGGCTGGTTGCGCTTTGTGACACAAAGAGTAGATCAGTGTAACATGTGGCGATTTCTTTGGTTACGCAATGTGAGACAAAAAGTAGACCAGTGTAACATGTCACGATTTGTATCTGGTTGGTTACGCTATGTGGCACAAAGAGTAGACCAGTGTAACATGTCACGATTTGTATCTGGCTGGTTACGCTATGTGGGACAAAGAGTAGACCAGTGTAACATGTGACGATTTGTATCTGGTTGGTTACGCTATGTGGGACAAAGAGTAGACCAGTGTAACATGTGACGATTTGTATCTGGCTGGTTACGCCATGTGACACAAAGAGTAGACCAGTGTAACATGTGGCGATTTCTTTGGTTACGCAATGTGAGACAAAAAGTACACCAGTGTAACATGTCACGATTTGTATCTGGCTGGTTACGCTATGTGGGACAAAGAGTAGACCAGTGTAACATGTGACGATTTGTATCTGGTTGGTTACGCTATGTGGGACAAAGAGTAGACCAGTGTAACATGTGACGATTTGTATCTGGCTGGTTACGCCATGTGACACAAAGAGTAGACCAGTGTAACATGTGGCGATTTCTTTGGTTGCGCAATGTGAGACAAAAAGTACACCAGTGTAACATGTCACGATTTGTATCTGGCTGGTTACGCTATGTGAGACAAAGAGTAGTCCAGTGTAACATGTGACGATTTGTATCTGGATGGTTACGCTGTGTGACACAAACAGTAGACCAGTGTAACATGTGACGATTTGTATCTGGCTGGTTACGCTATGTGGGACAAAGAGTAGACCAGTGTAACATGTGACGATTTGTATCTGGTTGGTTACGCTATGTAACACAAAGAGTAGACCAGTGTAACATGTGACGATTTGTATCTGGCTGGTTACGCTATGTGACACAAAAAGTAGACAAGTGTAACATGTGACGATTTGTATCTGGTTAGTTATGCTATGTGGTACAAAGAGTAGACCAGTGTAACATGTGACGATTTCTTTCTGTCTGGTTACGCTATGTGATACAGAGAGTAGACCAGTGTAACATGTTACGATTTCTTTCTGTCTGGTTATGCTATGTGACACAAAATGTAAAGCAGTGTAACACGTGGCGATAAGTTACTGGCTGGTTACGCCACGTATCTGAAAGGTTGGGGGATCTGTTAATACCTGGATACGCCATGCAGCACTAAAGCTAAGGCATTACATTACTTCACATTGCAATAGAATACACGTAATCATCCATACTTTTAATTGTTACCAATGGCCCGTACTTAGTACCGTAACTTACGTGGGAAAGCCTTGCACAGTCGCGATACACAATACAAATGATAAAATATGTGTTTACGATATGTATAAAATGCTCATAATACATTTTATATGTTCAAAGCTTGCAGACTAACATATTGTGAAACACGCATGCGCGCTGCTATTAACGAAATTTAGCTGACCCTAGCTCAGATGGAAAAACTCGATCACCTCTAATAAGTGATTATAAAATGGAGTAAAGTTAAATATAGAAATAAAAGTACAAAGGTTATACAAAAGTACACCAGGTTGTTTATATTTATTGAGGTTCATTATATAATGTAAATACATTGGTTACAAATTCCTGTTAAAAGTATCTCGCATGACGTATTTTCTTTATTATCGATGTCATTGTGAAGAAAATATGAATATAATTAAATAAAAATAAGGTGTTTGTATATTTAAGCGTATATATAATTAACACAGTATATACTTTGCTTGTGGGTGTATTATACATAGAGGTTAACAGTTCATTATCCCCCCCCCCTCCCCCCCCCCCCCCCGTGCATGTCCCTACCAGTGAGACAAAGGTGTGTGAATCTGAAATTGACACGCCAGCAAACTGTATTCTGCTTTATTTTTCCAAGCAGAAATATTCTCGGCACTTGGTCTGGCCAATTTAAGAGACCGTTCATAATTTTTCGGACCCACCTACACAATATCAGAGCAGCTGAATTTTACTTCGTGTCCAAAGCTTTTTTTCGTATTTCACCATCAGAAATGCCATTGCAAATTCCTTTAGCAATATTATTTGCAATATTCATTTATTTAAAACATTAAATTTCGAGTATCAATTTAAGTCAGTTTCTCAAAATTTAAAAAAGCAATAAAATTTGTTTGCTAATAGTTTACATCTTAATAAAGTAACATAAATTAATGTAAAAATAATTTGTGTTTATGATCTGCATGATCAAAACGTTTTCTTTAGGGCAAACTTCCTGTAAACCTATCCATATAGTTTTCATTTGTACTTCGGATATTTTCAGTGGCAACATTATTGATATTATTCAGCGTAGTGCATTTATTAAAAGAATTACAGATATGGAATATTTCAGCCAGTGCCATAGTAGTATACGACATGGTAATTACATTTGAAAATGTCAGATTGGCTTTTCCATTAGTCGACATTAGTTTTGTCAGTCTCGAAATGCAATAACTTAGTCTTTTCTTGGCCAACTACAATTTGTTTATCTCCTGTTCAGGGGGTTCTGGGTGAAATGTACAATTAGATAGTTGTACGCGATACGTGAATTGATTGACAATTCGGAGTTCGTAGTCACTGATATTAAGGCGATCCGTATAAGCATGAGCTGTGTAATAATTTATGAGATGACCATCGACGATTTTGTCAGATCGACATTTGCCTGATCTTTAAGTTTTTGTAGAACATTATTTAACATAATTGGGAAAACTGCTTGCAGCACTTACTTTCATTGGATAAGTTTTAAACATGTCATACGTGGGAAATGCAGTTCTCTGGGATCTTTGCGTGGTTCATCTTGGTTGAGACAAACCCAAATAGTCAATACAATCTGTCATTTGTTGCAATGGATAAATGTCCTTATGGCATTTCATTTATGATGGACACAAACTGTAGATGTCTGGTTTCTGTACACTCAATTCGGCACTTCCTGCATGTTTTGTATCAACAATTCGTTTATTTGTAATGTTATTTCTTAAATATTCCATGGGGCTACTCTGTACGATATATGGCAAATGGGCTCAAACATCTGTTTACTGTTTTTCAATTCTATTTTATTGGAATATGGTTTTATTCTATTTGTTTGAAATTCAATGGTGTTTTGTTCATGTAATGTTCTGTGTATAGTTCGTTGCGGACTTGTTCTCAATATACAATTGTTTTTCAATGATGTCCATTTTGCAAACGTGTACAAATCCCACAAATATAACCTACACTCGGTAGTTTTAATAAATTATGCCACGTTATTCACCTAGTACATTCTGAGTGGCCATAGACTAGCAGTGATTCAGACGAAAGTGTATTGTCGGGTCATAAATCACATGCATGCGTACTGAATCACCTGAATCCATCAACCGGTGTTTCTGAGTCTCACGATTAGGCTCGGAGGTAATTTTAAAGAAAAGGTGGTCTTAGTACTGGAAATGGTCACCCTGGAAAGGACATTAGGCAAAGAAGACTGCGACACGAATGATTGGATGACGAATATGTAAGCGAGGTCAGTATATACAGAATATATTGATATTATTCTGATAAAATCATTTACACGAGCATAGTTTCATTTTTTCCATGCATCATTTCCCATAAGATGGTCCTTACTATAACGCTATCTTTTTCTCGCACTTCCGCAATCGCCATACCTAATATGAAACAAAATATTACGAGATCACGTTTCAATTGGTCGTAACTTTTTCTGTTCAAATAGTTGCATAATTATTTACTGAAACATGACGCCGTGAAGTTTACATATGCAACAGGTTGCGGCGGCAGCAATGAAATATCGTTTCAGATAGCGAAGCTGATGCATAATTATATGGAGTTTGGACCTTGTACTTTGCGGTGGCTACACCCAATATAATGCACATAATAAATCACCCTTGTTTAGTTTGCTCGCAGTAATACGTATTGAAAATCCAGCTCATCAATGCAGCGTGTTACGTGCCAGCTGTGGCTTATTCGACCACATCGTTGAAGGTGAACGATGTAGCATACGCCCTCATCAAAACGTATCTACGGGTGAACGTCATCGTCCCCATTATACCACAGATCGAGATTCTCCAAAGCCATGACCACTTGATGTTTTACCGACTTCACATATTTTTACGCCATTTTTCATTGCAGAGGATAGAACAAACATGAGCATAATACAAGAAATGGTCTGTTTTGATATGTATTAAATGCGGTTAGGGCTATGATCTACTAAAGCAACGTAATAAACGCGCATATTGTTAGTTTCCAGGACTCCTAAGTTTACATCGCGACCTAAAACGCCCTCTCTCGACATTTACTTAAAATGTACGGACATGTTAGTGGCATAAATTGTATTGGTACATAGAAAGAGGCAGTTGGTAGCCCAGACATGCTATATATATAACAGGGCAATTTGTAGATCAGAGTATTTATGAAATAGCAATTGTGAATATAGAAGAAAAAACAGTGAAAAATTATGTTATATACAGGCTTTTTCCCTATAACTAGGATTATATATTTTCAATTAAACACATTTAGATACGAAACATTACAGTTCAAGTATTAAACATTTAATGAAAACTGTTATAAAGAATATGTAGATGCAAAAGCGTCTTAGAATTGAGCAGATAAATAGCTATATATTCAAAACTTTCAAAATATGTGCATACTTTGTCACAATAGAAATAATATATTCAGTTGAAATATTCTGATAAGAGAAAAACAATTCACAGATAATGATTTTTTCCCATAAATATATAAACTTAGTATACGAATTGGATTGTCTCCACATGCTGCATTATTCATATTATCGGAGCGTGTATCTGGAGAATTTCTAAAACACTGAATATTAGTAATTAAATTAAAACATTTCTTTATACAATATCATCGTGCAATTATCTATATACATTGCAATTTGTATGCAACAATAAGCCTTATACGTAAATGAACGCAGAGATCTCGTCGAGAGCGAGATGCTAATGGTCGCAGAGATCTCGTCGTCAGCGAGACGCAAATGGTTGCCGAGATCTCTTCGTCAGCGAGACACAAATGGTTGCCGAGATCTCATCGTCAGCGAGACGCAAATGGTTGCCGAGATCTCATCGTCAGCGAGACGCAAATGGTTGCCGAGATCTCGTTGATGGCGAAAGTCACGATAGAAATGTACTTGCTCAAGTCATCGCGTCCACTATTGTCCTGATCTATATAACTATTGTATTTGAAACAGACGCGAGAATAAAATACTCTTTGAGGTACAAACTAAATTTAGTGTCTGTCTGTCTGTGTCTGTCTGTCTGTCTGTCTGTCTGTCTGTCTGCTCCGTTCGCTCCCGGCGGCCGTGTCCGATGTACAATATATTAAGCACTGCCTTTCTTCAGCCACTGGGTTACCGGTGCATTCTTCTAAGTAAATTATTTTGCTGGTGGTAAATCCGCTGTATTTTGATATCAAAGGCACACTGTGATATCGTTAATGTACTAGAGCCTGTAAAATATATAGAATATAACACGTTTAACAAATATATATTTCTAGTTTCCACTTTCATTGTATCTTGCCGTTTTCAATTACATATAAAAAATACATTAAAAAAATTCATTACTGGGTGCTATTAAATTACACATTCCGATACTCTCTATACAACTTTTGGGAAAAAGTTCAAAAATGTTAACATTCGAATAACTTGTACAGACTCGTCAAATCTACTTATAAGCGTTGCGCGAGTGAGGGCGCTGTAGATAGACAAACATTTTACTGTAATTGAATTGTATGCACCAGAACTTGCTGTGTTAGAATAAATCGTATTTGACCAAACATGCTTGGGCGCATAAAGGGGCTGGATCCATCAATTAGTGTTTCTGTAACGACTAATTAGAATTTGAGCCAATAGACGTCATCTTATGCCACGTCATAACTCAAGAACTTACAACTTTGAAAAAACGACAGATTTGATTACCCATGAAAACGCATCACAACACGTGAATTAGTGTTCCATTTACCCACAGTCTGCTGGCGCACGCGTGATAATAAAATAAATGCGATACTCACTATATGGGGCCGCCATCTTGAATGCGGCATAAAACTAAATTAGAGACAAGTTGTGAAACGAGTTTTTCAGATTCCTACAAATCAGGACAAAATGCCAATCTTTCACAGAAATACGATCCGTTGGAGTAATAAGCCAACCGATGACAAAATTCGGCCGAATTCGTCGTTTTTGTGTGGAAAAATCCCCTAAATAGGAACACCTAATTACACGAAGAACATAGAACACTAAGCCGGGGTATTTGAAACCGAAATTTGTCATTTAACTGTAAGGCCATCGCTGATTGACTGTTGAGCTGGAATGACAATTTTTGACGAAAGATTGGCATTTTTGAAGTAATTGTCTCATTGTCTACGTCCATAATGCGCACACATGCCCTCATGCGACACAGCAACTGCGACTGCCCACATATTAGTATTCAAAATGAGGCGCTTGCTGATTGAACCATATTGAAATATTAACTAAACCTAACTATGGTGTCCCAATACCATATCCGGATTGGTCAATTTCATTTCTAACATACATTTTTATTTATAAATTATTTATAGATTGTATACAGAGTTTGCATTAACCCCATATTTTGCTTCCCGGACTCCAATTATTGAAGAGGGACCCCGTTTTTCAGGCAAGCTGGGGTCCAATCTCTAATAAAGTTATCCTAGGTCAAAATTTAAATTTCTTAAAATTGTATAGGTGGGACTCACCAAAGCTTTATGGCATTCGCAGTCCTCGCTATAAATATTTATGTCAACGGCAATTGAATCCAATTAGCCAAACAACGAGCACAGTAGGCAATGACGTCATTTGAAAACGTTCAAATGTCATTCGGATGGCCAATAGAAACATCACGTTTCAGTTTATATGTATAAAATGAAAGATACCAACTTACAGCGGAAGTCCTAATTGAAGGTTGAGTCTCGTGTGACAGTACATTCGCCGATCCGTGATGGCCTATCATACTGTAATTCTGTCTCTGAAAAAAAAATGGTTTTAGTCAGGACTAATTTTATTTTTTTTAAACATTTGCGTTTATTTGGTAATCATAATTTAGTATAGTAATGACTATCGGGCAACAACATTCAATTCAACAGCCCTGTAACGTTACACATAACCGACGTCATAATTATGCAGCTTATCGCTCGATTGGACACGGTATTGAAAACCGTATAGGCAAAAGTCAATACATACCCCACAAGATTCTGTGCCCTCATCACGGTCTACAGCAAGACGCTGGCGTTCTTCTTTACTTGGTCTTTCGATGCTTCCACCTAAATTGGTTTCCTGTGCAAATGAATAAACCCAAAGTTGCCTGTTTAACGTTACACAGTATTAAAGCGGAGGGTTGTCAACTGTGCACGCGCGGGAATCGAGTACCAAGCGACGATAACACACGCTAAAAACGCAAAGGCTAATGGGTAGACGCTTGTTTGTAAACAATGACACGCTATGGCCATCTGACGCATGCGCAGGTGACGACTCCCCCGCTTTAATACTAATCAGTTTCTCAGAAATATATTCGAATCAGTGGGTTATCGTTAAAAATGAAATAAACAGAAACAGACAATAAATAAACACCCACACTAAATACAAGTCGATGAGAAGAACATTGGTATTTCAACTCAAATATAAATAGTCCAGTGGCGTGTTACTGAATTTATCTCACTGGACAAAATTGAACGACAAAGAAAAATCTGGAGGCTTTAACTACATGTCTTGATAATTGTTTCATTCAATTATAAACACGAAAAAGGTGCATTACCCAGTATGGGGAATATCGTATGACGTCCACTGCCTTGCAACTACCGTCTCTCGCTCGCGTGCTCTTTCCTGACGAGGTTCTCCTTACTGCTTTTATTGCAGCACCCTCACCAACGTACATGTCGTGCATAGTGATATTGGCTTCACGCCTTCGTGCGTTTGTAAAACAACAACACGCTTTCTCCCACGAACAGCAAGCCATTATACATAGTATCACCACAAGTACTGCAGCAACTACACTCACGGCGATGGCTATAATCATATACTTGTCTGAAATGGTACAAAACAATCACAATATTGCGAATTATCTAAGGAAAATACAGCAACGATGTAGCAATAAAGTATAAAGTCACAGCACCACAGTTTTAACGTAGAACAATTATTAATTAAGGCGTGGTGGAGGTGTTCTTCCTCGGTGTAAATGCGTGTCTCGTATTGCAGTGATTCAGCTTAATGGACTGACAATTAGAAAAAAAAGACAATTTTCACAGGAAATAATCCTGGAAAAATATCTTGCAGAGATGAATAACAAACAAATGAAGGGCGAGCATGTGTGTACATTTGGCACATGCATTATTTATTTCATTCTCTAATTATAAATGTATTGCCCTGCGTGTGTATATGTATATACTTGTATATATTGAACCGGTCAATAAATTTACTATTACATTTTAACATACAACCCATCATAACGTATATATCAAGTAGAATATGCAGACACAATTAATACCTTTATCGTCAGTGATCAATACTTCGCACTGAATTCCATTATAATGTTCTGTACACCTACAAAAACAATGCACAAAATTATAATACTACACAGTGTAATTTGCATACTTGTTTTCATCTTCTGATTGGCTACAAAGATGAAATGCTGAATTGTTATAGTTACGAATACATAGTTATAAAAATGACCACGCCCATATTTTAGAAACTGTGCCCACTTTTGCGAAACTACGCCCAAATTGAAACTCTGTTCGAATAAAAGTTAACCAAACTTCAAGTTACGGGCAGATAATTTTTTTTGTTTTGTTTAGCATTGTTTATCATATACCTCGTATTGCCCGGCTTCGTAACGCTATGGGAATCCCGATGCGCGAGCCGTGCAATAATTCTCCATATCACGCCCGGGCCCCGTTTACCATATTTGGAAAACTTGTCTATTTCCTGGAACTACTTTCTGTTTACAAACAACGCGCGTAATTTGAGTCTGCGCTTCGATAATGGCTGACGATATTATTCAGTGGATGGGAAATATACCGAAAGACCAGTTGGACCACAGGCGCTCGGAACGTTTCCTGGATAATAAAAAATAACCTAAAGTGGGATCGGCATAGTTAGTCAGTCGCCGGTAAATTCCCCTACTACTCATATAATAACACAAGGTAGGAAAGCGTTGACACCATGACATCGAAACTTCCCGAAAATAACACGATTTTCCAAATTATATTTCCATTATATGAGTAGTAGGGGAATTTACTGGTGACGGACTAACTATGCCGATCCCACTTTAGGTTATTTTTTATTATCCAGGAAACGTTCCGAGCGCCTGTGGATACACCCAACAATACCGATGCCAGCTGATTGCGACGACTGTCTCCACGGAAGATCATCGGCGCATTTTTTAGTTGAGATACGCCAGAATCTGGAACTGTAAACCAAACTGCTTCTTGTCAAGCAATTATTTTTCGTTCACCGACTACAGTTTTTAACAACTGTGAAATCAACGTGTCTCTACCTGCGGCTACAACATCAGCTCCAAGAAAACGTCCGTTGTCGGACGGTCAGTAAATGACCAACTTAGCTGGACTGTGTAGTGTTCATTCTTAAGAAAGAAACTTTGTAATGAGTTCGTATTAATTACCGTTAAAATGTTGTTATAAATTTACGTTCATTTGCCGTTTCATTAAAACGTAATTTGTGGATATACTTGGTGACATTAGTTTGTCTATAGATCCCTGTCATGCGGTACCGGTCTTGTGTGAGAGATGTTGACGCGTTTGCGTCATTTAGAATCCTCCGTATAAATCCGCACCAGTAAAAAGGCCCGTATCGAAACCCGGGTGAAATCGAATAGGTTTTCTTTTGGGCCTAACGAGCGAAAAATAACACAACTAAAGACTTTTTCATATAAGGTATATGATAAAACCTTTATGGACTGGATGCGGCTTTTGCTGCCCTCGATCGTACGGCTTACGCGCCCTCGCAAGCTCGGGCGCTTCCGCCACACGACCTCGGGCCGCAAAAGCCGTATCCAGTCCATAAAGAATAATATTTACCATAATTCGAAGTTAAACTAAACTAAACTAAACTAAACTAAACTAAACTAAACTAAACTAAACTAAACTAAACGTGGAAAAATATTATACGAAGTAGTTTGCCTAGACGCATTCAGGCTCCGCTCAACGCAACTTTCAAGGTGTGAGAATTTTGTGTTAACCCGACGAATTAAGCATACGCTATATTTTGTTAAAGACTTCGTAATTTGAAAAACAAACTCCAAAAACGCAGATGTAAATACGGCTATCATTTTCAAGTCTGTTTATTTGACGGCAGTGGTTAGTTTTCAAATAAAAAAAACTGTTATAACGTTTGTAGGGTTATCGAAAGATAAGCAGTTGGAATTTTAACTAGCTCGCATCATTATTTCGACTTCAGCACATGACATTTTGTATACACTCCATCAATTAAAAAAGAAATTTGGAAAACGTAATTATCGACGCAAATAATACTCTCGCTACCTTAACTGTCATAATCCCTTTAATGTACCATCAACTATTGTGTTATTTTTTCTCAGTCATTTATTGGTAATGTACGCACAAGCTGAAACCGTATAACGCAAATGTGCAACAATATTTGCAATAGTATATCTCTGGGACAATATTGGTCAGGAAATTGAACCCAACAGAAACACTTAAGATAAAACAAAATCGATACGAGCTAGATTCACACATCAATTGGTGGTAAATCGATACAGCTAGATTCACACATCAAGACGTGGTGAAACAATACAAGCTAGGTTCACACATCAAGACGTGGTGAATTGTGACAGACCAGATTCATATTTCAAGACATCATAAATGGATACAAGCTAGATCCACAGATCAAGACGTGGTGAATCAATACAAGCTAGATTCACACATCAAGGCAAGATGAATTGGTCCAAGAACAATTGACAATGTATTGTGCTTACTTGCAGAGTGGTTTATCAACACCGTCGTTTTCACACGTACCGCCATTTTTACAATAATCAGTAGCACAGATAGCTAAATAATTAAATAGAATGATTACAATGTTAATTGCTGTATGAATAAAAGTTGTGAGACGTTCGGGGGACAATCAAAAGTATACTTAAGGATTATATACAATGCATATTGTATATCATGCCGGTTTGATAAATAAAACAAATTAAGTTACTTATCTTTTTTGTAGCATTTATTTCTGGCGAAAACTGCTGCTCGATGATGATGAGAATATGTTTTTGTTAAATTCAATGCAATGTGCTCTCCCCGCAATGTGTCGCGCACATTAGTATGCAGTGTTCGGCTCGATCTGCTTCAATGTGCAGTTGTAATTAATACAATGTTTTGTATTAATATATGAAGACGTTATTTTTGATAAAAATGTAAACACTATACATGCATGCACAAACAATGTTAAAAATAAAAAATGCTTATTTTAACTGTTTAGATAATTTTTAATTTGGTTAAATTCGAAATAAACTTACTGAAAATAAAATCAAAGTTCCAATAATAAAACAAAGAATGAGATAATTGACAGGATAAAAAAAGGATTTTGTTTAAATGCTGTTACATGTTCCCAGGTAGTATGATAGAGTGACTATTAATGCATTTTTAGAGTTAAATTAATATTGAAATTGTTCTTGTTATCAAATTTACTTTTTATTGAGTTAATTGCCTTGAGCGCTTCTTGTTAGAGGGCGGTCGTCTTCGCGTCGCGTTATATCTGATATAGGAACGAGTAGCAACGCATATAACCGTGCAAAATGCATTGCTTACAAGAAATTCAAACACTTTCTGCGCGACGACCACCGCCCTTTTATCTTAATAATTTGCAGTTTATCAAATAGTGTATTCATTTTGTATTATGCGACAATGAGAGCAAATTGCGTTCTAATCTTAACTTAATCTTACTTTTGTCGTTGTTTTAACACGTTTACTTTTTAATACGTTTATTGTTTATAAAATACTATATGTACGTCATTTTCATTTTTAATATTCTAGTCTTTCTCGTAATGTTTTTGATTGATGTTTGCATTTCTGATTTTGTTAGTTAGTTACGCGCTAGCATTGCTCAAGTCAAAACAATAGGCTAGTGACTCTGTCCACGGTCAAGGTAAATATGGTTGATTGTAAAAGGAATTTTAATTCACGGGTTAAAACCCGTGAATCAAGTTTGTTTCACTCTAATGTGATACGGTATATACCTGTGCAATTGCGGCCTGGATAAAATATTCTATTCTCAAAGCTATCCACGTATCCATCGTTACATCTACACGTGTACAAGCCATCAGAATTGAAGCACTCTGCATATATTGAACAGTCATTAGTAGATGGATCATCGCATTCATTCAGATCTAAAATGAATGTAGTGATAAAATCAACACATTAATAAGACACGTGGTAACTAATGAGAAGTTAGGCATGGAATATTTCTATAATTAGAACCGTGTCGTATAATTGGGTGAATCAGTTTATTTATAGTATTTAATAAATAAAATAATAAAGATTGAATAAATCATGTTATACAGTAGTAATGCATGTATCGTTGGGAAGAAAACTCTGAACGAACAGTTACTCTCTCAATATAATCACGACTTTCACAAACTCCCCAACGTATTATATCAAATTGATTGGTCAAAGTCACTCTTAATCAACCGATATGCAATGCGTCATACAAATCAAGTTAGAAAAAGCAATTTTCTAATACTACATTCATACAATCTTTTTACTATCATTCGAACATTCATTGTCAAATGCTTAGCCATATTTTGATTCAAAAGCTATGTAGCATACTGCTGATCTGTCAACATATTGGTAAGACGGTGCGAGTCAGTTACTTGCCTATACATTCTCTTCCTGGAAAACTAGGAGATGGATCGGTGTAACCATCTAAACATTGACAGATGAAGGAACCTTCAGTATTAACACATGTTGCACTCGTTGAACAGTCGTTAGACCAGGATGATTGGCATTCGTCATAGTCTGTATAAAAGATTAAATATGTCAGAAGTTTGAAACAATATTATTTTTTGTGAAGACTAAATAAAATACAGTAAAAAATGTCTTTATAAAACAAAGTCTAAGAGATATATAGGAGAGCATTTTTAGTAAACTTATAACACTTTAATATTGAGACATAATGTAAACACCAGTTGTATCGTTAATCGCTGCATAAATTGTATTTACCTTCAATGTATATACTATCCGCATCAACTGTTATATTTTCAAGTCCAGCAAAGGCGACAATTAAAGCATCTTTTATACTTTCTCTAGTTACCAGTTGTGATGGTAGAAACATTGTTGTGAATTCGACAATCAAACTTCCTGCTTTGAAACCATATACCTTACTTCCAAGGAAATATTCAGCCAGTTCGGTAACGGAAAGCACATTTGAAATCTGGAATTTGTGGGAAATTACATTTAGTTACTACCAATTTTGTTTGACAAGCCGGGTGATTGCTATACATCGAATACTGTCGAAAAATTGAGCTTGATAACAATTTAGGATTCTGACTGAGATTTAGCCAGCCAATGAGATTGTTTTAATTTCAACCAGTCAGCTCGTTTATCTGTTCGCCAATCATGTACATGTATTTACTTTGAGGATACAAATAGGAGACAACACGTCTCTACTCTAGTTCGCTCAATAAAGTCATCTATTGCAGACCATATGCGGTTTATTCTTCCATTCTTAAACTTGAACCTACTCTTTTAACAATTCTCACAAATACAACAAATAACCATTAATTACCAGACTTACAATTACTTGAAAATGGGCGTCCATTTCATCAAATAAACTTGATCCAGTGTTTTGCAAGTCCGAATGAAGTTCTACTAATTCATTTCTGCATCCAATAATTCTTATTTTGCCAGAGAATTTTTTTGAATCTACAAAAAATCAGTGAGATAAATTGTTCTGAGAAAGTTGGTTATTGACAATGTATCGAACGTTGATTTCTAGTAGTTTTATAATCAAATTGTTTCTTGAAATGTTTATTTCGAGCGAGACAAAATATTCCGATGCAAAGTACTCCTACCTTGGCAATGACCGTTGTTGTCATAATATCCTGGCCTACATACACACATAGAAGCACCATTAATGTCGCTACAATAACTGTTTAGTTTTAAAGCACAGTCATTGTTGTCAACACAAACGCCTGTATATGAGCGGGATAGAGAAATGTCAATTAAAACATGCATAATAAATACACAGATTTAACCAATTCAAATGTCGCACAAACTGTCTCGTATATTACCAACATAAATAAGCATCCAGAGAATTACCTGTGCGATATGATGGTGTTGATTCCGGTGATGATTCATTCTCCACTACATTAAAGCTGCATTTAAGAAGACCAATCATTTCATCATTGAGCGCCAAAACCTTGAGCCCTACATCATCTTCTAAGGAGACATTTCGCAATCCAACAGGGGGCATTGTCGCATTTGTTAATTTACTTATTTCTATTGTATCATTTTCAACAACAGTTGCATTTGTAGATTTGGTGGCTATGACTTCAGAGCTATCATCTAGTACAGATACGTATATTAAGGCTGTTGCATTTGATGAGATGTTGCCTACATGCACAATCTTAACTTCGGTTATAGGTGATGTGTCTGCCACTGTTGGGCTTGCTGTTTTGTTAGGTTGGTGCACAGTGTCATCTGTTATAGATAAAGCATATACCCTTGCTGTTTGGTTTGTTGATTTGTTGGTTTCAAACACAGTGCCATCTTCCATGACCACCAATGTTTCTTCTGTTATAGATGATATTTCTACTTCAGTTGCAGTTTTGTTGGATTCGAGCAAAAAGTCTACGTCTGTGACAGGCGCTACGTCTACAATGACTGTTTGGTTTGATGATTTATTGGTTCCGAGCAAAGTGTTATTATGTGCGACAGAAAATACATCTATAATAGCTTTAGGGTTAATTGATTTGTTCGATAATATTTCAGTTGCTGGATTTGCCGTTTCGTTCGTTTCAAATACAGTGTTGTCTTCAGTGACAGATAAGTCAACTATATCTGTTGGGTTTGTTGATTTGTTTGAATCAAGCATTAAGGTTTCAATTTCCTCTGCTATAGGTACTATTTCTAGCTTGGTTGGTGAATTTCCTGTTTTGTTTGCCTTAAACATGGTGTTTTCTGTAATAGATAATGTGTCTACTCTGGCTGTTGAAATCGATTTGTTGGCTTCCAGTCCAGTGTCATCTTCTGTGACAGGAGTGTCTAAAATGGCTGTTGGACTTGCTGTTGCATTTTCTTCGTAACCAGTGTTATCTTCAGTTATGAATAGTACGTCTACTGCGGCTGATGGAATTTCTTCCGTTATAGATAATGTTTCTAGCTTAGCTTTTTGAATTGGCGTTTTGCTTGCTTTGAACACAGTGTGAGCTTGTGTGGAAGATGTGTATACTATGGCTGTTGGATTTTCTTCTTCAAGCATTGTATTATCTTCTGTGATAGACATGCCTACAATGCTTGTTGGATTTGCTGTTTTGTTTGTTTCAAGCATTGTATTATCTTCTGTGGTGGATGCGTCTTTGACCATGTTGGTTTCCACTTCCTCTGGAGTGGATGATATTTTTGAACCAATTGTTAGATTTGATGTTTTGTTCGCTTCAATCATAGTTTTATCTTTTGTAGCAGATAGGTCTACTATTATTGTAGTTTTTGCTTCTGATTGAGAATTTTCAATTTCCTTTGTTCTAGAAAATATTCCTACATCGGTTGTTGGACTTGCCGTTTTGTTTTCTTCGAGTACAGTGTCTTCTATGGTAGATGGGTAGTTTTCTTTTTTTGTTACGACTGTTACATTTGAGGGTTTGTTAATCGCAGGGCCTTCTGAAGATGGTACGCTTACTGTAATTGCTGGCGTGGCCGTTATCGCGGTATTGTCTTCTAACACAGGCGGTTGAATGTTTTCTGTCTCTCCTTGCATTGATTCAGTTCTTTTATGGTATTTTCCTGCATTACCTGCAAAAATCGACAAAACATTTTAGAACACTGACGGCTAACATAATTTTGCAATTGTTTTATCAATTATGATGACAACGTTTTTATATTTGAATGTGTAGTTTCCAGTGTATGACCCAATCCGTATATTTGAATTGTGCCAATTGACATCTACCAACTAAAGCTGTGAATGTCATTGCTAATCATAAATCCATCTCGATATTTACACAAGCATCCAATTTTTTCAGGACTTATGTTAGCTTGTTTTGTTTATTTTTATTTAAAAATCGTCACAGTAAAGTGTCATTATGTGTAGACAAGACTCACAGCGTCATTACATACCTTCATTTAACAGATCGCGAAATCTGTTTGTATCAACTTCTGATGCTCCATTCCCTCCCGCCTGAGTCTTTTCGACATTTCCATCTCCTGGGACTTCAAACTCTAGGGGGAGATTTTCATCATTGAATATACTGCTATCACCAACAATCATGTGGTCATGAGGTTTCAAGAGTCCGAATATATCTGGAATAGAAATAACTTAACAAGTGAAACAATTGCCGATGGCGAGAAATTGTTGGGTGCATATATACACTATAAAGTTTGCAATACTCTAAGACCCCCCCCCCTCCCAATCGTGCGTATATGCAAAGGCTGGGTTCTATTGAAAGTTGCATTCTCATTTTGTAGAATAACTCGCAGGTAATTGCGATGAGCATGCAAATTCTTGCAAAAACTTTTCAAGTTCTTGCCGCTCTATAAAAAGCAAAGGGTAACCCCCTTACTAATTCTAACTGTCCCTCCAGTACCCCTCTTTGTCAATTGTATAGACCACACTTTTGGCCACTTATGTTTATTTAAAGGAGCATATTAAAACAAATGTTTTTGCTTTGTTTTTATTTTTTCATTTCATTTTAACTTTCAACATTTAACTTTATTGTATCACAAACAATAGCTCATTTACGGATATGTTTATCAATAAAGATTATTAATATTATTACAACATTGGAGCTGGAGTAATAGGGTTCAGGTTATGAAACACCTTCCATGCTCTTTCCAACAAGCGACTAAACAAACATTGTTGTCGGTTATCTAGAGTGCCGTTATTGAAATCGATGTGGACAGTTATATTAAACTACAATGTATATACATGCAATAGATAACATTGTCATGTTTGCATCATGCAGGCATTTTAACACCACGCCTGTTTCCGTTTTCGCAGTGTGGTGTTAAAATGCCAGCATGATGCAAACATGGGAACCCACGCCGACTCAAATTTCTTTGTTCCTGCATTACAATTTGTCCACGTAGTGTGAATTCATGTGCCAGCAGGTGTGAACTAACTTCTTGCCGACGCTTAAATGGGGAAGGGGGAAATGGAATAGGGTGGACGTTGGGACGTCATACCAGGAGCAGGTCTTGACGGATTGTTACGATAACCTAGCAAGGGGTGTCTCACGTGTCTTAATATTAAAGAACATCGAAGCTCAACTCCAGAAACTGACTGTCTGACTACATGGGTGTGTGAATGACTTCAGTGTTCCGTTATAAGGTCTTATGGTATCCCTACACTGCAGAAGCGAGTAATCCCCGAAATTCCCCTTTGAGTCCCATCACAACATAATAGTATTAAAATGACAAAATCTAGTTAAATATAATCCTGATACTGAACCAAATAACTGCAATTTGAGCCTATATAACCACAGGGAGCCCAGGAACTATAATCAACTGTAATACGCAGTCTCTATGAGCGGGGGGGGGGTATCGGCTGGTATCTAGTGTAAGAAATAGACAAGGGATGAAGGCTCCAGCCAGCTCACATATTCACGACTCTGTAAATTTGTGTAGTTTTCTTGATTTATTCTGCAGATATAGGTAAGGCTTTGGCGAAATTTGAAAGAGCAACTAATATTCTTCAACCTGGTATTTTTTTTTAGATTTTATTTTTTATTTTTTTCGTCTGTTTTTTCGAGTTTAAAAAATGTGAGCTGGCTGGAGCCTTCATTCCTTGTCTATTTCTTACACTAGATACCAGCCGATACCCCCCCCCCCCCCCCGCTCATAGAGACTGCGTATTACAGTTGATTATAGTTCCTGGGCTCCCTGTGATATAACTCGAAACTTAATGAAAATATTCAACCTGCGGCAGAAAGTAATCTAAAGGCCCGGACCGATGTACATTAAACGTATGCAAAAAGGAAACTGCGGACGAGCAAAATGTCTGAGTTGGCTACATCAGTATTTATCCGCTCCAGCAATGGACAAAATTGGTGAAAATTTACAACAAAAACAGAACGGAAAAGAACGGACGCGTTCAGTATGTAGAGGGGGGGTTGTTGAACGGATGTTTATCGGAAGCCTGGCGGATGAAAGTGGATGACAGCTCCGAAGGTGCTATTCGGGGATAATTGCGAAGCGGGCGCACAGCGGATGCATCACATACGCCTATTTCGGAAACAAGGGGAATGTGGACGCTTTGTCAGTTTTGAATACTTTATTATACGAGATGCATACGTTTACATTCTTTTTATTCCCGTGTTCCTAACGATGTAAAAACGCTTCATGTACCTTGTCTTTAATCCTACTTTCAGTTTTCAGCTGCAGCAGATGCGAGTTGCGAGGGTGCCCAGAGGATGCAGAGATGAATACGGCGGACGCTTAACGGATGATAGCGGACATAGAACGCTTGTTGCTCGTACATATCGCGGATTGACATCGTACACAGCGGAAAGTTCATCCGTTCTAAAAGTTTTGAAGCTTGTAAAACTCAAAACACATAGAGCGTATGAAATGCGTATGCACCGAGTACACAACGGATGGCGAGATTTGTTGACGTTTTACATCCTCTTTGCATCCGTAAGTGCAGTGGGACCGGGGCTTTAACAAAATACTTTAGGTCATTTGGTTATAGCCACAGGGGCTTGACGATCTATTTGTCTCAATGCGTGGACGTCTATGGGGCTGAGTGACTATGTCTTGGTACATGACCTTGCCCTTGCTCAAAATAATAAAAAAAAAATTTAAAGAACTGTTTTAATTCTATAATTTCTATTATTTTGAGCAAGGGCAAGGTCCTGTACCGGGACATAGTCGCTCGGCCCCATAGACGTCCACGCATTGAGACGAATAGATAGTCAAGCCTCTGTGATACCGGTACATGCAAGTCCACAAATGTAGTGCACAGACAGCGTACATAGGAGCAGTTCTGACCTGACGAAAACATACTCAGACACACAGGACACCTTACATGGATGTAGCTGCAGTTCTGTAGCTCTGGATTTCGTTGGTGTCTGTTTTTGGCGTTTTCTGTTGCATCGGTAGTCTGATTCACAGGGGCTTCTCATAGGACGCCACATGTCAAAATATTTTGTATAGCATTACACGTACAATTGTATGGATTTGTAAAACAATAAAAACTGTACTCACTCAATTCTTCGTCGGCGCTTTTGTCATTACTATCTTTATCGGCATTAACAGTCGTATAAAGAACGTGAACGATGAGAAACAACAAAATACTTATGAGTCGACACATAATGTGATAAAACAACGTAATAATCTTGCAAAGATGGGTGAACGCGAACAGAGCGTCGGATTATCCTTGGCGGTGAACAGGGAATCAAACAATTCAAAAGTAATGATTTGCATACAGGGGGAAATAGAGTTATTCTGATTGGACAATACTGCGTTCACCGGCCACGTGTGCTGGGCCATGCTTGAGGCATGTCACCAGGTGGAGTACAACGCTTCATACAGTCGTAAGATGGCGTATGGCTATTGATACTATTACAATTTACTGTAAGTGAGTTGTGGTACTCCGTGTCGCCGTATATCCCCCCCCCGGGGGGGGGGGGGCTACTTCCACCGTGACATTAAGTGGGTAAGGGTGTAAAACCCACCTCTCGTAAACCATACTCACTTCTAAACCATGTTTTTTCTATTTATATACCCACTTCTAAACACAAGTGTTTTCAGTGAAAAAAACAGCTCACAACTTTCGCAACCAGGGAGCGCATCCGGCCCGGGGCAATGCATTTTATTCAGCCTTTTTCGGCATTTGGCTTTTAATATAAGGACCTGTGAAAAAGTAAATAAATGCTACACACTTCTAAAGCAAAACATTGATAAATGACTACCCACTTCTAAACAAAATAACGTGAAATGACACCCCAGTCGGGCGGCACATACCCGTATTGCACTTCTATGCAAGTAGCCCCTCGGGCCGTATACTTGGGATATTTCACTATAATAGGGTGTGTCTACATCGCGCATTCAATTTGCATATAACATTAGCGGATAACAAAGATTGTGATAAAGGAAAAAGTGGTATAAACAAAGATCAGTGATTACATGTACTTGAAATCGATACCAGGAAGGAGGGGGTAAAAGAAAAGTTATATAACATTTTATTATTTGATCATTTATTAAAATACATAAGTTTGTCCAACTCCCTGTGATAATACCATCAAGTAAATCGTGAATGTGTGTTTATGATAGACCAGCTAATACTTATCAAACTATTTTATCCATGTGCACAATAAATCAAATGAGTATCTTTAAACATAGCGCGTTTTCCATTTATACTTCAAACATTCATCCCCTAATTTGCACCCAAATATCTGATCATAATTTTCCTGAAACTTTTGTTATTTTCTACTTATAAATATCTGATCAAAGACCCACGGAAAATTACTATAAACGCTCATGAGCAATAAGTTCTATTCAAGATAATTAATTTGTAATACGGAAATACTTTCTAGTGCATCTAACTTTTAGCACATACTGTCCCTGGGTTCTTTAACTGTTGTCTGGTAGATATTTAGTAATTCTTTATGAGGTCATCCGATTGTAACGTTATCTTCGTAAGGCGTTTGTATTAACGGGGATATGATTTATTTACCACTTACACTCATTCTAAATATGTCGAGGAGAGTAACTTCGTGTTTACTCATGACACGGTATAAAATACAAAGATCGCAAGAAACCGGCGCGATATCTCGTGATGGATGTGTAATAACATTTTTATCATACTGTCATGATTTATATTTCCATGTGTTTAGGTGAGCCCGCTGTTTGCGGTTATAGCGACTTTCACTGGTGACCCCTGGATAATCCACACCTGCTCGTAACTTGTCATGATCAGGTTCATTCGTATGTTAGGGAATTAGTGATTGGAACAACTGGCTGATATAATGGTCGACTATGGAAGTTGGTTAAGTCAACAAGGCACCGATAAGTATGAGAGTTATGTCCCGACATTGGGGGCAATTAATCTGACATTATGGCGTTTGAATACTTTTTGTGATTGGCTAAATGCGAATTGAAAGTGTGGAGGCCACGCCTCGAGCTCTTAAACTCATCTGTGATTGGCTAACAGTTGGAAAGTGAATAAAGCTGATTTCATTTAGTTGTGGCAAGCTCTCGACGAGGCCCAGTCTTGAGGCGGCCGTGGGAGTGTAACAACGCGGCTGAGACCATCTTGAATTTTCAAGGTGAATGTTCCGGCGAAGCACTCCACTGTAGAGGGAGGAATGTCCGAACGGAACAACACCGTGCAGGCGGACGATGGGCTGAGACCAAATGTGACACGATTGTGTGTCTTTGTTCGATAGAAAGGTGGAGAATTTCCGAACTTGGTACCTCTGACGTGAATGTTTAATAACACTCAAATTAATCGTTCACAATACATTGTTTCACGATCCATATATGCAGTGGAAGGAATATTTAAAATTAATGAATAATTCATGATGAGCATTTAAAATAAGAATATTGGCAAATAATATTTGTATGCTTTTTTGACATGCACAATGTAATACACAGTATACAAGTGTATATATACATTACTCACTGAAAACGAATTCGATTGTACATCCGTGGTTTGCAGTCTGATTTATTCCAGAGCACAACCACGTCAAGTTCAATCTATAGAAATATCAGAAATTGCCTATCATATAATCAATATGCATTATGCAAATTAGGTAATTAATAATTACAGATTTCAACCCAAATCTATTTACGCCTGTGCATTGTCCCCAGGCACGAAGTGTTATTAGAATGCGATTAGGTCATTATTGTGGATGCATTTAAACCTAAAATTAAGTAGTCACATTGAACAGTAGCATGAAAAGGGGATTACAATTTCTTATTTGTACTTTCCGTCCATACCATTTGGTCAGAAATGTTGTTGTACATTATATCTTTACAGCCGTTCTGAGAATTATTCGGACAGTCAGTTAGCAATATATCTTGGAACTTTGCAAAACACTTGGGTCTTTTCCAATCTAGACTTGATGGCGCCATTGTATTGGCACGCCCACAGTTGGGATCATTCCATTATCTTGCCCAGAACGGCTGTAAATAAGTTGTAACTAGAAATATATACATTGGCTGCAAATCAGAGTAATGATTGGCAGATATTGCCCATAATGTTTTCTATTTTTGCTACAAAGTCAGTTGAAAAAAACAGTTGAAGTGAGAACAAGAGTTGTCGATTTGTATTTTGGTGGACTGTCATTTGCTGAGATTGGAGATCGAAATGGTGTTTCAAAGCAGACAGCTTATAATATTGTCAAACGGTTTGTTACCACCGAGAGTATCTTACCAAGAAAGAGTAAGAGGGACCAATCCGCGACTAAAAAACTAACTGACAACGTTATAGACTATGTCGAATATTATAAAACATTCGACAAATCTACTTGTGTATGTACGGCGACAACCCTCCCTTCATTATTGATATACTGGATGAAGTCTTCATAGGACATATTTCCATAGTAGGAATAATGCACTTTGATCAATAATTCTGTCATGATCAGTCGGTCATCTGGTTCTGTAAAATAAATCCACGGGTAACTAACGGTTTTTACAGTGCCACCACGTTATGCGCCCCTCTCACTGAAATAACATGCGACACAAATTGAAGCATGAAACTAAGCTGAGAGCCTCGATCGTTTATTGGAAGAGATATTCAAAACTAATATACTGCCACTTTTCTGGGCGGAGCTTTCTTTCAGTGCGCTTCAAATTGCTGACATGTTGTCTGCATTATTTGTAACAACTTCTGTAAATGTGAAAACAAAGTGTGTAACCTATTGTAGTAAGTTATCTCATCTAGCACTACTTCGGCGTCAAATCAGTGCCTGGAATTGCTGTAACAGGTTGTATGTGCATTCAAAGTGTTATTTTAACTTGTTATAACCATCTGAGTCCACCTGAGCGCAATTTACGAAACAACTCCCGAGTGTTCAGTAAGCCCAGGTATTAATGAACTCGTCGTTGCACAGGGAGCCCAGGAACTATAATCAACTGTAATACGCAGTCTCTATGAGCGCGGGGGGGGGGGGGGGGGGGATGAAGGCTCCAGCCAGCTCACATTTTTTAAACTCGAAAAAACAGACGAAAAGAATGAAAAATAAAATATATAAAAAATACCAGGTTGAAGAATATTAGTTGCTTCTTCAAATTTCGCCAAAACCCCACCTACATTTTACCGATATCTGCAGAATAAATCAAGAAAACTACACAAATTTACTCCATTTAGGAATTCCTAACGGTTTGCCCGAACGCAAGGCACAGTTGGAGGCGTGGCCTGTTCAGCATTTGTCAACAACCGATCACAAGACTGGTTACGAGTCAATTTGTGTAGTTTTCTTGATTTATTCTGCAGATATCGGTAAAATGTAGGTAAGGCTTTGGCGAAATTCGAAGGAGCAACTAATATTCTTCAACCTGGTATTTTTTTTTAGATTTTATTTTTTTCGTCTGTTTTTTCGAGTTTACGAAATGTGAGCTGGCTGGAGCCTTCATTCCTTGTCTATTTCTTACACTAGATACCAGCCGATACCCCCCCCCCCCACCGCTCATAGAGACTGCGTATTAAAGTTGATTATAGTTCCTGGGCTCCCTGTGGTCGTTGGCGGGAAGGTTCAAAGTAGAGTTCCTTAGCATTGGACGCGCTGCAGTTTCGCGACAGTTTTGAGCCAAACTAAAAGTCGTTTTTACATTACTGGTACATTATGTATCAAATTCAGATTTTATTAGTTTTGGACGGTTTGATGGACTTTGTCAAATCAAAAGTACAATTTCTTATTTGTACTTTCCGTCCATACCATTTGGTCAGAAATGTTGTTGTACATTATATCTTTACAGCTGTCGCGCGGAGATCGAAAATTCCCATTTATTGTGCAATTATTGATCGATGGTTATACAAATGTTTTTATGTTCTAGTTCGTGTTTATAGTTACTTATACATGTTTCTCTGATTACGATCCGGCCTTTAGTCGCTGAGTTATAAGCATTACAAGTTTAGAAACAAACACAATCTTACCAGATTGACCATTTTAAAAGTCGGACCCATTGCGAACGTAGGAGAAGTAATCTCAACGATCACGCGCTATACGCGCAAAAACACGCGTCCGACCGAAAGCACGTTTCACTTGTGAGTCTTGTTAGTTTTGTCATCCAGTTTCTAAATAAACGGAGTAGTCCTTCATTTTGACTGACTTCGCATACTGAGATTGTCTTGCTGTGTGTTAATAAGGGAAAGGACCTGTGCTGGACTTTATCCGTCCACAACATATGGTGCCGAGACCAGGATTATTGACACTTTTGTTCTTCGTTGTCCGGATACAACAATCTAGCTACAGCCATGACAAAGCTCAACCAACTAAGGAAGAAGCGGGACAAAGCTAGAAGGGTGCTTGTTAATGCACTAGAACCTGAAGAGGACTCAATTCGCACCTTCAATAGCCAACAAGACAAACCGTCAGCCTACGAACAAATAGCAAGTCGACTGTCGCGCCTACATCGACTAGAAGAAGACTCTATCGCCGCGCATCGTGAATTGTACGACCACTTAGAAGTAGATGATCCAGAATTCGACGAGGTTATAAAGGATAACCAGGAACTGTCCAACAGATGTGCTCGGGTCGATTCGTTCGTCGAGAAACATCGAGTTGTTTACAATCAATCGCAACAAAGTCAAATCAACGCCAGCGCGCGTAACCAGTCTCATAATTCTGCGGACCAACATGTTCAATTCCCACCATCACTGACATACAGATCGTCTATGCAACTACCTAAATTGGAAATCCCTAAATTCAGCGGAGACGCACTCGAGTGGAACCAGTTTCACGACAATTTCTCATCTGCGATCGACAGTGATGACCGATTATCCGAAGTTCAGAAACTCACCTATTTGAAGAGTTTCCTCACAGACGAGGCCAAACGGACAATAGATGGCTTACAAACTACACAAGCCAACTATAAAATCGCCTTCAATTTATTGAAAGAGCGCTACGGACAACCCAAGATGATTATCGACGCTCACATGCGGTCACTTTGGGCGCTACCGGCACCGAACAACGATCCCACGAGTCTGCGACGCTTCCACGATGAGGTCGAGACTACTATACGCGGTCTACGAGTTCTACACATGAACGAGAGCAGTTACGGAGCTCTTTTGATCCCCATGTTGTTGGATAAATTGCCAATTACCTTCCAACAACAACTCGCACGCAATCACGGGGATGACGATTGGACACTCACCGAACTGACCGCTGCTATGCGAGCAGAAATACGAGCTCTCTCTGTCGGCAATAAATTCTCTACACTTTCCTGTGACGATGAAACTGATACAAAGTCTACAGTTGCCGCCTTCTACACAAATACACACGCGAAGAAACCCCACAAACCGAGAAAACCCGCCTACAAGCCGCCCGCTGAACGTAAATGCGTCTACTGCCAAGAAATGCACAACCCGACTTCATGCGTCAAAGTGGCCACCCCAGAACTAAGATTGCAGTATGTCAAAACCAATCAGCTGTGCTTTAACTGTTTGGGATCTCATAAAGCCAACTCCTGTAAGTCAAAGTATAGTTGCAAAATATGTAAGAAGCGACACCATACTTCGCTACATCGTCATAACAAACAATCGAACGACAATAGCTCAAACAATTCAGGCTCTGAAACTCCCCCTGTGAGTGTGAATTTTACCCATGCTTCACAGAAATTGGCGAACCGAAGCGATCGGTACTCAGGCGATCGTAATATTACACCGAGTAATCCCCCAAACCGTGTGTTGTTAAAAACAGCTACTATTCCAGTCTCTTACCGTGGTAAAATGGTCTACGCTACAGCTCTGTTTGATGAAGGAGCCGATCGTAGTTTTGTGACTCACAATCTCGCCCAAAGGCTTAACGCCAACGTACATTTCACTGAACAACTCAGATTGAAGTCGTTCAACAACCCGGATGCCGAATGCAAATCCGTGCCATATACTACGTTACAACTACATACTAGAGACGGACAGAAAAAGCCCATCGATGTTCTATACGTTAAGGAAATTTCCGATAAGCTCACTAATGTTGTGACAACCAATATTACCAACATGCCCCATTTGCGAGGATTAAATCTAGCCCAAAAACCGATGCCCAGCGAGTCTACTATAAGAATAGACATTCTGATTGGAGCCGACAAGTACTGGGACTATGTCCGTAATCATGTTATTAGAGGCCCGGGACCCACCGCCGTCGATTCCGTATTCGGATATTTACTTTCGGGGCCTGTCGACCGAAACCACGTAACACGCGCAGCGGCGTTCACTGGTCAAACACACGTACGAAATACGCGCTCCAATAGTGTAACCGCTTTCCATTTCACCGCCGAAATACAAGCACTACGAACTAGTCAGGTGTTAGACAAGAACATTGCATCATTTTGGGACTTAGAATCTATAGGGATCCGTGAACAAATCAATCAAGATCCAGTAACAGTTAGTCACACAGAACAGTACAAGCAGTATAGTCAAAACTGCTTGGACGTAGTCAATGGTCGATTTAGCGCCAAGTTGCCATGGAAACCAAATCACGATCCCCTGCCAACTAACTACTACGCAACTGAACAGCGCACGCGAAACATGGTACGAAAATTACCACGTGACATTATTCAGGCGTATGATAAGGTGATTACCGATCAGCTGGATAAAGGTTACATAGAGAAAGTTGTACCGGACAATAACAATACAGGTCACTATCTACCGCATAGGGCAATAAAACGAGAAAGTTCTGCCTCCACCCCAATTCGTGTCGTCTATGATTGCAGTGCTAAATCTGGGGCCGGTCAACCGAGTTTGAATGATTGTTTAGAGATAGGCCCTCACTTGTTGAACGACCTCACTGGTATCCTACTGCGCTTCAGAGCGAATCCGGTTGCCATAACAAGTGACATTGAAAAGGCCTTTCTACAAATTGGATTAAGTACAGAAGACCGCCAATACACTAAGTTCTTATGGCTATCGGACATCAAAGACGTCAACAGCGACTTTTCTACTTATCAATTTTGTTCTGTTTTATTTGGTGCAAGTCCAAGCCCGTTCATATTAAACGCGGCCATCAAAACACTCATCGACAATAACACTGACGTACCAGCCGCGAATGATCTTCAACAGAACATTTACGTAGACGATGTCGTAACCGGGAGCACAAACACGAGTGAAGCCATCCAATACTATCACGATGCGACACAGTTATTGGCTACACGCGGGTTCAACTTAAGAAGTTGGAGTTCTAATGACGCTGCTATACGCGAACTCGCCGCCCATGATGGACGGGGGAAATCCGATAACCCCGTGACAGTTCTCGGTATGAAATGGGACACAAATCGCGACATACTACAATGTAAACAAATCGAGTTGCCTAGTAACGACCCACTGATTACCAAACGTGACATTGTTAGTTACACCGCTAGTTTGTATGACCCATTGGGTTTGTTGACGCCCGCGCATATCGCCGCTAAACGATTAATACAAACGTTATGGAAACAGAATCAACACTGGGACACTCCTATCTCTGATAAGTTACGCAACGATTGGGAAGTAATCGCCGAAAACCTCCACTCCGCCTCCAAGATAAACGTGAGAAGACGCTATTTCAATGAAACGGACAATACTGTCAACAACGAAGTTGAAATACATGCGTTCGCGGATGCGTCTGACAAAGCATACGGTGGAGTTGTATACGTAAAATCAGGAAATGGAACTTCGCTCGCCATGTCTAAGACACGCGTAACTCCAGTAAATAACCAGACATTGACCTTACCAAGGTTAGAATTGATGGGAGCCGTAATTGCTACGCGGTTGAGCAAATTTGTATCTACAGCACTGTCTACAAAGTATAATGTTGCAAAACAGTTTCTCTGGTCGGACTCACAGATCGTTTTGCACTGGTTAAATGCACGCGGAAAACAGGACACTTTCACTGCAAATCGCGTAAGTGAAATCGTCAGTTTACCACAAGAGTTTAAGTACGTGCCGACCAAATGCAATCCAGCAGACCTGCTTACTCGCGGTATCACCTCCAAGGAATTACGCGATTCTGAATTGTGGTGGAAAGGTCCTCCGTGGCTGGGAAATCGTGATTTTTGGCCAACATGCGAGTTGTTTGACAAGCCAAACATATCTGTCAATCACGTAGCATTGACACCAACTGGGGACATCGATTTCGCGCCGCTAGTTCATCAGGATATCCCCGCTACCTATGTCAACAAAGAATCAATGACGTCATCATTAGATAGAAGCCCCGCAGTGACGTCACAGACCCGGGAAAGCCTTACCCGTGAGAATACTCCGTCGGTACCAGTCGGCAGTCACAATGCATCGCGCACCGTAAACACTAAGGAAGTACCTGTTGGATTACAATATGTGATCAATCTGGATGATTACAATAACAATTACAACAAACTTTTGCGAATTACTGCTTATGTGTTGAGATTCGTACAACTACTGAAATCGAAAGAGAAATGCACCCAAGATAAACCCAGTGCCACGGAATTAAATAATGCAGAAATACACTGGATTACTGACATTCAACATGAACACTTTGCTGATATATTCGTGTCTACCAAAAATGACAATAAGAAATACGGCCATCTTAGAAGCCAACTAAAGCTATTTATTGCCGAGGATAAATTACTACGCCTAGGCGGTCGTCTTCAATACGCAGATCTACCTTATGATACCAAACACCCGATATTGTTACCACGTGATCATCAGTTAACCCGACTTATTGTACGAGCTACACATGATCGTATCATGCACCGCGGACCCCAGTCTACGGTTAACGCCTTGCGAGATCGCTATTGGATAAATTCTATACGCCGCGTTGTGAATCACGTGCTCCACAAGTGTGTGGTCTGCCGGAAAGTCAGCGGACCAGCTTACGCAAAACCGATATCTACTCCGCTCCCAGAATGTCGTGTAACCGCGACACCTCCATTTCGAATCAGCGGTATTGATTATACTGGCGCCTTATACGTGAGAAGCGCACCCAACAAAACAGTAACTAAAGCGTATGTTTGTCTGTTTACATGCGCGACTACAAGGGCAGTTCACCTTGAACTCGTACCGGACATGTCTACCCGATCTTTCCTGCTAGCTTTTCGCCGATTCGCTGCCCGCCGCTCAACTCCATCAATGTTAATATCGGACAATGCTACTACATTTATTTCCGCAGCTCACGAACTGAGACGACTAATGAACGACCCCGAAGTTCAAGCATTGTTAGCGCATCACCGTACAATGTGGAAGTTTATCCCGAAACGCGCGCCATGGGTAGGCGGCTTCTACGAGCGTATGATTGGAATAACCAAATCAACTTTAAAGAAAGTACTGGGAAAAGCATGCGTGACGTTTGACGAACTGCAAACTATATTAACAGAGGTAGAATCTGTCATAAATGACCGCCCGTTGACGCACATCGCTAGCCACGCAGACGACTTGGTACCACTTACCCCATCTCACCTTATGATCGGGAGAAATGTATACAGTCTACCGTATGACGCGTCAAACCACCTGAGTGATCCTATCGCACTAACTCATCATAATGTAAATCTTCGCTTTGAACATTTGGCAAAACTACAACGCCAATTTGGGAAAAGGTGGTCAGCCGAGTATCTCACCGCGCTCCGAGAACGCCACACTCACACCGCCGGAGGTGTGAAAAACAACACTATAAAAGTGGGCGACATTGTACTCGTTCATAGCGACGTGGAGAAACGAGTGAATTGGCACATGGCAAAAGTTACCCGCTTACTACCCGGCAAAGATGGACTTGTACGTGTCGTCGAAATCAAGACCAAACTTGGAAAAACAAATCGTCCCGTTAATAAGTTGTATTTATTGGAGACGAGTCAAGTCGAAGAACAACGGACTAGCGCCATACAGTCGCCACCAACCGTCCCGGATGTCGACAACGAACAGCTGACTGAGGGAAATCCAACTATGACGTCACCAGTTACCGGGAAACCCCCGAATGAGAACGGTGTCCCAGAAGACGCAACTGAGGACAGAGCAGACCAAATGTCCCCCACCAAGAATTCAAACACAACGCAGTCATCGCGACCACGGAGAGAAGCATTTGAAGTCGCCAACCTGCGTCTGATGTACAATAATAAATAAACTGACATTTATTCATTTCTCAATTACAAATATGAGTATATTGATCTCAGTTTGATGATATTATGTTTGAAACTTCCCATACTATGAGCTATAGTATTACGTTCATGTTCATTTCATTGACAGGGTATTTGTTAATTCTGAACAATTGATTCATGTTTATGTTACAGACTTTACTTTTACTGTGAAATCGTCAATAATTGAGGCCATTTTGTCGGCCCCCGGAATATGTCGCGCGGAGATCGAAAATTCCCATTTATTGTGCAATTATTGATCGATGGTTATACAAATGTTTTTATGTTCTAGTTCGTGTTTATAGTTACTTATACATGTTTCTCTGATTACGATCCGGCCTTTAGTCGCTGAGTTATAAGCATTACAAGTTTAGAAACAAACACAATCTTACCAGATTGACCATTTTAAAAGTCGGACCCATTGCGAACGTAGGAGAAGTAATCTCAACGATCACGCGCTATACGCGCAAAAACACGCGTCCGACCGAAAGCACGTTTCACTTGTGAGTCTTGTTAGTTTTGTCATCCAGTTTCTAAATAAACGGAGTAGTCCTTCATTTTGACTGACTTCGCATACTGAGATTGTCTTGCTGTGTGTTAATAAGGGAAAGGACCTGTGCTGGACTTTATCCGTCCACAACAACAGCCGTTCTGAGAATTATTCGGACAGTCAGTTAGCAATATATCTTGGAACTTTGCAAAACACTTGGGTCTTTTCCAATCTAGACTTGATGGCGCCATTGTATTGGCACGCCCACAGTTGGGATCATTCCATTATCTTGCCCAGAACGGCTGTAAATAAGTTGTAACTAGAAATATATACATTGGTTGCAAATCAGAGTAATGATTGGCAGATATTGCCCATAATGTTTTCTATTTTTGCTACAAAGTCAGTTGAAAAAAACAGTTGAAGTGAGAACAAGAGTTGTCGATTTGTATTTTTGTGGACTGTCATTTGCTGAGATTAGAGATCGAAATGGTGTTTCAAAGCAGACAGCTTATAATATTGTCAAACGGTTTGTTACCACCGAGAGTATCTTACCAAGAAAGAGTAAGAGGGACCAATCCGCGACTAAAAAACTAACTGACAACGTTATAGACTATGTCGAATATTATAAAACATTCGACAAATCTACTTGTGTATGTACGGCGACAACCCTCCCTTCATTATTGATATACTGGATGAAGTCTTCATAGGACATATTTCCATAGTAGGAATAATGCACTTTGATCAATAATTCTGTCATGATCAGTCGGTCATCTGGTTCTGTAAAATAAATCCACGGGTAACTAACGGTTTTTACAGTGCCACCACGTTATGCGCCCCTCTCACTGAAATAACATGCGACACAAATTGAAGCATGAAACTAAGCTGAGAGCCTCGATCGTTTATTGGAAGAGATATTCAAAACTAATATACTGCCACTTTTCTGGGCGGAGCTTTCTTTCAGTGCGCTTCAAATTGCTGACATGTTGTCTGCATTATTTGTAACAACTTCTGTAAATGTGAAAACAAAGTGTGTAACCTATTGTAGTAAGTTATCTCATCTAGCACTACTTCGGCGTCAAATCAGTGCCTGGAATTGCTGTAACAGGTTGTATGTGCATTCAAAGTGTTATTTTAACTTGTTATAACCATCTGAGTCCACCTGAGCGCAATTTACGAAACAACTCCCGAGTGTTCAGTAAGCCCAGGTATTAATGAACTCGTCGTTGCACAGGGAGCCCAGGAACTATAATCAACTGTAATACGCAGTCTCTATGAGCGCGGGGGGGGGGGGGGGGGATGAAGGCTCCAGCCAGCTCACATTTTTTAAACTCGAAAAAACAGACGAAAAGAATGAAAAATAAAATATATAAAAAATACCAGGTTGAAGAATATTAGTTGCTTCTTCAAATTTCGCCAAAACCCCGCCTACATTTTACCGATATCTGCAGAATAAATCAAGAAAACTACACAAATTTACTCCATTTAGGAATTCCTAACGGTTTGCCCGAACGCAAGGCACAGTTGGAGGCGTGGCCTGTTCAGCATTTGTCAACAACCGATCACAAGACTGGTTACGAGTCAATTTGTGTAGTTTTCTTGATTTATTCTGCAGATATCGGTAAAATGTAGGTAAGGCTTTGGCGAAATTCGAAGGAGCAACTAATATTCTTCAACCTGGTATTTTTTTTTAGATTTTATTTTTTTCGTCTGTTTTTTCGAGTTTACGAAATGTGAGCTGGCTGGAGCCTTCATTCCTTGTCTATTTCTTACACTAGATACCAGCCGATACCCCCCCCCCCCCCACCGCTCATAGAGACTGCGTATTAAAGTTGATTATAGTTCCTGGGCTCCCTGTGGTCGTTGGCGGGAAGGTTCAAAGTAGAGTTCCTTAGCATTGGACGCGCTGCAGTTTCGCGACAGTTTTGAGCCAAACTAAAAGTCGTTTTTACATTACTGGTACATTATGTATCAAATTCAGATTTTATTAGTTTTGGACGGTTTGATGGACTTTGTCAAATCAAAAGTGCCTTCCTTGAGCGAATCACTTTTTCAACTGCAGTTGGAAAATGACGAGGGTATGACGACCGTTATTATGTCTAGTCTATTTTTGTAACAGGGACAATTGACTAAAATGAGCGAGGGTTTAACATTTTTCGACAAATTTAAGCAACACCCAACTTGCGATTTTTAAAATTACTGAAAATAATTACAATATAAATATAAAAAATAAAGAATGGCTGCTGTAAACGCACGCTAGATAAAACTTGCAATTCACCATGCCGACAACCCCTATAAAATAGTAATCCCAAACCAAACACGCGTCAATCAACTGGCGCCGACAAGTCTAGATTGGGCAAAGACCAAAGTGTTTTGCAAAGTTGCAAGTCATTTTGCTGACTGTCCGAATAATTCTCAGAACGGCTGTAAACTGTTAAAATTGCATTCCATGAGCAATCACTGAAATACCTGGTTACAAAGTTGAAGATCAGTGAAAACACTTTGCAGTCACTTTTATAAATCTTGGCCAGGCACATTGACACATGTGGTCTAAATATAGCTTCATTTGTCAGCAGCCAGTGGAATCTCAGTGGAAACTGCAGAGGGGGTGTCAGGGCTACATTTTGATGGGAATTATAGTGTTGATACTCAAATAAACCCAGGTCCTATTATACAAAGACCTGAATTAACAAAGAATTCAATTTGTTATTAAAGGTACATCAAGGTTTGCGCAGATTTATGAATGCAGTTTCTTGAGCATGTATACATGTATGAGACATTATTGTCTTATGTACTGAATTTCATGCAACTGAAAAATGACTAATTATGCAAATTAGGTAATTAATATGCATAGTTTTACTCCAAAAGTGATCAGATCTGAGCATTGTCTTAGAGCATCTATGTACAAAGTTAGCCTCAAAATGTGATTATTACTTGACATAGTAGAAAAGCAAAAAATTGACTAATTATGCAAAAAGATAATTAATATGCACATGTGCATTCAAAACTAATTAGGTGTGTGCATTGTTCCAGAGCACCTTTTTACCAAGTTTCATCAAAATCGGACCATGTGCTTCACACATGAGAGTTAAAAACTCAAAAAGTAAACCCAAAGCCAGTCAAGTAAACAGATCAGTTTTGTTTGTTCACACACAGTGTACAAATATACAAATTCATCACACATTGTACAAGGGCTTGACGACTTTATTGAATCATATCAAATGCCCATAAATACAGTTTATCACAAATGAAGAAAACAAGAGATTTCTAATTCAACAAAATTTACATCATGTACCTTTTCTCTAGATTTGACAGAAAAAAAATCAGTTGCCAATGAGCTTCAGCATTTCCACTCCGTAACCCAGTATGGAACTAGGATGCATTATATATCACACTTGAGTTTTTCACACAACTGAACGTGGTAGTGTGACATGCAAGGTACTGGCTGTATAAAGTATTACATATCATAAAGCAGTCGCTATCGGTAATGCATGACATACTGACTACTTATGCAAATTTGGAGCTTCCAAACTTATTACACCAAGCAATTTACATGGTCAGTACAACATAAACAGTACAATGAAATGTCCAGTTTTTTGTCTAAGCCATATTTTCACAAAATTTACTCAGTGAGAAACCCAAATTTTGTGATGAAATTAGGCAATCTAAAAACATTCCTTCTAATTTCATACATTTTTATACAAATGCATTTGATTCTAAGGTGGTCTTTGAGATAAAATCACATTTCTCCATGCCAAATTTTCTAAGGGGAAAACACTGTACATCTCTACTAATAACTTTTAAGAATTTTGCAAGTTTTCGGACATATCTGGAATGCAATAATTAAAAGCAAGTACTTTTATATTGCTCAGTCTTAGTAGTGAGAAAAATCACCAAACAATGACGTGAAATTTGAACAAATCAACTCAAAACCAAGTTAGGATTCATGTTGCAGGTACGACCAGTTCATAAACACAACACCATCTTGGATACTGAATTCAACAATCTCACAGAGTAAAACAGAAAAAAACATTTACAGGAGAATCTACCATAGTATATTAGTTTTTAAAACAGTATCCTGAGAAGAAGAAACAGATGTGCTGTCTTTGGGTAAAAAACAACAATGACCAGACATCCATATTGCCATCTACACAGAGTGTGAAAATATAAAATAAAATTTGAACAAGATACATAAAACACCATAAATTTTATAAGAAATAGAATGGTCTGAGGTTTATATACACACTCACACAAGTACATTTACCTTCATTTAGAGTAAATCAAATATTAAAGTCACAAACTCTGGGTTCAGCTCATAATAAGAACATACAGAGAACGCCAAAATGGCTGGTTGTATTTCACAGTGGTATTATAATGTTTTAGTAATATCAGACATTCTATTGAATAAACTAATACATTGTACATACATATGTGACAAATAGAAATAAGGATGATTTGATAAGCACTGCTATATAATCAGAAATTTGTCCACTTTCACCTGGAACTTCAAATTAGTGTTAGTGATAATGATACAATTTACATCAGAGTTTGGTTGGGTTTAAGCAGCAACTGTTGGTTTTTTCTTACACTACTGAAGCTAAGCAGCAGCAATTTACATACTACAGTGCAGGTATGAAAGTTACATGAGGCATCTATGATTCACCATGAAAAAGTGATATACGTTACGGTAAGCTATTATGCATTTGATGCTGACAACACTAAATACAAGCATACAGTACTTTAACATGTTCAAGTCAAACAATGGTAATACAATCTTGTGATAGACTGGGAATAGGAGACAAACTGTAAACAGTGAGAGAATGACAAAATATTACAGGAGCAGATATCAAGTCATAAAACAGTGACATTTTTGGAAAAAAATCAAATATTTACAGAACCATGATCACTCAGATTTTTTATTATTTCATATTTACACTTATATTTAATTAATCTTGTACACTCATGTTGAATTGTTATAGCTATAATAAGAATGCATTTAACTGTGGATGGATTTATGATATAAAATCTATAAAACTCAGAAATGAAAAACTCTTCAGGACATCACAATGTGAACTTGGTGCTAATAATTATGCAGATTGTGTATAGAGATAATCATCAAATACGGTTTTATATTGAGAATGCAGCAGATGCTATCAGTAAGGATATCACCAAAAAAGGTGGATCAGACTTAAGAAATAAATTTCTTTTATTAGAAACAGATACTATTAAGCTAATTTCAGGGACCTATACAATTGTACAGATTCATCTGTTGTATAATAAGGCATTTACATAAGTGTACAGTCTGTTAAAACCAATAGTTGCTAGTTATTAGTAACATGACAGTCTTTTGCATTTGTTACTCGGCAAAATGCTGCCCAGTAAAACAGTCTATCTAAACTACAGCCAAAAAGTTAATGAATAACGCTTGGATAGTTTTGAACATTATATACTAGCAAGAAGAATGTAATAATCTGTCAGACAGACAGACAGACAGACAGCTATTATTGGGCTACGATAAAATCTATTGGTGACTTTATTTTAAGATCTATTATATTCACTGCTGGGGTAAAAGCAATAACAATAATATTTAATGAAAATATATACTGCATGTGAAAATAAATTACATGCAAAATACCAAAATAATTTTTTAGCTAATATAAATTTCAGCTATTTTTAAAATAAAATATTTTCCAGTAATTACAGCTTGTATAACAACTTAGTAAACACATTATGACATCAGTGGAGCAATGCACAAGGAAGCTGCTGACTTTCAAACATGTTTTTCTCTACACATAAATTTACACAAAGATGTTTAAGAAACTGAAAACAAATAACACATTTTTATATGCGCATGTTTGATGTAAATATTAGGAATGTTTCATGTTGCTATCATATGACAGCATCACATAGTTGCTGTGCAACACTATACGCGTCTCACATTAAATTGATGTGATACAACAACTATGGTGCTATGGATTCAAAGAATATGCATTCAAAGAATAATAGCCATTTTTTTTATTTCAAGGTGTGAAATTATAGCTAATGTACTACAGTGTGGAGAGTAGGGATTTAGTGGTTAGGTAGATTTTGCACCAAGTTTGAAAAAGAACATTGCCAATTGTTTTATTTACAATAACTATATATAAAAAAACAATATTTCAAAATCACCGTGATGAAAATGTTACGCTGGAAAGCATTTTCTGTATTTTTTCACTGTTTCTAAGTACGTTTGCTTTAACCGCACTGATAAGGTCTTGTTTGTCCTCAATGGATTGGTCAAGCTCAGCTAACTGAGATTTCAATGGCTCCAATTCTTCTTCTGTAATTCTGTAAACAAATACAAATCATAACTTAATCTGCAATCTAAAACTGTCACCACATAAATAGCAAAATTAAACTTTTCTTACGCCCATCACCAAGTAATAGTTATAAAACACAGAAATACATGAATGTCAGTAAACATGTAACATTGTCAACACTGCATTTATTACATGGACAAGTCATACAAATGGTACTGAACTGTCCAATTTCATGGCTTGATCACAACTAAGTGGTTGAAATTAAACATAGCACTGGCCTGTACATATGATAGATTGTAGAATAAAAGTATTGGTTCTAAATGGGAAGTAGCCAGTTACAGATTGGTGATATTGTTAGAACCTGATATCATACTTACCCTTCTTCTCTCTTAATAGCTAGGGCATGCTGTTTATTTTCCTTTTTCCACATTTCCAATTCTTTCTGCATACTGTCCATATCCTCCTGTACATAGTCCATTATTTTACCCAATGGGTTTGCACTACGTGTTAGCGTCTGAATACTTGTTCGTAATTTTTCAATTTCGCGAGACACTATTTCTCGTTCTTTTCTTCTTGATGCATCCATTATGACAGGTCTCTCCTACAAATATAAATATTAAATAAACATGGTTTCTATTATCACTTAAACAGGTCACATTTTCATTGAGACAGACATCGACAAGATATATAACTATTTCTAAACTTACATCTCGTTTATGGACAGTTTGACTACCACCTTCTAATTCTTTTTTGGTTTCTAATATTTTTTTCACAAGGCCACCATGATCCCCATCTTCATCCACATCATCATCATCAGCATTCTGTAAAAGTACAAACACATAAATTAGAAAATAATTTGAGTTTGTTGGGCATTACATAACCCCTAGTGAGGTGTGCTATTTAAACTGTGACAATTATCACGATATATGTGAATTAAAAACTGCGACTCACTCATAAGAATTCCTATCTAATGCGTACAATGTAAAAATGTTACTACAATAACATGTAATTTAACTTGTAAATAATAACAAGTGAGATCTAAATATCAATACAAAGCGAGAGCATTCTGTAATAGCTTTTATTTTCATCCAAAACATTCATCACAAAATAGAACTTAAGCAACACTTTATAGAAAACAAGAAGCTTGTCAACTGATATGGCTGTTTGCAATGCATAGTCTGAAATGCAATCACATCTACATTATAGAAATAAATTGGACTTAAAGATACTGTCCCAAAATTAACAAATCTGAAGAAAACCATGTTCTTTGAGAGTGTCAAAGTGAAAATGTAAATTTGTCCCCTACAATAGACAATTAGTAAATATGAATACCGTATTTGTCTTCAGTTAAGCGCCACCTTCAATTAGGCGCCAGTGCCACAAAAACTTTGTATTTTACACCTCAATTAAGCGCCAGACAAAGTTGAAATTTTGGCACGTAATGATCGTGAATTGGGCGCCGGCGGATCGACTACCGGTTACCGGTTCGTAGCGATGGACGCGATCGCAGAAGTCCCTCGCTGTTACTGTACGAATGGCTTTTATGTAAAAAAAAAATTGGTTTTGTTTCTAACAATTTTTAAGAAATCGGTCTATAATCTCTTGAAACATGTCTTTTCAGTCTACTGTAGAAAATATCAGCGTGGTTTTTAATTTCGCAGTAAGTCCATAAAAACGAAATTAAAACAACGCGAAAATGTTCTGTTTCAAATGCGCTGTTGTCACAGTAAACAGTGTTAAATTATTCTTTAAATGCTCAGTTTACTTTCCAAAAATAACTAATTTCTTGATTTGAAAAAAAAATCATGCCGTTTTTCCCACCAAAATCAAAGCCAAAATATCGCAAACATCGGCAAATCACTTCCGCATTGCGTTCATACATTATTTAAATGAGCTATGGTAATTTGATCACGTTGGCATCATCCAGCATTTTGATTGGTTAATTAACGACTTGACCTATCAGGTCAAAAAACGCGTTCCAGGTCAAGTCCTAGACAGGAAGCATGGCAGACATCGAATCGCGCCGAGCGTTTACATGCGACCAGAATCATTCGCTTACGATGAAATTAAGTTGAATTTTACTTGCATTTTATTCTTTGTACGTTATTATAACTACTACTGAGTAATAATCGTAACCGTGGAATGCAGTATGACCGGATTTTGCTACCGTGATCATTGACTACTAAGCGTTGAATTTGTGTTTGTTTTATTTTCCTGTTGATTGTACGGCAAACTGTGAATGTTTTCTAAAGAATGATATTTTTTGTATAACTTTCTAAACTGTCTGAAAACGGGTCATTTACTCAGTATTTAAAATAAAGGCTACAGTGACTAAGCGTCTGACTGTAATGTAAAATATTGTCAATAATCTATCACCAGAATGGAGCAAAAACAATGGCTTGTAACACAGTTACCGGTACTAGAACTTGAAGTGCTTGAAATAAGCGCCATTTGAAACAAAGTTGCTCAAATTTAACCACAAATAAGCGCCACCATGACATGAAAGTGTAACAAAGTGGCGCCTAATTGAAGACAAATATGGTAGCTCTGCTTGACTGCATACAGTAATATTAAAGTCAAGTATTCACCATAGAGGGCGCTATACCATTAATCTAATAACATGATAATGGTAGACTGAGACACAAATTAAAATAAAGTAATGTAAAATACTTTATTTTCGCTTGGAATTAATTTTCGGTATTTTTGCTGAAGGAATGATTCATTGAAAATAAATGCAGCGAATATACCTTTTTCCTATATTTTACATTCAACTCATCAAATATCAGCAAAAATAACTTCTATACAAAACACTCAAAATGTTTTTTCAGTGAAAATTAATTCCAGCTAAAATAAAGTATTTTACAGTATCTGGTTTACTATGGCATTTACTTACATGGTGCTGTTCCATATCCAATGTTGACTGGGATTCCTCAACTACAAATATATCATCATCATCCGAATTTTGTGCATTATCCACAATAACATTACTGACTTTACCACTGCCAATCCTTGAAGGAATAAAACAAACCTGATTAGAAATACATTTGGAAACATATCACCACACATACATCTTGGCTAGCCACGGTACATTTATTCAGTCATTGCCTATACTTTGGCAGATTCTATTTAGCGAGAGTTCATTAAAGTGTCGTATCTTTGCAATTCAACATCTCGTCATTTTGCTTCACGTATATATCTTGTATGCTAGGAAAAATCTGATTGGGTGCATGTTTTAGAGCGACTTACAATCAGATCTATGTATTGTACCAAACTCTTCTTAGATTCACGCTGGGTTTGTGAGGGAGTACATTGAAGTTTACAACACAAAAGTGACAATTAACTATGAATGAAGTTAAAATTATACCGGATTCTGCCGTAAATTCGGCAGTTGGACCACCCAAAACGAAAGAAACTATTGCAGAAGCTAATCTAAAATTTTATATATTTTTTTCTTGCTGGATTAAAGAGTAGACCACCTAAAATTTCATTACAATGTCACCTAGCACATCTTTCTCCAAAAAAAACCACATTAATGAACCTTGTGTGCCAAATACAATTATTTTTTCCATTTTATTAGTGACAAAAGTATATCCAAAAAAAACGAACACAACTGCATTGCTTAGCAAATGATCGCAGTAGCGCAATCCGGTCATGCTGCGTTTCACAATTGTTGATTATTACCTAGTAATGATTATAATCATTTTATTTATAACTAAATTTGTTGCATTGTTATGAAATGTAAATAAATTTCAACTTGTTTCATCGTAAGCGAATGATTCTGATTGATTCGATGCTGTAGAAATGAATATTCACTATGTTTTGACCTGGGAGGGTGGTCTTTGACCCGACAGGTAAAATCGCTAATTAACCAATGAAAACGATGGATGATGCCAACGTGTTCAAATTACCATAGCTTATTTAAATATGTTAATATTATTGAACGCAACATGGCAGAGATTTTGTCGATGATGTATGGTTTATTGGCCTAGATTTTGATAAGAAAGCAACATGATTTGTTTAAAAAAAAATAATTGTTTTCAAAAGATAAACTGAGCATTTGAAAAATAATTTCATAATAATAATTTCATTGTCGAAAAGAAACTTAACCATTCACGCTAGTTGTAATAATCATCATACTCATGAATAGTCGTCAATGACTACAATGAAACTTTCAGGCATCAGAAAAGATTAAAATAACACCTTTATAACAAGTCATTGTTAATGACACAGTCCCCGTCCCAAATTTTGTGATCTGACATATCAATTTGATGCTGATGAAGTCATTGAGATTAGATTGAAGCCATTATTAGGAGATGGATTTGTAAAAAATTATGATTTAGTGCTTTTACACAAGAATTAGACATTGGGCAGTCATATTGAATCAAATTACAAAAAACAAGTGGCGTATACAACAGATTGTTTATTTCCATCGAAACACGTGTTCCGTGTAGTAGTATTATGGTCAAAAATAAAAACAGCCGTTATTTGGCCATCTTTGATCTGATTATGAAACACACTGATATGTATGATGTATGTGCCAAATACGAATGAATATGGTACATAAATTGTGGAAATATAGTAGTAAGGCCAAAAAGTCAGATTGCTGACAATCGGCCATCCTTGACCAGATTTTGAAACAAATTGTTATGGACATGCATCCTAACATGTATAAAGTACATGTATGTGCCAAGATACCGCATAAAAAAACAAAACAAGATGCCTGCCAGTCGACCATCTTTGATCCAATTGCGAAATAAATCATCATGGACATGTATCCTAACATGTATAATCTATGTACCAAGTTTGAATATCAACTGAAAAAGCATGTCCAAAATACAACATTTTCAAAAAACAAGATGGCTGCCAGTCGGCCATTTTGAATCGAATTGCTAAACCACTGCATGTGCATGTCCCAGATAAAGTACTATCCACATGCAAAGAATGAACGGAATCGGTCCACAGGATTCTGAAATAATACTATTGACAGACTGACGCACAAACGCACGAACGGACTCAGGAACTCACGGATGGTCGGGAACATGTATCCTAACATGTATGATCGATGTACTAAATTTGAATGAAAACTGACAAAGCATGTCCAAAATACAACATTTTCAAAAAACAAGATGGCTGCCAGTCGACCATCTTTGATCCAATTGTGAAATAAATCGTCATGGACATGTATCCTAACATGTATAATCTATGTACCAAATTTGAATGAAAACTGACAAAGCATGTCCAAAATACAACATTTTCGAAAAACAAGATAGCTGCCAGTCGACCATCTTTGATCCAATTGTGAAATAAATCATCATGGACATGTATCCTAACATGTATAATCTATGTACCAAATTTGAATGAAAACTGACAAAGCATGTCCAAAATACAACATTTTCAAAAAGCAAGATGGCTGCCAGTCGGCCATTTTGAATCGAATCACTAAACCACTGCATGTGCATGTCCCAGATAAAGTACTATCCACATGCAAAGAATGAACGGAATCGGTCCACAGGATTCTGAGATATGACTCCGGACGGACGGACGGACGCACGGACACACAGACGCACGGACGGAGACCGAATTATAAGTCCCCGTTTTCGAAATTCGTCCGAACGGGGACAAAAAAACTGCTGAAAAATCGCCCTAAGCGATTTCTTGAACCCATTTTGTTTTTTATAAAAACCCAAAATGTCGTTTAACGGCCCAGGGCGAATTTACGGCAGAATCCGGTATTAGGAACATATACACATAGGGAGGTGGCGATTCTAAAGATATAATATATAAAACATTAAAAAACAGATTTCATTAATACAAGGTCGCCATGTTGCTTATCTTATTTATACTTTCTTGAAATTACAATATAGTGCAACTCTACATGAAACCTGTGTCAGTGACCACCTCTATATAAATACCTTAGGTGGTCGCTATACACAGGTTTAACTGTACAACATGATATACATTCTATACATGGCCTGTCAACATCGTTTTTTCACATTCATTCTGTGGATGGTTGCAGCAGGTAATGTTTTAACACAAAACAAAGACACTAGCAAATAGAGCCTCTAAATACAAACAGATTTATATCACATCATTGTGCTGCTACATAGAATGTGTGATGACTCACCGTGCAGCAGGGTCTTCAGTTGAGTCCTGTTTTTTCAACCTGGGAGGAGCTGGTCTTGCACTGCTAGGCCTAGCCATCTTACGACTGAAACATCAAACCAAAACATAAAATTACATTGACATTCATACCTCAATATCTGAAACATGTAGTTTTTCCATGTACTTGGAAGACAACTGTATCACTATGGCTACCATATGTGAATACAGATACCTACATAAATCAACAACAGAGTAACATCTTTGCACCCCACCTCTAGCCAAAGTTCGGGACACCACAAGTACTGAAAAATACTTTATTTTTGCCTGGAATTAATTTTCGTTATTTTCGCTGAAGGAATGATACAGTGAAAATAAAATCCAGTGAATTATACATTTTTCCTATATTTTACATTTAACTTGTCAAAAATCAGTGAAAATAAATTCCATACAAAACACCCGAAAAGTCCTTCCAGCGAAAATTAATTCCAGCTAAAACAAAGTAGTCAATACATCACTTGCTGACATTGTTATTTCCCTTTTATTTTAGCTATCCATTCAGCAGGCATTGTGAAGTGTGTGAAAGTCTACTAGGCTACGAGTATTAAAAGCTGGTAGTCCCATGGTATTATTGGGTAGTCCACTGAATTTAGTAGGAATGTTGAGCCATGCAAAAGTTAATAATAAATAAACAAGCTATGCATGGCACAGTCCCCGTTAGTTATCAAATTTAAGATATATAGTTTTGTATATACATGTAGTAATATAGCTGGAATATAACCATGTCAGAAATATGATTTTTTTAACATTAAAATGATTGACATTTGTATCTGATCGTCAAACAAGTACTTGGAACAGCATTCAAAATCAGCCATTTTGAATACATATATATATATATATACATACGTGGACAGAGAAATTAAGACACGACTACATGAGTAAAGTTCACTTTACAGTACTGTTTCGTAAGGTACATGGAGTACCTCACTCATCAGGAGTTAAGACTTTATTAAATAAACCACCGAAACAGACTACGTTATAAGCGCTACAGATTTGCATAACAATGGAGTGTGTTTACGATATTAAAACTAGTTGTTGCATAGCAACGATTTGGCTCTGTGTCTACAGGAAGAAAAAAGCTCATTTCTTTTATTTAAACTACAGTAATGTGGTTGGAAAATTATAATATATTTCTCTCTAATACATAAGTTGCAACGTTTGCTTGAAGTATTGTATGGTGCAGCACGCGATAACACTCTCCATTTGATGTCGTAATCGATGTTATTGTCTTTTAATGACCAAGCGTATTTACTGAGCTCTGTTGCATTTCTCAATGATTGGTTGCGTAGCGATGCAGTGTGGTTTCTGTACCGGGTTTTAAATTCATTTCCTGTTAGTCCCACATATGTTTCACACTTGTTGTTGTCTTGCCGTCTGATATTAGCTTGGTAAACCAAGGCCGATTGTAAACAATTTCCGTCTAAGGGGCATTCAGATTTCTTACGGCAGTTACATAATCTGTTGATCTCGGTACTGGGTGTATTGGTGTTGGCCGCTGTAAGTTGTTGTTTGTTTTGATTGCAGATTATTTGCTTCACGTTATTCGTACAACTGTAGCTCAATTTGATGGTGTTACGGCTGAAAATTTTCCTATATATATATATATAACATGATGTATAACGAATATATAATATTTGAATATAATCAGTCAAAGCATTTAAGAGATATGGCTCTAGAAGCCCAATCATTAAAACAAAATGCCAGAACATAAATGCCAGAAATGCTTGATATTCGAGAATTTTTTTAGCACAAAAATAGCCACCATTAGGCCACTTTGAAAAAGATCGTCAAACCAATATATCTGTATATCTGTGACATGATGTATATTAAAAATTTGAACATAATCAGTCAAAACAAGTCAGACATATGGGTCTGGAAACCCATTCATTAAAACAAAATGGCCACCAGACAGCCATTTTGAATCTGATCTGAAAAATAAAATGACGTGCATCAGGAACCCGTAATGTCTAATGTATGTACCAAGTTTAAACGAAAATCCATCCATAAATGCCAGAAATGCTCGATATTTTATGATTTTTTAGCACAAAATGACAACCATTCGGCCATTTTGAATAGGATCGTCAAACCAATATATCTGTCTATCTATGACATGATGTATAATGAATATTTAAAATGTGAACATAATCAGTCAAAACAAGTTGGAGGTATGGGACTAGAAGCCCATTCATTAAAACAAAATGGCCGCCAGTCGAAACTAACATGAAAAACAAAATTATTTGCATCAAGGTCCTATAATGTCTAATGTATATATAAAGTTTGAACAAAATCCATCTGTAAACAGCCGAGAAATGCTTGATTTTTATGATTTTTTTAGCACAAAAATGGCTGCCATTCGGCCATCTTGAATCAGATCGTAAAACAAAATGATGTTCATCAAGGTCCTATAATGTCCAATGTATTTACAAGGTTTGAATAAAATCCATCTGTAAACAGCTGGGATATGCTTGATTTTGATGATTTTTAGCACATAAATGGCCACCATTCGGCCATCTAGAATCAGATCGTGAAACAAATTGACGTGCATATGTATGATATCATGTATGATGTATGTGTGAAGTTTGATTGTGATTGGTTCAGGTATTTCTAAGATACAGGTCCGGACGCACGCACGCACAGACCCTTTTTCTGACTGCGTCCGAACGGGGACTAATAACATATTGCTCAATTTTTGTAGGACACCCATCACTTTGGTTTATGTAAACAGCAAAGTACTGATATTTTGTAAATTTTTTACAGCCCAATTGGGCTACTAATTTTGGAAATGGTTGCCATAGGACTAACGTTGATAGCCTGTGTGCCTTTGGCTACTGTTAATTTTGTGTCCTCCAAGCCAAAGGCAAGTGCATATAGACTGAATTAGGGAATATAGAAATCTCACAAATTTTGTAATGGCTATTTCAAAATCAGGCACATTGCAAATTTGGTATTTAACACAAACTGTGAACTAAGTTTGACTCAAACAGAGACACCAGTGCTACGTCATATTAATTATCATTCATAGTGTAAGCTAATGTGGTTAAATCATCATCAAATAAGCTTTGTATTGAGCAAATCCTTGTATACGCAGATATTATAAGTCATTGAGATGCCCTGTATAGATGATACCAAATAGCATTCTCACTATAGCTACAAAGTTTCAACCATTAACCCAGACTTTGAAATGAATTTACTGTGTTTACCTAGCCTGTACTTGTGGTGGTAACTCATCAACTCCATTTACCATACCATTCATCTCTGGTTGTTGTTGTTGTTGTTGCTGTTCTCTTCCTCGACTTCTACCACTTCTACGTGACTTCTCATCCTGTTCTTGAGCTTTCATGTCTATGTCTGCAAGTAAACATATATACATGTACCAAGAATTTATAATTTAACATAAGGCCAGATTTTTTTTATTCCTTGTTCAAGCTTTTATAAGGCAATTTTTTTGAGGAGGGCAGGAAAAAAAATTAAATCTTTTTTTCCCATTAGTGAGATCATAGATCAGAGAGAAGAAATGAAATAAAATTTTATTCCATGTATAACCTTGTTTCTCATCTGCACGAGACTTTGATCATCATACTCCCACGAAAATGCAACTCGAGTTTGTTATGCGGTGGGCGAAAAAAAAAATGAAGACAAAATTAAGTTTTTTTTTAGCAATTTTCTGCACTTACAAGTCGGCGGGCGCGAGAAATTACACTGAAATAAAATTTTATTTTTATTTCATTATTGGCTTCTGTTCATTTAGCAGGTTCGCGAAACAAGGGATAATAAAGTCTGGCCTAACAGATGCATTTGACAGACCAGGTAAGATGGTGTTGATGCCATTTCTTCCTATACATTTCAGCTATCTGTGTAGACTTTCAGCAAGTAATTTGTAATACATAGCACATTTTGATATTAAGTGCTAAGAAATTCTTACCAGTCAGCAATAGATTTTAAATTTAATGCATGACAGAACTCCTGTATAATGTGAATGTTTGCATGACACAGATAGTAAATAATGTGCTTAAATGAGCAACTTATCTATCTAGTTTGCTGAATAGCCATAATCATAATTATATTTACCGGTATACACATTGTAACAACATCTCTTCATCTGCTCTTGTGCAGTATTGCAGGTGATGTGCCCACCTTGACATTTAGCTTGAATATTTTAGGCAATATTAAATTAACATAGTGAAAATTTTGTGTAATTTTGTATTTCAAAATGGTTAATTATTCCCGTGAATTTTATTATTTGCACTGCGCGCATGCGCAATTGTCTTGTTGTATTTATGCAAATTGTTTGTTTCACGCATGCGCAATTTTGTATTGTTAGTTAGTAGCGTCCTTTGTTGCTTTCAAGTCAAGTGTGAACTTTTCGATTTTCGAAAATTTTAAATCTAACCTTCACTGAACCTTGAATATTTTGCTGTATACAAGTATATCTCACATTTCTCATACATGCATGAGCTTTGCTAAGGCATACTAGTAATTCCAAACAGCAAAAGTATTGCTTTTATAGATATATTCTAAAACCTGTCAACTTATTGCGCAAAATAGATACTCAATAAACATGTAAACTAATTCAATTTACAGAATTTTTACGGAAATATGTTGAGTGATTTTTGAGATACTAGTGGAAAAGACAGACACAGCCTAAACAAAAATAATCACTTTTGTGCCTGCTACACTTACTCATTTTTAAAACAAAATAGTATCCTTAGTCAGTCAGTCAGTCAGTCAGTCAGTCAGTCAGTCAGTCAGTCAGTCAGTCAGTCAGTCAGTCAGTTTTCATTTTTTGTGTGTAGTGAAATGTGGGGTGTACTAAGGCTAGTATCATGTAATCATGATTCTTACAGCATGTACAATGCCTGAAAGGTGCATTACTACTATGCCGTAAAGCATGCATAGGTGACGGGTCAAAATTACCAGCAAATAGTGACAGTAACAGATTGGCAAGGTATATTGGATAAATAAATGCCAGTATACAGAAATACAACACAAAGTATATAGAATAGTGAACAAATAAAAGGAAACTATATAGCTTGATTAAAATTATCTAGTTTGTACAACTTCATCAATTTAAATTAAAGATGAATGAAGCAGCAAGGAAATTAGCATAAGCATAAGGTTCATGAGTGATTTTGAATATGACCCAAATATGTGAAAGTGAAAATTTTTTCTACATTTTGTCATGAGCTACAGGTCTTTGGCCACATTTTTGACAAAATACTAAATACTAATAGGTGCAAAAATTATAAAGTTCATGTGCTGTGGGAGCAGTTAGAGGTACCAAATTGACTGAAAGTGTTCAGAATTCAGAAACTGTTTAAACTTCAATGATTTAATGAACGAAGGGTTTACAAGACAGGAGACGGAACATGCATCAACAAGTAAAGCGTAACATGTACATTATTAGCACAACGGAAAGCAAATCATTTACTAAATGTTTTGATATGTGTACAACAAAATGGTAACCATATGGGCTCTATTACTGGTTTATGTAAAACAAAAAGTATTCTGGATTGTAATGGAAGTGAACCAACTGTTGAGTAAAATGTTTTACACAAGTGCACATGGTAGCTGATGCAGTTCCCTCATCAAAACTTTATATAAAAACTTCATATCATTTCCTTTTCAGAGTTATCAAGTTCTAACAGTCACAAGGGTTGTACACAGATTAAAACAATCAGTAAAACTAACAAACAAAACAATCACAAGTGTACAGACATGAGTAGGCTACAACATCGTCTCTACATACCTCCATCACTGTCAGAATCTGCACAGGGGAAGAAAACAATGAGAGAAGGGCAAGAGAAAACACATTTAGTTTAGTTGGAATAGCAGCATTGTTTTGGTTAGGCTTGAATATATTTTTACTATCAGCTCCTATATATACTTCTATGAAAACATATCCCATGTGAGCGTACTATAAATTTTAGTGTTTTAATCACTATAATGAAAAGCACATAATACCAATATATTTGCATGGACTTGTAAGGTTAGAAATTGCAGCTTAACTAGCAGATAGTACAAGGAGCTGATGGCAAAATATTTGTGTCTGCCAATGAGATGTATAGCAATGATATTTTTTGTGGAATATGGAGCGCAGTAACACACAAATTACATAAAGCAGAGTCAGCTGAATTATTACAGTAAAACCTACATACTTGCAGAACACTCAGGACAACTAAGGAATGTGCACAAAATGAAAGCAAGTACTCAGCTCAAATTGATTTTATTTTTATTTAGCAAACAACTAGCATTTTGAAGCGGGGTAGAAGCAAATTCTGATTTACCAGTTTTGGTATTATAGTAAATACTATCCCAGTCTGGAAGTGGATTTATGTTGGTATAAACAAAACTTAAAATATGGACAATACTTAGACAAATTTTGCATGTGGCTGCTGTCTGGGTGTCTAAACACAGTCATAAATACCACCACAGACAATTGAACAATTCAGTCACCTTTTGAATAGATTCAAGAATGTATGTATTGTGACATATGTAGACGATTATTTCAATCTTTTTAAAATTCGTACTCTTCAGTCGTCCACTCAAGGAATTTGATTTACTTAAAAAGGGGGTGTACTATTTGATATGGATTGAGTGTTGGTTTTATATATTACTATTACCAAACACCTACCATCTCCATCTCTTTGTGGTCGTCTTCTTTGTCCTTTAGCAGATGAGGGTCTTGGGATTCTGTTACCAGGAGCAGGTTCATCACCCTTCAATAAAAACATGAATTTTATCAATACTGGCGGCACTATGCTGGAACTAATAAGAGACAGATTTTCCTGTAGGTTAGTAAGATTTTCTTGACAAATTTACACCCCAAGGGGACTGAGAACATTTTTAGGAGTTTTGTTTATTCAGTTTTATTTTATATTAATAGTGAATCCAAAAGACCAGACAATATGCTTGTTTTAGACAGGTTTACAATAGGTTCTGAATCAATTTCATCAAGTTTTACAGATGTTTGATAACAATGAGTACACATATTTTTTCTGTTTGGAACAGGTTTTTCCTTCTAATTATACCAGAAAGTATTTTTAGGTAGGTGGAACAAAATTGATGGGTCAGAAACGTGTTCAAAAGACACACAAATTATCTAATATACTGTAAAATGACTAATTTTCACTGGGTTTAAATTTCGCTGATTTGCCATTCCAGGCATATTTAGTGGGTTTTAAATTCGCGGTTTTGTCATTTAGATAATGTGTTCTATGCTAAATTTTACATATTCACTGGGTTTTAATTTAGCGCATTTTCCAGTCAGCAAAATAAGCTAAATTAAAACCCAGTGAATAATTAACCCCTTTACAGTATATATATATTTCTGGGCTATGGTCAGTGTATTACTATGTTAAACAGAAATAATGGGGATAGCTGATACCAGACTATCATTGTTCATTCCAATAATCTCTAACCGAGGCACATAACATGTTGGGTAGAAACAAGTTTTCTCATAATGCATAATAATACAACATGGAATGCAACAATCTAATTTGCATATTTGCAACATATAAACAATGAACCAAGGAATCTATACACATCTACACTTACAATAATATATTCAATTTACACATAGTAATATTTACAACACTGTACTATACCATAAAAGACACCAAGTGCTGCGAGATGCAATGATTTGAACAGAAATATAACTGTGCTTAGACATAGAACATATAAATAACTGAACACCAGACATATGCTGGTACAATTCATAGTATTAGATACAGATAAAGACCACAAAGCACAAAGTGATCATGAATGGTAGTGAATAGTAACATATGTCCTGAACCTAACTTTCCTTGACAAATTGAAAAGACTTTGTAGCCAAACTTACAAGATAATGCGTATTTGAGATTTTAAGCTTCAAATACTGGTCATTTTGAGCAGGCTTGAGTCAAACAATGAAATTTAGAGAGGCTTCAACTTGAAAACAAGCACCCTGTCGCCTGAGATAGCTCTGCTATGATCAATGCACATTTTAATTAAAGAACAGAAGATATCATAAGAAAATGAACAATATGTATAGTATTAAAGCAATTAGACTTGCGGTTTTCAACAAGAAGTGGAAAATATCACCTTTTACCAAAAATTACAAAAATATTCACCAAAATTAGAGAATTAAAGATATCATTACAAAATGAACAAATCTGAGAGAGGTACACATGTAGTACCTACCGTATACATGTAATAACAAAGCAATTGGACTTGTGGTTTTCAACAAGAAGTGGAAAATATCACCTTTTACCAAAAATTACAAAAATATTCACCAAAATTAGAGAATTAAAGATATCATTACAAAATGAACAAATCTGAGAGAGGTACACATGTAGTACCTATATATGTAATAAAGCAATTGGACTTGTGGTTTTCAACAAGAAGTCGAAAATATCACTTTTTACCAAAAATTACAAAAATATTCACCAAAATTAGAGAATTAAAGATATCATCACGAAATGAACAAATCTGAGAGAGGTCTACCCAAGGTAGTAGGCTTGTAGTTTTCAAGAAGAAGTCGAAAAAGTAAAACATTGACACGGACGACGGACGCCGACGGACAATCACTCATATGATAAGCTCCGCTCGACAAAGTCGACAGCGGAGCTGAAAAGGGTTGTGAGAATTTCATTTTCACTACCATTCACTACTTTTGGGCTCACATGCTGCAGTTACCAAGCCAGTAGAAGTATTTGAAATACAGTAAAATATATCAACGCATTAATCATCAAGATAGTAATTATTTTGGTCTTTTTGATAATCAGTCAAATGTAAATTTAGAATAGAACATACAAATTTCATATCACATTCATGATAGAGATTTTAAAGTTTAGTGCCTTTGCCCAAATATTAAATACAGTAAGCAGAATTAAACTCATTGAAAACAAAGACATTCAGCATACATTTATATCATGTAATTTCTAATGTCTCTTATTTGTGTAAGAAAGCAACATTGACAAGATTACTCCAGCATGTGCATATTAGTATTCAAATAAATAACAACCAAGCGCTATCATGAATAAAAGTGCAACACAATATTAGTAATCGTCTATAACACATTGAATTACCTCATTACTCACTACGCCTCCTTCTCCTTTTTGAGGAGGTGCTACATCCTGTCATCAATGAGGAGTAAAATGAAAGTTAGTGGTGCTGATGTCAAGTGAATATTAATATGTTATTTACAGTACAGTCTGAGCATAACCTAAAATTCAGCTAGATTGCTATTAAAACTGAGGCATATCTAGAGAGTACTCTGCCTAAATATGTCTTGTATTACTAACATAAATAAACACTACAGTAAGTTGAAATTATTGATGACGATGCTACTCACATTATAAATTATTCGTTTTTATAAAACGGCAAAGTCAGCTGATAGTCAGCGTGAAAGTTAAGTTACACCCAGACTGTACTGTAGACATGTAATATCGATGAAGTGAACACATACATACAAACAAACAAATCTTTTTGCAATTATGATGAAAAATATTGAAATATATGTTGATCTAATTTTAATGATTTTTCATTTACAACTTGTTCTCACTATAAAGATTTACATCGATGCAAGCTGCACCAGTATTCAAAAAAGTTAAGGATAATTTTGTGTTAACACAATGGATAATGTGCACAATGTGCGACTCTCCAAACATTTTTTTTAAAGATCACTTAAGTAGCAGATTTCATCTCAGCTTTGCTTTTATAAATCTAGCTGTTTGTAACCGATAGTAACTCTACAATTGCAGTCATTGCAATGATAAGATTATTAACTTTTTGGTAAAAAATAACAGCACATTTTTAATTTTTAAAAAGTTTTCAGTAGTTTTTTTTTTTTTAAATTTCATCCAGAACTAATGATGTATGAAATAGAACTCAGTTGTAGAGTGGATAAAACCTACACAACCATAAGACACAATGCGTACAAACCTCCTCATCATTTTGTTTAGACATTTCTTCTTCCTCTCTCTTGTGCTGGAAAAATGATAAACATGAAAAAATGAAATGTCTCTCATCAACAGCACACACACACCAAATTCAGCGGATGCACTGTAAAAGAAATGCTCTCATCTCGCATTCAGCTGGTTTGTAATGGCGCCCTCTAGAGGCATAACTATAAAACCTATAATCTGTGACATGAGTTACAATCACACGCATCTTACAGTCCTAACAACTCAAGTTATAAGTGACAACATCTAATATTAAATAGTTTGCAGGTGATCACATGCAAGTGACTGACACATGACACTTTAAGTTTTGATGTACACATGAATTTAGAATGACAGTGACATGATAACATGAAACAACACATTAATTACATGGAATAAACTAATCACATACTAAAACAAACATTGTACTAAGACTCAATGACTGATATCGATCAACAATACAGTGACAGGACGACACATATTTTGATTAACTAATTGAAAGCTGGCAAAATCATTATCTTAACAGAAACAACAAGGAAGTCATACCCGTCTTTCTCTGCCACGATCCCGATCTCGATGCCGCCTGTCTTTATCTTTTCTGTCATCTCTATCTCTTCGATCTTCCCGATCCTTGCGATCTTCTCTATCTTTCCTACCATCTCTATCCTCCTTGTGTCTGTCTCGGTCTCTTCTCTCCTCTTTGTCTCTTCTCTCTTCTTTGTCTTCCTTGTGTCGGTCTTTTTCTCTCTCTCTGTCTTTGCTTTTTTCCCTGTCCTTACTCCTGTCTCTATCCTTGCTGCCAGACCGCCTGTCATTTTTATCTTTCTGTAATAACATATCAATTTAGGGTTTGATAGGATAAACATAGCATAACTATTACAACCTTGTCCATTGAGAACCTAGTTTAAATAACAAATGGATAGATAACAAACTAATGATGCAATATCTTTATTTGCATATTAGAAGTGAGTATAAAAGTCCTGAAATAATGCAATATATTATCTAAGCATTTTGCTAGGAAAACACAGACTAAAAATATTATCATAATTACATAAACAAATTAATTAAATAATAATACTACATGTTCTGTATTAATCTTAACTTTCTTTATAGAATAATATTGATTCTATAAAAATTCCCAAAAAATAATAGTAGAGCAAACATATCTAAACAAAATTACTAGCCAACATGGTTTTTTTTTAATTTATACTACATATACTGTATAAATCTCAATGCCCTTATACCTTATCCCCAAATAATAGTGCAATAATGTGTTTGAACAAATTCAAATACTAGCCAGATTTCAAAAAAGTAGTCATGTCAGAGTCAATGATGAAAACAACCAACGAGGAGACAAGGATTTTTCCCCCATATACCTTGCCTGTCACCTACAATGATGAATAAAATCTATTATTACTGTAATATTAATAACAATTGATAAGACCAGATCCCCCTGAATAATATTGGACAAACCTCTTTATTTCTGTGTTTATCTTTGCTAGATTCCTCTTTACTGCTTGTTTTAAACTCTTCCTTATCACCTTTGGGTGCACCAGGTTTTTCTCCTTTTAAAACTCTTTGAACTGCTTCTTTGCTGTCCATCTAGATATACAAAATATTTTAATTTAGCATAGTCAAAGCATGTTACTGAGTGTGTGATAGATGCATCCCCTTTATAACAAACAATATAACAATATTATCTCATAGGAAACATTAAACTATTACCTTTCCTGAGATGGCTTTAGCCATGGCCTGTAGAAATTCATTAGTTTGTTCAGCTTCATGGCCAGCAACTACTTTTGATGGACGGATTGCTAAATTTATGCCAGTAACCATTACTGCGGAAACATAAGAAGGGTTAGATAAATGCAACCATAAATTCTTAACACTATTTGGCTAAACAATACAAAACTTCTAGATCTGAGGTGATTGATAAATTAAGTGGAGTGATGTAACCTTAGCTAATTGGAAATTGGTGAGCATCTGGTATACAATGAATGCCTAACACAAACAAGAGGAGTCCCAGCAAATGTATGGCACTTTTCACCCAAAGCGACATGTTCAAAACCAAACACATGCCCTATCAGAGTCTACAAAGCGTACACCGATAGAAGACTGTATAAAATGAAAAACAACTCGCCTTTCTATTATATCTTGGTATACAGTTCATGACAACAACTCTTAATACAGGTGTATGGTTTTACAATCAGCCAATGGAAATTGAACAACACTGATGGCAAATGCGAGTGAAATACCTGATAAACTCACCAGCCACAGTGCATACAGTGACTACTGGATGCCAGTGTTCTACCCAATACAGCTGCACAACTCAGTGGACACAAAAATAATAATAATACACATAACCACGGTTTACTACAAATGTAGGGATACTGCCATTCCCCATATTATAGAACATACGTAATAATAACAGAACACCATGAACTTTTGTGGGGTATGGAAGTTATTTTAACTCTATAACACATGTAAAGTAAAATCACCTTTATTTCAAAACAAGTCTTTGTATAGCTATATGTACAAGAAATCTATTCACAAAATATCAATTTTCAAAGATAGGAGGTGAACAGTTATGAATGGAGGTAAATTCGGGAAGGTGAAAATAAAAAAGAAAGTTTAGCAGAAACCTAAGACAAAAGAAATGCAGCCAATTATTGTGAAAATAGTTATAAAACTTACTAGTAACATCAATTGCTTTTTGTAGATAAGCCATTTTACTGTCTTTGTCCTGCAATAAAATAAATAAATAAATTAGTGATTCAACAAACGTTATTAGCACAGTAGGGGCCTAATCATCAATTGCCAAGCTTTATTTACATTCTGGACAACATGTGTATGACTGCTATCAGTGTTACTTTACTGTGCTTAGCTTAAGAAACTGGCTCACCTTTCCGGCTGTTTGTGAATCCATTTCATTTTTTGTGTATAAACCTTTCATGTACCCTGTTTTTAAAACCTGTAAATATGAAATACAATAACATTGGTAATGATTATGGGAGCTTATGAAAAATAAAAGTGACATACCCCGGTAACTATAGAATGTTGTTTAGTATTTGAAATAGATGCAGATAGCATGAGAAGATAAAGAAAAGTTAACCCAAGCTTTTTAGTGATTTGTCTTGAATCACGGGGTACGGTAGTTTATTACTTGAACAACAATATGGCAAAACTATTTCATTCCCAGTATCGTTATAAATAAGCTTGTGGCTGTTTTTTTTTTTTATTACTGATCTAAATGACTACATGCATATTCATGAAGTGAGTACGGTAAGTGATGCAACTCAAATGCTTTTAACATCATGAATGGGTAAGTTGTTGTTAAACATGTGGATTATGGAGTAAAAAAATAATGTCAATGGAAAAAAAAGGTATCTATTTGATATTCATCAACACAAACTAAAGTGGAAGTACACTGACAAAAATCCAAGAAGAACACCTTGTATATATATATATATATAGAACCAGATTAAATTTTTGTATTGGTACAAAATTTGTCCCATCACACTGACGCAAGATTACCATTGACAGTACACATTTCATTCAATGTACGGCCAAATTTTTTTTATAAGATATTCAAAACAAATGAATGTGTGGTCATGAAACATATCTGATATTAAGTTTAGTCTGCATACATTTTACAGTGCAACCAATCAGCATGTAGACAAAATGGAGAATTTTAAGAAGATTGGTAAAACTTGATTTGAAAAGACAAACTGTGGATGGAAAAAAATCTGGCCTCTTTTTGCACTTTTGTATAAACAAGAGATGCACATAATTTGATTTATTCCATGCATGACCCAGAAAACCCTTGCACCAACATCTTTCTTCACAAATGTCATCTAGTTACAGGTTTGTATTGTGATAAATGCATTTTTTTACATCTATTTTTTAAGATGCAAACTTTGGATACTTAGACAGCATTTTTTCCAAAAGATTTGTATATGCCAAGTCTAAGACAGAGATACAAATAAAAACTTATGTTAATGTTTTTTTTCAGTTAATATACTCTGAGAAAATGGTACAAGAATTTTATTCATGTACCATTTGGTAGTGTAAATTAAATACAAGGCAGTTTGTAAATTAAATTTCTGAGAAATTTATTAGTCAATGCCAATAATGACATTATCTATTCACTCCAGCTGAAACTTTTAAAAGAATGTGCATACGTTTTTATCACTGATTTATATTTAGTATTTGTTTTCTTTTCTATTCTGATTATAGTCACACATTACATAATAATGAATGACACTGAATGTAGTCACGAGAACAAACACATCATGGGCATGGCGACAACCGTGAACAAGTGTTGCTATAAATACTACTTACAGAGTTGCTGCGTTTTGTATATTTTTATTGTCTTAGCGATAAATATTCGCAAAAGTGACGCGACGAAGAATAACATGTTCAAGGTGTTGCGTGATCACTGATTTTGCAGAAATAAAACGTGGATCACAAAGTGGCGTCTGTGGTTTCCTTGACAATGTCAATTTATCGACTTGTGATGTCAATGATATTACATTACGTTGACAATATGTCATGAATGTAAAGACTTGTAAACAACAAAAATGGTATTTCTGACCGAACATTTTGGGTAAATTATATTCTGTGACTGATAGATGATACCAGCGAAAGAATAATTCGCACTTACCTCGGAAATAACATCGTGAAGAAATCGGAATGGTGGCTTCTTCAAAAGCTTCTCTGTCAGCGGAGGTTTTTTAATAATTTTTCCTAAAGTGTCCTGAGTTTTCTTGATGTAAGGCTCCCCCATGGTATTACTGATACTCACGTATTTCTCAAAATATTCAACAAGTTTCAAAAACGATAATATTATTCCCTGTAAATGAGCAACAACATCATTCAAACGTCTGTGTTATTTTTACGGTAGGACGGAATTTATATCCCATAATGCATCAGCACCTCGTTCTTGTGCAACATAAAACAAGCAAAATCGCACACTATAATTGCAATCTCTAACTAAAATTTGAGTAATATGACGATAAAGTGTGAAAAAGAATTCTTATAAATTAGTATATACAATAAATGACACACAGTCTGACTTTAATAGCGTTTAAACCGTTCTCAACGCAAGAACTGAATTACGCATGCGTAATTTAATCTGTTGGTTGTAACCTTTGAACTCATATTTTACCGGTAACTCGTACCTTGTCCCGCAATGCGCTGAAATACTAACTTTTTGTTTACGCAAAGAGTTTATCACAAATAAGTCTGGTTCAGTGCAATGAGTCGATAATAGCATAGACCTTAATAAGGTATTAGAACTTAAAAATACTTTCAAGGTATGATCATAGTAAGCGTGGTGATATATACGCGATAATAAGATACATTAGGGAAATCTATCACTGGAACTCGAATCGGGACGGTGACAGGATAGGGTTGAGGGGTGTGGGTATTTGGTTAATCCACCGTCCCGCAACACGAGGAACGGTGGTTAATCACTAGAAAATACGATGGTGAGAAAACTTTACAAATTCAAATTATTATTTTTTTCACTTTAAGTTTTGAGTTTTCGGGAATAGACGATGTTTCACAGTTGTTCAAGTTGGGTCATGAACGTTCACCCAAACACACTAAGAAGGCGCAAATGACGTGCAAGATAGTTTTCTGGAATTTGAGAAGGAACTTGTACATGTTCGCTGCATGTTGCATTCTGGGATATAAATTAAAAAATAAAGTTTAATCAATCTTATATTCTAGTAAGTAATGCATAGGTTGGATATGTTACGTAATACACTAAAATGACACTATGTTACTATTCCAGTAATGTTATAAACTTGAGGCATATCAAAAACGAGGGAAACATGTCGTTTTGATATAACCATGAATACGTTAACTTTGTTATTTACGGAATCAATTTAATATGATATTACAAAATAATGTTGCTATTATTATGAATGTTAAGTTAAGTAAAATGTATGTTACCATAAAAATAAACGGTCTGACGAAAAACGTCATACTCTAGTATAAATATGACTAATGTTCAAAGTCATATTTTGGTTATCCATCACTGTATCATCGAATATGATAAATGCGTGTTAGAAAAATTAACTTTATTTAAAGTGCTTCGATTGGATGCGAAATGTTCGTGGTGAAATGTACACTACCCTACAAATATAATATTTAGCAAATGTAGAGTCTAAAAAAATATTACCATAGAGTAAGTACTGGGGTACGTTCGATTGGATGCAAAATGTTCGTGGTGAAATGTACACTACCCTACAAATATAATATTTAGCAAGTGTGTACCGCACATATTAGGTAAGGAAAAAAAGAGAATTTATATAGCCGTACATTTTGTCGGCTATAGAGCTATAGAGCGCAACCACAGTCCCTACTATGTAGATAAAAACAATGTCACTTTTTATAAGTCTATTGCTGTGATGGAAATCAAATAAACGAATGGACACCAAATGTACTACAGGGGGCAGTAATTTCAAAAGTGTAAATGTTCTGTTGTAATAAATAAAACAGCGAAATATTGATGATTTAGAAAACCTGTGCACAGTTTTCAACATTTGACACTTTGCCCTAATCTCAAGTTCGTTAACGCGTTATGCAATATAATAAACGAAATAATATGCCACGGATTTATTTAGTACAAATAAAGCAAAGAATACGACGAAAATATTACATCCCCTTTTCAGGCGTGACGTTTGAGCGTTTGAAAAAAAAAATGCGATAGACGTGCCTATATAGTTAAATGGCAAAATCCGAGATCCGATCGTTTTTACGTTTGTAAAAAAAACTAAAATTGTCTGTTCAATCGAATCAAAATACACGTTTAGATGATCTCATGTTACTGCTATTTTGAAATATGTCGCGTTCGCGTTCTACCGAAATGTAGTACTTGTTTATATTTTTTGAGGGGAGAGGCATTGTAAAACTAATGGATGGAGTAACTTCCATGATGTTTCAGGATACGTGTTTTAGTGACAATTTTGTCCACTTAGAAAATTTAGCACTGTGTAATTCTGTGTCTAAAATAAGGGGGAATTTGTGGACGGTGGGTAAATTCACAGGAATATTTCGCGGACAGGAGCATTTTTTTTTTAGAAAAAGGTGTGGGAGAGAACCAGACCTTTTAAAATATGTCAGGAGTGGGCATACAGATCACACAAATCTGGAGGGAAGCTGATAAGTTCGCCGGAGGGCAGGGAATAACAGTTTTCAGTTCCCCCTTAATTAGTCAAGCCAACTTTCTAGACCTGTAAAGCGATATCGTCATGAAAAAAAAAAAATAGTTTACGTACATCACTTGCTGGCTACATCCGGCTGGAGTGCTCTGTACTACAATATTCCAGAGTGTGATTATTCTAGAAACCCAGATTGTACATAAATTATTTCTACTGGGGGGGGGGGGGGTAAGTAAGTACGGGGGTACCTATTTCACCAGTGTTGTTCATTCTAACTCTAGAAATTTTACATGCCTCTCTGCGCTCCAACGACAATGTGAAATGAATCAAAATTGGAGACATTGAAGTGAAATGTACAGCATTTGCTGTAGTCTCGCTTGCCAGACCTCGGGTCTGACTGAGTTTTACGAAAGGGCGCCTCTCGCGGCGAAGCGAGACTACATTTGTTGGTGACCTGACATGTTTTCTTAAAGATATCCACTCCGAACACCATCTTTGTAAATCTATTAATACATTCGCACAAATCTCGGGTCTTAAAATTAACACAGAAAAAAAGTGAAGACATGTGGTTAGGTAAATTTAAGCCTAACAAATCTAAACCGTTGGGTATTGTATGGCCAAATGAATTAAAATTGTTGGTGTGTTTTTCTCATACAACTCAGGTGCTTCGTTGAAATTAAATCTGGCGAATGTTACGGAAAATTTGAAGAAAAGATTCAATTTCTAGAGAAATTTAGAGACCTCATACTCTTGGGATTATTAAAACAATTATTAAAACTATGGAAATTTCTATACTTCAACACATTATTAACCTAGCAATAAATTATTTCAATACATACATTAACTGGCTTGGAAGGAGGTTCAGAGAAAAGGAGTGCCCAGATCATGCTTTCTAAAATGGTATGGCCTGATACAATGCGTACATCACAAACTAAACAACTCTGATTTTGATGAGCATGTTTGCCCTTTGGATAAACCAGATAGTTTGAAAAATAGCAGTACATCAGTTGATTTACAAAATTGTACTACAAGAACTGTGGCTAAGAGTATTGTGAACTACATGTACAAATTAATTTCGCCTCCATCTGAGACCTATTCTACTGTATTATTGAATATCTTGCACTTGATGTCTTGGCTGCCATTACAATTGCAATTGACAGTATGACACTCGTCTCAGAAAATTTCAACTCAAATAATTTCAAATAATTCACAATATTCTGATCACAAACAAAACATTATTCTAGATAAATCCTCCCATTGTGGAGTCTGATCTGTTTACTTTCTGTTCTGAATCTCTTATCCAATTGTTTTACCAATGTCAATGTACCCAAGATTGTTGGGAAACAAAGTATATGCTTTAGGTGGCAAGCTTGGCCTGAGGACATTCTATAGCACAACAAATCATATATGTTTAAATATTTCCTGTAGATAGAGTACTTCATTGCTGTCTGACGGAACAGGTTGACTTCTCATAAGAAATGGAGAATAATGAATATTTCCCAGTTCGCTTCACAATATGCAGATTAAATGCAATTTGTAATGTACACACAAGGTATGTTAATTTCAGTGCAAACTCCAATAAAAGTTTATAAATACAAAATCATACCAATGTACCATTACAAATGTTATTGTATTAGGGAAAATAATACACTCAAGTTTTTTGACTAGATTTGTTTAGAATGTTGTTTTTTCTTTACTTTGCCCAAGTTTTGAAGAGCCAACTCCATTCACAGTAGATTGCCTCAGCAATTTAATTTCTCCCTCTGCTTCTCCAATGTATTACATAAAACCCAAAATGTTGTCAAGCAGCACATATTCAAATTTCATGTGAACAAACATTTTACATTTTGTGTAGTTACTATGAAATAGTCGAAATGACACATCACATCGACCACTGGCTTTTTAAACTAGCAGTTTGATATGTACATTATTTTCTCTCATAGAAGCTGTGATTGAGCAAAAAACCTTTCTCCTCAAATAAATACTCCCCTTAACCAAGAAAACTTTGCAACATATTAATTTTGCACTTTATTTTACACTGTAACCTCAATATAATGAACACCTTTATAATGAATTTCCTGATATAATGAACACATAGCATGTCTCCCACTCACAACAAACCCAATGTATTATGAGCTTCATTATAGTGAACATTTCACTATAACAAACTAATTGTATGTCCCCCAAAGAGTTCGTTATAACAAGGCTACAGTGTACTTTTTGCCTTCAACTACATCCAATTAATTACCCATCTTCAGGGACCTCTTCTTTGATTACCAATCAGAGAGTGCTTTACTAACAGTCTCCGTTCTCTTTAAGCAGTTTGAACTGGTTTAAAGTCATAAGGTCACCAGAGACAGTGTATTAGGAGACTAGCGTTTCCTTATCAGACTTGCAGATTAAGTAAATTTATTTACCTTGATCTATGGAAATGGGGTAATGAGATTTTTAAAAAAGTGACAGTAACTGTTCATTTTATTTCAAATCACTTTATACATATTCTATAAGACCACAAACTACAGTGTCATACAAAACAGATACTCAAACATCTAGATGATTCAGTGATGTCATTTTAGAAGATCACAATGGAAGAATTTAATTTGAACAGTAAATTTATTACCGGGTAACGATAAATTTGGAATACCTGGGATACTGTACTGTAATGGTGTCAAAGAGAAATGGGCATCATAATGAATGCATTCCAAGTATGATAAATACAAATGTATATCTTTTTATGATGGAATGTTTGCCATTTGAGGGATTTTATGAATATAATTTACAGCTCATAACATAAGAGCCCTGCATTCACTACTCCAAAATATAACAATATTTCCTGACACACAAATTGAAATTGAAGGAATTTACAACAAATGTATGCATGCATAAATCCTTGTTTATGTACCCGGTAATCAGAATACTCAGACATGTGACATCAACATTTAAAGATGCAAGAAGAACAAGTCTTTCAAACCATTTATTTTTATCCACAATCTGTTTGTACATGATGGGAATAACAGTAAATAAATCTGAAGTCAAACTTTCTGAAAATGTTTACATATGTCGATATTGGATTACATGCACATATCAAGCACTAAATGGACTAATAGCACTGAATTATCTTGGTTCCAACAATACAATTGAATCATCCTAAAGTTTCACAGATACTGGTATGAGAATAAGGTCACAGGGACAACAAATCCATCAGTGAATATTTCAGTTTAAATTTAACAAAACACTCCATTTCCCTTGAAATACACATGGCCCAGGTTTCAAGCAGTGTCAACTACACAGTCAGAATTCATGAAAACTATACACTAGACTTAAAACTGTTAAAAGAAAAAGAATCTTGATCCACGTTTTGCTGGTTGGATATCTTCAGGTGGTTTATTTCGCACCACAGGGTCTGGTTTTGGTCTTGCTTTGGACACAGGTACAGGCCTATCAGTTTTAACAACAGTTGTCTGAAAGAAATAATTTTAGACTTGTAATACAGAATCTCCACTCATATTGCATTATTGAAGAGAGATATTTTATCATGTGAGTCAGTTGATGAGAACGATTTTTATAACCCAATGGCTTTATCAGACTCCAAAAAATTCACAAAAATTTGTCTTACATGAATTAGTATTTCAAAGTGATGCCTAGTCTATCACAGCAATTTGTTTTAGAGTGTTTTGATTTTTATATTAGATATATAAAAAAACTTCTTCTACATAACTAATGCTAAAAACAAAATAAATCGATGTGAATGACTAAACATATATAGACTTTATTTCGTTTACAGTACTATAACATTAGAATGGTAATGTGTGTGCACATCTAATGCAGGAGATATGATTTCATAACAGGATGATTGCAAGTTTGATTCAAACAGGTGAAAACATTTTGATTACGAATACTGAGCAAAAGATTCAGAATTGTAACCACTTGAAGTGTGTGAAGAAATTGAAAAAATAAGACAAAGAATACAGTTAGCTGGAGAGTTTCAAAAATCATTGACAATTTACCTGAGTAAGTTCACCCATCTCTGGTCTAATCCATCCAAGATTGTCAAGTACACAATCATCAAATTTCTGCTGTTGCTTTCTACACTCATGGAATTTCTGTTCATTCTTATCCAGACAGGTCCAATACTGAGTGAAGGATTCATTACAGTGCAGCTTGACAGTCTGAAGGAAATCCACCATGCACTGACTGACGGCTCGGCCTTCAGTTAAGCATTTACGGGGATCTTGTTCTTCATGTCTACACAGCATGAATTGCTACAGCCATAAAGGGAAAAACAAGACAATGTGAGATGGGAAATGAAAAAAAAAAAATTCAGGAGCACCACTATTTTGAAGTTGCCATTTAATATTCACCAATAAACCATCCCAATGTGATGACATTTTGGCCAACCAGCATGCGAATGTCAGAAAACAAAATGTCGCTCACTAATCGGGAGTAGCTCACGAACTGCTACAACAATGTTGCCCATATTAAGTGTGTTGTTTTATCAATAGGAACAAATACATGTATATTTACTGTGGCCGAAAGAAAGAACGAAATGGCAATATGAGCCTAGCAAGATGGCAGTATGAGACAGTTTTGCTAATGATATAAGCTCACAGTTTAGCCATTGCTTTCTGTGGCAACACTTTGCTCGTTTGTTAGCAAAACCGTGTCTCATGCTCCAATACTGCTGTTCCATTCTTTCTTGTGACCACAGTAATAACAGGAGCGGGCAATACGAGAAAATAATTGGTTCAAAACAATCAAATTTCTTTGCTATAATAATTTCCACATCTAAAATTCTAAATTGCCATATTATTTGTACATTCTAATTACAAACACATCAGAATGTTACATGGCGCCATCAACTGGAACGATAAATTAAATTCTACAATCTACTTCAACCACATTGCGTATCGATCTCTATTTTTTGAAAAACTCGTACATGACCTTAGATGACCCAGCCAGGCTTGAAATACGTGCAGACGACTGAACTAAACACGGTTACATTTACCTTATTGGGAATATCACACTGTCTCCCATAATGGTGCGCTGCAGCCTTCAGTACAGCAGATGTCACGGGAACCTCTGGTGTTTGAAGCTCCTCCGAGCAGGGCAGTTCGGGGACATGGGGCATCTTAAAATGTTAATCTATAAACACCGGCAAACTTTCCAAATTAGTCCATTCGATGACCCCAAAATGGCGTCTACCAACTCTCGCGTGATTATACTCGTCGACTGGTTGGTGGCGCTCGTTAATGTCTTTTTCGGCTATTGAAGAGATGAACGTTTTATTTTCGTCGATATTTTTTCGCTGATAATTAAGTGCGGTAAATTGAAACCCAGTGGAATATTCAAATTTAACAGTAGAATTTATTATTTCCTGAAATAACAAGTCAGTGAATTAAATTTAAAGCAGTAAATATTTCTCCTGAAATACTGCGAACTTAGTAAAATACAATAGCTATTTTAAATGTACAAAAGAAAATGTTTTTATATATTCAGAAATTTATATTAGATATGTGCATAAACGAATAACTGTATTCATGGTGAGATTGGAAAAATTTTGCCAAATTTCACCTCTATTGGCAATGGTGACAAGAATATAAAGTGTCAGTGTGTGTGTCCAAGTGTTAATTAGTATGACAGCTACCTGTATGTTATAAATTCATATTATCAATGAATGGGAGAAAAAATAAAACAAAAAAAACCATCTCAGGATGAAATTGGGGAATTCCCTTTAATTGTTGCTTCTAAAATAAATATGATAAAGTTCTGGTCCAAATTTGCCACAATGTAATTAGGAAAAACTATATAACTTGATGAATGGGAAAAACAAAACTCTATTGGTCATTTTGAGAGAACCCGGTTTGAAGATTAATTTAGAATTTGTGTAAAGTAAAACCTACTCAAAGGAGATTAAATGAGTTTAAACTGTAGCTCATTTGGTGATTTAACAATGAATTCAAACTGTACCTCATTTGGTGATTTAACAATGAATTGAAACCGTAGCTCAATTGGTGGTTTAACAATGAATTCAAAGCGTAGCTCATTTGGTGATGTAACAATAAATTCAAACTGTAACTCATTTGGCGATTTAACAATAAATTCAAAGCGTAGCTCATTTGGTGATTAAACATTAAATTCAAACTGTAGCTCATTTGATGATTTAACAATGAATTCAAACTGTAGCTAATTTGATGATTTAACAAAGAATTCAAACCATAGCTCATTTGGCGATTTAACAATAAATACAAACCATAGCTCATTTGGTGATTTAACAATGAATTCAAACTGTAGCTCATTTGATGATTTAACAATGAATTCAAACCGTAGCTAATTTGATGGTTTTAACAAAGAATTCAAACCATAGCTCATTTGGTGATTTAACAATGAATTCAAACCATAGCTCATTTGGTGGTTTAACAATGAATTCAAACCGTAGCTCATTTGATGATTTAACAATGAATTCAAACTGTAGCTCATTTGATGATTAAACAAATAATCCAAACCATAGCTCATTTGGGGATTTAACAATGAATTCAAACCGTAGCTCATTTGTTGATTTAACAATGAATTCAAACCGTAGCTCATGTGGTGGTTTAACAATGATTTCAAACTGTAACTCATTTGGTGGTTTAACAATGAATTCAAACCGTAGCTCATTTGGTGGTTTAACAATGGTTTCAAACTGTAGCTCATTTGATGATTTTACAATGAATTCAAACTTTAGCTCATTTGATGATTAAACAAAGAATTCAAACCATAGCTCATTTGGTGATTTAACAATGAATTCAAACCGTAGCTCATTTGGTGATTTAACAATGAATTCACACCGTAGCTCATTTGGTGGTTTAACAATGATTTCAAACCGTAGCTCATTTGGTGATTTAACAATGAATTCAAACCATAGCTCAATTGGTGATTTAACAATGATTTTCAAACTGTAGCTCATTTGGTGATTTAACAATTAATTCAAACCGTAGCTCAATTGGTGATTTAACAATGATTTCAAACTGTAGCTCATTTGGTGATTTAACAATTAATTCAAATTCAAACCGTAGCTCATTTGGTGATATAACAAATGTATAGTTGTTTGCACTTATAGTAAAATGTACATTTCCATTTTTAAATCACTTTTACACTCTACCATTTCTATTTCTCCCAATTGTGACTTGGTAGTACACATATGTGCAGTATCCTGTTCACCCCCTCCCCCCCTCCCCAATTGTCTGTGATTCCAGCCCTACCCATCTCTTGTCCACTTGATTTCATGGAACCCGGATTGTGTAAAAAAATGCTGTGAATTGCACTCCCACGATAATTAGTGAACACATGTTATTAATCCATACAGCTCATTTGGTGATTTAACATTAAATTCAAACTGTAGCTCATTTGATGATTTAACAATGAATTCAAACCATAGCTCATTTGGCGATTTAACAATAAATACAAACCATAGCTCATTTGGTGATTTAACAATGAATTCAAACTGTAGCTCATTTGATGATTTAACAATAAATTCAAACTGTAACTCATTTGGCGATTTAACAATAAATTCAAAGCGTAGCTCATTTGGTGATTTAACATTAAATTCAAACTGTAGCTCATTTGATGATTTAACAATGAATTCAAACTGTAGCTAATTTGATGATTTAACAAAGAATTCAAACCATAGCTCATTTGGCGATTTAACAATAAATACAAACCATAGCTCATTTGGTGATTTAACAATGAATTCAAACTGTAGCTCATTTGATGATTTAACAATGAATTCAAACCGTAGCTAATTTGATGGTTTTAACAAAGAATTCAAACCATAGCTCATTTGGTGATTTAACAATGAATTCAAACCATAGCTCATTTGGTGGTTTAACAATGAATTCAAACCGTAGCTCATTTGATGATTTAACAATGAATTCAAACTGTAGCTCATTTGATGATTAAACAAAGAATCCAAACCATAGCTCATTTGGGGATTTAACAATGAATTCAAACCGTAGCTCATTTGTTGATTTAACAATGAATTCAAACCGTAGCTCATGTGGTGGTTTAACAATGATTTCAAACTGTAACTCATTTGGTGGTTTAACAATGAATTCAAACCGTAGCTCATTTGGTGGTTTAACAATGGTTTCAAACTGTAGCTCATTTGATGATTTTACAATGAATTCAAACTTTAGCTCATTTGATGATTAAACAAAGAATTCAAACCATAGCTCATTTGTTGATTTAACAATGAATTCAAACCGTAGCCCATTTGGTGATTTAACAATGAATTCAAACCGTAGCTCATTTGGTGGTTTAACAATGATTTCAAACCGTAGCTCATTTGGTGATTTAACAATGAATTCAAACCATAGTTCATTTGATGATTTAACAATGATTTTCAAACTGTAGCTCATTTGGTGATTTAACAATTAATTCAAACCGTAGCTCAATTGGTGATTTAACAATGATTTCAAACTGTAGCTCATTTGGTGATTTAACAATTAATTCAAATTCAAACCGTAGCTCATTTGGTGATATAACAAATGTATAGTTGTTTGCACTTATAGTAAAATGTACATTTCCATTTTTAAATCACTTTTACACTCTACCATTTCTATTTTTCCCAATTGTGACTTGGTAGTACACATATGTGCAGTATCCTGTTCACCCCCCTCCCCAATTGTCTGTGATTCCAGCCCTACCCATCTCTTGTCCACTTGATTTCATGGAACCCGGATTGTGTAAAAAAAATGCTGTGAATTGCACTCCCACGATAATTAGTGAACACATGTTATTAATCCATACAGCTCATTTGGTGATTTAACATTAAATTCAAACTGTAGCTCATTTGATGATTTAACAATGAATTCAAACCATAGCTCATTTGGCGATTTAACAATAAATACAAACCATAGCTCATTTGGTGATTTAACAATGAATTCAAACTGTAGCTCATTTGATGATTTAACAATAAATTCAAACTGTAACTCATTTGGCGATTTAACAATAAATTCAAAGCGTAGCTCATTTGGTGATTTAACATTAAATTCAAACTGTAGCTCATTTGATGATTTAACAATGAATTCAAACTGTAGCTAATTTGATGATTTAACAAAGAATTCAAACCATAGCTCATTTGGCGATTTAACAATAAATACAAACCATAGCTCATTTGGTGATTTAACAATGAATTCAAACTGTAGCTCATTTGATGATTTAACAATGATTTCAAACCGTAGCTCATTTGGTGATTTAACAATGAATTCAAACCATAGCTCAATTGGTGATTTAACAATGATTTTCAAACTGTAGCTCATTTGGTGATTTAACAATTAATTCAAACCGTAGCTCAATTGGTGATTTAACAATGATTTCAAACTGTAGCTCATTTGGTGATTTAACAATTAATTCAAATTCAAACCGTAGCTCATTTGGTGATATAACAAATGTATAGTTGTTTGCACTTATAGTAAAATGTACATTTCCATTTTTAAATCACTTTTACACTCTACCATTTCTATTTTTCCCAATTGTGACTTGGTAGTACACATATGTGCAGTATCCTGTTCACCCCCCTCCCCAATTGTCTGTGATTCCAGCCCTACCCATCTCTTGTCCACTTGATTTCATGGAACCCGGATTGTGTAAAAAAAATGCTGTGAATTGCACTCCCACGATAATTAGTGAACACATGTTATTAATCCATACAGCTCATTTGGTGATTTAACATTAAATTCAAACTGTAGCTCATTTGATGATTTAACAATGAATTCAAACCATAGCTCATTTGGCGATTTAACAATAAATACAAACCATAGCTCATTTGGTGATTTAACAATGAATTCAAACTGTAGCTCATTTGATGATTTAACAATGAATTCAAACCGTAGCTAATTTGATGGTTTTAACAAAGAATTCAAACCATAGCTCATTTGGTGATTTAACAATGAATTCAAACCATAGCTCATTTGGTGGTTTAATAATGAATTCAAACCGTAGCTCATTTGATGATTTAACAATGAATTCAAACTGTAGCTCATTTGATGATTAAACAAAGAATTCAAACCATAGCTCATTTGGTGATTTAACAATGAATTCAAACCGTAGCTCATTTGTTGATTTAACAATGAATTCAAACCGTAGCTCATTTGGTGGTTTAACAATGATTTCAAACTGTAACTCATTTGGTGGTTTAACAATGAATTCAAACCGTAGCTCATTTGGTGGTTTAACAATGGTTTCAAACTGTCGCTCATTTGATGATTTTACAATGAATTCAAACTGTAGCTCATTTGATGATTAAACAAAGAATTCAAACCATAGCTCATTTGGTGATTTAACAATGAATTCACACCGTAGCTTATTTGGTGATTTAACAATGAATTCAAACCATAGCTCAATTGGTGATTTAACAATGATTTTCAAACTGTAGCTCATTTGGTGATTTAACAATTAATTCAAACCGTAGCTCAATTGGTGATTTAACAATGATTTCAAACTGTAGCTCATTTGGTGATTTAACAATTAATTCAAATTCAAACCGTAGCTCATGTGGTGATATAACAAATGTATAGTTGTTTGCACTTATAGTAAAATGTACATTTCCATTTTTAAATCACTTTTACACTCTACCATTTCTATTTTTCCCAATTGTGACTTGGTAGTACACATATGTGCAGTATCCTGTTCACCCCCCTCCCCAATTGTCTGTGATTCCAGCCCTACCCATCTCTTGTCCACTTGATTTCATGGAACCCGGATTGTGTAAAAAAAATGCTGTGAATTGCACTCCCACGATAATTAGTGAACACATGTTATTAATCCATACAGCTCATTTGGTGATTTAACATTAAATTCAAACTGTAGCTCATTTGATGATTTAACAATGAATTCAAACCATAGCTCATTTGGCGATTTAACAATAAATACAAACCATAGCTCATTTGGTGATTTAACAATGAATTCAAACTGTAGCTCATTTGATGATTTAACAATGAATTCAAACCGTAGCTAATTTGATGGTTTTAACAAAGAATTCAAACCATAGCTCATTTGGTGATTTAACAATGAATTCAAACCATAGCTCATTTGGTGGTTTAATAATGAATTCAAACCGTAGCTCATTTGATGATTTAACAATGAATTCAAACTGTAGCTCATTTGATGATTAAACAAAGAATTCAAACCATAGCTCATTTGGTGATTTAACAATGAATTCAAACCGTAGCTCATTTGTTGATTTAACAATGAATTCAAACCGTAGCTCATTTGGTGGTTTAACAATGATTTCAAACTGTAACTCATTTGGTGGTTTAACAATGAATTCAAACCGTAGCTCATTTGGTGGTTTAACAATGGTTTCAAACTGTCGCTCATTTGATGATTTTACAATGAATTCAAACTGTAGCTCATTTGATGATTAAACAAAGAATTCAAACCATAGCTCATTTGGTGATTTAACAATGAATTCACACCGTAGCTTATTTGGTGATTTAACAATGAATTCAAACCATAGCTCAATTGGTGATTTAACAATGATTTTCAAACTGTAGCTCATTTGGTGATTTAACAATTAATTCAAACCGTAGCTCAATTGGTGATTTAACAATGATTTCAAACTGTAGCTCATTTGGTGATTTAACAATTAATTCAAATTCAAACCGTAGCTCATGTGGTGATATAACAAATGTATAGTTGTTTGCACTTATAGTAAAATGTACATTTCCATTTTTAAATCACTTTTACACTCTACCATTTCTATTTTTCCCAATTGTGACTTGGTAGTACACATATGTGCAGTATCCTGTTCACCCCCCTCCCCAATTGTCTGTGATTCCAGCCCTACCCATCCCTTGTCCACTTGATTTCATGGAACCCGGATTGTGTAAAAAAAATGCTGTGAATTGCACTCCCACGATAATTAGTGAACACATGTTATTAATCCATACAGCTCATTTGGTGATTTAACAATGAATTCAAACTGTAGCTCATTTGATGATTTAACAATGAATTCAAACCGTAGCTAATTTGATGGTTTTAACAAAGAATTCAAACCATAGCTCATTTGGTGATTTAACAATGAATTCAAACCGTAGCTCATTTGGTGGTTTAACAATGATTTCAAACTGTAACTCATTTGGTGGTTTAACAATGAATTCAAACCGTAGCTCATTTGGTGGTTTAACAATGGTTTCAAACTGTAGTTCATTTGATGATTTTACAATGAATTCAAACTGTAGCTCATTTGATGATTAAACAAAGAATTCAAACCATAGCTCATTTGGTGATTTAACAATGAATTCAAACCGTAGCTCATTTGGTGATTTAACAATGAATTCAAACCGTAGCTCATTTGGTGGTTTAACAATGATTTCAAACCGTAGCTCATTTGGTGATTTAACAATGAATTCAAACCATAGCTCAATTGGTGATTTAACAATGATTTTCAAACTGTAGCTCATTTGGTGATTTAACAATTAATTCAAACCGTAGCTCAATTGGTGATTTAACAATGATTTCAAACTGTAGCTCATTTGGTGATTTAACAATTAATTCAAATTCAAACCGTAGCTCATTTGGTGATATAACAAATGTATAGTTGTTTGCACTTATAGTAAAATGTACATTTCCATTTTTAAATCACTTTTACACTCTACCATTTTTATTTTTCCCAATTGTGACTTGGTAGTACACGTATGTGCAGTATCCAGTTCACCCCCTCCCTAATTGTCTGTGATTCCAGCCCTACCCATCTCTTGTCCACTTGATTTCATGGAACCCGGATTGTGTAAAAAAAAATGCTGTGAATTGCACTCCCACGATAATTAGTGAACACATGTTATTAATCCATACGGCTCATTTGGTGATTTAACATTAAATTCAAACTGTAGCTCATTTGATGATTTAACAATGAATTCAAACTGTAGCTAATTTGGTGATTTAACAAAGAATTCAAACCATAGCTCATTTGGCGATTTAACAATAAATACAAACCATAGCTCATTTGGTGATTTAACAATGAATTCAAACTGTAGCTCATTTGAAGATTTAACAATGAATTCAAACCGTAGCTAATTTGATGGTTTTAACAAAGAATTCAAACCATAGCTAATTTGGTGATTTAACAATGAATTCAAACCATAGCTCATTTGGTGGTTTAACAATGAATTCAAACCGTAGCTCATTTGATGATTTAACAATGAATTCAAACTGTAGCTCATTTGATGATTAAACAAAGAATTCAAACCATAGCTCATTTGGTGATTTAACAATGAATTCAAACCGTAGCTCATTTGTTGATTTAACAATGAATTCAAACCGTAGCTCATTTGGTAGTTTAACAATGATTTCAAACTGTAACTCATTTGGTGGTTTAACAATGAATTCAAACCGTACCTCATTTGATGATTTAACAATGAATTCAAACTGTAGCTCATTTGATGATTAAACAAAGAATTCAAACCATAGCTCATTTGGTGATTTAACAATGAATTCAAACCATAGCTCAATTGGTGATTTAACAATGATTTTCAAACTGTAGCTTATTTGGTGATTTAACAATTAATTCAAACCGTAGCTCATTTGGTGATATAACAAATGTATAGTTGTTTGCACTTATAGTAAAATGTACATTTCCATTTTAAAATCACTTTTACACTCTACCATTTCTATTTTTCCCAATTGTGACTTGGTAGTACACATATGTGCAGTATCCTGTTCACCCCTCTCCCCAATTGTCTGTGATTCCAGCCTTACCCATCTCTTGTCCACTTGATTTCATGGAACCCAGATTGTGTAAAAAAAATGCTGTGAATTGCACTCCCACGATAATTAGTGAACACATGTTATTAATTCATACATGTCCTGATAACTTCAGTAATACAGGGAGGTGTAAACACTCAGTCCACTGCACTCAAAGAACAACATTCCTGCATAACTTGAATGCATAACTCAGAAATCAGGATTCTGTTTTTAATTTAAACAAATCTGTGAAACCTACCACAACTATTATCTTGGTAGATCATGTTCAGTAAGCGAGCGCTTTTTGACAAAATCCTGTCATTTTGTTTATTATTAAGACATGCGCCGATCGTCCGAACAAAAATCGAACGATTTGATTTTGAACTTGAATTTCTTTATTTCGTAGCTCACATCGAAAGGCTGATCTTTGACAGGGGAATATTGCATTTAGATATCCTTACTTCATCGGAATTGACCATCATAAAATGTGTACAGCACATTATTAAGTATGGAAATATCTCCCAAATACTTTCGAGTTTGTCAAATCCCATGTGGTGTTTGTTGCCACTGCAACGCTATGACCTTTGTTTGTCTTGTTTTTACGTTCAATTTCACGTATAACACAGGATCTCACAGTGAACGCAAAATGGTCTATTACTGATGTCAAATACACAATCTTAAAATCCTACATGGTTTCATTGAGGTCCAAAACCATGTGGTTCAGATGAGAGAAATGGAGGCATGAAGTATCAAATTACTGGCCCTATGAAATCAGATTTATTAATTTTTGGTAGTAATTAAGAAAAAGGCTCAGAAACAATAATAATTACTACATTTTGTGATGTAATCTTATATTATATGTGATTCACTGAATATCCTTTATTTATGCACAAAATATAAAATAAAAGTTTATTTTTTGGAACATTTTTCTTTAAGCAAGTCAGCCACCTGACGCACAACACTAGGATGCGTAAGACACTCTACAAGCAGTTCAAGCGATGTCTCACATTCTTTTCCATTGTCCTCGGTACACTCCACTGATCTTTGATTTTCAGAGTCCTGAACATTACTTGTAGATTCCCGTATTGATGATGTACATTTCACTTTTTCAATAAATGAACTGCATTCAGTAATGTTCAATGCAAGAGAAGTTTGACACTGCGATGAATGCATTGCTACTGGAGAACACTCTGAACTGCATTTTGAAGACTCTTTCTGTTCAGATTTTTGTACAGTTTTTCTCATTTTACAAACTGGTTCACCTTGACCTTGATTTTGTTCTGTATTTTTTTCATCCACTGATTTCATAGCGGCTTTTAAGTACTCTAGATTCACCTCAGGTGATGTCATTTCCTGCGATAAAAACAACAAACAACAATGGTAGTACATTTTTACCAATCTGAATATAGCTTCTTCATTTACATATATTTGTAATCATGTTTTAAAATGCTGGTTGCTTGACAACTGAGACATACTCTGCATTTCTCCATATATTCATATTAACCTTTAATTTAATTTAATTTCACTGTTTGGTACATGCACATCATGGGAAACGTTTAATGGAGATGGCATTCTAATTGGAATAAAACATCAAAAGTTTCTGTGCTTGCACAGATTTGATTGGTCAGAAGATCCTGCATATGCATGAATTTGATTGGTCAGAAGATTCTGTGCATGCACAGATTTGATTGATCAGAAGATTCTGTGCATGCGCAGATTTGATTGGTCAAAAGATTCTGTGCATGCATGGATTTGATTGCTCAGAAGATTCTGTGCATGCACAGATTTGATTGGTCAAAAGATTATGTGCATGCATGGATCTGATTGGTTAGAAGATTCTGTGCATGCATGAATTTGATTGGTCAGAAGATTCTGTGCATGCATGGATTTGATTGGTCAGAAGATTCTGTGCATGCAGGATTTGATTGCTCAGAAGATTCTGTGCATGCATGGATCTGATTGGTCAGAAGATTCTGTGCATGCATGAATTTGATTGGTCAGAAGATTCTGTGCATGCATGGATTTGATTGGTCAGAGGATTCTGTGCATGCAGGATTTGATTGCTCAGAAGATTCTGTGCATGCATGGATTTGATTGGTCAAAAGATTCTGTGCATGCATGAACTTGATAGGTCGGTGAATTCTGTGCATGCACAAATTTTATTGGTCAAAAGATTCTGTGCATGCATGAATTTGATAGGTTGGTGAATTCTGTGCATGCATGAACTTGATAGGTCGGTGAATTCTGTGCATGCAGGATTTGATTGGTCAGAAGATTCTGTGCATGCACGAATTTGATAGGTTGGTGAATTCTGTGCATGCATAAACTTGATAGGTCGGTGAATTCTGTGCATGCACAAATTTTATTGGTCAAAAGATTCTGTGCATGCATGAACTTGATAGGTCGGTGAATTCTGTGCATGCACAAATTTTATTGGTCAAAAGATTCTGTGCATGCATGACTTTGATAGGTTGGTGAATTCTGTGCATGCATGAACTTGATAGGTCGGTGAATTCTGTGCATGCAGGATTTGATTGGTCAGAAGATTCTGTGCATGTATAGATTTTATTGGTCAAAAGATTCTGTGCATGCATGAATTTGATAGGTTGGTGAATTCTGTGCATGCATGAACTTGATAGGTCGGTGAATTCTGTGCATGCAGGATTTGATTGGTCAGAAGATTCTGTGCATGTATAGATTTTATTGGTCAAAAGATTCTGTGCATGCATGAATTTGATAGGTTGGTGAATTCTGTGCATGCATGAATTTGATAGGTTGGTGAATTCTGTGCATGCAAGAATTTGATAGGTTGGTGAATTCTGTGCATGCATGAACTTGATAGGTCGGTGAATTCTGTGCATGCACAAATTTTATTGGTCAAAAGATTCTGTGTATGCATGAATTTGATAGGTTGGTGAATACTGTGCATGCATGAACTTGATAGGTCGGTGAATTCTGTGCATGCACAAATTTTATTGGTCAAAAGATTCTGTGCATGCATGAATTTGATAGGTCGGTGAATTCTGTGCATGCACAAATTTTATTGGTCAAAAGATTCTGTGCATGCATGAATTTGATAGGTTGGTGAATTCTGTGCATGCATGAACTTGATAGGTCGGTGAATTCTGTGCATGCAGGATTTGATTGGTCAGAAGATTCTGTGCATGTATAGATTTTATTGGTCAAAAGATTCTGTGCGTGCATGAACTTGATAGGTTGGTGAATTCTGTGCATGCATGAACTTGATAGGTCGGTGAATTCTGTGCATGCACAAATTTTATTGGTCAAAAGATTCTGTGTATGCATGAATTTGATAGGTTGGTGAATACTGTGCATGCATGAACTTGATAGGTCGGTGAATTCTGTGCATGCACAAATTTTATTGGTCAAAAGATTCTGTGCATGCATGAATTTGATAGGTCGGTGAATTCTGTGCATGCACAAATTTTATTGGTCAAAAGATTCTGTGCATGCATGAATTTGATAGGTTGGTGAATTCTGTGCATGCATGAACTTGATAGGTCGGTGAATTCTGTGCATGCAGGATTTGATTGGTCAGAAGATTCTGTGCATGTATAGATTTTATTGGTCAAAAGATTCTGTGCGTGCATGAATTTGATAGGTTGGTGAATTCTGTGCATGCATGAACTTGATAGGTCGGTGAATTCTGTGCATGCACAAATTTTATTGGTCAAAAGATTCTGTGCATGCATGAATTTGATAGGTTGGTGAATTCTGTGCATGCATAAACTTGATAGGTCGGTGAATTCTGTGCATGCACAAATTTTATTGGTCAAAAGATTCTGTGCATGCATGAACTTGATAGGTTGGTGAATTCTGTGCAAGCATGAACTTGATAGGTTGGTGAATTCTGTGCAAGCATGAACTTGATAGGTTGGTGAATTCTGTGCATGCATGACTTGATAGGTTGGTGAATTCTGTGCATGCATGACTTGATAGGTCGGTGAATTCTGTGCATGCACAAATTTGATTGGTCAAAAGATTCTGTGCATGCACGAATTTGATAGGTTGGTGAATTCTGTGCATGCATGACTTGATAGGTTGGTGAATTCTGTGCATGCACAAATTTTATTGGTCAAAATATTCTGTGCATGCACGAATTTGATAGGTTGGTGAATTCTGTGCATGCATGACTTGATAGGTTGGTGAATTCTGTGCATGCATGAACTTGATAGGTCGGTGAATTCTGTGCATGCATGAACTTGATAGGTCGGTGAATTCTGTGCATGCACAAATTTTATTGGTCAAAAGATTCTGTGCATGTATAGATTTTATTGGTCAAAAGATTCTGTGCATGCATGAATTTGATAGGTTGGTGAATTCTGTGCAAGCATGAACTTGATAGGTCGGTGAATTCTGTGCATGCATGAACTTGATAGGTCGGTGAATTCTGTGCATGCACAAATTTTATTGGTCAAAAGATTCTGTGTATGCATGAATTTGATAGGTTGGTGAATACTGTGCATGTATGAACTTGATAGGTCGGTGAATTCTGTGCATGCACAAATTTTATTGGTCAAAAGATTCTGTGCATGCATGAATTTGATAGGTTGGTGAATTCTGTGCATGCATGAACTTGATAGGTCGGTGAATTCTGTGCATGCAGGATTTGATTGGTCAGAAGATTCTGTGCATGTATAGATTTTATTGGTCAAAAGATTCTGTGCGTGCATGAATTTGATAGGTTGGTGAATTCTGTGCATGCATGAACTTGATAGGTCGGTGAATTCTGTGCATGCACAAATTTCATTGGTCAAAAGATTCTATGCATGCATGAATTTGATAGGTTGGTGAATTCTGTGCATGCATGAACTTGATAGGTCGGTGAATTCTGTGCAAGCTTGAATTTGATTGGTCAAAAGATTCTGTGCATGCATGAATTTGATTGGTCAGTGAATACTTACTTCTGTTGGATTCAGCCATGAACCATCATTGGTATTCTTTGATGACATCATATTACATGTAATTAGTCGAACAATAGACTCTTCTAACCGGGCTTGGTTATCCACATTCTAGTAAGAAAAAGAATGGAGACAATAACTGGTGAAAAACATTGTCATCTTTCCAAATTAGTTATTTTTTTCAGTATTAAAGTAATATTTCTAACATTCTACATTGAGAACCACATTAGTAGTAGCATTCTGTACATGTATTGCCCAGTTGGTAGGAAACTTAGAAAATACTGCAATGAACATTTACTGAATAGTATCGCATTGTAACATGTTAGCAATCCAGTAAAAAGTAATTCATATTGTGATCAGGCAATTAGTCAAAATCCAGTATTGCTACAAAGTGGCCAACAAGTGGCCAGGTAAAATGTGGTATTGACTCTGTTTGACACAAAGTGGTTAATGTGATAAGGCAATTTGGAAAAATTTGGTATATATTGCAGGGTAGTATTATGAGATATTTTTTAAATTTTCTACAACATGCCAATGCAGTTCAATAAGGTACATCCCACCTTACCCCTGGGGTGGAGAGGAGTGGGGTAAAATTCTGTTTCACTCAATCCATAGAGTAGATTGAAACATGCAACTTTATTGCTGGTACCCCAGTCCGAAAATCAATTGGTGAAGGAAATAGTTTCTGTTGACTGAATGAGCAGACTTTTGCAAAAACTGGGTTAACCATGATTGATTCAATTTGTCTAACTCCTTCCCTACCTCTAATCGAGTTGGAAAATCCAATTTTTAGAATTAGACTAATTAGACTAAGGACTAGACAACCCATAATACTCACCAGTTCAATCCATGTGTTTATACTGATAGCTGGAGTCAAACACTCCACAAAATGCCACCAATGTCTTGGCACATACAACACATCACCAGGCTGCAATGTAATTACGTACGGTGTGGCATCTTGAAAACATGGATGTTTTTTTAGATCAGGATTGGTGATATTGACATGACTGAATACGCTGGATTCCTCATATGGGATCCTAGTAGGGTACAACATTGCTGTCTGGTGTGGGGCAAACAAAGACCATTTTTTCCTAAAATTAAATTAGACTTTTGTAATACTTATTTTAAAAACAACCAGATTTATTGAATAAATAATATCATAAATGAAGATTGTATATTATTATACATGTAGTTATGAACATGTTTTTTTATTGACGGACACTATGAATTTGATTATTACTGTTTACAGTTACCCACAGATTGAATTAAACAAGATACATTCACTGTATTATTGTATGACAAGTACATGTACTGCCAGACAATTGAATGTGTGTGATTTACGTGTATACTGATTGGCAAAATGTAAAACCAAAGTTTTTTGACGGTTAAAACACAATTTTTTGTTAACCAAGTCTGGATGTAACTGGACAGTGTGAGTTTGAGATACATGTATAAGCAAAATTGTGCAAAAAAAAAAGAAAATTTGTAATTTTCATTAAACAAAATGGCTGCTGGTGGGCCATATTAGATAGAATCTTGACAAAAATCAGCTTCCTTTTTCGTGAAATAATATATTGCCTCTGTACCAATTTAGTGATTGTACCCTCAAGTTATAAACTAAGATGATCAAACATAAAGATTTAAGAACCACAAAATGGCCGCTAGTCTGCCAATTTTGAAAATTAAATCTGAAAAATAATGTATGTGCCTCAGTATGCCACTGGTTGTTCCCAATAATCTAATCAACCATCACAACTTGGAGATAAGGCACTACGTTTTTAAGTCATTCATTTTCAATGTATCCGGTTTAAAAAATTGAACTTCTGGGATTATGCGATTGACAGAAACCAATTCATAAGCCCACAGACTGTACCCAGTCAGGGGATAAAAATACTTTGACATGCGCTAAATCTCGAAGAAAAACAATTCCTGCTTTCTCTTGGTCTGAGTAAAATGAATATAGCATCATTTTGGAATTATGATTAACAACAAGATGGATGAATATATTGACATACTTGCCGTGTATCTGTGCCACCAGGTTGCATCCGTATGTATCAAAATGACATGGTGTATGTGATCCTTCACTGCCAATCCAGATTGTACTCTCTGTTCCATCTCTGTCAGCAAATCCAAAATTACTCCATTTTACTGACTTGCAATTAGAAAAATAATTAAATAAAAACATTATTCAGTCTTTTAGTGTAATAATAACAATAATTATTATAATAATTTTATTGCATCTTTAGAAATACAATGCTTCTATTAGTTAATAGCAATAAAGATTAGTTGTTATAAAAAATAAAAGAAAGTTGCTAATGAGGTAAAGCAAGTGTTACATACACTGTATGAGCCAGCATTTTTATTTCTAGATTGAAATGAGTTATGAATATAGTTACCTATATTCTTTATTATTACAACATCTTTTGAAGTCATCAAGAAATTAAATTGCTGGAGATCATCCTGTGTTTCTTGTGGAAATGTAATGTCTTGTATGATTTGTTGGTGTTTTAATTGATATCATAACAAAGTGCAGATTATCTTCTATTTTATTCTGTGCACATTGTCTACAAATTCTATTTCATTTAGTGTTTTCAGTGTAGGTATAGCGATAAATGTTATGTAGAAAATTTACTGTACAATGTCCTGTCTGTTTTCTATTTTTCAGTAGCGAAGGGGAGCAAACAGATGGAGGCAGCTTTGGAATGCTTATCTTAGATTCTAATTGTATAGTGCTTGAGTTATTGTAACCACAAGAAACAAAGGTTAAAACACTGACAATGAAGACAGATTTTGTACCCTCATATACCTTTCCCCAATCTAATGATATGGTTAAAAGATAAGGTTAAATATGTTTTCAGTAACCCAACATCGATTATGCCTGCAGACTTTGTATCATTTAATAGCAAAACTAAAAAGTTACCATCACTGGAAGATGCTCACTTTCTCTTTCATGCTAGACAAATTTTCACATGATAATGTTGATAATTTTTTTTATTTGGCCTAAACTATTACGTATAGATATTCTATCTTTTCAGGTAATAAATTGCTAAAAGTAGTTTTGTTAAACAAATGCATAAAAATAATATTTACAGCTTTATCATATACCTTGAATTCCCCGTCCTCGTAACGCTATCGAAAATACGCCCTCACATCAGAGCAAACATTTCCTCTATCACGCCTGGCCCAGCGCACATGGTTTTCGCATTGATCAAGATGACACACGTCATTCTAAATTATGTCGTGTGTTTGAGGTCACGCCATGGTAAAATTGTAAGTACAATATTAATTATTAATTATAAGGTTTATGATAAAACCTTTATGGACTGAATATGGCTCTTGTTGCCCTCGGTCGTATGGCGTACACGCTCCTGTCGCACCTTGGGCTGCAAAAGCCCATTCCAGTCAATAAAGAATACCAGTTTATATTATTTGTGTTCATAACAGTTATAATACTTTTTGATTCATTTTTTTTAAATTATCCAAACCAATCCATCACATGTACAAAATACTTTCAATACGTCATTTGTAAATTTCAACTTCTTCAAAATTAATCTAAGCTAGTACATGTATAACATAACAGAAATCATAGAATGCTATCTGCTTATGGTGGCATTCTGAAATCATTTTTAAATCAGAGATTCATTTTAGCATAATGATGAAATAAACAAAACAGGGATCGCCTAAGCTGTTTGTTGGTCAGACTTCACATTGATTGATTGACCCATAAAAGCCATCATATACATGTACCAACATTGATACCTCACCTTCAAAATATCTGTCCTGTCTTGGAATACATGTGCCATATATTTATAATCAGCATAACACCAATAATCAGTGGAGGGGAACTCCTTTAGAGGATTGTCTTCTGAAAGTTGTTCACTGTCCTTGTTAAGCCACTCATTATAACAGTAAAGTGTAGCATTTCTGTACATACAGTCTCTCTCCCATAGTACTCCTAAAACAGCCATACAAATATACACTGTACACTTATTAACGAAAGAATTCCTAAAGAAGCTAGCAAATTAAATTGGTGGATATCTTTTTCATTTTAATATACCGGTCAGGGGTTTTTCTAGAAAAGAAATGCAAGAGGAAGCACTGCAATTCAGCGACGCAACTAAGTGGGGGAGTTTTTGATAATTCTAAGTTAAAATGGAGCATTCTATGGCTTCCTTGGGGCCAAAATTACTATCAGACAGGTCACAGTTGAAGACTGTGGCAACATGTGATCTCTGGTCAATCAGAATTCTATGGTTGCCAGAGGATCTGCTCCCCAGGGTAGGGGGGGGCATGGCCATGGCATGTTCCCTTTTTTAAATAAATCCCTGTCGGTAATTACATCTTCTGACAATCTATATTTGAAGGTGGCAATGCAGTACTGTGATCAGGCAAGCTGGTAAAATTTGGTAATTTGAATTTGGCAGGTCAGAACTTGTGATGTATTTTGAGTAACTTAATGACATGGTAAAGTGGTATTAGATGACATTAATTTTCAACAACCTGCCAATGCAGTTCAATTTCTGTTCAAATATTGGGGGTATAAAAAACAATTTTCTAAGACCGATTATTGGATAGGAGTAATCATCACAGTACGGTGACATCCCACAGAAAAAAAATTGAAAATTGTTCCTTAATTAACAACTTGCAGTCGAGTTAAAAAATTACAATTTTTTGTATATTTTTAAAAAACTCTGGCTGTTGGAAGAGCCAAGGAAAATAGCAGATGAGGTGACTGACAGAAAAATAGTTAATTGTATGCGAGTATTCGTATTAACAAGCTAATACAGAGTACAATCCTGCAAAACTTTTCCAACCTTTCCATTTCCATGCATACGTACAATGTTTTGATAATTTAATATGTTAAATCAGAAAATTTTAACCCTAATATCAAGAACTGAATTTCCATGGTAACGACAGGCTGAAAATGAAATTATACAAAATTTTCAATGAATACAATCACTCTTACAACGCTACCATGGATGGTTGAGTGAATATCCATTCATAAATCGCGGACGCAAATTGTTCAATAATATAAAGATCACCTTTTTCGTCAGCCCACTTCCGGGTCCCAATCCGAAACTTTACCGTCTGGTCAAGTAATATTTCAGCAAGACTTTCATTTGTCCATTTTACTGACGGCCAGTCATCTATCATAGACTTAAACACTACGGGATAAGTTAAGCCATCTATAGCAAGTCTTCTTACTGCTTCTGGGGGGATACGATTTGGACACGCATTTTCACTGCGAGCGGCCATTTTCGTATACGGCCCTCATTCGTAAAAACAAAAGGTCACTATTGTGAGCGGTGAGGGCGCGCTGGTAAGTTATTGCTTTTACATATTTTTTTGAATTTATACAGAAGTTAGAATTTTGAGCAGATATTCTTCTCCTTTTAATGAGTAGTCTTCGATTTTCTCACATCACTCCTTTCTATAGTCACCCGATACCAATTGACCCCCAGAGTAGTGATCTTTCCCATAAAATAATGAATCATATTTCTTGGATTGAATTTTTTATTGCATTGATATATATCCATATAAAGTAACATACATATCTAATGAAGTATCTCTCTTTGAACATAAATGAAACATAATATGAAATTTTGAAATATGAAAATAGTGAAAATCTACTTAACAACAAGTCATTGAAAATGACACAGTCCCCGTTAAGTTCTCTTTGTGCTCTTCATATTAAAGTGGAGGGGTTGTCGCGAGCGTGTCCTTGAAACTTGAGTTCCAAGTGGCGTATACAACAGATTGTTTATTTACATCAAAACATGTGTTCGGTGTAGTCGTAATATGGCAATATCTGATTATGAAACACACTGATATGTATGATGTATGTGCCAAATACGAATGAAAATTGTACATAAATTGTGGAAATATAGTAGTAAGGCCAAAAAGTCAGATGGCTGTCAATCGGCCATCCTTGACCAGATTTTGAAACAAATTGTCATGGACATGCATCCTAACATGTATAAAGTACATGTATGTGCCAAATTTGAATGAAAACTGACAGAGCACGTCCAAGATACCGCATAAAAAAACAAAAACAAGCTGCCTGCCAGTCGACCATCTTTGATCCATTGCGAAATAAATCGTCATGGACATGTATAATCTATGTACCAAGTTTGAATGACAACTGACAAAGCATGTCCAAAATACTGTAAAATACTTTATTTCCGCTTGGAATTTATTTTCGCTATTTTCGCTGAAGGAATGATTCAGTGAAAATAAAATCCAGCGAATATACCTTTTACCCTATATTTTACATTCAACTCGTTGAAAATCAGTGAAAATAAATTCCATATAAAACACACAAAAAGTTTTTTCAGCGAAAATTAATTCCAGCTAAAATAAAGGATTTTACAGTACAACATTTTCAAAAAACAAGATGGCTGCCAGTCGGCCATTTTGAATCGAATCGCTAAACCACTGCATGTGCATATGTCCCACATAAGGTACTAGGCACATGCAAAGAATGAACGGAATCGGTCTACAGGATTCTGAAATATGACGTTGGACAGACGGAAACCGAATTATAAGTTTTCGGACTTCATCTGAACGGGGACTAATAAAAGCATTAAGCTATTTTAAGTTGCTCAAGGAACATCACAGTGTTATAGATCCGATCAGATCAGTTTAACTATTTAAACCAAATATAAAATAGATGCATCTATAAAGGCCCAGAATATAATATGAATAGTGCTGATAAATTTGATTTGTAAAATCAATGCAAACATTTTTTATGCTAAAACTATTATAGAAATCATGCTTTTATTTTGATTTTTCAAGAAAAATGGATTTTTTTCTTCTTCTAAAATTCTGATAAAAATCTAAAATAAAGATGTGGCATGCAACGACCAGGAACACAACGTTTTCCCTGTACCTCACCGACATTATATGTGAATTCCATTCAATTCTGTTTGAATGTCAGCAACATGTTTTTTAGAATTTTCAAAGTACTGTAAAATCCAAAATTCCTTCAAAAAGTTGGCATGAGTGAGAGACTATTTTAATAATTATATTACAGCTAGCTATGAATCTGTACAAACAAAATGGTGAATATAATACAGCAAATATTTCCAATATCTGTATTCAATAAAAAAACAGATGGTCTACTAACAAACACTTATGGATAAGTATTTGTAAGGGTAATTTACCCTGGACATAAAAACAACTCTATAGTCAGCAGCAAACCAAAAAAATAAAAATTCTTCAGCTAACAATGTCAATTTCATAGTGGCTAAAAAAAATGGTAAAATTGCGCCCAATAAACATTGATTCTATCCAAATTTAGAATATTTCATATCTTTGTCAATACTCTAAAAACATAATTAGGAGCATTGTTAATAATTAGAGCAGTGCCATAAGATGATTTAATCTACTGATTTGTCCCTCCCACTCAGATACAGCATAATCCACTATTAATGAAGAACACTGTTTATTACACTGAACACATATGATGTGGAACTCATATAAAGATGGCAGTAACTGGTGATAAGTGTGAAAACAGTGGTCTTCATGTTTTTACATTAGGGTCTTCATTATGTTAACACATCACCTTTTGATTTTGGTATGCTTGTGGCGGTCTATATTTTTTAACTGCAGTTGTTATGGCATCCAAATGAACTTCAAACAACACATACTTTCCAACTTAGTTGTGATTTAACATTCACAGAAAGCAGAATTCCAAAGAGCAATGCATGATGGGATTGTTTGTAATAAAGACCAATAATAACTTGTCAGGTATCAACCAGAGTATCTTGCAGATGGAATCACTTTCAGATTTTTTCCCAACAATCTATGTAAATTCAACTGCCTTTTATAACTTTAAAATACACAACCAGGAATAGACAACGTTGTTACACTGGCATAGGGTAAAACATCATACACAACCCAAAAAAAAATAATATTTAAAAATAAATATTTAAATTGCTTCATGTTTAAAAAAATGACACAACTAAAAAGAATATTTTCAGCTACTGAATCCAATTATCGTGCTGTTGGGTTTACAAAGTTACTAAATATTTCCTCATCAGTATTGTTCCGTAGAGGGCGCTCTGTATGTGATTCATGATCGTACCGAGGCCTGCTGTCAACCCATTCTTCAATCGTATCACTTTGACGAAATATATTACTCCTAAGCCATACCTTATAAATGAAAAAAGAGAAAGTTGTTTATGTACAATAGATGACTCTATGGTTACAAGAATAGCCAACGTATAAATTATGAAGGGCGGGGGTAGCTGGTGCATTTTTATAATATTTTTGATAATTTGATTTCAAGAATAAAAACTGGAAATTGAGTACGAATTACGACATTCAATTTGAAAAGTGTTTTATACGCTTACAAAAAATAATATCTTTGTAAAATTATGGATGAATAAAATAGCCTATTACATTTTACACCTTTCCCATGTTTACAGGGTTTACGTTTTTTATTTATTTAAATTACATTATTACGAAAATTGAAAACAATTGATTACAGCTTACGAAAATACCCCTTGCCGACCCTCTTTATGATAAGAAATTGTCATACATACCCTGATTTCCCTTGATCGTTTAAGCCCTAGAGCCTGAAAAAGATAAACACATTCAATTAAGAATGATCCATAACTGTATTCCCACTGTTGATAATGTGTAGGAAGTCTAAAGTCACACAAGATTCACTGTTATGTATGCTAATTGTAAGTTATAATATTTGATATAATTTTAAACTATCACATTCCCATGGCATATTATTTTTTCAACACTTTTAGTTCCTGATGTCACTTTTCAGGGTGTTGTTTCCAGGAAAATATTTTGTTTATATTTGACAAACATTTCCTCAGTTCTCCTCCTAATTTTAAATTTCTGGTATAGCCAAAATTCATATTTTTTCATTGTGACTCAAAATAGAGGGACTATGAAAGTTTAGATTCTTGTAGAAACACTGGGTTGAAACATGATAGGTTTTACAGCTCAGTGAAAATAGATGTCAAAAGTACTTTGGTCAGATGAAATGCGCCCTCATATCTAGGGTGCTTTTAAATTGGCAATGATTTCTTTCAAAACAGATAGGGCAGGGCCCATAGCACCAAGAGCCAAATGATTTCCAAGACTTTTCTAGACCTTTTCCCAAACTTTCTTGCATTTTTCCAAGACATTTTGACCCTTAATTCAGGCCAACATGGTAGAAGGGTGGGCGCTGGGATAGCAATCAATGCCAACACTTCTTGGAACTTGGGTAGAAAACACTTTGTAAAAAAAGACTCTATGCAGAGAAAAGAGGCCTTTCTAATTAATAACTTAATTAAAAACTATGAAGAAATTTAAAGACTTTTCAATGATTTTTTTATTTTTCCTGTAATTTAAAGACAACTTAAAGACTTTCCAGACCTCAAGACTTTCAAAGGATTTTCCCAATACTACGAACCCTGGAGGGTAAAGTCCAGTTATGAGGTTAAAACAACTCGACTACCACTATATTGAGATGACAGGGCATCCACTCCACATTTACCTTTCATGTTTTACATGTGATTCTATGGGACATTAATTTATACATGTGTAAACATAGTACCACCTATTAACACGATGTATTAGGTTGTACTACCTTCTGTATTGGAAAACATATTAGGTAGGTAGCATTCAGCATATTAGGTAGGTAGCATTCAGCATATTAGGTAGGTAGCATTCAGCATATTAGGTAGGTAGCATTCAGCATATTAGGTAGGTAGCATTCACCATATTAGGTAGGTAGCATTCAGCATATTAGGTAGGTAGCATTCAGCATATTAGGTAGGTAGCATTCACCATATTAGGTAGGTAGCATTCAGCATATTAGGTAGGTAGTATTCAGCATATTAGGTAGATAGCATTCAGCATATTAGGTAGGTAGCATTCACCATATTAGGTAGGTAGCATTCACCATATTAGGTAGGTAGTATTCAGCATATTAGGTAGGTAGCATTCAGCATATTAGGTAGGTAGTATTCAGCATATTAGGTAGGTAGTATTCAGCATATTAGGTAGGTAGCATTCACCATATTAGGTAGGTAGCATTCAGCATATTAGGTAGGTAGCATTCAGCATATTAGGTAGGTAGCATTCAGCATATTAGGTAGGTAGCATTCAGCATATTAGGTAGGTAGCATTCAGCATATTAGGTAGGTAGTATTCAGCATATTAGGTAGATAGCATTCAGCATATTAGGTAGGTAGCATTCACCATATTAGGTAGGTAGCATTCACCATATTAGGTAGGTAGTATTCAGCATATTAGGTAGGTAGCATTCAGCATATTAGGTAGGTAGTATTCAGCATATTAGGTAGGTAGTATTCAGCATATTAGGTAGGTAGCATTCACCATATTAGGTAGGTAGCATTCAGCATATTAGGTAGGTAGCATTCAGCATATTACGTAGGTAGTATTCAGCATATTAGGTAGGTAGCATTCAGCATATTAGGTAGGTAGCATTCAACAATATAAGGTAGGTAGCATTCAGCATATTAGGCAGGTAGCATTCAACATATTAGGTAGGTAGCATTCACCATATTAGGTAGGTAGCATTCAGCATATTAGGTAGGTAGCATTCAGCATATTAGGTAGGTAGCATTCAGCATATTAGGTAGGTAGCATTCACCATATTAGGTAGGTAGCATTCACCATATTAGGTAGGTAGTATTCAGCATATTAGATAGGTAGTATTCAGCATATTAGGTAGGTAGCATTCAGCATATTAGGTAGGTAGCATTCAACATATTAGGTAGGTAGCATTCACCATATTAGGTAGGTAGCATTCAGCATATTAGGTAGGTAGCATTCAGCATATTAGGTAGGTAGCATTCAGCATATTAGGTAGGTAGCATTCAGCATATTAGGTAGGTAGCATTCAGCATATTAGGTAGGTAGCATTCAGCATATTAGGTAGGTAGCATTCAGCATATTAGGTAGGTAGCATTCAGCATATTAGGTAGGTAGTATTCAGCATATTAGGTAGGTAGCATTCACCATATTAGGTAGGTAGCATTCACCATATTAGGTAGGTAGCATTCAGCATATTAGGTAGGTAGCATTCAGCATATTAGGTAGGTAGCATTCAGCATATTAGGTAGGTAGCATTCAGCATATTAGGTAGGTAGTATTCAGCATATTAGGTAGGTAGCATTCAGCATATTAGGTAGGTAGCATTCAGCATATTAGGTAGGTAGTATTCACCATATTAGGTAGGTAGCATTCAGCATATTAGGTAGGTAGCATTCAGCATATTAGGTAGGTAGCATTCAGCATATTAGGTAGGTAGCATTCAGCATATTATGTAGGTAGCATTCAGCATATTAGGTAGGTAGCATTCAGCATATTAGGTAGGTAGTATTCAGCATATTAGGTAGGTAGCATTCACCATATTAGGTAGGTAGCATTCAGCATATTAGGTAGGTAGCATTCAGCATATTAGGTAGGTAGTATTCAGCATATTAGGTAGGTAGCATTCAGCATAGTAGGTAGGTAGCATTCAGCATATTAGGTAGGTAGCATTCAGCATATTAGGTAGGTAGCATTCAACATATTAGGTAGGTAGCATTCAGCATATTAGGTAGGTAGCATTCACCATATTAGGTAGGTAGCATTCAGCATATTAGGTAGGTAGCATTCAGCATATTAGGTAGGTAGTATTCAGCATATTAGGTAGGTAGCATTCAGCATATTAGGTAGGTAGTATTCAGCATATTAGGTAGGTAGCATTCACCATATTAGGTAGGTAGCATTCAGCATATTAGGTAGGTAGTATTCAGCATATTAGGTAGGTAGCATTCAGCATATTAGGTAGGTAGTATTCAGCATATTAGGTAGGTAGTATTCAGCATATTAGGTAGGTAGCATTCACCATATTAGGTAGGTAGCATTCACCATATTAGGTAGGTAGTATTCAGCATATTAGGTAGGTAGTATTCAGCATATTAGGTAGGTAGCATTCAGCATATTAGGTAGGTAGCATTCACCATATTAGGTAGGTAGTATTCAGCATATTAGGTAGGTAGCATTCACCATATTAGGTAGGTAGTATTCAGCATATTAGGTAGGTAGTATTCAGCATATTAGGTAGGTAGTATTCAGCATATTAGGTAGGTAGCATTCAGCATATTAGGTAGGTAGTATTCAGCATATTAGGTAGGTAGCATTCAGCATATTAGGTAGGTAGTATTCAGCATATTAGGTAGGTAGCATTCAGCATATTAGGTAGGTAGCATTCAGCATATTAGGTAGGTAGCATTCAGCATATTAGGTAGGTAGCATTCAGCATATTAGGTAGGTAGCATTCAGCATATTAGGTAGGTAGCATTCAGCATATTAGGTAGGTAGCATTCAGCATATTAGGTAGGTAGTATTCAGCATATTAGGTAGGTAGCATTCAGCATATTAGGTAGGTAGTATTCAGCATATTAGGTAGGTAGCATTCAGCATATTAGGTAGGTAGTATTCAGCATATTAGGTAGGTAGCATTCAGCATATTAGGTAGGTAGCATTCACCATATTAGGTAGGTAGCATTCAGCATATTAGGTAGGTAGCATTCAGCATATTAGGTAGGTAGCATTCAGCATATTAGGTAGGTAGCATTCAGCATATTAGGTAGGTAGCATTCAGCATATTAGGTAGGTAGCATTCAGCATATTAGGTAGGTAGCATTCAGCATATTAGGTAGGTAGTATTCAGCATATTAGGTAGGTAGTATTCAGCATATTAGGTAGGTAGTATTCAGCATATTAGGTAGGTAGCATTCAGCATATTAGGTAGGTAGTATTCAGCATATTAGGTAGGTAGCATTCAGCATATTAGGTAGGTAGCATTCAGCATATTAGGTAGGTAGCATTCAGCATATTAGGTAGGTAGTATTCAGCATATTAGGTAGGTAGCATTCAGCATATTAGGTAGGTAGCATTCAGCATATTAGGTAGGTAGCATTCAGCATATTAGGTAGGTAGCATTCAACATATTAGGTAGGTAGCATTCAACATATTAGGTAGGTAGCATTCACCATATTAGGTAGGTAGCATTCACCATATTAGGTAGGTAGCATTCACCATATTAGGTAGGTAGTATTCAGCATATTCGGTAGGTAGTATTCAGCATATTAGGTAGGTAGCATTCAGCATATTAGGTAGGTAGCATTCACCATATTAGGTAGGTAGTATTCAGCATATTAGGTAGGTAGCATTCAGCATATTAGGTAGGTAGCATTCAGCATATTAGATAGGTAGCATTCAGCATATTAGGTAGATAGCATTCAGCATATTAGGTAGGTAGCATTCAGCATATTAGGTAGGTAGCATTCAACATATTAGGTAGGTAGCATTCAGCATATTAGGTAGGTAGCATTCAGCATATTAGGTAGGTAGCATTCAGCATATTAGGTAGGTAGCATTCAGCATATTAGGTAGGTAGCATTCAGCATATTAGGTAGGTAGCATTCACCATATTAGGTAGGTAGCATTCACCATATTAGGTAGGTAGCATTCAGCATATTAGGTAGGTAGCATTCAGCATATTAGGTAGGTAGCATTCAGCATATTAGGTAGGTAGCATTCAGCATATTAGGTAGGTAGCATTCAGCATATTAGGTAGGTAGCATTCAGCATATTAGGTAGGTAGCATTCAGCATATTAGGTAGGTAGCATTCAACATATTAGGTAGGTAGCATTCAGCATATTAGGTAGGTAGCATTCACCATATTAGGTAGGTAGCATTCAGCATATTAGGTAGGTAGCATTCAGCATATTAGGTAGGTAGTATTCAGCATATTAGGTAGGTAGCATTCAGCATATTAGGTAGGTAGTATTCAGCATATTAGGTAGGTAGCATTCACCATATTAGGTAGGTAGCATTCAGCATATTAGGTAGGTAGTATTCAGCATATTAGGTAGGTAGCATTCAGCATATTAGGTAGGTAGTATTCAGCATATTAGGTAGGTAGTATTCAGCATATTAGGTAGGTAGCATTCACCATATTAGGTAGGTAGCATTCACCATATTAGGTAGGTAGTATTCAGCATATTAGGTAGGTAGTATTCAGCATATTAGGTAGGTAGCATTCAGCATATTAGGTAGGTAGCATTCACCATATTAGGTAGGTAGTATTCAGCATATTAGGTAGGTAGCATTCACCATATTAGGTAGGTAGTATTCAGCATATTAGGTAGGTAGTATTCAGCATATTAGGTAGGTAGTATTCAGCATATTAGGTAGGTAGCATTCAGCATATTAGGTAGGTAGTATTCAGCATATTAGGTAGGTAGCATTCAGCATATTAGGTAGGTAGTATTCAGCATATTAGGTAGGTAGCATTCAGCATATTAGGTAGGTAGCATTCAGCATATTAGGTAGGTAGTATTCAGCATATTAGGTAGGTAGCATTCAGCATATTAGGTAGGTAGCATTCAGCATATTAGGTAGGTAGCATTCAGCATATTAGGTAGGTAGCATTCAGCATATTAGGTAGGTAGCATTCAGCATATTAGGTAGGTAGCATTCAGCATATTAGGTAGGTAGTATTCAGCATATTAGGTAGGTAGTATTCAGCATATTAGGTAGGTAGCATTCAGCATATTAGGTAGGTAGTATTCAGCATATTAGGTAGGTAGCATTCAGCATATTAGGTAGGTAGCATTCAGCATATTAGGTAGGTAGCATTCAGCATATTAGGTAGGTAGTATTCAGCATATTAGGTAGGTAGCATTCAGCATATTAGGTAGGTAGCATTCAGCATATTAGGTAGGTAGCATTCAGCATATTAGGTAGGTAGCATTCAGCATATTAGGTAGGTAGCATTCAACATATTAGGTAGGTAGCATTCAACATATTAGGTAGGTAGCATTCACCATATTAGGTAGGTAGCATTCACCATATTAGGTAGGTAGCATTCACCATATTAGGTAGGTAGTATTCAGCATATTCGGTAGGTAGTATTCAGCATATTAGGTAGGTAGCATTCAGCATATTAGGTAGGTAGCATTCACCATATTAGGTAGGTAGTATTCAGCATATTAGGTAGGTAGCATTCAGCATATTAGGTAGGTAGCATTCAGCATATTAGATAGGTAGCATTCAGCATATTAGGTAGATAGCATTCAGCATATTAGGTAGGTAGCATTCAGCATATTAGGTAGGTAGCATTCAGCATATTAGGTAGGTAGCATTCAACATATTAGGTAGGTAGCATTCACCATATTAGGTAGGTAGCATTCACCATATTAGGTAGGTAGCATTCACCATATTAGGTAGGTAGCATTCACCATATTAGGTAGGTAGCATTCAGCATATTAGGTAGGTAGCATTCAGCATATTAGGTAGGTAGCATTCAGCATATTAGGTAGGTAGCATTCACCATATTAGGTAGGTAGCATTCAGCATATTAGGTAGGTAGAATTCAACATATTAGGTAGGTAGCATTCACCATATTAGGTAGGTAGCATTCACCATATTAGGTAGGTAGCATTCACCATATTAGGTAGGTAGCATTCAGCATATTAGGTAGGTAGCATTCAGCATATTAGTGACAACAAGTCATCAAATCACACACTATATATTGTGATGAACAATTTAAAACAGCAATGAGTTTATAAGAGAACTCTTAACAGAGGAAACGTTGTTTAAAGATAAAAAGTCAAGCAATTTAGGAAAGACACTTTATTAAATATTTGACTTACCAAGTACACTATGAAAGCACAGTACACTAGACCTATGACACACACAGGTAATAGTGAATACCATTCTACAGGTACTGCCTGTGTACAAAAACAATAATTATATAATTAATAGAACATTTAGAAATACTAAAATCAAGGGTAGATAAGTAAGGGCAACAATTTCACACATGTTCAGTAGGACAATGGAATAATGCTGAATACGAAACTTTTAAATTTAATCTGTTTTTAATTTCTAGTTACAAACTTTGGAATACATTGGTTGTGGAAACGATAAATGTAACATATTGCACGCTGAAAACCTTCATGGATAGCCTAAATAAATAAATAAGTGAGCACAGATTTCACAGGCGGTGTACTAAGCAAACTACTGTAATTGTCCTATTAGATGTACAACCTTTTTCTAGTATTTCAACCACCTGGCAGGATATAGCGATGTATAGACGGCATCAATGAATTTTAGTGTTTTCTTCTTATTGATGAGAAATCAAATTAATTATGAAAGTACTTTTGAGTTATTCTGTGTTTCCATGCTTCACACTTTTTCTGTTATAGTTCAACCACTCCAAAAATATAATTTTAATTTTGCTTATACAAATTCAGCCAAGGAAGGAGGGATTATTATGCTAAATTCTGTAGTCCAATTAATTCAATTTAACATTAATATTGAACTGAAATGAACATTTGACCAAACAGTATGGAAAGTATTGAACAAGCTGAAATATGTTAAAAACTCATTAATTAAGTTGAATACTCATTAAATAAATAAAAATGGATTAAATGATTGGGCATAAAAAACAATACTCACCAAAACTACTAAGTAGATGTTGATTGCCATGACAACTACTGCCAGCCCCCACATTAAAACTTTTGTAACTCTATAAAATAGAAACGTTAAGACAGTTAATTAGAAAGAAATGCATTTCAAATTAAAGTTTTGTTACAAAAACCAAAAATTCAAGACTTACCCTCCATTTTTAAAATCTCCCATTATTCTAAGACTACTTGTAAAATGTAAAATTGGTAAAAGTGCAAATGGTAACTGGATACTTTGTAGTACGTTGATCCACTCATTTAGTATGTCTAACTGCTTGGTTGCCAAGACAGCAACAAGAACTGATGGAACCATTGCGATGGATCGTGTCAAGAGTACTCTTTTCCATTTTGCCCACTTAATCTTTATAAAACCCTGAAAGAAATAAAAATTTCAAGATATTTATTTTTTGGAATAGTTTAAATATTTTACAGTCAATGTCATCTGTCACAATTTAGTAAGGGGGTCAGTGACAACTAATTCTCTTGAGGTACAATTGTCAGAACTTAAGAAGTTGGTAAAAACTAATTTGTTCTAGATTCAATTGTCACAAACTCAAGAAATCTTTTAGTTTGAATTGTAAGCTGTTGTAAAGTATGAATACAGTATCCATGTACTTGAATATAACACCAGCATGTTCAAATCATGTACTTGATTAATTGGTTACATGCATGTACTCTATGAAATCAGGATGTAATATTATCTTACCTCCATCACAAACTGACCAGCATAAGTTCCCTGCAAAGACACAAACCACATTTAGTCACATTTGTAACATGGATTAAATCACATAAATGTAAATTAGTCAAAAGATTGGGGCCACACATTCCACTGAAATACACTAAATGATTGATTGACACAAAGATTGATGATAAAAATGTACTGAACATAAATTCTTTAGTCATTATCAAGTGAGATACATCATGGGAATAATGGTATCACTTGTAGCTATTGCAGCTAGATACAAATGTACAGATTTTCAGTGGAACACCATTGTATGGAATCCCCACTTACAGTCATGGTTGAACTTTGACCTGCAGCTAAGATACCAATACCCCAGATAATTTTCATTGCTTCTCCATACTTTTCTTTTATCATGACACCCTGAAATGAATGTGAAAAGTCAAAGTTCATTAGATTGATCCTACTGTTGTTGCTCAACAACAGTAGAATCAATCTACACATCTTTGGTTTGGTTTATCAGGATATAAACACTTTTGATAGTTGGAAAATATACCGTAGGATTATTAAAGCAATAAACCACCTCCAGTGTTGTGAGGTTTATTCACTGTACAATTGCCGTGACTGTGATGTGTTAGTCATTGTACAGTTGTCATGACTACTGATTAGGTCAAGCACTGTATAGTTCGAATGACTGTGATGTGTAAGCACTTTATAGTTATTATGAATATCAAAATACATGGGGGAAAACTTAATACAAACACTTAATAAGGTGATAATACTTACAGCATTGCGAAGACTTGGATCGGGATGTTGATAAAAACCAGCAGCGAACACTGCTACCACAAATAAATTTATTAAAAAGGAAACAAATAAAGCAATAGCTGAAACAAAGAATGAAATTATAGAATTAGTCAATCCTATAAATTAATTTAATTTAGCATTTGGTTATCAAAATTTTGTGTTTGGTCATCAACATTTAGTGTTTAGCCATAACCATTTTGTGTTTAGTCAACATTTAATGTTTGGTCATCAACATTTAGTGTTTAGTCATCAACATTTAGTGTTTAGTCATCAACATTTAATGTTTAGTCATCAACATTTAATGTTTGGTCATCAACATTTAATGTTTAGTCATCAACATTTAGTGTTTAGTCATGAACATTTAATGTTTTCTCATCAACATTTTGTGTTTAGTCATCAACATTTAATGTTTGGTCATCAACATTTAGTGTTTAGTCATCATTATTTAGTGTTCAGTTATCAACATTTAGTGTTCAGTCATCAATATTTAGTGTTTAGCCAACATTTAATGTTTGGTCATCAACATTTAATGTTTAGTCAACATTTAATGTTTGGTCATCAACATTTAGTGTTCAGTCATCAATATTTAGTGTTCAGTTATCAACATTTTGTGTTTAGTCATCCACATTTCATGTTTAGCCATCAACATTTAGTGTTTGTCATCAACATTTAGTGTTTAGTCATCAACATTTAGTGTTTAATCATCAGCATTTAGTGTTTGGTCATTAAACATGTAATGTTTAGTCAACATTTAATGTTCAGTCATCAACATTTAGTGTTTGGTCATCAACATTTAATGTTTAGTCATCAACATTTAATGTTTAGTCATCAACATTTAGTATTTAGTCATCAAAATCTAGTGTTTGGTCATAACCATTCAGTGTTTGGTCATCAACACTTAATGTTTAATCAACATTTAATGTTTAGTCATCAACATTTAATGTTTGGTCATCAACATATAATGTTTGGTCATAACCATTCAGTGTTTGGTCATCAACATTTAATGTTTAATCAACATTTAATTTTCGGTCATCAACATATAATGTTTGTCCATAACCATTCAGTGTTTGGTCATCAACATTTAATCAACATTTAATGTTTGGTCATCAACATTTAATGTTTAGTCATCAACATTTAGTGTTTAGTCATCAAAATTTAGTGTTTGGTCATCAACATTTAGTGTTTAGTCATCAAAATCTAGTGTTTGGTCATCAACATTTAGTGTTTGGTCAGCAACATTTAGTGTTTAGTCATCAATGTTTAGTGTTTAGTCATCAAAATATAGTGTTTGGTCATCAACATTTAGTGTATAGTCATCAATGTTTAGTGTTTAGTCATCAACATTTAATGTTTGGTCATCAACATTTAGTGTTTAGTCATCAAAATTTAATGTTTGGTCATCAACATTTAGTGTTTAGTCATCAAAATCTAGTGTTCAGTCATCAACATTTAATGTTTGTTCATCAACATTTAGTGTTTAGTCATCAACATTTAGTGTTTAATCATCAGCATTTAGTGTTTGGTCATTAAACATGTAATGTTTAGTCAACATTTAATGTTTAGTCATCAACATTTAATGTTTAGTCATCAACATTTAGTGTTTAGTCATCAAAATCTAGTGTATAGTCATCAATGTTTAGTGTTTAGTCATCAACATTTAATGTTTGGTCATCAACATTTAGTGTTTAGTCATCAACATCTACTGTTTGGTCATCAACATTTAGTGTTTAGTCATCAAAATCTAGTGTTTGGTCATCAACATTTAGTGTTTGGTCAGCAACATTTAGTGTTTAGTCGTCAATGTTTAGTGTTTAGTCATCAAAATATAGTGTTTGGTCATCAACATTTAGTATTTAGTCATCAATGTTTAGTGTTTAGTCATCAACATTTAGTGTTTAGTCATCAACATTTAGTGTTTAGTCATCAACATTTAGTGTTTAGTCATCAACATTTAGTGTTTAGTCATCAATGTTGTGTTTGGTCATCAACATTTAGTGTTTAGTCATCAACATTTAGTGTTTAGTCATCAATGTTCAGTACTTGGTCATCAACATTTAGTGTTTAGTCATCAACGTTTAGTGTTTAGTTATCAACGTTTAGTGTTTAGTCATCAACGTTTAGTGTTTAGTTATCAACGTTTAGTGTTTAGTCATCAACGTTTAGTGTTTGGTGACTCACCTGACTCAATAGTGTAATACATGTTAGCCTCTTTGACTTTAGGTTTTTGTGCCCTGTCTATCTGTCGTGACTGAAATCAAGGATAAAAGTTACTGACTGAGACAGTACCATGAGAGATACAAGGAAGAAGAAATGATGATTCTGCATGCAGGTTAAATAACACAACACATGACAAGAAGATGACCAGATATATTGGTTATGTTATCCTATACATATAGTTTACAATATAAAATGACATGAACACAGTTAATCAGAGACCAAGACTATGTCAACACTGATTATGAATCACTGGTACTACGTTATATACTTACCAAGACAAGTGCCGAATGAAGATATATATTATGCGGCATAATAACAGCACCTACTGTACCTACACCCATCTGTATGGCATCTGTCGTACAGTTTTGGCACCAAGGAATAAATATACCTTTCAATATAGCTACTTGGTCTGGTTCTACTGTGATGTACTGAGACAAAAAAACAATTGATTTAGAGTAGAGTAATGAAAACAAAGATCTAAACTATGCACAACATTCTTCTCCACAGGATTTTCAGCAAGGCAAAAAGAGAGAAATTAACCTATTCTAAATTTGATTGTTAAGTGTTAATAAAATATGAAATCTTTATCGTCACATGTTAGTGATGCCTGCACATGTTGCTCACTGTTATTTTGGTAGAAAAAGGAAACACTGTTTAAAATTTTGTGAAAAAGAAAACACTCTTTGAAATTTTGTAAAAAAAAATGAATGAAATGCACCCATAATAACATTCTGACTTACCATGTACATAAAGGCAGCTGCCATGGTTGTGATAAGAGCACAAAAAAAGGCTTCAAGTTTACGAAGACCTGAAATTAGAAAATGGTATAGAAAACACACCATATAAGAGAAAAGTACATGTATGAGTTATAGAATGGTCACTTCTTTTGTCCGTACGAGTAGTCACAGGGACTTTTATTACAAGCACTAGTACATGTATCTCTGTGAAACCTTTTGTTTGTTATGGAATGGACACAGTGCAACCAAAAATAGCATTACAAGCATGTGTGATAGCACCAAATTACATTTTTCAGTGACTTGTTTAACAAATTTTCCTGAGAAATGCAACAATCACAAAGACCAATCCTAATCTATATGTCTGCTGACAGCAAACTAAAATATTCTGAGATATAACTATTGGTAAAACAATCATCCCAACCCATCGTTAAATCTTCATACAGAAAATCTATGCACCAACTAAAAAACAAACTCTCACCATAGTTTTCCAAGAAGAGAAATGTAAATGTATCTACACCAGTAATCAGAACACCTGCCCAGATAGGAATACTGAAACATATAAATAGATAATAAAACATGTCAAATAGCACACCAGCCCAGATAGGAATGCTGAAACAAATATATAGAGAATAGAACATGTCAATTAGAACACCAGCCCAGATAGGAATGCTGAAACAAATATATAGAGAATAGAACATGTCAAATAGCACACTAGCCCAGATAGGAATGCTGAAACAAATATATAGAGAATAGAACATGTCAATTAGAACACCAGCCCAGATAGGAATGCTGAAACAAATATATAGAGAATAGAACATGTCAAATAGCACACTAGCCCAGATAGGAATGCTGAAACAAATATATAGAGAATAGAACATATCAAATAGCACACCAGCCCAGATAGGAATGCTGAAACAAATATATAGAGAATAGAACATGTCAAATAGCACACCAGCCCAGATAGGAATGCTGAAACAAATATATAGAGAATAGAACATATCAAATAGCACACCAGCCCAGATAGGAATGCTGAAACAAATATATAGAGAATAGAACATGTCAAATAGCACACCAGCCCAGATAGGAATGCTGAAACAAATATATAGAGAATAGAACATATCAAATAGCACACCAGCCCAGATAGGAATGCTGAAACAAATATATAGAGAATAGAACATATCAAATAGCACACCAGCCCAGATAGGAATGCTGAAACAAATATATAGAGAATAGAACATGTCAAATAGCACACCAGCCCAGATAGGAATGCTGAAACAAATATATAGAGAATAGAACATGTCAATTAGAACACCAGCCCAGATAGGAATGCTGAAACAAATATATAGAGAATAGAACATATCAAATAGCACACCAGCCCAGATAGGAATGCTGAAACAAATATATAGAGAATAGAACATGTCAAATAGCACACTAGCCCAGATAGGAATGCTGAAACAAATATATAGAGAATAGAACATGTCAAATAGCACACCAGCCCAGATAGGAATGCTGAAACAAATATATAGAGAATAGAACATGTCAATTAGAACACCAGCCCAGATAGGAATGCTGAAACAAATATATAGAGAATAGAACATGTCAAATAGCACACCAGCCCAGATAGGAATGCTGAAACAAATATATAGAGAATAGAACATATCAAATAGCACACCAGCCCAGATAGGAATGCTGAAACAAATATATAGAGAATAGAACATGTCAATTAGAACACCAGCCCAGATAGGAATGCTGAAACAAATATATAGAGAATAGAACATGTCAAATAGCACACTAGCACAGATAGGAATGCTGAAACAAATATATAGAGAATAGAACATGTCAATTAGAACACCAGCCCAGATAGGAATGCTGAAACAAATATATAGAGAATAGAACATGTCAATTAGAACACCAGCCCAGATAGGAATGCTGAAACAAATATATAGAGAATAGAACATGTCAATTAGAACACCAGCCCAGATAGGAATGCTGAAACAAATATATAGAGAATAGAACATGTCAATTAGCACACCAGCCCAGATAGGAATGCTGAAACAAATATATAGAGAATAGAACATGTCAATTAGAACACCAGCCCAGATAGGAATGCTGAAACAAATATATAGAGAATAGAACATGTCAATTAGAACACCAGCCCAGATAGGAATGCTGAAACAAATATATAGAGAATAGAACATGTCAATTAGAACACCAGCCCAGATAGGAATGCTGAAACAAATATATAGAGAATAGAACATGTCAATTAGCACACCAGCCCAGATAGGAATGCTGAAACAAATATATAGAGAATAGAACATGTCAATTAGAACACCAGCCCAGATAGGAATGCTGAAACAAATATATAGAGAATAGAACATGTCAAATAGAACACTAGCCCAGATAGGAATGCTGAAACAAATATATAGAGAATAGAACATGTCAAATAGAACACTAGCCCAGATAGGAATGCTGAAACAAATATATAGAGAATAGAACATGTCAAATAGAACACCAGCCCAGATAGGAATGCTGAAACAAATATATAGAGAATAGAACATGTCAATTAGAACACCAGCCCAGATAGGAATGCTGAAACAAATATATAGAGAATAGAACATGTCAAATAGAACACTAGCCCAGATAGGAATGCTGAAACAAATATATAGAGAATAGAACATGTCAATTAGAACACCAGCCCAGATAGGAATGCTGAAACAAATATATAGAGAATAGAACATGTCAAATAGAACACCAGCCCAGATAGGAATGCTGAAACAAATATATAGAGAATAGAACATGTCAAATAGAACACCAGCCCAGATAGGAATGCTGAAACAAATATATAGAGAATAGAACATGTCAAATAGAACACCAGACCAGATAGGAATGCTGAAACAAATATATAGAGAATAGAACATGTCAAATAGCACACCAGCCCAGATAGGAATGCTGAAACAAATATATAGAGAATAGAACATGTCAAATAGAACACCAGCCCAGATAGGAATGCTGAAACAAATATATAGAGAATAGAACATGTCAAATAGAACACCAGCCCAGATAGGAATGCTGAAACAAATATATAGAGAATAGAACATGTCAAATAGAACACCAGCCCAGATAGGAATGCTGAAACAAATATATAGAGAATAGAACATGTCAAATAGCACACTAGCCCAGATAGGAATGCTGAAACAAATATATAGAGAATAGAACATGTCAATTAGAACACCAGCCCAGATAGGAAAGCTGAAACAAATATATAGAGAATAGAACATGTCAAATAGAACACCAGCCCAGATGGGAATGCTGAAACAAATATATAGAGAATAGAACATGTCAAATAGCACACTAGCCCAGATAGGAATGCTGAAACAAATATATAGAGAATAGAACATGTCAATTAGAACACCAGCCCAGATAGGAAAGCTGAAACAAATAAATAGAGAATAGAACATGTCAATTAGAACACCAGCCCAGATAGGAAAGCTGAAACAAATATATAGAGAATAGAACATGTCAATTAGAACACCAGCCCAGATAGGAAAGCTGAAACAAATATATAGAGAATAGAACATGTCAATTAGAACACCAGCCCAGATAGGAAAGCTGAAACAAATAAATAGAGAATAGAACATGTCAATTAGAACACCAGCCCAGATAGGAATGCTGAAACAAATATATAGAGAATAGAACATGTCAATTAGAACACCAGCCCAGATAGGAATGCTGAAACAAATATATAGAGAATAGAACATGTCAAATAGAACACCAGCCCAGATAGGAATGCTGAAACAAAGATATAGAGAATAGAACATGTCAATTAGAACACCAGCCCAGATAGGAAAGCTGAAACAAATATATAGAGAATAGAACATGTCAATTAGAACACCAGCCCAGATAGGAAAGCTGAAACAAATAAATAGAGAATAGAACATGTCAATTAGAACACCAGCCCAGATAGGAATGCTGAAACAAATATATAGAGAATAGAACATGTCAATTAGAACACCAGCCCAGATAGGAAAGCTGAAACAAATAAATAGAGAATAGAACATGTCAATTAGAACACCAGCCCAGATAGGAATGCTGAAACAAATATATAGAGAATAGAACATGTCAATTAGAACACCAGCCCAGATAGGAATGCTGAAACAAATATATAGAGAATAGAACATGTCAAATAGAACACTAGCCCAGATAGGAATGCTGAAACAAATATATAGAGAATAGAACATGTCAATTAGAACACCAGCCCAGATAGGAATGCTGAAACAAATATATAGAGAATAGAACATGTCAAATAGAACACCAGCCCAGATAGGAATGCTGAAACAAATATATAGAGAATAGAACATGTCAAATAGAACACCAGCCCAGATAGGAATGCTGAAACAAATATATAGAGAATAGAACATGTCAAATAGCACACTAGCCCAGATAGGAATGCTGAAACAAATATATAGAGAATAGAACATGTCAATTAGAACACCAGCCCAGATAGGAAAGCTGAAACAAATAAATAGAGAATAGAACATGTCAATTAGAACACCAGCCCAGATAGGAAAGCTGAAACAAATATATAGAGAATAGAACATGTCAATTAGAACACCAGCCCAGATAGGAAAGCTGAAACAAATATATAGAGAATAGAACATGTCAATTAGAACACCAGCCCAGATAGGAAAGCTGAAACAAATAAATAGAGAATAGAACATGTCAATTAGAACACCAGCCCAGATAGGAATGCTGAAACAAATATATAGAGAATAGAACATGTCAATTAGAACACCAGCCCAGATAGGAATGCTGAAACAAATATATAGAGAATAGAACATGTCAAATAGAACACCAGCCCAGATAGGAATGCTGAAACAAAGATATAGAGAATAGAACATGTCAATTAGAACACCAGCCCAGATAGGAAAGCTGAAACAAATATATAGAGAATAGAACATGTCAATTAGAACACCAGCCCAGATAGGAAAGCTGAAACAAATAAATAGAGAATAGAACATGTCAATTAGAACACCAGCCCAGATAGGAATGCTGAAACAAATATATAGAGAATAGAACATGTCAATTAGAACACCAGCCCAGATAGGAAAGCTGAAACAAATAAATAGAGAATAGAACATGTCAATTAGAACACCAGCCCAGATAGGAATGCTGAAACAAATATATAGAGAATAGAACATGTCAATTAGAACAAAAGCCCAGATAGGAATGCTGAAACAAATATATAGAGAATAGAACATGTCAAATAGAACACTAGCCCAGATAGGAATGCTGAAACAAATATATAGAGAATAGAACATGTCAATTAGAACACCAGCCCAGATAGGAATGCTGAAACAAATATATAGAGAATAGAACATGTCAAATAGAACACCAGCCCAGATAGGAATGCTGAAACAAATATATAGAGAATAGAACATGTCAAATAGAACACCAGCCCAGATAGGAATGCTGAAACAAATATATAGAGAATAGAACATGTCAAATAGAACACCAGCCCAGATAGGAATGCTGAAACAAATATATAGAGAATAGAACATGTCAAATAGAACACCAGCCCAGATAGGAATGCTGAAACAAATATATAGAGAATAGAACATGTCAATTAGAACACCAGCCCAGATAGGAATGCTGAAACAAATATATAGAGAATAGAACATGTCAAATAGAACACTAGCCCAGATAGGAATGCTGAAACAAATATATAGAGAATAGAACATGTCAATTAGAACACCAGCCCAGATAGGAATGCTGAAACAAATATATAGAGAATAGAACATGTCAAATAGAACACCAGCCCAGATAGGAATGCTGAAACAAATATATAGAGAATAGAACATGTCAAATAGAACACCAGCCCAGATAGGAATGCTGAAACAAATATATAGAGAATAGAACATGTCAAATAGAACACCAGACCAGATAGGAATGCTGAAACAAATATATAGAGAATAGAACATGTCAAATAGCACACCAGCCCAGATAGGAATGCTGAAACAAATATATAGAGAATAGAACATGTCAAATAGAACACCAGCCCAGATAGGAATGCTGAAACAAATATATAGAGAATAGAACATGTCAAATAGAACACCAGCCCAGATAGGAATGCTGAAACAAATATATAGAGAATAGAACATGTCAAATAGAACACCAGCCCAGATAGGAATGCTGAAACAAATATATAGAGAATAGAACATGTCAAATAGCACACTAGCCCAGATAGGAATGCTGAAACAAATATATAGAGAATAGAACATGTCAATTAGAACACCAGCCCAGATAGGAAAGCTGAAACAAATATATAGAGAATAGAACATGTCAAATAGAACACCAGCCCAGATGGGAATGCTGAAACAAATATATAGAGAATAGAACATGTCAAATAGCACACTAGCCCAGATAGGAATGCTGAAACAAATATATAGAGAATAGAACATGTCAATTAGAACACCAGCCCAGATAGGAAAGCTGAAACAAATAAATAGAGAATAGAACATGTCAATTAGAACACCAGCCCAGATAGGAAAGCTGAAACAAATATATAGAGAATAGAACATGTCAATTAGAACACCAGCCCAGATAGGAAAGCTGAAACAAATATATAGAGAATAGAACATGTCAATTAGAACACCAGCCCAGATAGGAAAGCTGAAACAAATAAATAGAGAATAGAACATGTCAATTAGAACACCAGCCCAGATAGGAATGCTGAAACAAATATATAGAGAATAGAACATGTCAATTAGAACACCAGCCCAGATAGGAATGCTGAAACAAATATATAGAGAATAGAACATGTCAAATAGAACACCAGCCCAGATAGGAATGCTGAAACAAAGATATAGAGAATAGAACATGTCAATTAGAACACCAGCCCAGATAGGAAAGCTGAAACAAATATATAGAGAATAGAACATGTCAATTAGAACACCAGCCCAGATAGGAAAGCTGAAACAAATAAATAGAGAATAGAACATGTCAATTAGAACACCAGCCCAGATAGGAATGCTGAAACAAATATATAGAGAATAGAACATGTCAATTAGAACACCAGCCCAGATAGGAAAGCTGAAACAAATAAATAGAGAATAGAACATGTCAATTAGAACACCAGCCCAGATAGGAATGCTGAAACAAATATATAGAGAATAGAACATGTCAATTAGAACACCAGCCCAGATAGGAATGCTGAAACAAATATATAGAGAATAGAACATGTCAAATAGAACACTAGCCCAGATAGGAATGCTGAAACAAATATATAGAGAATAGAACATGTCAATTAGAACACCAGCCCAGATAGGAATGCTGAAACAAATATATAGAGAATAGAACATGTCAAATAGAACACCAGCCCAGATAGGAATGCTGAAACAAATATATAGAGAATAGAACATGTCAAATAGAACACCAGCCCAGATAGGAATGCTGAAACAAATATATAGAGAATAGAACATGTCAAATAGCACACTAGCCCAGATAGGAATGCTGAAACAAATATATAGAGAATAGAACATGTCAATTAGAACACCAGCCCAGATAGGAAAGCTGAAACAAATAAATAGAGAATAGAACATGTCAATTAGAACACCAGCCCAGATAGGAAAGCTGAAACAAATATATAGAGAATAGAACATGTCAATTAGAACACCAGCCCAGATAGGAAAGCTGAAACAAATATATAGAGAATAGAACATGTCAATTAGAACACCAGCCCAGATAGGAAAGCTGAAACAAATAAATAGAGAATAGAACATGTCAATTAGAACACCAGCCCAGATAGGAATGCTGAAACAAATATATAGAGAATAGAACATGTCAATTAGAACACCAGCCCAGATAGGAATGCTGAAACAAATATATAGAGAATAGAACATGTCAAATAGAACACCAGCCCAGATAGGAATGCTGAAACAAAGATATAGAGAATAGAACATGTCAATTAGAACACCAGCCCAGATAGGAAAGCTGAAACAAATATATAGAGAATAGAACATGTCAATTAGAACACCAGCCCAGATAGGAAAGCTGAAACAAATAAATAGAGAATAGAACATGTCAATTAGAACACCAGCCCAGATAGGAATGCTGAAACAAATATATAGAGAATAGAACATGTCAATTAGAACACCAGCCCAGATAGGAAAGCTGAAACAAATAAATAGAGAATAGAACATGTCAATTAGAACACCAGCCCAGATAGGAATGCTGAAACAAATATATAGAGAATAGAACATGTCAATTAGAACACCAGCCCAGATAGGAATGCTGAAACAAATATATAGAGAATAGAACATGTCAAATAGAACACTAGCCCAGATAGGAATGCTGAAACAAATATATAGAGAATAGAACATGTCAATTAGAACACCAGCCCAGATAGGAATGCTGAAACAAATATATAGAGAATAGAACATGTCAAATAGAACACCAGCCCAGATAGGAATGCTGAAACAAATATATAGAGAATAGAACATGTCAAATAGAACACCAGCCCAGATAGGAATGCTGAAACAAATATATAGAGAATAGAACATGTCAAATAGAACACCAGCCCAGATAGGAATGCTGAAACAAATATATAGAGAATAGAACATGTCAAATAGAACACCAGCCCAGATAGGAATGCTGAAACAAATATATAGAGAATAGAACATGTCAAATAGAACACCAGACCAGATAGGAATGCTGAAACAAATATATAGAGAATAGAACATGTCAAATAGCACACCAGCCCAGATAGGAATGCTGAAACAAATATATAGAGAATAGAACATGTCAAATAGAACACCAGCCCAGATAGGAAATGCTGAAACAAATATATAGAGAATAGAACATGTCAAATAGAACACCAGCCCAGATAGGAATGCTGAAACAAATATATAGAGAATAGAACATGTCAAATAGCACACTAGCCCAGATAGGAATGCTGAAACAAATATATAGAGAATAGAACATGTCAATTAGAACACCAGCCCAGATAGGAAAGCTGAAACAAATAAATAGAGAATAGAACATGTCAATTAGAACACCAGCCCAGATAGGAATGCTGAAACAAATATATAGAGAATAGAACATGTCAATTAGAACACCAGCCCAGATAGGAATGCTGAAACAAATATATAGAGAATAGAACATGTCAATTAGAACACCAGCCCAGATAGGAAAGCTGAAACAAATATATAGAGAATAGAACATGTCAAATAGAACACCAGCCCAGATAGGAATGCTGAAACAAATATATAGAGAATAGAACATGTCAAATAGCACACTAGCCCAGATAGGAATGCTGAAACAAATATATAGAGAATAGAACATGTCAATTAGAACACCAGCCCAGATAGGAAAGCTGAAACAAATAAATAGAGAATAGAACATGTCAATTAGAACACCAGCCCAGATAGGAAAGCTGAAACAAATATATAGAGAATAGAACATGTCAATTAGAACACCAGCCCAGATAGGAAAGCTGAAACAAATATATAGAGAATAGAACATGTCAATTAGAACACCAGCCCAGATAGGAAAGCTGAAACAAATAAATAGAGAATAGAACATGTCAATTAGAACACCAGCCCAGATAGGAATGCTGAAACAAATATATAGAGAATAGAACATGTCAATTAGAACACCAGCCCAGATAGGAATGCTGAAACAAATATATAGAGAATAGAACATGTCAAATAGAACACCAGCCCAGATAGGAATGCTGAAACAAAGATATAGAGAATAGAACATGTCAATTAGAACACCATCCCAGATAGGAAAGCTGAAACAAATATATAGAGAATAGAACATGTCAATTAGAACACCAGCCCAGATAGGAAAGCTGAAACAAATAAATAGAGAATAGAACATGTCAATTAGAACACCAGCCCAGATAGGAATGCTGAAACAAATATATAGAGAATAGAACATGTCAATTAGAACACCAGCCCAGATAGGAAAGCTGAAACAAATAAATAGAGAATAGAACATGTCAATTAGAACACCAGCCCAGATAGGAATGCTGAAACAAATATATAGAGAATAGAACATGTCAATTAGAACACCAGCCCAGATAGGAATGCTGAAACAAATATATAGAGAATAGAACATGTCAAATAGAACACCAGCCCAGATAGGAATGCTGAAACAAAGATATAGAGAATAGAACATGTCAATTAGAACACCATCCCAGATAGGAAAGCTGAAACAAATATATAGAGAATAGAACATGTCAATTAGAACACCAGCCCAGATAGGAAAGCTGAAACAAATAAATAGAGAATAGAACATGTCAATTAGAACACCAGCCCAGATAGGAATGCTGAAACAAATATATAGAGAATAGAACATGTCAATTAGAACACCAGCCCAGATAGGAAAGCTGAAACAAATAAATAGAGAATAGAACATGTCAATTAGAACACCAGCCCAGATAGGAATGCTGAAACAAATATATAGAGAATAGAACATGTCAATTAGAACACCAGCCCAGATAGGAATGCTGAAACAAATATATAGAGAATAGAACATGTCAAATAGAACACCAGCCCAGATAGGAATGCTGAAACAAAGATATAGAGAATAGAACATGTCAATTAGAACACCAGCCCAGATAGGAAAGCTGAAACAAATATATAGAGAATAGAACATGTCAATTAGAACACCAGCCCAGATAGGAAAGCTGAAACAAATAAATAGAGAATAGAACATGTCAATTAGAACACCAGCCCAGATAGGAATGCTGAAACAAATATATAGAGAATAGAACATGTCAATTAGAACACCAGCCCAGATAGGAATGCTGAAACAAATATATAGAGAATAGAACATGTCAATTAGAACACCAGCCCAGATAGGAATGCTGAAACAAATATATAGAGAATAGAACATGTCAATTAGAACACCAGCCCAGATAGGAATGCTGAAACAAATATATAGAGAATAGAACATGTCAATTAGAACACCAGCCCAGATAGGAATGCTGAAACAAATATATAGAGAATAGAACATGTCAATTAGAACACCAGCCCAGATAGGAATGCTGAAACAAATATATAGAGAATAGAACATGTCAAATAGAACACCAGCCCAGATAGGAATGCTGAAACAAATATATAGAGAATAGAACATGTCAATTAGAACACCAGCCCAGATAGGAAAGCTGAAACAAATAAATAGAGAATAGAACATGTCAATTAGAACACCAGCCCAGATAGGAATGCTGAAACAAATATATAGAGAATAGAACATGTCAAATAGAACACCAGCCCAGATAGGAATGCTGAAACAAATATATAGAGAATAGAACATGTCAATTAGAACACCAGCCCAGATAGGAATGCTGAAACAAATATATAGAGAATAGAACATGTCAAATAGAACACCAGCCCAGATAGGAATGCTGAAACAAATATATAGAGAATAGAACATGTCAAATAGAACACTAGCCCAGATAGGAATGCTGAAACAAATATATAGAGAGTAGAACATGTCAAATAGAACACCAGCCCAGATAGGAATGCTGAAACAAATATATAGAGAATAGAACATGTCAATTAGAACACCAGCCCAGATAGGAATGCTGAAACAAATATATAGAGAATAGAACATGTCAAATAGAACACCAGCCCAGATAGGAATGCTGAAACAAATATATAGAGAATAGAACATGTCAATTAGAACACCAGCCCAGATAGGAATGCTGAAACAAATATATAGAGAATAGAACATGTCAATTAGAACACCAGCCCAGATAGGAATGCTGAAACAAATATATAGAGAATAGAACATGTCAATTAGAACACCAGCCCAGATAGGAATGCTGAAACAAATATATAGAGAATAGAACATGTCAATTAGAACACCAGCCCAGATAGGAATGCTGAAACAAATATATAGAGAATAGAACATGTCAATTAGAACACCAGCCCAGATAGGAATGCTGAAACAAATATATAGAGAATAGAACATGTCAAATAGCACACCAGCCCAGATAGGAATGCTGAAACAAATATATAGAGAATAGAACATGTCAAATAGCACACCAGCCCAGATAGGAATGCTGAAACAAATATATAGAGAATAGAACATGTCAATTAGAACACCAGCCCAGATAGGAATGCTGAAACAAATATATAGAGAATAGAACATGTCAAATAGAACACTAGCCCAGATAGGAATGCTGAAACAAATATATAGAGAATAGAACATGTCAAATAGAACACTAGCCCAGATAGGAAAGCTGAAACAAATAAATAGAGAATAGAACATGTCAAATAGAACACCAGCCCAGATAGGAATGCTGAAACAAAGATATAGAGAATAGAACATGTCAATTAGAACACCAGCCCAGATAGGAAAGCTGAAACAAATATATAGAGAATAGAACATGTCAATTAGAACACCAGCCCAGATAGGAAAGCTGAAACAAATAAATAGAGAATAGAACATGTCAATTAGAACACCAGCCCAGATAGGAATGCTGAAACAAATATATAGAGAATAGAACATGTCAATTAGAACACCAGCCCAGATAGGAATGCTGAAACAAATATATAGAGAATAGAACATGTCAATTAGAACACCAGCCCAGATAGGAATGCTGAAACAAATATATAGAGAATAGAACATGTCAATTAGAACACCAGCCCAGATAGGAATGCTGAAACAAATATATAGAGAATAGAACATGTCAATTAGAACACCAGCCCAGATAGGAATGCTGAAACAAATATATAGAGAATAGAACATGTCAAATAGAACACCAGCCCAGATAGGAATGCTGAAACAAATATATAGAGAATAGAACATGTCAAATAGAACACTAGCCCAGATAGGAATGCTGAAACAAATATATAGAGAGTAGAACATGTCAAATAGAACACCAGCCCAGATAGGAATGCTGAAACAAATATATAGAGAATAGAACATGTCAATTAGAACACCAGCCCAGATAGGAATGCTGAAACAAATATATAGAGAATAGAACATGTCAAATAGAACACCAGCCCAGATAGGAATGCTGAAACAAATATATAGAGAATAGAACATGTCAATTAGAACACCAGCCCAGATAGGAATGCTGAAACAAATATATAGAGAATAGAACATGTCAATTAGAACACCAGCCCAGATAGGAATGCTGAAACAAATATATAGAGAATAGAACATGTCAATTAGAACACCAGCCCAGATAGGAATGCTGAAACAAATATATAGAGAATAGAACATGTCAATTAGAACACCAGCCCAGATAGGAATGCTGAAACAAATATATAGAGAATAGAACATGTCAATTAGAACACCAGCCCAGATAGGAATGCTGAAACAAATATATAGAGAATAGAACATGTCAAATAGCACACCAGCCCAGATAGGAATGCTGAAACAAATATATAGAGAATAGAACATGTCAAATAGCACACCAGCCCAGATAGGAATGCTGAAACAAATATATAGAGAATAGAACATGTCAAATAGCACACCAGCCCAGATAGGAATGCTGAAACAAATATATAGAGAATAGAACATGTCAATTAGAACACCAGCCCAGATAGGAATGCTGAAACAAATATATAGAGAATAGAACATGTCAAATAGAACACTAGCCCAGATAGGAATGCTGAAACAAATATATAGAGAATAGAACATGTCAAATAGAACACTAGCCCAGATAGGAAAGCTGAAACAAATAAATAGAGAATAGAACATGTCAAATAGAACACCAGCCCAGATAGGAATGCTGAAACAAAGATATAGAGAATAGAACATGTCAATTAGAACACCAGCCCAGATAGGAAAGCTGAAACAAATATATAGAGAATAGAACATGTCAATTAGAACACCAGCCCAGATAGGAAAGCTGAAACAAATAAATAGAGAATAGAACATGTCAATTAGAACACCAGCCCAGATAGGAATGCTGAAACAAATATATAGAGAATAGAACATGTCAATTAGAACACCAGCCCAGATAGGAATGCTGAAACAAATATATAGAGAATAGAACATGTCAATTAGAACACCAGCCCAGATAGGAATGCTGAAACAAATATATAGAGAATAGAACATGTCAATTAGAACACCAGCCCAGATAGGAATGCTGAAACAAATATATAGAGAATAGAACATGTCAATTAGAACACCAGCCCAGATAGGAATGCTGAAACAAATATATAGAGAATAGAACATGTCAAATAGAACACCAGCCCAGATAGGAATGCTGAAACAAATATATAGAGAATAGAACATGTCAAATAGAACACTAGCCCAGATAGGAATGCTGAAACAAATATATAGAGAGTAGAACATGTCAAATAGAACACCAGCCCAGATAGGAATGCTGAAACAAATATATAGAGAATAGAACATGTCAATTAGAACACCAGCCCAGATAGGAATGCTGAAACAAATATATAGAGAATAGAACATGTCAAATAGAACACCAGCCCAGATAGGAATGCTGAAACAAATATATAGAGAATAGAACATGTCAATTAGAACACCAGCCCAGATAGGAATGCTGAAACAAATATATAGAGAATAGAACATGTCAATTAGAACACCAGCCCAGATAGGAATGCTGAAACAAATATATAGAGAATAGAACATGTCAATTAGAACACCAGCCCAGATAGGAATGCTGAAACAAATATATAGAGAATAGAACATGTCAATTAGAACACCAGCCCAGATAGGAATGCTGAAACAAATATATAGAGAATAGAACATGTCAATTAGAACACCAGCCCAGATAGGAATGCTGAAACAAATATATAGAGAATAGAACATGTCAAATAGCACACCAGCCCAGATAGGAATGCTGAAACAAATATATAGAGAATAGAACATGTCAAATAGCACACCAGCCCAGATAGGAATGCTGAAACAAATATATAGAGAATAGAACATGTCAATTAGAACACCAGCCCAGATAGGAATGCTGAAACAAATATATAGAGAATAGAACATGTCAAATAGAACACTAGCCCAGATAGGAATGCTGAAACAAATATATAGAGAATAGAACATGTCAAATAGAACACTAGCCCAGATAGGAATGCTGAAACAAATATATAGAGAATAGAACATGTCAAATAGAACACCAGCCCAGATAGGAATGCTGAAACAAATATATAGAGAATAGAACATGTCAATTAGAACACCAGCCCAGATAGGAATGCTGAAACAAATATATAGAGAATAGAACATGTCAATTAGAACACCAGCCCAGATAGGAATGCTGAAACAAATATATAGAGAATAGAACATGTCAAATAGAACACCAGCCCAGATAGGAATGATGAAACAAATATATAGAGAATAGAACATGTCAAATAGAACACTAGCCCAGATAGGAATGCTGAAACAAATATATAGAGAATAGAACATGTCAAATAGAACACTAGCCCAGATAGGAATGCTGAAACAAATATATAGAGAATAGAACATGTCAAATAGAACACCAGCCCAGATAGGAATGCTGAAACAAATATATAGAGAATAGAACATGTCAAATAGCACACCAGCCCAGATAGGAATGCTGAAACAAATATATAGAGAATAGAACATGTCAAATAGAACACTAGCCCAGATAGGAAAGCTGAAACAAATATATAGAGAATAGAACATGTCAAATAGAACACCAGCCCCGATAGGAATGCTGAAACAAATATATAGAGAATAGAACATGTCAAATAGAACACCAGCCCAGATAGGAATGCTGAAACAAATATATAGAGAATAGAACATGTCAAATAGCACACCAGCCCAGATAGGAATGCTGAAACAAATATATAGAGAATAGAACATGTCAAATAGAACACCAGCCCCGATAGGAATGCTGAAACAAATATATAGAGAATAGAACATGTCAATTAGAACACCAGCCCAGATAGGAATGCTGAAACAAATATATAGAGAATAGAACATATCAATTAGAACACCAGCCCAGATAGGAATGCTGAAACAAATATATAGAGAATAGAACATGTCAATTAGAACACCAGCCCAGATAGGAATGCTGAAACAAATATATAGAGAATAGAACATGTCAAATAGCACACCAGCCCAGATAGGAATGCTGAAACAAATAAATAGAGAATAGAACATGTCAATTAGAACACCAGCCCAGATAGGAATGCTGAAACAAATATATAGAGAATAGAACATGTCAATTAGAACACCAGCCCAGATAGGAATGCTGAAACAAATATATAGAGAATAGAACATGTCAATTAGAACACCAGCCCAGATAGGAATGCTGAAACAAATATATAGAGAATAGAACATGTCAATTAGAACACCAGCCCAGATAGGAATGCTGAAACAAATATATAGAGAATAGAACATGTCAATTAGAACACCAGCCCAGATAGGAATGCTGAAACAAATATATAGAGAATAGAACATGTCAATTAGAACACCAGCCCAGATAGGAATGCTGAAACAAATATATAGAGAATAGAACATGTCAATTAGAACACCAGCCCAGATAGGAATGCTGAAACAAATATATAGAGAATAGAACATGTCAATTAGAACACCAGCCCAGATAGGAATGCTGAAACAAATATATAGAGAATAGAACATGTCAATTAGAACACCAGCCCAGATAGGAATGCTGAAACAAATATATAGAGAATAGAACATGTCAATTAGAACACCAGCCCAGATAGGAATGCTGAAACAAATATATAGAGAATAGAACATGTCAATTAGAACACCAGCCCAGATAGGAATGCTGAAACAAATATATAGAGAATAGAACATGTCAATTAGAACACCAGCCCAGATAGGAATGCTGAAACAAATATATAGAGAATAGAACATGTCAATTAGAACACCAGCCCAGATAGGAATGCTGAAACAAATATATAGAGAATAGAACATGTCAATTAGAACACCAGCCCAGATAGGAATGCTGAAACAAATATATAGAGAATAGAACATGTCAATTAGAACACCAGCCCAGATAGGAATGCTGAAACAAATATATAGAGAATAGAACATGTCAATTAGCACACCAGCCCAGATAGGAATGCTGAAACAAATATATAGAGAATAGAACATGTCAATTAGAACACCAGCCCAGATAGGAATGCTGAAACAAATATATAGAGAATAGAACATGTCAATTAGAACACCAGCCCAGATAGGAATGCTGAAACAAATATATAGAGAATAGAACATGTCAATTAGAACACCAGCCCAGATAGGAATGCTGAAACAAATATATAGAGAATAGAACATGTCAATTAGCACACCAGCCCAGATAGGAATGCTGAAACAAATATATAGAGAATAGAACATGTCAATTAGAACACCAGCCCAGATAGGAATGCTGAAACAAATATATAGAGAATAGAACATGTCAAATAGAACACTAGCCCAGATAGGAATGCTGAAACAAATATATAGAGAATAGAACATGTCAAATAGAACACTAGCCCAGATAGGAATGCTGAAACAAATATATAGAGAATAGAACATGTCAAATAGAACACCAGCCCAGATAGGAATGCTGAAACAAATATATAGAGAATAGAACATGTCAATTAGAACACCAGCCCAGATAGGAATGCTGAAACAAATATATAGAGAATAGAACATGTCAAATAGAACACTAGCCCAGATAGGAATGCTGAAACAAATATATAGAGAATAGAACATGTCAATTAGAACACCAGCCCAGATAGGAATGCTGAAACAAATATATAGAGAATAGAACATGTCAAATAGAACACCAGCCCAGATAGGAATGCTGAAACAAATATATAGAGAATAGAACATGTCAAATAGAACACCAGCCCAGATAGGAATGCTGAAACAAATATATAGAGAATAGAACATGTCAAATAGAACACCAGACCAGATAGGAATGCTGAAACAAATATATAGAGAATAGAACATGTCAAATAGCACACCAGCCCAGATAGGAATGCTGAAACAAATATATAGAGAATAGAACATGTCAAATAGAACACCAGCCCAGATAGGAATGCTGAAACAAATATATAGAGAATAGAACATGTCAAATAGAACACCAGCCCAGATAGGAATGCTGAAACAAATATATAGAGAATAGAACATGTCAAATAGAACACCAGCCCAGATAGGAATGCTGAAACAAATATATAGAGAATAGAACATGTCAAATAGCACACTAGCCCAGATAGGAATGCTGAAACAAATATATAGAGAATAGAACATGTCAATTAGAACACCAGCCCAGATAGGAAAGCTGAAACAAATATATAGAGAATAGAACATGTCAAATAGAACACCAGCCCAGATAGGAATGCTGAAACAAATATATAGAGAATAGAACATGTCAAATAGCACACTAGCCCAGATAGGAATGCTGAAACAAATATATAGAGAATAGAACATGTCAATTAGAACACCAGCCCAGATAGGAAAGCTGAAACAAATAAATAGAGAATAGAACATGTCAATTAGAACACCAGCCCAGATAGGAAAGCTGAAACAAATATATAGAGAATAGAACATGTCAATTAGAACACCAGCCCAGATAGGAAAGCTGAAACAAATGTATAGAGAATAGAACATGTCAATTAGAACACCAGCCCAGATAGGAAAGCTGAAACAAATAAATAGAGAATAGAACATGTCAATTAGAACACCAGCCCAGATAGGAATGCTGAAACAAATATATAGAGAATAGAACATGTCAATTAGAACACCAGCCCAGATAGGAATGCTGAAACAAATATATAGAGAATAGAACATGTCAAATAGAACACCAGCCCAGATAGGAATGCTGAAACAAAGATATAGAGAATAGAACATGTCAATTAGAACACCAGCCCAGATAGGAAAGCTGAAACAAATATATAGAGAATAGAACATGTCAATTAGAACACCAGCCCAGATAGGAAAGCTGAAACAAATAAATAGAGAATAGAACATGTCAATTAGAACACCAGCCCAGATAGGAATGCTGAAACAAATATATAGAGAATAGAACATGTCAATTAGAACACCAGCCCAGATAGGAAAGCTGAAACAAATAAATAGAGAATAGAACATGTCAATTAGAACACCAGCCCAGATAGGAATGCTGAAACAAATATATAGAGAATAGAACATGTCAATTAGAACACCAGCCCAGATAGGAATGCTGAAACAAATATATAGAGAATAGAACATGTCAAATAGAACACTAGCCCAGATAGGAATGCTGAAACAAATATATAGAGAATAGAACATGTCAATTAGAACACCAGCCCAGATAGGAATGCTGAAACAAATATATAGAGAATAGAACATGTCAAATAGAACACCAGCCCAGATAGGAATGCTGAAACAAATATATAGAGAATAGAACATGTCAAATAGAACACCAGCCCAGATAGGAATGCTGAAACAAATATATAGAGAATAGAACATGTCAAATAGAACACCAGCCCAGATAGGAATGCTGAAACAAATATATAGAGAATAGAACATGTCAAATAGAACACCAGCCCAGATAGGAATGCTGAAACAAATATATAGAGAATAGAACATGTCAAATAGAACACCAGACCAGATAGGAATGCTGAAACAAATATATAGAGAATAGAACATGTCAAATAGCACACCAGCCCAGATAGGAATGCTGAAACAAATATATAGAGAATAGAACATGTCAAATAGAACACCAGCCCAGATAGGAATGCTGAAACAAATATATAGAGAATAGAACATGTCAAATAGAACACCAGCCCAGATAGGAATGCTGAAACAAATATATAGAGAATAGAACATGTCAAATAGCACACTAGCCCAGATAGGAATGCTGAAACAAATATATAGAGAATAGAACATGTCAATTAGAACACCAGCCCAGATAGGAAAGCTGAAACAAATAAATAGAGAATAGAACATGTCAATTAGAACACCAGCCCAGATAGGAATGCTGAAACAAATATATAGAGAATAGAACATGTCAATTAGAACACCAGCCCAGATAGGAATGCTGAAACAAATATATAGAGAATAGAACATGTCAATTAGAACACCAGCCCAGATAGGAAAGCTGAAACAAATATATAGAGAATAGAACATGTCAAATAGAACACCAGCCCAGATAGGAATGCTGAAACAAATATATAGAGAATAGAACATGTCAAATAGCACACTAGCCCAGATAGGAATGCTGAAACAAATATATAGAGAATAGAACATGTCAATTAGAACACCAGCCCAGATAGGAAAGCTGAAACAAATAAATAGAGAATAGAACATGTCAATTAGAACACCAGCCCAGATAGGAAAGCTGAAACAAATATATAGAGAATAGAACATGTCAATTAGAACACCAGCCCAGATAGGAAAGCTGAAACAAATATATAGAGAATAGAACATGTCAATTAGAACACCAGCCCAGATAGGAAAGCTGAAACAAATAAATAGAGAATAGAACATGTCAATTAGAACACCAGCCCAGATAGGAATGCTGAAACAAATATATAGAGAATAGAACATGTCAATTAGAACACCAGCCCAGATAGGAATGCTGAAACAAATATATAGAGAATAGAACATGTCAAATAGAACACCAGCCCAGATAGGAATGCTGAAACAAAGATATAGAGAATAGAACATGTCAATTAGAACACCATCCCAGATAGGAAAGCTGAAACAAATATATAGAGAATAGAACATGTCAATTAGAACACCAGCCCAGATAGGAAAGCTGAAACAAATAAATAGAGAATAGAACATGTCAATTAGAACACCAGCCCAGATAGGAATGCTGAAACAAATATATAGAGAATAGAACATGTCAATTAGAACACCAGCCCAGATAGGAAAGCTGAAACAAATAAATAGAGAATAGAACATGTCAATTAGAACACCAGCCCAGATAGGAATGCTGAAACAAATATATAGAGAATAGAACATGTCAATTAGAACACCAGCCCAGATAGGAATGCTGAAACAAATATATAGAGAATAGAACATGTCAAATAGAACACCAGCCCAGATAGGAATGCTGAAACAAAGATATAGAGAATAGAACATGTCAATTAGAACACCATCCCAGATAGGAAAGCTGAAACAAATATATAGAGAATAGAACATGTCAATTAGAACACCAGCCCAGATAGGAAAGCTGAAACAAATAAATAGAGAATAGAACATGTCAATTAGAACACCAGCCCAGATAGGAATGCTGAAACAAATATATAGAGAATAGAACATGTCAATTAGAACACCAGCCCAGATAGGAAAGCTGAAACAAATAAATAGAGAATAGAACATGTCAATTAGAACACCAGCCCAGATAGGAATGCTGAAACAAATATATAGAGAATAGAACATGTCAATTAGAACACCAGCCCAGATAGGAATGCTGAAACAAATATATAGAGAATAGAACATGTCAAATAGAACACCAGCCCAGATAGGAATGCTGAAACAAAGATATAGAGAATAGAACATGTCAATTAGAACACCAGCCCAGATAGGAAAGCTGAAACAAATATATAGAGAATAGAACATGTCAATTAGAACACCAGCCCAGATAGGAAAGCTGAAACAAATAAATAGAGAATAGAACATGTCAATTAGAACACCAGCCCAGATAGGAATGCTGAAACAAATATATAGAGAATAGAACATGTCAATTAGAACACCAGCCCAGATAGGAATGCTGAAACAAATATATAGAGAATAGAACATGTCAATTAGAACACCAGCCCAGATAGGAATGCTGAAACAAATATATAGAGAATAGAACATGTCAATTAGAACACCAGCCCAGATAGGAATGCTGAAACAAATATATAGAGAATAGAACATGTCAATTAGAACACCAGCCCAGATAGGAATGCTGAAACAAATATATAGAGAATAGAACATGTCAATTAGAACACCAGCCCAGATAGGAATGCTGAAACAAATATATAGAGAATAGAACATGTCAAATAGAACACCAGCCCAGATAGGAATGCTGAAACAAATATATAGAGAATAGAACATGTCAATTAGAACACCAGCCCAGATAGGAAAGCTGAAACAAATAAATAGAGAATAGAACATGTCAATTAGAACACCAGCCCAGATAGGAATGCTGAAACAAATATATAGAGAATAGAACATGTCAAATAGAACACCAGCCCAGATAGGAATGCTGAAACAAATATATAGAGAATAGAATATGTCAATTAGAACACCAGCCCAGATAGGAATGCTGAAACAAATATATAGAGAATAGAACATGTCAAATAGAACACCAGCCCAGATAGGAATGCTGAAACAAATATATAGAGAATAGAACATGTCAAATAGAACACTAGCCCAGATAGGAATGCTGAAACAAATATATAGAGAGTAGAACATGTCAAATAGAACACCAGCCCAGATAGGAATGCTGAAACAAATATATAGAGAATAGAACATGTCAATTAGAACACCAGCCCAGATAGGAATGCTGAAACAAATATATAGAGAATAGAACATGTCAAATAGCACACCAGCCCAGATAGGAATGCTGAAACAAATATATAGAGAATAGAACATGTCAATTAGAACACCAGCCCAGATAGGAATGCTGAAACAAATATATAGAGAATAGAACATGTCAATTAGAACACCAGCCCAGATAGGAATGCTGAAACAAATATATAGAGAATAGAACATGTCAATTAGAACACCAGCCCAGATAGGAATGCTGAAACAAATATATAGAGAATAGAACATGTCAATTAGAACACCAGCCCAGATAGGAATGCTGAAACAAATATATAGAGAATAGAACATGTCAATTAGAACACCAGCCCAGATAGGAATGCTGAAACAAATATATAGAGAATAGAACATGTCAAATAGCACACCAGCCCAGATAGGAATGCTGAAACAAATATATAGAGAATAGAACATGTCAAATAGCACACCAGCCCAGATAGGAATGCTGAAACAAATATATAGAGAATAGAACATGTCAATTAGAACACCAGCCCAGATAGGAATGCTGAAACAAATATATAGAGAATAGAACATGTCAAATAGAACACTAGCCCAGATAGGAATGCTGAAACAAATATATAGAGAATAGAACATGTCAAATAGAACACTAGCCCAGATAGGAATGCTGAAACAAATATATAGAGAATAGAACATGTCAAATAGAACACCAGCCCAGATAGGAATGCTGAAACAAATATATAGAGAATAGAACATGTCAATTAGAACACCAGCCCAGATAGGAATGCTGAAACAAATATATAGAGAATAGAACATGTCAATTAGAACACCAGCCCAGATAGGAATGCTGAAACAAATATATAGAGAATAGAACATGTCAAATAGAACACCAGCCCAGATAGGAATGCTGAAACAAATATATAGAGAATAGAACATGTCAAATAGAACACTAGCCCAGATAGGAATGCTGAAACAAATATATAGAGAATAGAACATGTCAAATAGAACACTAGCCCAGATAGGAATGCTGAAACAAATATATAGAGAATAGAACATGTCAAATAGAACACCAGCCCAGATAGGAATGCTGAAACAAATATATAGAGAATAGAACATGTCAAATAGCACACCAGCCCAGATAGGAATGCTGAAACAAATATATAGAGAATAGAACATGTCAAATAGAACACTAGCCCAGATAGGAAAGCTGAAACAAATATATAGAGAATAGAACATGTCAAATAGAACACCAGCCCCGATAGGAATGCTGAAACAAATATATAGAGAATAGAACATGTCAAATAGAACACCAGCCCAGATAGGAATGCTGAAACAAATATATAGAGAATAGAACATGTCAAATAGCACACCAGCCCAGATAGGAATGCTGAAACAAATATATAGAGAATAGAACATGTCAAATAGAACACCAGCCCCGATAGGAATGCTGAAACAAATATATAGAGAATAGAACATGTCAATTAGAACACCAGCCCAGATAGGAATGCTGAAACAAATATATAGAGAATAGAACATATCAATTAGAACACCAGCCCAGATAGGAATGCTGAAACAAATATATAGAGAATAGAACATGTCAATTAGAACACCAGCCCAGATAGGAATGCTGAAACAAATATATAGAGAATAGAACATGTCAAATAGCACACCAGCCCAGATAGGAATGCTGAAACAAATAAATAGAGAATAGAACATGTCAATTAGAACACCAGCCCAGATAGGAATGCTGAAACAAATATATAGAGAATAGAACATGTCAATTAGAACACCAGCCCAGATAGGAATGCTGAAACAAATATATAGAGAATAGAACATGTCAATTAGAACACCAGCCCAGATAGGAATGCTGAAACAAATATATAGAGAATAGAACATGTCAATTAGAACACCAGCCCAGATAGGAATGCTGAAACAAATATATAGAGAATAGAACATGTCAATTAGAACACCAGCCCAGATAGGAATGCTGAAACAAATATATAGAGAATAGAACATGTCAATTAGAACACCAGCCCAGATAGGAATGCTGAAACAAATATATAGAGAATAGAACATGTCAATTAGAACACCAGCCCAGATAGGAATGCTGAAACAAATATATAGAGAATAGAACATGTCAATTAGAACACCAGCCCAGATAGGAATGCTGAAACAAATATATAGAGAATAGAACATGTCAATTAGAACACCAGCCCAGATAGGAATGCTGAAACAAATATATAGAGAATAGAACATGTCAATTAGAACACCAGCCCAGATAGGAATGCTGAAACAAATATATAGAGAATAGAACATGTCAATTAGAACACCAGCCCAGATAGGAATGCTGAAACAAATATATAGAGAATAGAACATGTCAATTAGAACACCAGCCCAGATAGGAATGCTGAAACAAATATATAGAGAATAGAACATGTCAATTAGAACACCAGCCCAGATAGGAATGCTGAAACAAATATATAGAGAATAGAACATGTCAATTAGAACACCAGCCCAGATAGGAATGCTGAAACAAATATATAGAGAATAGAACATGTCAATTAGAACACCAGCCCAGATAGGAATGCTGAAACAAATATATAGAGAATAGAACATGTCAATTAGAACACCAGCCCAGATAGGAATGCTGAAACAAATATATAGAGAATAGAACATGTCAATTAGAACACCAGCCCAGATAGGAATGCTGAAACAAATATATAGAGAATAGAACATGTCAATTAGAACACCAGCCCAGATAGGAATGCTGAAACAAATATATAGAGAATAGAACATGTCACTTAGAACACCAGCCCAGATAGGAATGCTGAAACAAATATATAGAGAATAGAACATGTCAATTAGAACACCAGCCCAGATAGGAATGCTGAAACAAATATATAGAGAATAGAACATGTCAATTAGAACACCAGCCCAGATAGGAATGCTGAAACAAATATATAGAGAATAGAACATGTCAATTAGAACACCAGCCCAGATAGGAATGCTGAAACAAATATATAGAGAATAGAACATGTCAATTAGAACACCAGCCCAGATAGGAATGCTGAAACAAATATATAGAGAATAGAACATGTCAATTAGAACACCAGCCCAGATAGGAATGCTGAAACAAATATATAGAGAATAGAACATGTCAATTAGAACACCAGCCCAGATAGGAATGCTGAAACAAATATATAGAGAATAGAACATGTCAATTAGAACACCAGCCCAGATAGGAATGCTGAAACAAATATATAGAGAATAGAACATGTCAATTAGAACACCAGCCCAGATAGGAATGCTGAAACAAATATATAGAGAATAGAACATGTCAATTAGAACACCAGCCCAGATAGGAATGCTGAAACAAATATATAGAGAATAGAACATGTCAATTAGAACACCAGCCCAGATAGGAATGCTGAAACAAATATATAGAGAATAGAACATGTCAATTAGAACACCAGCCCAGATAGGAATGCTGAAACAAATATATAGAGAATAGAACATGTCAATTAGAACACCAGCCCAGATAGGAATGCTGAAACAAATATATAGAGAATAGAACATGTCAATTAGAACACCAGCCCAGATAGGAATGCTGAAACAAATATATAGAGAATAGAACATGTCAATTAGAACACCAGCCCAGATAGGAATGCTGAAACAAATATATAGAGAATAGAACATGTCAATTAGAACACCAGCCCAGATAGGAATGCTGAAACAAATATATAGAGAATAGAACATGTCAATTAGAACACCAGCCCAGATAGGAATGCTGAAACAAATATATAGAGAATAGAACATGTCAATTAGAACACCAGCCCAGATAGGAATGCTGAAACAAATATATAGAGAATAGAACATGTCAATTAGAACACCAGCCCAGATAGGAATGCTGAAACAAATATATAGAGAATAGAACATGTCAATTAGAACACCAGCCCAGATAGGAATGCTGAAACAAATATATAGAGAATAGAACATGTCAATTAGAACACCAGCCCAGATAGGAATGCTGAAACAAATATATAGAGAATAGAACATGTCAATTAGAACACCAGCCCAGATAGGAATGCTGAAACAAATATATAGAGAATAGAACATGTCAATTAGAACACCAGCCCAGATAGGAATGCTGAAACAAATATATAGAGAATAGAACATGTCAATTAGAACACCAGCCCAGATAGGAATGCTGAAACAAATATATAGAGAATAGAACATGTCAATTAGAACACCAGCCCAGATAGGAATGCTGAAACAAATATATAGAGAATAGAACATGTCAATTAGAACACCAGCCCAGATAGGAATGCTGAAACAAATATATAGAGAATAGAACATGTCAATTAGAACACCAGCCCAGATAGGAATGCTGAAACAAATATATAGAGAATAGAACATGTCAATTAGAACACCAGCCCAGATAGGAATGCTGAAACAAATATATAGAGAATAGAACATGTCAAATAGAACACCAGCCCAGATAGGAATGCTGAAACAAATATATAGAGAATAGAACATGTCAATTAGAACACCAGCCCAGATAGGAATGCTGAAACAAATATATAGAGAATAGAACATGTCAATTAGAACACCAGCCCAGATAGGAATGCTGAAACAAATATATAGAGAATAGAACATGTCAATTAGAACACCAGCCCAGATAGGAATGCTGAAACAAATATATAGAGAATAGAACATGTCAATTAGAACACCAGCCCAGATAGGAATGCTGAAACAAATATATAGAGAATAGAACATGTCAATTAGAACACCAGCCCAGATAGGAATGCTGAAACAAATATATAGAGAATAGAACATGTCAATTAGAACACCAGCCCAGATAGGAATGCTGAAACAAATAAATAGAGAATAGAACATGTCAATTAGAACACCAGCCCAGATAGGAATGCTGAAACAAATATATAGAGAATAGAACATGTCAATTAGAACACCAGCCCAGATAGGAATGCTGAAACAAATATATAGAGAATAGAACATGTCAATTAGAACACCAGCCCAGATAGGAATGCTGAAACAAATATATAGAGAATAGAACATGTCAAATAGAACACCAGCCCAGATAGGAATGCTGAAAACAGCGTCCGGATAACTTTCGGAAATTCCGTCGCGTTTCGGAAAGATTTAATTTTCACAACTTTTGAATATTTATTCATACTTTTAGGCTAGTGAGGAGGTTATAATAATTTTTCATTTCACTTTAACTCTGTTTTTTTCACCCCTCAGAACCCTTTGAAAAGTCACTTCTGGCCATTGTAATGGCCACTATTTTTTTAATGGCCAGAATACCAACCAGAAATTTTTTAATGGTCAAAATATTGGCCAGTATTTTCAAACTGGTAGTTATAATGACCACTATTTTTACACTGGTCAGAATAATAGTAATTTTTTATTTAATGATGGAGTGGGTGACAATCTATTTTTTTAATGGGTATTATAATGATCATTTTATTTTTCATTACATGAATAAAATGGTCATTTTTTTTTTCATGTCACAGATATACCCGATAATGGCACATGGGGATTGACAGCTCTCCTGTTTTTCCTCACTCGCTTCAGTTTGCTTTAATTTTAAGCCAGTACAATTGTAGGTAAACGTAAAATACAAGATTTTGAAAAATTTGAAATATGGAATTATATATCTTGAAAAAATATGACGTTTTGGGTTAATTTGTTTTTAAAATCACAACAAATCATGCACTTGATACTGTTGACTTAATAATATATAGTATAATGCAATAGGTTATTGAACATAGAAGATGACCCGTTTTCAAAATTCGGTCTAGACCCTTATCACGGGTGCTAATGAAGTGTGTGCAAACATTGAGCCCAGGCTAATCACCCAAAATACCATTGTACTTGATGTCCATTTGAAAATTTAACTATTATATTCATAACTATTCTTATTCATAACTATACTAAACTTGACAATCAATACAAGCACATTCTGTGACATTATTCTTGAGATAAAAATGGACTGACAATGAGACTCTGTACTACATCCTGTTCTTATAAAGGCAATATCCAGGATTTTAATACCTTGAACAAACAAACAAGACATTCACTACTAAATCTTTGAAAAGTGTGCAACCCCAAAAATATTCAGCAACTGACTTTCCACCAAAAAAAGTCACATAAACAGCTGGTTACTCCAAAAAGTCACAGGGAGTTACTCCAAAAAGTCACATAAACAGCGAGTTATTAATCCGAAAAAGAGCCTGTCTTTATGAGTGGGGTTAAGCTCAAACATAAACAAAATTCCCATTTTAATAATGACAACAAACTAAAGTTTAGTCTTCAAATACACCCAAACTATAACATTTTAAATTGAAATACTTAACCAGTAACTTTTCATAACATGTGTTATAAACTGTAGAAGTTTATGTTGAAGGGTTGATGGAAGGTGATTTTAAAGTGGCTAAGACACAGTCAACTAAAAAATACCCATGATGCTCTGCTTTATTTTTATATTTTGCTATTTTCTCTATTAAGAATGGTTTAATGTGATATGAAAATTATCTGTGAAAATATTCCACGACTACTGCATGTGTACAAAACGGTGTTGGGTGGTTCAGTAAGTTATATGGGGGGGGGGGTCTAGCATAGAGCTCCATGTGTGTAGCTAGCTGACTTGGCAGTGAATGGCATGTTTGTTTGTTCACGGTATTATAATGCTGGACAATAGTAGTGTTCATGCTACATGAAGTACTGGCTAAGATTTTAGCTGATGTTTGCATTTTGACTAGACCCAATTGCATCCATGCATTGGGAGGGCCAGTCCTTAGCACGGGCTAAGGGGCGCTGTTTACGAACGCAAAATTTCTGCTGCTGACATGTTTCATTCTATTTTATGAAGCGAAGTGCACTGGAACACGAGCGTAGACAGACCGACTTATTTGGATGCACAGGAACAGTATATAACGGTGTTACAGAATGCAGAGTTTTATTAGTGCATGTCGTAGACAGCGAACCAAATTGGCGTTGTTGTATGCTCTACTACAGCGACCCAATCAGTGTGGAAGCGTGTACGGAGTAATTAATGACTGGTGGGATACTAGTAGACGACTTCCCCAGAAGTCGAAGATATGGTGTTTCGCATGCGCACGCATGCCGTTTTGGAGTGTAACGTAAATTGCACATGTGATATTGCTTTTGAGTGTACCAATCAACATCACAAAAATTCCCTTCTAACAACTATCAGCAAACTAGTATCGGAAGCACCACAATGGTTTAAAAAAAAACAATTGAAAAAACTGGTGATGATATTAATAAAAAAAAATAAGCATTATAAATCAATAAAACATGGAAAAGGAATGAAAAAAAAAATATTAAGGGAGAAAAATATATGGTGGTTGTTTTCGATAATTTGTGGTTGGTTTATTTCGGTTAACAGTGTAGTTATGGAACTGTACCATTGCTGTTTAATTGTTTGTTCATAATTGCTGCCTCCCTTGGGAAACAAGTTTGGGTGTTCTTAGCCAGTACAGAGACCCTCAACACTACTGTGGCCTGTGCTATAACTGTTGGGCCCTCCTGTGAGTGAACACAATTGGGTATAGCTGATATGCAAACATTTGGGATTAGCTTATATCTTAGCCTGTACTTGGTCAAAGTCCCTCTAAGGACTGTGACTTAATTTTTGGTGTAGCCTGAAACCAGACTACTGTGGATCAGCGATGTTTTGTAATGGATTACCTCCCTGATGAGTACATTTAAATAACAATGGAAACTAGCATATCACTGGCAACACATATAAGGATTTTGGCAAATTTTCACAGTTTTGTATGAAACTATTTTCACAACAACATTAATGTTTTACAATAAATTATATCAAACATATGTATAATTTAGTAGTATTAAAACTTTTTAAGTTTTTTTGAATTAAGAATGCACCAATCTTACTAGGAATCTATTCAAATCTAACCCTTAGTGTGCAGATTTAATAATGGCTCATCAAAGGTATTGAATTACTGAACACACATCTTTGCATAGTTTCCAAAACTAAAATATTATTTCATGCTCTGCCCCCTCTCATGTAACAGTTTGTTAAGAATACGTACAAAATCATTTTAAAAATGCGACTGGAATGTCCAGGCCCAAACTTCTGCTGCTGCAACATCCGACCATTCCTGCATGTACATGCAATTGTTTCTCTGAGATTCTGCATGAAACCAGTTTATTTTTTGAACTGAATAACAGATTCCTAGAAGTTTATTTTGACATTTCCAAATAACACTATATATAATTTAACAATTTCAGGAATAGATTAGATTGCTTGCTATTCCATTAGAAACTCTGACTTCCAAGTGTGATTTTCAACAAGCGTTCATATGTTTAGCTAACCAAAGGGAAACAAAAGCATAGTGACAGGAAGTCAACACAGCAGAAAGTATGACAAAGGCTTACACTTCAAAAATGACTGGAAAGTAAATAATTTATAACCAAAGACTATCTATGCATAAAGAACTAAAGATCTGGGAGGTACAGCTTTGCAAAGTAAAAATGTCATATGGGGGGAGGGGGGGTTAAAACATTGCTTCAAACACAGTCCCTCTATCACTGTGCTTCAAAACATCATCTTAATTATTCAGCTCGGTGTACAAACACATAAAGTACAGAAATTGGATAATTAATGAAAACATTAGACAAAACAAGAATATGTAAGCAATATTTTGTTTTGTTTTTGAAAAATCATGATGTAGTGCACAGCCATACAGACTGTTTTAGTGGATAATAATATTTTAGGTTTGCAATGTCATATTCCTCCAGATATTCATCAAGTTTTCTTGAGAGGCGATTAGCTTAAGGAGGGGGCTGTGCAAAATGTTTTTTTCTCCACTTTGTTTTTGTGCTATTCTTTTTCTAGTGTAAAATATTTTTTCTCAAAGATGTAGGCGTGTCAAATTTGTTCATGTTTTTGATCTCTACAGGATTTTTTCAATAATATTTTCCTGTTAATTATTATTAAGAAGATGAAAGATTGTGGAGTGAGTGTGGGTGTGTACAAAAGGGTCAGCAAGAAGAACTATATAAGATAGCTGAAAATCATGAAATACCAGTTGAAAGATGTCACTTTTATTTGAGGGAAAACATAAAAAAAGGAACGTACAGTAACTCTACACACTTGGAACTTTCAAAATCTGTGTGCAAATGTAAAACTGATAAACATGCAAATGCTAAACCATTGCATCCATCAATACTGGTTAAACTTTTTTTTCCCCTTAACGTCCATAAATTCTGGTTCTTCAACTTCTTACGTTCCATTTATATAGTATTTCCTTTTTTTAAATTGTCATTATCTGCAAAAAATAATTCAGATTGCTATTAGCTTACAATGACCAGTTTTTAATTAAGACACTTTGTAATCAATTTTGGAAACAAAAATTGGTGATGTCTGTGTATTCTGGCATATTTCTGTCCTCACTAATAACAATGTGGATAAAATGACATCTTGTGATATGTCAATTTTTCCCCTGTGCAACTCAGATATACTTCCAAAAAGATGATACCCGGTACATTCTGATTGAAAAAATATAAATATCAAATAAAACAGAATAACATCAAATTGTTTCCTAACCGAATATATTAAGGGGTTGTGCCATATATACACCATGGAAGGTACTAACGGAAGGAGCCACGATGCCAATCAAGTGGCCACTTAAGCCTCTTAACTGGCTTATTTCCTTTTGTTTCAACCCAAATTAATCCTGATAAGGCCATTGTCTAGCTCATCTTTGATGTCCATGATAGTTTGCGATTGTTTACACAAGTAACGAGTTAGCGGAGTATGATACAACCCCGCCATTTTTTTAATGTGACTATAAAATATATGCGCATTATGAAATTACGGTCATCACACATGCGCACTGGGTTTGTTTAGGTGTAAAAGGTCAAAATACGTATTTCACAACTGGAAATTCAACTGATGAACGTTTGACTTCACAAATTTCCCATGTTTTAAATATTAGCAACTGTAACTAGAACAAGATTTCGAGTGCATACAACAACAATTCCTAAGGACTCCTAAACAATATTATCACAGAGAAAGTGTCTAGGCATGCTCTTCTTTCGATACTATCTTTTCTGTTGGTGTTCGCCGATGTCCGGTGGTCAAAAATGTCGACAGTTTCGGGCGCGAAACCCACGCACTGACAATAGTACCATTGCATAATGCAATCGTCACAAGCAATCCTTGATTAAGTCTCATTACATTACAAATACAAAATTCTTCAATCAATGTTATATCTGACAATTTTCCATTAAAGTTCGCCAAGATCTCCAGAAACAACAGCATTCAAACTAGACGTCATTTTCAATATTGTACATGCGAAGTTCGACTATCGCTTCCGAACATGCTCCGAATATTACCGAATGCTCGAGATTAGCATAACCCATTGTACAAAGGTGCTAAAAGCTAACAAGAACAATGTTTGTGAACAAACATTGACAAACGATCATGGGGTAAAGCTAAAACAATAGCGTCGTGGCTCCTTCCATTAGTACCTTCCATGTATACACACAGTTCATCTCTTGAGAGACTAGAACAGTACACAGTCCCTCTGTGGACAGTACATTGCTGTACTTGGGAACCTAATTTCTGAGAACAATAGGGGGATTTAACTTCCTACAAGAGACAAAAGAATGTTATGTAACAATGCAGCTGCATGATTTTGTCTTTCAAAGTAGGAAGTTGTGTACATACAAAATTATAGAGTCCCTCCACAATGGGAATGCCACCATGAATGTACAACTTCATCGATCCCCAGGTACTTTCACAAAATAAATAATTGTATTATAATTATGATCCAATACAATACCATATTTGCTCTAAAATTACATTTGTGGATACTAAATCATGAAAATATTACTTATTTCGACCATGGAAGATCCCTGTAATTTACCTAAGCGCATGTGCTGCTAATAGAGTAATTATGTTAAGTGTAATATTGTTTCTATATTTTTTTTTCAAAATCAAAAAAATGATATTAAAAATATAAAAACAGTTTAGTTTGAAAAGTGAAATAATGGTATTCAGATGGTTATGATTTAAGCATGACCTTAGAAAACAGGGTCATGCAACTTCTGTCTGAGACAATGTGCAATGTGGGTTATAACCTCGTGTATAATCTCATTAATACATATACATGTACCTAGAAGATTTATACATCTGAAACAGTTTTTACTAGTATTCCCATTAGTCAGTGTATAACAAGTGCACTATGCTATATCTGTTCTAAATATGATGAAAAATCCACTTGTTATAATGACACAAATTTCCACAGGTCATTGTTTACTTTTAGGCAGTTTTGTTTCCTTGCAGAGAAAACTTACCATTTTTGTTTCCCTTTCCTGATTTCATAGTGGAATAAAAATTGTTAATTTTTAGTTTCACTCGCATCAATAGAATGGACTTGTCTATTCAAGTTTTGATCAAATTTAATTTTTCTGATTATATTCCAACCACAAAATTGTCTCATTTTGTGTAGCTACACCCTGGCAGCCATGTTTGGCTTATGAAACAGGAGAAGATGTAACAGTGGTGTTGACATAGATTTATTATCAGTTTCTCTAAGGTGTTAATTTGGGTAGGGGGATTATAACTAAGGTTACATGAAAGGGGTAGCCACAGTAGCATGTCCCTGTTCTCTAAGGTCTATGATTTAAGTACCGTTATATAGACTAAATATTTTTTGTCCAAGTTGAGCAAGAGTACCCATGATCAATTTGGCTGACCCAGAAATGCCTAGGACATTCACTGACTGCATATTACACCTTCATTATATTTTGTTTAAGTCTCGCCCATTTGCCCCCTGTATCTTCAATAGTAGTGTTCATGCTACACAAAGTACGGGCTAAGATTTAAGCTAATCTCATATGTTTGAGTTCATGCACAGAAGGAAACAATGGTTAGCACGGGGTAAGGAACGCCCAAACTTATTAAGAATAGGCAAAATCTTCAGAAATTTTAACTATGAGTGCTCAGTAAGAGTAAGTAGGAAGGTTACTTCTACAGTTATAAAACAATACCAAAGCAAATTCAGAAAGTGCAAATTGCAGAATAACAGGAAGTAGCACAGTATCTCATCGTTGGTACATTTTTTCTTGAGTCAATCTCTCTATAGTTGCGTTCACGCACAGCTCCTTAGCACGGGCTAAGAGGTCAAATTCCTTAGCCCGTGCTAAGAAAACGTGCGTGAACGCTTAGCACGGGCTAAGGAATGCTAAGTACGGGTTAAATCTGATCCGAATTTAAGACGCGGTCTAGACCTTAGCACGGGCTAACGAAGTATGCGCGAACGCTTAGCCCAGGGCTAAGCGCCCTCTGCGGCGACCTTTGGGTGTGAAAATTGTCCCATGTTCGTATAACGACACTATTCCACCAGTCATAACTCCGCGCTCACTTCCACACTAATCGGGTCACTGTAGTAGAGCGTACAGCAGCTCCAATCGTAGACAAAATAAATTTGGTTCGCTGTCTACGACATGCATTAATAAAACGCTGTATTCTGTTACGCCCGTTGTATACTGTTTATGTGCATCCAAATAAGTGGTCCGTCTTCTCTCGCGTTCCTGTGCACGTCGCTTCAAAATTAGAACGAAACATGCCAGCAGCAGAAATAGAACCTCGCGCGTGTCATTCATTTTTCGTTCGTAAATAGCAGCTTACCAAAGGTCACTGACTAATGGCACCCCTTTAGCCCGTGCTAACGACTGGCCCTCCCTTTGCGTGGACGCAATTGGGTCTAGCCGAAATGCAAATATGCTAGATAAGCCTAAATCAGCTTAAATCTTAGCCCGTACTTCGTGTAACGTGAACACAACTTATATGTGTTAGCGTTGATTGTCATGCAGGAAATGGCACACCAAAATAAAAAGTTATGAATATAGTAGTAAATCTACTAAATGAACATTAAATACAATGTTTTTTTTAGCCGAGCTAAGCGTTCATGCATGTTTTGTTTTGCCTGTGCTAAGGCTTTGGACCAACCAGATTTACTCTGTACCTAGTATTTCTTAGCCTGTATTCATGCACATTTTTTTAGCACAGGGTAACGTATTGGACCTCTTAGCCTTTGCTAAAGAGCTCTACGTGAATCTACGAATAAGTGTCTTCTGTTTATTCCTACCTTAGATGCATACATTAAGGTTCACTTCCCCTTTATATCGATCTCTACAACTCATTCAAATCAAATCAAAGATGAGCAAAGAATATTAGATTTAATTGAAATTTAGTTTAAATCCATGCTAAATTAAAAGTTATTTTGAGTATGAGTTTTACTTTTTTCTTTTGTGCGCAAAGAAAAATGAACTGTTGCACACTGTAGGCATATATCATCTATACTAGTTTACAGGAAAAAGGGATTCTGTATGGTATTTGATGTTATGGGCATAATATATACATGTATAGTTAATACATGATTACTAAATTAGATTTCCCAGTGTACAGTACACTATTGCTGGTATTGTCTGAAGAGAAAAAAAAAACAATATACATAGTCTTCAAAAATTTAAAAAAACAAACATTTTGCAGTCAGTTAAATTATTTTATTAAAATAATTTGAAAACATTGCCATGAATGGAAACAAATTTACGTTGATGTTTTTTGCAGATTTCAGGAGCTCGAAATAACCTTTGTTTATACTTTTCTTGTATTAACAAACATAGGAGCTAATCCTCATTAACACCTACTTGAGCTTGTTGTTTGACAATTATGAATAATAATGAAGCATTACTTACACAGTGTGCCATGACTGAACAAAAACGAAAGCCCCAAAAGACTATCCTGCTACATAAACAACAACAAAAGTATCTAATATTGTATTGAAGTCATTGTCAAATGGTAAAATAATTACAAATTCATACCTTGATGTGCCAGTTGCAGTACTGCAATCGTCCTATGATTCAACACCATCTAAATACTCCGCAGGTTATGCAGTCCACCAGCAGTCACTGGCATCAGCGTTACTATGAAATTTCACTGGGGATCGAGGCAATATTCGCGAAATTTCATTTAAGTGTACTTGGAAGTGCCAGTGAAACTTGGGAAAAATAAATTCCCACACGTATATTGAGGCTCTTTTCTGGGCCATTATATTTAGAGACATGAACAAAAATACTGGTCATTTTATGTATGTAATGAAAAATAAAATGACCATTATACTGCCCATAAAAAAAAAATGTTCATCAACTCCATCATTCAAAAAGCAATTGTAATTATTCTGACCAGTATAAAAAACATGGGTCATTAAAACCACCATTTTAAAAACACTGGTAAATATTTTGGTCACTTAAAAAATTCTGGTCAATACTCTGGCCATTAAGAAAATAGTGGCCATTATAATGGCCAGAAGTGACTTTTTAAAGGGGTCTGAGGGGTGTAAAAACAGTGTTAAAGTGAAATGAAGAATTATTATAACCTTCTCACTAACCTAAAAGCACAAATAAATATTCAAAAGTTTTGAAAATTAAAACTTTCCGAAACGCGACGGAATTTCCGAAAGTAATCCGGACGCTGTTTGAAACAAATATATAGAGAATAGAACATGTCAATTAGAACACCAGCCCAGATAGGAATGCTGAAACAAATATATAGAGAATAGAACATGTCAATTAGAACACCAGCCCAGATAGGAATGCTGAAACAAATATATAGAGAATAGAACATGTCAATTAGAACACCAGCCCAGATAGGAATGCTGAAACAAATATATAGAGAATAGAACATGTCAATTAGAACATCAGCCCAGATAGGAATGCTGAAACAAATATATAGAGAATAGAACATGTCAATTAGAACACCAGCCCAGATAGGAATGCTGAAACAAATATATAGAGAATAGAACATGTCAAGTGTCTAGAAGTAAAGCTCTGTAATCCACAGCATTGTACCATGAGAAATGTAGTTTGAATAGTCCACTAATATTTGTCAATGAATAGTTGAATAGTATATGCACATTACCACTGTCTGTCTTGAAAAGACGTGCAGTAAATGTATTAATTATTCACTGGATTTTAATTTTGCTATTTTAACTGATATTTAAAATCTGATAAATAAAATTCACAAGACATGTAAAATAACAATAATTCAGTGTTTTACTAGAAAATTCATAAACTAATAACCCAGTCGATATGCTCAGAATATCAAAATAGTGATATTAAATGCCAGTGATATTTTCAACTTTTCTTGAAAACTACGACCCTAATTGAGGTGCACATACTTTTTGTGAACAATTTGTTTTGAAGAATTTCTGTTTTTGTGGGTTAACTGTGTTTTGTCCTATTAGTGTGCATTACTTAATTTGACCACCACAATGTTCTTGTAGGACAGCGGAGCTATTTTGACCATCACTTGTCTTATTTATATATGGAATATATATATGAAGTATACACATAATATGCATCAAAGCTATTGGTGAAAACTTATGGAATCATGACTTACGCATTATTGGAAAGTAAATTAATAGCGATAGCAGAGCCTACCACTTCTTGGATGTCACTACCAATAATAGCTATTTCTATCATTAACCACAGTACAATACGTGGTATTATGGGATATTCCCGACGACATACTTCAGCTAAGTGATAACCTGGCAAATAGAAATTATTCAAAAGATTAAACATGTTTTTTGGTTATTTTCTCAATTAATATTACTGTAATTGTTTGGCATAAAATGAAGTCATACAAAATCTAGCCAAATGCAAGCATAGCATGTTCTAACAATAGAAATAATTCACATATTAATAATCTTTCTTGTTAAAAGTTCAAGCATATACTATCTCTGTGGCCAATTATAATAAAACCTCTGCAGAGAGTGAACTATTAATTGTGGTATAATAAAGGACTACCGGTAATTGTAGCCATGTACTGTAAAAGCATTTATGTTCACAATATGTCTAACAGATCAGACATATGTTAGCAAACTGTGTTTACTAATGCATTTTTAATAATTTATGTGGTTGTATATTTTTCAGATTAGTTAAATATAGTTATAAATTACCTGTAACACATCCAAGCCTGGCAGCTAACAATTGTAATAACAGTCCTAGGAATGTGGACCACATCAAAACCCATAGCAACTGTGATAAACAAATAAAAACATAATCCATAAACTATGCAGCAATATTTGAATATCCAAATCCAAGCCTAGATTGGGAAAGACAATGAGTCGCAAGATGAGGCAGGGAGAACTTAGAAAAGAGGGATGTAGAAAGACGGAAAGAGGTAGAGAGAAAGTTAAATAGATCAAGAGGGTAAGGAGGGAGATTGAAAGACAGAAAGAGGTAGAGAGAAAGTTAAAAAGATCAAGAGGGTAAGGCGGGAGGTAGAAAGACAGAGAAAGGTAGAGTGAAAGTTAAAAAGATCAAGAGGGTAAGGAGGGAGGTAGAAAGACAGAAAGAGGTAGAGTGAAAGTTAAAAAGATCAAGAGGGTAAGGAGGGAGGTAGAAAGACAGAAAGAGGTAGAGTGAAAGTTAAAAAGATCAAGAGGGTAAGGAGGGAGGTAGAAAGACAGAGAAAGGTAGAGTGAAAGTTAAAAAAAGATCAAAAGGGTAAGGAGGGAGGTAGAAAGACAGAGAGAGGTAGAGTGAAAATTAAAAAGATCAAGAGGGTAAGGAGGGAGGTGAGAAGATGGAGATATCCTACCCTGTATTCAGCAATCGCACCGGATTGTAAATCGGACTCGATATTTCCCGGATCAAGATATGCTATACTCATCAAAAATCCTGGACCAGTAAATGCCCATAGTTTACGGAAACTAAATGATGTCTGAAAAAAAAGTATAAACACACATTATAGTTTTCAACAGCACTGGTAAAAACCTTGAAGACAAATTTCAATTCTATATTAATGGAACACAACTTGAATGTGTGAATTTTTATAACTACCTTGGCATCACTTTCCAATCAAATGGGAAATTTAGTGCAGCCACAGCAAGGTTATATGAAAAAGCTCACAAAGCATCATTTAAAATGTATAAAATGCTTTGGGATTCAAATGAATGCCATTCAGTGACTCTAGCCTGTAAACTGTTTGATTCTGTTATTAAACCAGTTATTCTTTATGGGTCAGAAGTTTGGGGTAGTTTTCTGACTAATCTATTTAGTGGAACTGGCAATAGCAAATCAGAGATTGATAATACTGTTTTTGTATCAAAGCTATTCTCTGACAAAATATTACCAGAAAAACTTCATATAAAGTTTTGTAAGAGAGTTTTGGGAGTACATAGGAAGGCATCGAATATTGCTTGTAGAGGTGAACTAGGTCGTTTCCCACTTGTGATTGATGTTTGTACTACTGTCATAAAATTTTATCAAAGGTTGTCATGTAAGAAAACAAACAACATAATTATCGAAGCTGCTTTTAAAGAAAGTAGTGGGTTTAAATACGATCCCTGGTATAAATTTGTCCAAAAACTTCTACATATTACAAATATGACAAACACGGATACTAATCAGACAAATTTTTGCAATCTGTTTAAAGAAAGGTTAAACCGAATTTACTCAACAAATGTGGAAAGTCAGTTGAACAAAACTGGTCATAATAAACTAAGTACTTATAAAACATTCAAAAATAATTATAAATTTGAAAAATACTTGGATGATATAAAAAACAAAAAACACAGACTAGCATTAACCAAATTTCGTATTTCAGCCCACTTCTTGCCAATTGAAATAGGTCGTCACAGGGGAATAAATAAAATTGACAGGGTATGTAACAAATGTGACTCTAAGGATGTGGGTGATGAAAAACATTACTTTTTTCATTGTGACAGTTTTTCAGAACACAGAAAAAAATTCCTCTATACATTGTTCAAATACTCACCTGACTATCAAACATTACCAAATGGAGAATTGTTTATTAATGTTTTCTCTAGTGTAGACAAATATATTTGTAGTATTTTTGTTAATTTTGTTTTTCAGATTTTAAAATTATTTTAGATTAGTTGTGATACTGTATGTTTCTTACGTTGGACTTTACTCAAGCATTGTTTTTGTGTACGTTCCAAATATAATATCCTATCCTATCCTATCCTATCCTATCCACTCTCAACCATATGTTTTCACTTTAATCTGAGACTTCTGAAAGAATAGCAGACAGTCTATGTCTTTGACATTTTCACACCAAAGCCTACTTTTTTCACAGAATAAACCTATATTTTTTATTACATGAATCTTCTTCAAAAATACTGTGTATCTATGTACAGCAGTGATTTCATCTTTTTGTCTCTATCAGTCATTCTGATGTCATCTTTTTCTTGTATGTCATTCACCATACATGAAGGACTTCATTAATCAACTACTGGTTGTGTTTATATGAGATATAGTTTATGACCATTGGATTATTCAGGACAATATGCACAATTTTACACATATTGAATATACTTTTTATTGAATACTTACATTTTGTGATTCTGGGATAACAATTGTAGCAGGTGATATCTCAAATCCCTTTTCATTGTCTCTATCATCCTTACACGAAGATTCATCGTTCTTTTGAACTTGGTGGTCACTGTCACTAACATTCACTGAATAGTTTTTATGATATAATGGTGACTCTGGGTCAGCGTCAGCTAACAATGGTTTTCTTTCTTCCATACTTCTGCTGTTTGTTTACTTTTAATGTTTAACCTTCCAGGGAGACTAGACTAACCTTTATAATAAATGTACAAGAGAGTAAAAACAATGTCACAAGAATAAATAAGAATAATGACAGCTGTCATGAACTTTAAATAAAAAAAATATATTATATATAATATAGATGAATATCAGACAAATTTTCGTTCATTTAACAAATCAAAGAAATAACTGTGTCCTGAAAAGTATTGGAGGCATATTAAAAAATAAATTCAAATGTTAAGAATAGATTGTCAAGCTTTGCGTCTAATATTTGTCTGCTATTTGAGATGCACAGCATTAAAGTTATGTGATTGTATTGAAGATTATAATACTCACAGAATATAAAAATAAGTTAAATTTAAATCTAGATTTTTTGGGACATCAGAAATTGGCTAGTAGCATTCACACACAGCTCCTTAGCAGAGGCTAAGAGGTCAAAACTGTTAACCTGTGCTAAGAAAATGTGCGTGAATGCCAAAAATGGGGTAAGAAATATGTATGGGTTAAATCTGATTTGTTTTCAAGATCAGTCCATATCATTAGCACTGGCAAACGTAGTGTGTGTGAACACTTAGCTTGGGCTAAGCACCCAAACCATCATTGTATTCAATGTCGGTTTGTATTAAGATTTACTATTATATTCATAACTACATTTACTTTGGTAAGCCATTTCTGACATGACAATCAACGCAAGCACACCCAGGTACATTGTTCTTGAGAAAAAAAAATTATGAAATGACTGATGATGATAGTAAAAATAACTAAAAATATGTATATTCTCAACAAGTTTAGGTGTTCCTTAGCCCATGCTAACTGCCGTTTCTTCTTGTGTGTGAACACAAGTGGGTCTAGCAAATAAGCAAACATATGAGATTATCTCAAATCTTAGCCTTAGATAGTAAACACAACTAATAAAATTTAGAAAGTTAATAGTTGCATTCATGCACAGCTCCTTAGCACGGGCTAAGAGGTCAAGTTCCTTAGCCCGTGCGAAGAAAACATGTGTGAACACTTAGCATGGGTTTAGGAATGCTACATGTAAGTATGGGTAAAATCTGATCTGATTTTAAGACGCGGTCCAGACCCTTAGCAGGGAAAGTGTGCGTGAACGCTTAGCCCAGGGCTAAGCACCCTCTGTGGCAACATTTGGGTGTGAATATTATGCACGTGATCAAATATATTTCCAAAAAGGCAACCAAGCTCAGTGTGTACGAAACTTTGTTCCCCCACAAAAACTGGAGCAACGAAGAGGCAAACGCTTTACTGAATATATGGAAAGACAGCAAAATCTTGAACACAACAAATGCTTACCAGGATATGCAAGCTAAATTAGAAGTGATGGGATTTTTCGAAATGGCGGCTTAACAAGCGTAACCTTAGCCCGTGCTAAAGACTGGCCCTCCCAGTGCGTGGACACAATTGGCTCTAGCTGAAATGCAAACATGTGAGACAGTAGACTGTACTTTGTGTAGCGTGAACACTACTAATATAATATTCATGGTTTTCAGCATTAGCGCAAGGCACTTATATACCAAGTCTTATTGAAATACAATAATTGTTTTTTGCGATATAGATGGAATATTGGTTAATTATTATGCAAAATAGGTAATTAATATTTAGGTAATTAACAGATTTCAACTCAAAACTAATCAGAATACAACATTGCCATGATGTATTCCAGGAATAAAAAGATGTATAATAATAAGGTTATTACTAGTATGAGGATACTGCAAAGTATCAACTCAGACAGTATGCGGTTGCATCGACCTTCGCTGCGCGTCGGTTGATACTCCTGCTGTACTGTCCTCGTGCATACTTTGCAGTATCCTCATATTATTGTTATAATATTTACAAGTGCAGGATATAATAATTTCAGGTATTGTTAGATATTCAAGACATCTGTATTATCTCTATGCTGTAGCAAAGGGTTATTTAAAGTCATTTCCACCAGATGCCAGATGTACTCTGATAAAAAAGAGCACTGAAATGCAATGCTGACTCCATCAAAGATAACAATAAAAAAATATAAAAATTAAAACAAACCATATGGGCTATACCTAGGCCTACATTGGTTTAATCAGATTATCACAAATTACAATCTCTGTGTTTAGTTTTTAGCATTTATAAGCAGCGAAATGGATACATGGGATAAACAGGATACCAAAGTCATCAGCTTAAAATATCAGATTTATTAAAGCGGGAAAGTCATCACCTGCGTATGCGTCAAATGGCCATAGCGTGTCATTGTTTACAAACAACGCTTGGAACTCAATTCCCGCACGAGCGCAGATGACATCCCTCCCGCTTTAAACTCTTGTAATAAATGTATGTTATTCCATGCTTTTACTCATGTAGTAATTATCATATGTTTCATGCCAAAATAATTACTATACTCATTAAACAAATCTAATATTGTAGGCAGGGATTGCATTAGCATTTTTGTGTAGGGAGTCCCAATGAGAAAATGAAAATGAATTAAAAGTATATCATGTGTGTTTTTAATATAAATACCCAGTAGGACTTTTTCACACAGGACACAGCATGTGTTTGAATTTTGTATAAATAAACAAATGTATTTTACACATGTTGAACACATTACGTGTCCCATATTGAACAGGACGTGGCATGATAAAACATGGGTCCCTCACTAATATTGGGGTCCGGGAAGCAAAATATGGGATTAACGCAATCACAATTGTAGGGTCACTTATATGAGTCACTTTTTATATGCCTAAATCAAATCCATAATTATTATCAACAAGCGTGGTGTGAATATATAGTGTTTTAGCAGTTACAGAAATATTATATGCATTCATGTGACTCACTATACTGAGAACCAGACATGGATAGAGTTCATTATCACCAAACCCATTAATGCAATTGAGACACTGTATACTTGAATTTACTGCAACAAATGTTAGGGCAACATTACAAAAGAGGGTTTGAGGTCCCCCTGGCCGGTAATCTTTTTTTCAGGGACAGTGCTTCTTCCCCCGGGCTTCTTCCCCGACTTTAATACAGGCCTGGCTGTCCAGTTCAGATTTTATTTGAGTTTAGCACACTAGTTGGCCGAATGATTCTGTGGAAATAAGTAGAGGGCGGAGAGACTGTGGATAACAAAGGGGTATATGGTTAAATGCACTTACTTGTTTCAAATTCTTGTGAGGGGGTTGAGGAACGGTTGTACAAATCAGCTGTAACTATAACAACGATCTCTTAATACATGTATTACTAGCTGACGTCCTCGTATGTAACGTGGCGATTATGTAGGTGCGATGTCGAATACAGTGATTCTGTAGGTGTAGTTTGTCTATTAATGTATTTATGTTGTTTCAGATCGAAGGGAATGAGATCAAACGAGGCTACCGTCGTGTATATTTCCATTGCGTTGCCATGAATATCCAATGCTCGTTACCACAATATCATAAATTTTCTGTAAACGTCAGCTGCCAGTGCACCGCAGTGTATACAGTAAAAATTATTCAACTTGACCTTTCAACTCAAAGGTCACACTCAGAATGCAGTGCAAGCAAATGCCAGCTGTATTTATAGTCTCACGCAACGAATCAAGCAATGACCATTTGAACCATTGCAAAAACCAATGAAATTTTTTATTTATTTTTTTTTCGCAGGGGCGCCCTGTTTGAGGGCGTGTATCACCTGGGTCAAAGGTGAGACTGACATGTGGTGTTTTGTTCACGTGTGTTTATTCTGTGTGTGTTTGTATGTTCTCTTCTTTGTGTTTTTCCAGTGATTTCTCTAGATGCAATTCAAATACAAATGTCTTGTTTACCTGAATTTGAGGGTTTTTTTTTATATGGTTGATTACTGGCATGTTGATTTCCGATTTTTGAGCCATGTTTTCATCTTAGTTTATCATTTTCATATAGCAATTTATTTCGTTTATGGGATTTCAATCACAGGGAGCCCAGAAACTATAATCAACTGTAATACGCAGTCTCTATGAGCGCGCGGGGGGGGGGGGGGGGGGGGGGTTATCGGCTGGTTCGGCTGGGTTCTAGTGTAAGAAATAGAAATATTTCTTACACTAGATACCAGCCGATAACCCCCCCCCCCCCGCTCATAAACACTGCGTACTACAGTTGATTATAGTTCCTGGGCTCCCTGTGGTTTCAATTAGTGGTATGAGCCCTAATGAATTGACTTTCAATCTGGGTGATGAACGAAAAAGCTCATCCACTCAGTTTTGTACTAATCTGCCTTTTCCTTGATAAATTTGCTGTAATTATTTGCAATGTGTTGAATATTTGTTCTAATTTTAGATTTATGCTGTTATTGATCTGTAGGATTTCTTCAATAGTATTTTTTTTCAAGTCTGCCAACGCCCCGAGATTCTAATGGCCAACCCCTCACACCACTTTTTAGTTGTCTGAGATTGGCCAAACGTTGTTATGTCTGTCGTAATTTTTATGCAAATTAATATAAGTCACATAGAGGGTGATGACCATCTTGATATCTTGCGTCTGCTTATTACAGCCAAAACAAAGTCAGCTTGGACATTCAGTTGTGAGACATGACAAAATAAACAGTGCCAGCGATAGATTTTGCGAATGAAAGAACAAAACAAACGCAATCAAAGGCGCCGACCACGCGCGTTGGAAATAAATAGAACGCGTCGCGATGAGAAATCTCACCTGCATCTATCACTCACGCAAAGGTACACATATGCTATTTCCGTATATTGAATACGTTGGCAACGGAAAAGACAAGTTTAAATCATCTTTGTATTAACACAACGTGAAAGCAACAGTCTCACACTGAATATATGTTTATCAATTATCAAACTAAACATTCAATGAAGCGGACTGCGACGGTTAAGACGAAAAGACAAGGCTACGACGAAAAACATGTGACAGTGCGATTATGCTCGTCTACTACACGCCCGGGAACTACACGTTCAAGTATCCAACTTCCCAATACAAAACATGATTAGTATCAGCAATAAATTCTAGTACTGCCTGGATAATTGCGTATTATTAGTTGACATCAGACATATCCCTGTACAGGATTTTTTGAACAATGTCTCAAATTTCCGAAAGAATATTCAAATAAGTTGGGGCGAAAAATCAGCTAAACAGTTTACCACCACAGTTGTGGTGAATTGGCGAGTTATCAACGAAGACGACCGGACGTCTCCGGTCATGAGCTGGCTGGTTCGAATTTGTCCACTTTTACAGTGATGAATATTGCGTTCAAGTTGAGTTACTAGTAATTACAAGCCTGATTTACATTTTTCTTGTGGTGTTTTTCGTCAATGTATTAATTATAAGTGCATTGGGAAATAGCATAATTATATTGTGTGAGTGAAAGACGCTGATGAGAATGTGTCACAACGCGTTCTATTTATTTCCAACGCGCGTGGTCGGCGCCTCTAATTGCGTTTATTTTGTATTTTTATTTTCGAAATGTATCACTGGCTACGGTTTTTTTTGTTATGTCTCGCAACTGAACGTCCAAGCTGACCTTGTTTTGGCTGTAAGTACAAAACTACACTACTATAATGGGAATTTATGGAGAAATGGGCAGATTAAAAATATTCGTGTTAATTAATACATCATTTCATGGTTGATATAGGAAGAAACATTAGTAAATAATTAGTAAATAAACAACTAAAAACAAAATAATTAATGCAATAAAATCTCAGTCACTTGTGACGCAAACTATGACTATTATAAAAGTTGGATATATATATACCGGTACCATTGCCCCCTTGGAATTGGCAAGGTAGGATCACCTACCGTTAACCCCGGCCGTTAACGATATTATACGATGTAAACACCTCGATGCATCGGTGATATAATGACCCGTAATCCCGAAATACCAACTACCTGAATAAAACTAAGCAGAAAAGTGAAATTATTCGTCAGAACAACTTTCGGGACCTCACCTTCATGTACCATTCATCAGCTGCGCGTCATACAAACAAAGAGCGCGTACACGGTAATATTACTGCTAACTGCTAAAGAGAGCAATGACCCCCCCCCCCCCACCACCACCACCACTCACAGACTTTAACGGCAAGGAATGTGTTTCCCGTCATGCAATTTTCAAATGAAAACATCGACGCATTCAACAGATAAGATTGACGCACAATCCCTGTCTGGTGACGGCATTTATGTTTTATATCATCTGAAGAGATTCATTTTCAATTATGTATATTGCACGAAATACACTTTTTACTTGTTTAGCTAGCTATTGTTTATTTATACAACAGACTATATTGTATTATTTTCAAGATCCCAATAAGGATATGAAATCAATAAAGTTATTTACTTACTTACACAAGTCGGGTTTTGAATCAGAAACATTCTACGTACACATAACATCAGCGAAATAAGGTCCTACACGTAAAATATTGACAAAAGACAAAACTTGACCAATATGCCAGTCATGTATATAACGACATCGACTGAACATTTACCAAAAAAAAAACAGGATGTTAATCGGTAAATATTTCATTTCGCTAAATGCAGATATCATATCTGAAATCAGCGAACCAATGTTCCTAATGGTATAATATTCACATCTGTTGACAAAACTTGAACAGTATATTCCCTTTTTATATGATTCATATATAGGAATATTTATAGTTGCATTTTATATTTAAAATGATGCGCTTGCAATTAGTTTGAAAATATTTTAGTTTTTGTTTTTAGTTTTGTTGAACAGCCACACTTCCTCACAATATGGCACTCAAAACACAGTAAAAGTCGATAATTAAAAACTATTGTGGTTGGCTCTTCGAGTTTCGATTTTCGAGCGGCAATCTTTTCTGTTTAGCGCGTCAACATTTTCGTTTGAAAAGTTGCTTAACATCTGAAGCAATGATGATAATAATAATAATAATAATAATAATAATAATAATAATAATAATAATAATAATAGATAAAAGTGATCAAAAGTCCCAAATTTCGCAGAAAAATAGCATGACGAGAATTGACACAAGTATAACTACAGATCCATGTGAGCAAATTGCATGACCGGTGATTGGATGTGGTGTTAGACAAGATACCTTTATTTGTTTTATAAATCCACGAATGTCTTGTGTGTACTCAGAATAGCTGGATTTCAGGCTAGCGCGGCAGGTGTAAGCCACGAGTGAAAACTTGCTGAGGAGATTGACAGGCAGGTCGCTAGTCAGTATGCGTTGGTCACGCCACGGACGACACAGTTGAATGAATCTATAAGTTGCAAAATACTCAACAGAATTTTGTTTTGAGCTACCGAAATTGTAATTAGTAGGTACCCTGATTTTGAGTGTGGGGTGTTGCAATACGTACTGGGTTAATGATTTTTTTAATTGGTAAAAACTGGTAATATATTCGAATGAATATTTATACGAGGGAATGTAAAGTGGTAGTAGAAATACAGAATGAGGTAGGTTTAAGTATAGTCTCTATTTAGTGAGATAGATCCAGATTCTGGCTGTAAAGAACTCTGGCGTTGCTGGAACATTTTTGGGAAACAAATTACTGGTACTAATATTTTTCTTTTATTTCACGATACCGTCACCACCGAGGAAGATTCACATAGAGTACTCACATATGTGACCTTGAATATAATCACAGTAATTTTGTTTAACAAGTCCAAGTTCAGTGCAATCACGGTTACTAACTAGTAACCGTGGTGCAACAGATATAACTAATGAATTGACTGATCGGAGTCACGTGACCATTGCGACTGAAACAGCGGTGAATGGTCACTGATTAGAGTGCTAAGTAGTAAATGGTACACAGCTGTAAGATTAAACACCCCATACTTAAATTATTCCAGCATCCCCATAAAATGGGTGTACATATAGATATTTATTATACATTCGAAAATTATGTTGTCATGGTGACAGCTATTTTATCTGGCACAATTATATGAATGTTCTCTTAACTTGATATCGGTGTTGAAGATATCTTCCAATACAATTATTCATTATTTTATTTTTGGAATATATTTATTGGCGCAGACTACCAGATGTTACCCCGTTGTAGCAGATGTGAACACTTGACACATTTTTAAAGGGTTTATTTTTTAAATATTTTCAAAATTGTCTATAGTTCCAATCAGAATTGTTGAATTCATTAAACCATGATTAAAATTGTCATTATCTTCCGAACCGCTGTGAGTGTCACCATCGCTGTCACACATCTCTTCAATACTAGCTACTGTGCGGTACCTCTAAACCATAAAGCTCATATTTATATATTGTGGGCTTAATTTGGAAGACTATTTTGTTCCAATAAAGGTACAAGTTTCAAAACTGACGTGAATACCAACAGTTTGCAATTGTCATGTACCCTGATCATGTGTATGACACTCACGCGAGAGAGAATATGTTTTTCTGTAGAATGAGGCACATATAGGAACTGTCACAAGAGAGCGTGGAAAACAGGATAGCGATGATTGTGGAAGCACAGTCAGCTGGCGCACGCGGGATAATAAATAAATGCGATATTTCCTATATGGGGGGGGGGTCATCTTGAATGCGGCATAAAACTAAATAAGAGACATGTTGTGAAACGCGTTTTTTCAGAATCCTACAAATCAGGACAAAATGCCAATCTTTCATAGAAATACGATCCGTTGGGGTAATATTTAGCCAACTGATAACAAAATTCGGTACTGATATTGATAAAGATTTCAGTGAAGTCGTTAAATGGTGGCGAAGTGGTGTCAAGCTAACAAACTTACAATAAGTGTGGAAAAAACTAACTATAAGATCATACAAACTCCACAAAAACTTAACAGTTGGAAGGTTTCTAGACGTTGACGGTTCGCCTCTAGGGGTAAGCATTGATCCATCAATGATATGGAAAACTCACATTGAAAAAGTTAAGAATATTATCAGCCCTAAAGTAGGCATAATTTCTCGCATTTGCCACTATGTCCCTAAATCAATACTAATACTTCTATATAACACACTAATTCTGACACACGCCACTATGTCCCCAAATCAATACTAATCCTTCTATATAACACACTAATTCTGACACACGCCACTATGTCCCTAAATCAATACTAATCCTTCTATATAACACACTAATTCTGACACACGCCACTATGTCCCTAAATCAATACTAATCCTTCTATATAACACACTAATTCTGACACACGCCACTATGTCCCTAAATCAATACTAATCCTTCTATATAACACACTAATTCTGACACACGCCACTATGTCCCTAAATCAATACTAATCCTTCTATATAACACACTAATTCTGACACACGCCACTATGTCCCTAAATCAATACTAATCCTTCTATATAACACACTAATTCTGACACACGCCACTATGTCCCTAAATCAATACTAATCCTTCTATATAACACACTAATTCTGACACACGCCACTATGTCCCTAAATCAATACTAATCCTTCTATATAACACACTAATTCTGACACATTTAACCTACTGTATTGAAATTTGGGGGAATACATGTCCTACATTGCTGGAACCAATACTTCGTTTAAAAAAAAAAATGTAGCTAGACTAATCACATTTTCAGACTTTTGTGCACCTTCTGCACATATCTTTCATCAACTCGGCATACTAGATACTTATAAACTTTGCAAACTTCACACATGTCTATATTTGACCTTAAACATAATCGCTTTGCCAATAATCTGAGTCACTGCTTTGATGATCTGTCTCATAGCTATCCGACGAAGTCAATATTCCAAAGCAAATTTGCAATTCCAAAAGTTAACCTGACCATTTCTCAGCATGATCTAAAATTTGCATCTATTAAACATTGGAACTCACTCCTACCCTCCTTTAAAATATCCCATAATAAAACACACTTCAAAAACACGTTAAAGCATTACCTACTACAAAATTAAAATTTTTACCTTTTCAATATGTTTTTTACACATCAAATTTGTTATTTTCCTCCTTCTATAAGTTGTATATTACTATTCTTGGATGTCCTACCTATCAAACTCCATTTTAATTGAATTATTCTAATCACTGTTTAACCATTTAACCAGTTTTATTACCATAATATCATACAATAAGTTGGTTCTTGGACTAGATTAATTCAGACGAACTATTTTCCTTGGACCAAACCGGAAAATTTCAAACATTCTTTTTTTCTTTATTCTCACATTGTTTGTTTTCTGTTGTCATATATTTTCTGGCGAAATAAATCAAATCAAATCATATCAACAGCCTACAATGTGAGATATGGCATATCTCCTCACTGTATCAACAGCCAACAATGTGAGATATGGAATATCTCCACACTGTATCAACAGCCAACAATGTAAGATATGGCATATCTCCACCCTGTATCAACAGCCAACAATGTGAGATATAGCATATCTCCATACTGTATCAACAACAGCCAACAATGTGAGATATGGCATATCTCCACACTGTATCAACAGCCAACAATGTGAGATATGGCATATCTCCACCCTGTATCAACAGCCAACAATGTGAGATATGGCATATCTCCACACTGTATCAACAACAGCCAACAATGTGAGATATGGCATATCTCCACACTGTATCAACAGCCAACAATGTGAGATATGGAATATCTCCACCCTGTATCAACAGCCAACAATGTGAGATATGGCATATCTCCACACTGTATCAACAGCCAACAATGTGAGATATGGCATATCCCCACACTGTATCAACAACAGCCAACAATGTGAGATATGGCATATCTCCACCCTGTATCAACAGCCAATAATGTGAGATATGGCATATCTCCACCCTGTATCAACAGCCAACAATGTGAGATATGGCATATCTCCACCCTGTATTAACAGCCAACAATGTGAGATATGGCATATCTCCACCCTGTATCAACAGCCAACAATGTGATATATGGCATATCTCCACACTGTATCAACAGCCAACAATGTGAGATATGGCATATCTCCAGACTGTATCAACAGCCAACAATGTGAGATATGGCATATCTCCACACTGTATCAACAGCCAACAATGTGAGATATGGCATATCTCCACACTGTATCAACAGCCAACAATGTGAGATATGGCATATCTCCATCCTGTATCAACAGCCAACAATGTGAGATATGGCATATCTCCACCCTGTATCATCAACAGCCAACAATGTGAGATATGGCATATCTCCACACTGTATCAACAACAGCCAACAATGTGAGATATGGCATATCTCCACACTGTATCAACAGCCAACAATGTGAGATATGGCATATCTCCACCCTGTATCAACAGCCAACAATGTGAGATATGACATATCTCCACCCTGTATCAACAGCCAATAATGTGAGATATGGCATATCTCCACCCTGTATCAACAGCCAACAATGTGAGATATGGCATATCTCCACACTGTATCAACAGCCAACAATGTGAGATATGGCATATCTCCACCCTGTATTAACAGCCAACAATGTGAGATATGGCATATCTCCACACTGTATCAACAGCCAACAATGTGAGATATGACATATCTCCACACTGTATCAACAGCCAACAATGTGAGATATGGCATATCTCCACCCTGTATCAACAGCCAACAATGTGAGATATGGCATATCTCCACCCTGTATTAACAGCCAATAATGTGAGATATGGCATATCTCCACCCTGTATCAACAGCCAACAATGTGAGATATGGCATATCTCCACCCTGTATCAACAGCCAACAATGTGAGATATGGCATATCCCCACCCTGTATCAACAGCCAACAATGTGAGATATGGCATATCTCCACCCTGTATCAACAACAGCCAACAATGTGAGATATGGCATATCCCCACCCTGTATCAACAGCCAATAATGTGAGATATGGCATATCTCCACCCTATATCAACAACAGCCAACAATGTGAGATATGGCATATCTCCACACTGTATCAACAGCCAACAATGTGAGATATGGCATATCTCCACACTGTATCAACAGCCAACAATGTGAGATATGGCATATCTCCACACTGTATCAACAGCCAACAATGTGAGATATGGCATATCTCCACCCTGTATCAACAGCCAATAATGTGAGATATGGCATATCTCCACCCTGTATCAACAGCCAATAATGTGAGATATGGCATATCTCCACCCTGTATCAACAACAGCCAACAATGTGAGATATGGCATATCTCCACCCTGTATCAACAGCCAACAATGTGAGATATGGCATATCTCCACACTGTATCAACAGCCAACAATGTGAGATATGGAATATCTCCACCCTGTATCAACAGCCAACAATGTGAGATATGGAATATCTCCACCCTGTATCAACAGCCAATAATGTGAGATATGGCATATCTCCACCCTGTATCAACAGCCAATAATGTGAGATATGGCATATCTCCACCCTGTATCAACAACAGCCAACAATGTGAGATATGGCATATCTCCACCCTGTATCAACAGCCAATAATGTGAGATATGGCATATCTCCACCCTGTATCAACAACAGCCAACAATGTGAGATATGGCATATCTCCACACTGTATCAACAGCCAACAATGTGAGATAAGGCATATCTCCACACTGTATCAACAGCCAACAATGTGAGATATGGCATATCTCCACACTGTATCAACAGCCAACAATGTGAGATATGGAATATCTCCACACTGTATCAACAGCCAACAATGTGAGATATGGCATATCTCCACACTGTATCGACAGCCAACAATGTGAGATATGGCATATCTCCACACTGTATCAACAGCCAACAATGTGAGATATGGCATATCTCCACACTGTATCAACAGCCAACAATGTGAGATATGGCATATCTCCACACTGTATCAACAGCCAACAATGTGAGATATGGCATATCTCCACACTGTATCAACAGCCAACAATGTGAGATATGGAATATCTCCACACTGTATCAACAGCCAACAATGTGAGATATGGCATATCTCCACCCTGTATCAACAGCCAACAATGTGAGATATGGAATATCTCCACACTATATCAACAGCCAACAATGTGAGATATGGCATATCTCCACCCTGTATCAACAGCCAACAAAGTGAGATGTGGCATATCTCCACACTGTATCAACAACAGCCAACAATGTGAGATATGGAATATCTCCACACTGTATCAACAGCCAACAATGTGAGATATGGCATATCTCCACCCTGTATCAACAGCCAACAATGTGAGATATGGCATATCTCCATACTGTATCAACAGCCAACAATGTGAGATATGGCATATCTCCATACTGTATCAACAGCCAACAATGTGAGATATGGCATATCTCCACCCTGTATCAACAGCCAACAATGTGAGATATGGCATATCTCCACCCTGTATCAACAGCCAACAATGTGAGATATGGCATATCTCCACCCTGTATCAACAGCCAATAATGTGAGATATGGCATATCTCCACCCTGTATCAACAGCCAACAATGTGAGATATGGCATACCTCCACCCTGTATTAACAGCCAACAATGTGAGATATGGCATATCTCCACCCTGTATTAACAGCCAACAATGTGAGTTATGGCATATCTCCACCCTGTATCAACAGCCAACAATGTGAGATATGGCATATCTCCATACTGTATCAACAGCCAACAATGTGAGATATGGCATATCTCCATACTGTATCAACAGCCAACAATGTGAGATATGGCATATCTCCACCCTGTATCAACAGCCAACAATGTGAGATATGGCATATCTCCACCCTGTATCAACAGCCAACAATGTGAGATATGGCATATCTCCACCCTGTATCAACAGCCAACAATGTGAGATATGGCATATCTCCACCCTGTATCAACAGCCAACAATGTGAGATATGGCATATCTCCACCCTGTATTAACAGCCAACAATGTGAGATATGGCATATCTCCACCCTGTATCAACAGCCAACAATGTGAGATATGGCATATCTCCACCCTGTATCAACAGCCAACAATGTGAGATATGGCATATCTCCACCCTGTATCAACAGCCAACAATGTGAGATATGGCATATCTCCACCCTGTATCAACAACAGCCAACAATGTGAGATATGGCATATCTCCACACTGTATCAACAGCCACCAATGTGAGATATGGCATATCTCCACCCTGTATCAACAGCCAACAATGTGAGATATGGCATATCTCCACACTGTATCAACAGCCAACAATGTGAGATATGGCATATCTCCACCCTGTATTAACAGCCAACAATGTGAGATATGGCATATCTCCACACTGTATCAACAGCCAACAATGTGAGATATGACATATCTCCACACTGTATCAACAGCCAACAATGTGAGATATGGCATATCTCCACCCTGTATCAACAGCCAACAATGTGAGATATGGCATATCTCCACCCTGTATTAACAGCCAATAATGTGAGATATGGCATATCTCCACCCTGTATCAACAGCCAACAATGTGAGATATGGCATATCTCCACCCTGTATCAACAGCCAACAATGTGAGATATGGCATATCCCCACCCTGTATCAACAGCCAACAATGTGAGATATGGCATATCTCCACCCTGTATCAACAACAGCCAACAATGTGAGATATGGCATATCCCCACCCTGTATCAACAGCCAATAATGTGAGATATGGCATATCTCCACCCTATATCAACAACAGCCAACAATGTGAGATATGGCATATCTCCACACTGTATCAACAGCCAACAATGTGAGATATGGCATATCTCCACACTGTATCAACAGCCAACAATGTGAGATATGGCATATCTCCACACTGTATCAACAGCCAACAATGTGAGATATGGCATATCTCCACCCTGTATCAACAGCCAATAATGTGAGATATGGCATATCTCCACCCTGTATCAACAGCCAATAATGTGAGATATGGCATATCTCCACCCTGTATCAACAACAGCCAACAATGTGAGATATGGCATATCTCCACCCTGTATCAACAGCCAATAATGTGAGATATGGCATATCTCCACCCTGTATCAACAACAGCCAACAATGTGAGATATGGCATATCTCCACACTGTATCAACAGCCAACAATGTGAGATATGGAATATCTCCACACTGTATCAACAGCCAACAATGTGAGATATGGCATATCTCCACACTGTATCAACAGCCAACAATGTGAGATATGGCATATCTCCACACTGTATCAACAGCCAACAATGTGAGATATGGCATATCTCCACACTGTATCAACAGCCAACAATGTGAGATATGGCATATCTCCACACTGTATCAACAGCCAACAATGTGAGATATGGAATATCTCCACCCTGTATCAACAGCCAACAATGTGAGATATGGAATATCTCCACACTGTATCAACAGCCAACAATGTGAGATATGGCATATCTCCACCCTGTATCAACAGCCAACAATGTGAGATATGGAATATCTCCACACTGTATCAATAGCCAACAATGTGAGATATGGAATATCTCCACACTATATCAACAGCCAACAATGTGAGATATGGCATATCTCCACCCTGTATCAACAGCCAATAATGTGAGATATGGCATATCTCCACCCTGTATCAACAACAGCCAACAATGTGAGATATGGCATATCTCCACACTGTATCAACAGCCAACAATGTGAGATAAGGCATATCTCCACACTGTATCAACAGCCAACAATGTGAGATATGGCATATCTCCACACTGTATCAACAGCCAACAATGTGAGATATGGAATATCTCCACACTGTATCAACAGCCAACAATGTGAGATATGGCATATCTCCACACTGTATCGACAGCCAACAATGTGAGATATGGCATATCTCCACACTGTATCAACAGCCAACAATGTGAGATATGGCATATCTCCACACTGTATCAACAGCCAACAATGTGAGATATGGCATATCTCCACACTGTATCAACAGCCAACAATGTGAGATATGGCATATCTCCACACTGTATCAACAGCCAACAATGTGAGATATGGAATATCTCCACACTGTATCAACAGCCAACAATGTGAGATATGGCATATCTCCACCCTGTATCAACAGCCAACAATGTGAGATATGGAATATCTCCACACTATATCAACAGCCAACAATGTGAGATATGGCATATCTCCACCCTGTATCAACAGCCAACAAAGTGAGATGTGGCATATCTCCACACTATATCAACAACAGCCAACAATGTGAGATATGGAATATCTCCACACTGTATCAACAGCCAACAATGTGAGATATGGCATATCTCCACCCTGTATCAACAGCCAACAATGTGAGATATGGCATATCTCCATACTGTATCAACAGCCAACAATGTGAGATATGGCATATCTCCATACTGTATCAACAGCCAACAATGTGAGATATGGCATATCTCCACCCTGTATCAACAGCCAACAATGTGAGATATGGCATATCTCCACCCTGTATCAACAGCCAACAATGTGAGATATGGCATATCTCCACCCTGTATCAACAGCCAATAATGTGAGATATGGCATATCTCCACCCTGTATCAACAGCCAACAATGTGAGATATGGCATACCTCCACCCTGTATCAACAGCCAACAATGTGAGATATGGCATATCTCCACCCTGTATTAACAGCCAACAATGTGAGTTATGGCATATCTCCACCCTGTATCAACAGCCAACAATGTGAGATATGGCATATCTCCATACTGTATCAACAGCCAACAATGTGAGATATGGCATATCTCCATACTGTATCAACAGCCAACAATGTGAGATATGGCATATCTCCACCCTGTATCAACAGCCAACAATGTGAGATATGGCATATCTCCACCCTGTATCAACAGCCAACAATGTGAGATATGGCATATCTCCACCCTGTATCAACAGCCAACAATGTGAGATATGGCATATCTCCACCCTGTATCAACAGCCAACAATGTGAGATATGGCATATCTCCACCCTGTATTAACAGCCAACAATGTGAGATATGGCATATCTCCACCCTGTATCAACAGCCAACAATGTGAGATATGGCATATCTCCACCCTGTATCAACAGCCAACAATGTGAGATATGGCATATCTCCACCCTGTATCAACAGCCAACAATGTGAGATATGGCATATCTCCACCCTGTATCAACAACAGCCAACAATGTGAGATATGGCATATCTCCACACTGTATCAACAGCCACCAATGTGAGATATGGCATATCTCCACCCTGTATCAACAGCCAACAATGTGAGATATGGCATATCTCCACACTGTATCAACAGCCAACAATGTGAGATATGGCATATCTCCACCCTGTATTAACAGCCAACAATGTGAGATATGGCATATCTCCACACTGTATCAACAGCCAACAATGTGAGATATGACATATCTCCACACTGTATCAACAGCCAACAATGTGAGATATGGCATATCTCCACCCTGTATCAACAGCCAACAATGTGAGATATGGCATATCTCCACCCTGTATTAACAGCCAATAATGTGAGATATGGCATATCTCCACCCTGTATCAACAGCCAACAATGTGAGATATGGCATATCTCCACCCTGTATCAACAGCCAACAATGTGAGATATGGCATATCCCCACCCTGTATCAACAGCCAACAATGTGAGATATGGCATATCTCCACCCTGTATCAACAACAGCCAACAATGTGAGATATGGCATATCCCCACCCTGTATCAACAGCCAATAATGTGAGATATGGCATATCTCCACCCTATATCAACAACAGCCAACAATGTGAGATATGGCATATCTCCACACTGTATCAACAGCCAACAATGTGAGATATGGCATATCTCCACACTGTATCAACAGCCAACAATGTGAGATATGGCATATCTCCACACTGTATCAACAGCCAACAATGTGAGATATGGCATATCTCCACCCTGTATCAACAGCCAATAATGTGAGATATGGCATATCTCCACCCTGTATCAACAGCCAATAATGTGAGATATGGCATATCTCCACCCTGTATCAACAACAGCCAACAATGTGAGATATGGCATATCTCCACCCTGTATCAACAGCCAATAATGTGAGATATGGCATATCTCCACCCTGTATCAACAACAGCCAACAATGTGAGATATGGCATATCTCCACACTGTATCAACAGCCAACAATGTGAGATAAGGCATATCTCCACACTGTATCAACAGCCAACAATGTGAGATATGGCATATCTCCACACTGTATCAACAGCCAACAATGTGAGATATGGAATATCTCCACACTGTATCAACAGCCAACAATGTGAGATATGGCATATCTCCACACTGTATCAACAGCCAACAATGTGAGATATGGCATATCTCCACACTGTATCAACAGCCAACAATGTGAGATATGGCATATCTCCACACTGTATCAACAGCCAACAATGTGAGATATGGCATATCTCCACACTGTATCAACAGCCAACAATGTGAGATATGGAATATCTCCACCCTGTATCAACAGCCAACAATGTGAGATATGGAATATCTCCACACTGTATCAACAGCCAACAATGTGAGATATGGCATATCTCCACCCTGTATCAACAGCCAACAATGTGAGATATGGAATATCTCCACACTGTATCAATAGCCAACAATGTGAGATATGGAATATCTCCACACTATATCAACAGCCAACAATGTGAGATATGGCATATCTCCACCCTGTATCAACAGCCAACAAAGTGAGATATGGCATATCTCCACACTGTATCAACAACAGCCAACAATGTGAGATATGGAATATCTCCACACTGTATCAACAGCCAACAATGTGAGATATGGCATATCTCCACCCTGTATCAACAGCCAACAATGTGAGATATGGCATATCTCCATACTGTATCAACAGCCAACAATGTGAGATATGGCATATCTCCATACTGTATCAACAGCCAACAATGTGAGATATGGCATATCTCCACCCTGTATCAACAGCCAACAATGTGAGATATGGCATATCTCCACCCTGTATCAACAGCCAACAATGTGAGATATGGCATATCTCCACCCTGTATCAACAGCCAATAATGTGAGATATGGCATATCTCCACCCTGTATCAACAGCCAACAATGTGAGATATGGCATATCTCCACCCTGTATCAACAGCCAACAATGTGAGATATGGCATATCTCCACCCTGTATTAACAGCCAACAATGTGAGATATGGCATATCTCCACCCTGTATCAACAGCCAACAATGTGAGATATGGCATATCTCCATACTGTATCAACAGCCAACAATGTGAGATATGGCATATCTCCATACTGTATCAACAGCCAACAATGTGAGATATGGCATATCTCCACCCTGTATCAACAGCCAACAATGTGAGATATGGCATATCTCCACCCTGTATCAACAGCCAACAATGTGAGATATGGCATATCTCCACCCTGTATCAACAGCCAATAATGTGAGATATGGCATATCTCCACCCTGTATCAACAGCCAACAATGTGAGATATGGCATATCTCCACCCTGTATCAACAGCCAACAATGTGAGATATGGCATATCTCCACCCTGTATTAACAGCCAACAATGTGAGATATGGCATATCTCCACCCTGTATCAACAGCCAACAATGTGAGATATGGCATATCTCCACCCTGTATCAACAGCCAACAATGTGAGATATGGCATATCTCCATACTGTATCAACAGCCAACAATGTGAGATATGGCATATCTCCATACTGTATCAACAGCCAACAATGTGAGATATGGCATATCTCCACCCTGTATCAACAGCCAACAATGTGAGATATGGCATATCTCCACCCTGTATCAACAGCCAACAATGTGAGATATGGCATATCTCCACCCTGTATCAACAGCCAATAATGTGAGATATGGCATATCTCCACCCTGTATCAACAGCCAACAATGTGAGATATGGCATATCTCCACCCTGTATCAACAGCCAACAATGTGAGATATGGCATATCTCCACCCTGTATTAACAGCCAACAATGTGAGATATGGCATATCTCCACCCTGTATCAACAGCCAACAATGTGAGATATGGCATATCTCCATACTGTATCAACAGCCAACAATGTGAGATATGGCATATCTCCATACTGTATCAACAGCCAACAATGTGAGATATGGCATATCTCCACCCTGTATCAACAGCCAACAATGTGAGATATGGCATATCTCCACCCTGTATCAACAGCCAACAATGTGAGATATGGCATATCTCCACCCTGTATCAACAGCCAATAATGTGAGATATGGCATATCTCCACCCTGTATCAACAGCCAACAATGTGAGATATGGCATATCTCCACCCTGTATCAACAGCCAACAATGTGAGATATGGCATATCTCCACCCTGTATTAACAGCCAACAATGTGAGATATGGCATATCTCCACCCTGTATCAACAGCCAACAATGTGAGATATGGCATATCTCCATACTGTATCAACAGCCAACAATGTGAGATATGGCATATCTCCATACTGTATCAACAGCCAACAATGTGAGATATGGCATATCTCCACCCTGTATCAACAGCCAACAATGTGAGATATGGCATATCTCCACCCTGTATCAACAGCCAACAATGTGAGATATGGCATATCTCCACCCTGTATCAACAGCCAACAATGTGAGATATGGCATATCTCCACCCTGTATCAACAGCCAACAATGTGAGATATGGCATATCTCCACCCTGTATTAACAGCCAACAATGTGAGATATGGCATATCTCCACCCTGTATCAACAGCCAACAATGTGAGATATGGCATATCTCCACCCTGTATCAACAGCCAACAATGTGAGATATGGCATATCTCCACCCTGTATCAACAGCCAACAATGTGAGATATGGCATATCTCCACCATGTATCAACAACAGCCAACAATGTGAGATATGGCATATCTCCACACTGTATCAACAGCCAACAATATGAGATATGGCATATCTCCACCCTGTATCAACAGCCAACAATGTGAGATATGGCATATCTCCACACTGTATCAACAGCCAACAATGTGAGATATGGCATATCTCCACACTGTATCAACAGCCAACAATGTGATATATGGCATATCTCCACCCTGTATCAACAGCCAACAATGTGAGATATGGCATATCTCCACCCTGTATCAACAGCCAACAATGTGAGATATGGCATATCTCCACCCTGTAACAACAACAGCCAACAATGTGAGATATGGCATATCTCCACCCTGTATCAACAGCCAACAATGTGAGATATGGCATATCTCCACCCTGTATCAACAGCCAACAATGTGAGATATGGCATATCTCCACACTGTATCAACAGCCAACAATGTGAGATATGGCATATCTCCACACTGTATCAACAGCCAACAATGTGAGATATGGCATATCTCCACCCTGTATCAACAGCCAACAATGTGAGATATGGCATATCTCCACACTGTATCAACAGCCAACAATGTGAGATATGGCATATCTCCACACTGTATCAACAGCCAACAATGTGAGATATGGCATATCTCCACACTGTATCAACAACAGCCAACAATGTGAGATATGGCATATCTCCACCCTGTATCAACAACAGCCAACAATGTGAGATATGGCATATCTCCACACTGTATCAACAGCCAACAATGTGAGATATTGCATATCTCCACACTGTATTAACAGCCAACAATGTGAGATATGGCATATCTCCACCCTGTATTAACAGCCAACAATGTGAAATATGGCATATCTCCACCCTGTATTAACAGCCGACAATGTGAGATATGGCATATCTCCACCCTGTATTAACAGCCAACAATGTGAGATCTGGCATATCTCCACCCTGTATCAACAGCCAACAATGTGAGATATGGCATATCTCCACCCTGTATCAACAACAGCCAACAATGTGAGATATGGCATATCCCCACCCTGTATCAACAGCCAATAATGTGAGATATGGCATATCTCCACCCTATATCAACAACAGCCAACAATGTGAGATATGGCATATCTCCACACTGTATCAACAGCCAACAATGTGAGATATGGCATATCTCCATACTGTATCAACAGCCAACAATGTGAGATATGGCATATCTCCACCCTGTATCAACAGCCAACAATGTGAGATATGGCATATCTCCACCCTGTATCAACAGCCAACAATGTGAGATATGGCATATCTCCAACTTGTATCAACAGCCAATAATGTGAGATATGGCATATCTCCACCCTGTATCAACAGCCAACAATGTGAGATATGGCATATCTCCACCCTGTATCAACAGCCAAGAATGTGAGATATGGCATATCTCCACCCTGTATTAACAGCCAACAATGTGAGATATGGCATATCGCCACCCTGTATCAACAGCCAACAATGTGAGATATGGCATATCTCCATACTGTATCAACAGCCAACAATGTGAGATATGGCATATCTCCACCCTGTATCAACAGCCAACAATGTGAGATATGGCATATCTCCACCCTGTATCAACAGCCAACAATGTGAGATATGGCATATCTCCACCCTGTATCAACAGCCAACAATGTGAGATATGGCATATCTCCACCCTGTATCAACAGCCAACAATGTGAGATATGGCATATCTCCACCCTGTATTAACAGCCAACAATGTGAGATATGGCATATCTCCACCCTGTATCAACAGCCAACAATGTGAGATATGGCATATCTCCACCCTGTATCAACAGCCAACAATGTGAGATATGGCATATCTCCACCCTGTATCAACAGCCAACAATGTGAGATATGGCATATCTCCACCCTGTAGCAACAGCCAACAATGTGAGATATGGCATATCTCCACCATGTATCAACAACAGCCAACAATGTGAGATATGGCATATCTCCACCCTGTATCAACAGCCAACAATGTGAGATATGGCATATCTCCACACTGTATCAACAGCCAACAATGTGAGATATGGCATATCTCCACACTGTATCAACAGCCAACAATGTGATATGTGGCATATCTCCACCCTGTATCAACAGCCAACAATGTGAGATATGGCATATCTCCACCCTGTATCAACAGCCAACAATGTGAGATATGGCATATCTCCACCCTGTATCAACAACAGCCAACAATGTGAGATATGGCATATCTCCACCCTGTATCAACAGCCAACAATGTGAGATATGGCATATCTCCACCCTGTATCAACAGCCAACAATGTGAGATATGGCATATCTCCACACTGTATCAACAGCCAACAATGTGAGATATGGCATATCTCCACACTGTATCAACAGCCAACAATGTGAGATATGGCATATCTCCACCCTGTATCAACAGCCAACAATGTGAGATATGGCATATCTCCACACTGTATCAACAGCCAACAATGTGAGATATGGCATATCTCCACACTGTATCAACAGCCAACAATGTGAGATATGGCATATCTCCACACTGTATCAACAACAGCCAACAATGTGAGATATGGCATATCTCCACACTGTATCAACAGCCAACAATGTGAGATATTGCATATCTCCACACTGTATTAACAGCCAACAATGTGAGATATGGCATATCTCCACCCTGTATTAACAGCCAACAATGTGAAATATGGCATATCTCCACCCTGTATTAACAGCCGACAATGTGAGATATGGCATATCTCCACCCTGTATTAACAGCCAACAATGTGAGATCTGGCATATCTCCACCCTGTATCAACAGCCAACAATGTGAGATATGGCATATCTCCACCCTGTATCAACAACAGCCAACAATGTGAGATATGGCATATCCCCACCCTGTATCAACAGCCAATAATGTGAGATATGGCATATCTCCACCCTATATCAACAACAGCCAACAATGTGAGATATGGCATATCTCCACACTGTATCAACAGCCAACAATGTGAGATATGGCATATCTCCACACTGTATCAACAGCCAACAATGTGAGATATGGCATATCTCCACCCTGTATCAACAGCCAACAATGTGAGATATGGCATATCTCCATACTGTATCAACAGCCAATAATGTGAGATATGGCATATCTCCACCCTGTATCAACAACAGCCAACAATGTGAGATATGGCATATCTCCACCCTGTATCAACAGCCAATAATGTGAGATATGGCATATCTCCACCCTGTATCAACAACAGCCAACAATGTGAGATATGGCATATCTCCACACTGTATCAACAGCCAACAATGTGAGATAAGGCATATCTCCACACTGTATCAACAGCCAACAATGTGAGATATGGCATATCTCCACCCTGTATCAACAGCCAACAATGTGAGATATGGCATATCTCCACACTGTATCAACAGCCAACAATGTGAGATATGGAATATCTCCACACTGTATCAACAGCCAACAATGTGAGATATGGCATATCTCCACACTGTATCAACAGCCAACAATGTGAGATATGGCATATCTCCACACTGTATCAACAGCCAACAATGTGAGATATGGCATATCTCCACACTGTATCAACAGCCAACAATGTGAGATATGGCATATCTCCACACTGTATCAACAGCCAACAATGTGAGATATGGAATATCTCCACCCTGTATCAACAGCCAACAATGTGAGATATGGAATATCTCCACACTGTATCAACAGCCAACAATGTGAGATATGGCATATCTCCACCCTGTATCAACAGCCAACAATGTGAGATATGGAATATCTCCACACTGTATCAACAGCCAACAATGTGAGATATGGAATATCTCCACACTATATCAACAGCCAACAATGTGAGATATGGCATATCTCCACCCTGTATCAACAGCCAACAAAGTGAGATATGGCATATCTCCACACTGTATCAACAACAGCCAACAATGTGAGATATGGAATATCTCCACACTGTATCAACAGCCAACAATGTGAGATATGGCATATCTCCACCCTGTATCAACAGCCAACAATGTGAGATATGGCATATCTCCATACTGTATCAACAGCCAACAATGTGAGATATGGCATATCTCCATACTGTATCAACAGCCAACAATGTGAGATATGGCATATCTCCACCCTGTATCAACAGCCAACAATGTGAGATATGGCATATCTCCACCCTGTATCAACAGCCAACAATGTGAGATATGGCATATCTCCACCCTGTATCAACAGCCAATAATGTGAGATATGGCATATCTCCACCCTGTATCAACAGCCAACAATGTGAGATATGGCATATCTCCACCCTGTATCAACAGCCAACAATGTGAGATATGGCATATCTCCACCCTGTATTAACAGCCAACAATGTGAGATATGGCATATCTCCACCCTGTATCAACAGCCAACAATGTGAGATATGGCATATCTCCATACTGTATCAACAGCCAACAATGTGAGATATGGCATATCTCCATACTGTATCAACAGCCAACAATGTGAGATATGGCATATCTCCACCCTGTATCAACAGCCAACAATGTGAGATATGGCATATCTCCACCCTGTATCAACAGCCAACAATGTGAGATATGGCATATCTCCACCCTGTATCAACATCCAACAATGTGAGATATGGCATATCTCCACCCTGTATCAACAGCCAACAATGTGAGATATGGCATATCTCCACCCTGTATTAACAGCCAACAATGTGAGATATGGCATATCTCCACCCTGTATCAACAGCCAACAATGTGAGATATGGCATATCTCCACCCTGTGTCAACAGCCAACAATGTGAGATATGGCATATCTCCACCCTGTATCAACAGCCAACAATGTGAGATATGGCATATCTCCACCCTGTATCAACAACAGCCAACAATGTGAGATATGGCATATCTCCACACTGTATCTACAGCCAACAATGTGAGATATGGCATATCTCCACCCTGTATCAACAGCCAACAATGTGAGATATGGCATATCTCCACACTGTATCAACAGCCAACAATGTGAGATATGGCATATCTCCACACTGTATCAACAGCCAACAATGTGAGATATGGCATATCTCCACACTGTATCAACAGCCAACAATGTGAGATATGGCATATCTCCACACTGTATCAACAACAGCCAACAATGTGAGATATGGCATATCTCCACCCTGTATCAACAACAGCCAACAATGTGAGATATGGCATATCTCCACACTGTATCAACAGCCAACAATGTGAGATATTGCATATCTCCACACTGTATTAACAGCCAACAATGTGAGATATGGCATATCTCCACCCTGTATTAACAGCCAACAATGTGAAATATGGCATATCTCCACCCTGTATTAACAGCCGACAATGTGAGATATGGCATATCTCCACCCTGTATTAACAGCCAACAATGTGAGATCTGGCATATCTCCACCCTGTATCAACAGCCAACAATGTGAGATATGGCATATCTCCACCCTGTATCAACAACAGCCAACAATGTGAGATATGGCATATCCCCACCCTGTATCAACAGCCAATAATGTGAGATATGGCATATCTCCACCCTATATCAACAACAGCCAACAATGTGAGATATGGCATATCTCCACACTGTATCAACAGCCAACAATGTGAGATATGGCATATCTCCATACTGTATCAACAGCCAACAATGTGAGATATGGCATATCTCCACCCTGTATCAACAGCCAACAATGTGAGATATGGCATATCTCCACCCTGTATCAACAGCCAACAATGTGAGATATGGCATATCTCCAACTTGTATCAACAGCCAATAATGTGAGATATGGCATATCTCCACCCTGTATCAACAGCCAACAATGTGAGATATGGCATATCTCCACCCTGTATCAACAGCCAAGAATGTGAGATATGGCATATCTCCACCCTGTATTAACAGCCAACAATGTGAGATATGGCATATCGCCACCCTGTATCAACAGCCAACAATGTGAGATATGGCATATCTCCATACTGTATCAACAGCCAACAATGTGAGATATGGCATATCTCCACCCTGTATCAACAGCCAACAATGTGAGATATGGCATATCTCCACCCTGTATCAACAGCCAACAATGTGAGATATGGCATATCTCCACCCTGTATCAACAGCCAACAATGTGAGATATGGCATATCTCCACCCTGTATCAACAGCCAACAATGTGAGATATGGCATATCTCCACCCTGTATTAACAGCCAACAATGTGAGATATGGCATATCTCCACCCTGTATCAACAGCCAACAATGTGAGATATGGCATATCTCCACCCTGTATCAACAGCCAACAATGTGAGATATGGCATATCTCCACCCTGTATCAACAGCCAACAATGTGAGATATGGCATATCTCCACCCTGTAGCAACAGCCAACAATGTGAGATATGGCATATCTCCACCATGTATCAACAACAGCCAACAATGTGAGATATGGCATATCTCCACCCTGTATCAACAGCCAACAATGTGAGATATGGCATATCTCCACACTGTATCAACAGCCAACAATGTGAGATATGGCATATCTCCACACTGTATCAACAGCCAACAATGTGATATGTGGCATATCTCCACCCTGTATCAACAGCCAACAATGTGAGATATGGCATATCTCCACCCTGTATCAACAGCCAACAATGTGAGATATGGCATATCTCCACCCTGTATCAACAACAGCCAACAATGTGAGATATGGCATATCTCCACCCTGTATCAACAGCCAACAATGTGAGATATGGCATATCTCCACCCTGTATCAACAGCCAACAATGTGAGATATGGCATATCTCCACACTGTATCAACAGCCAACAATGTGAGATATGGCATATCTCCACACTGTATCAACAGCCAACAATGTGAGATATGGCATATCTCCACCCTGTATCAACAGCCAACAATGTGAGATATGGCATATCTCCACACTGTATCAACAGCCAACAATGTGAGATATGGCATATCTCCACACTGTATCAACAGCCAACAATGTGAGATATGGCATATCTCCACACTGTATCAACAACAGCCAACAATGTGAGATATGGCATATCTCCACACTGTATCAACAGCCAACAATGTGAGATATTGCATATCTCCACACTGTATTAACAGCCAACAATGTGAGATATGGCATATCTCCACCCTGTATTAACAGCCAATAATGTGAAATATGGCATATCTCCACCCTGTATTAACAGCCGACAATGTGAGATATGGCATATCTCCACCCTGTATTAACAGCCAACAATGTGAGATCTGGCATATCTCCACCCTGTATCAACAGCCAACAATGTGAGATATGGCATATCTCCACCCTGTATCAACAACAGCCAACAATGTGAGATATGGCATATCCCCACCCTGTATCAACAGCCAATAATGTGAGATATGGCATATCTCCACCCTATATCAACAACAGCCAACAATGTGAGATATGGCATATCTCCACACTGTATCAACAGCCAACAATGTGAGATATGGCATATCTCCACACTGTATCAACAGCCAACAATGTGAGATATGGCATATCTCCACCCTGTATCAACAGCCAACAATGTGAGATATGGCATATCTCCATACTGTATCAACAGCCAATAATGTGAGATATGGCATATCTCCACCCTGTATCAACAACAGCCAACAATGTGAGATATGGCATATCTCCACCCTGTATCAACAGCCAATAATGTGAGATATGGCATATCTCCACCCTGTATCAACAACAGCCAACAATGTGAGATATGGCATATCTCCACACTGTATCAACAGCCAACAATGTGAGATAAGGCATATCTCCACACTGTATCAACAGCCAACAATGTGAGATATGGCATATCTCCACCCTGTATCAACAGCCAACAATGTGAGATATGGCATATCTCCACACTGTATCAACAGCCAACAATGTGAGATATGGAATATCTCCACACTGTATCAACAGCCAACAATGTGAGATATGGCATATCTCCACACTGTATCAACAGCCAACAATGTGAGATATGGCATATCTCCACACTGTATCAACAGCCAACAATGTGAGATATGGCATATCTCCACACTGTATCAACAGCCAACAATGTGAGATATGGCATATCTCCACACTGTATCAACAGCCAACAATGTGAGATATGGAATATCTCCACCCTGTATCAACAGCCAACAATGTGAGATATGGAATATCTCCACACTGTATCAACAGCCAACAATGTGAGATATGGCATATCTCCACCCTGTATCAACAGCCAACAATGTGAGATATGGAATATCTCCACACTGTATCAACAGCCAACAATGTGAGATATGGAATATCTCCACACTATATCAACAGCCAACAATGTGAGATATGGCATATCTCCACCCTGTATCAACAGCCAACAAAGTGAGATATGGCATATCTCCACACTGTATCAACAACAGCCAACAATGTGAGATATGGAATATCTCCACACTGTATCAACAGCCAACAATGTGAGATATGGCATATCTCCACCCTGTATCAACAGCCAACAATGTGAGATATGGCATATCTCCATACTGTATCAACAGCCAACAATGTGAGATATGGCATATCTCCATACTGTATCAACAGCCAACAATGTGAGATATGGCATATCTCCACCCTGTATCAACAGCCAACAATGTGAGATATGGCATATCTCCACCCTGTATCAACAGCCAACAATGTGAGATATGGCATATCTCCACCCTGTATCAACAGCCAATAATGTGAGATATGGCATATCTCCACCCTGTATCAACAGCCAACAATGTGAGATATGGCATATCTCCACCCTGTATCAACAGCCAACAATGTGAGATATGGCATATCTCCACCCTGTATTAACAGCCAACAATGTGAGATATGGCATATCTCCACCCTGTATCAACAGCCAACAATGTGAGATATGGCATATCTCCATACTGTATCAACAGCCAACAATGTGAGATATGGCATATCTCCATACTGTATCAACAGCCAACAATGTGAGATATGGCATATCTCCACCCTGTATCAACAGCCAACAATGTGAGATATGGCATATCTCCACCCTGTATCAACAGCCAACAATGTGAGATATGGCATATCTCCACCCTGTATCAACATCCAACAATGTGAGATATGGCATATCTCCACCCTGTATCAACAGCCAACAATGTGAGATATGGCATATCTCCACCCTGTATTAACAGCCAACAATGTGAGATATGGCATATCTCCACCCTGTATCAACAGCCAACAATGTGAGATATGGCATATCTCCACCCTGTGTCAACAGCCAACAATGTGAGATATGGCATATCTCCACCCTGTATCAACAGCCAACAATGTGAGATATGGCATATCTCCACCCTGTATCAACAACAGCCAACAATGTGAGATATGGCATATCTCCACCCTGTATCTACAGCCAACAATGTGAGATATGGCATATCTCCACCCTGTATCAACAGCCAACAATGTGAGATATGGCATATCTCCACACTGTATCAACAGCCAACAATGTGAGATATGGCATATCTCCACACTGTATCAACAGCCAACAATGTGAGATATGGCATATCTCCACCCTGTATCAACAGCCAACAATGTGAGATATGGCATATCTCCACCCTGTATCAACAGCCAACAATGTGAGATATGGCATATCTCCACTCTGTATCAACAACAGCCAACAATGTGAGATATGGCATATCTCCACACTGTATCAACAGCCAACAATGTGAGATATGGCATATCTCCACACTGTATCAACAGCCAACAATGTGAGATATGGCATATCTCCACCCTGTATCAACAGCCAACAATGTGAGATATGGCATATCTCCACACTGTATCAACAGCCAACAATGTGAGATATGGCATATCTCCACACTGTATCAACAGCCAACAATGTGAGATATGGCATATCTCCACACTGTATCAACAACAGCCAACAATGTGAGATATGGCATATCTCCACCCTGTATCAACAACAGCCAACAATGTGAGATATGGCATATCTCCACACTGTATCAACAGCCAACAATGTGAGATATGGCATATCTCCACACTGTATCAACAACAGCCAACAATGTGAGATATGGCATATCTCCACACTGTATCAACAGCCAACAATGTGAGATATTGCATATCTCCACACTGTATTAACAGCCAACAATGTGAGATATGGCATATCTCCACCCTGTATTAACAGCCAACAATGTGAAATATGGCATATCTCCACCCTGTATTAACAGCCAACAATGTGAGATATGGCATATCTCCACCCTGTATTAACAGCCAACAATGTGAGATATGGCATATCTCCACCCTGTATTAACAGCCAACAATGTGAGATCTGGCATATCTCCACCCTGTATCAACAGCCAACAATGTGAGATATGGCATATCTCCACCCTGTATCAACAGCCAACAATGTGAGATATGGCATATCTCCACACTGTATCAACAGCCAACAATGTGAGATATGGCATATCTCCACACTGTATCAACAGCCAACAATGTGAGATATGGCATATCTCCACCCTGTATCAACAGCCAACAATGTGAGATATGGCATATCTCCACACTGTATGAACAGCCAATAATGTGAGATATGGCATATCTCCACACTGTATCAACAGCCAACAATGTGAGATATGGCATATCTCCACACTGTATCAACAGCCAACAATGTGAGATATGGCATATCTCCACCCTGTATTAACAGCCAACAATGTGAGATATGGCATATCTCCACACTGTATCAACAGCCAACAATGTGAGATATGGCATATCTCCATACTGTATCAACAGCCAACAATGTGAGATATGGCATATCTCCACACTGTATTGTACATTCTTTTCTTTTCTTTGGAATACTATTCAGCAATTCCACCTTTCCAATTGTTTCTCTAATGTTAATTGTCGCAGTGGAGGCACCTCTGCATGTAATTGCCAGCAAGAAATTCCTGTAGGTTTTTTTCGTTGTGAGCACTCCTTGGAAACATTATCTAGTCTTGATCGAAATCGTTTGAGATCTTCATCAAAATGTCCATCATAACTTTCAACTTTTTCCCAAAAAGTACGATTAAAATGTTGATATAACAATATATCTGCCTTGTTATGTTTCGCAATTGTATTTTTGATTTCTGGACTAATAGTTTTTACTATTAGTTTATTTCTTCTCACGTTAATACTATAATACAAAATATCGTCTTCTTTCCAGCACATTATTTTTTTCAGCAAAATCAAAGACTCGTCATAATATTCCGCCAGCATAACTAAGTCCAATGTTTGATCCAGTTGATCAATTTTAAGCTGTATGGCAGTGTCATTGTCTTGATAGTCATAATCCAATCCCAGTGTCCACATCATACCATTTCTTCGTTGATGAGTACACGCTGGGTATGCCTGTTTTGAGAAATTAAATGAATGTTGTATGTAATGCATGAAGGGGCTAGCAATTGCATGCTTATCCATTTCACGTCCACAGTTAAAAAAATTGAAAACGGATTCTAATCGTGTATAGGGATCTCGCAGAATAGTAAAATATTTGGCGTTGGGTATAACATCTTCCATCAATGGTCTGTTATAGCGTATATCGTTAGCGATGTAATCAAATCCAGTGAAATTAGAACACGTATATTTATTTATGTCCAGCCTCGTTCCATTGTCATTCGGATATATCCACAAAGGGCCAGGTGGTGCAGTCAAATTATGTTTTATTCCATATCTGTACAGTATATTCACCGTTGTACTCGATGCAGTCTTCATTGTTTTGATGTAAATGAACTTTGACACTCGTTTGCATTGACTGCCTCTACCGTACATTGTGTTGTTAATCCTAACCTGCTGTTGAAAAGAAAGATTTCTATTAGCACTTGTACCACGAGTTATGCCATTGTATACGACATCAGAGCACTCAGAATAAGCAACAAATTAAATTTAAGCTACACATATTGACAGTAACAGATTGTAACATGTATTTTGTATGATATATGAATATTACATCATTAGTGACAGTAATAGATTGTGACGTGTATTTTGTATGATATATGAATATTACATCATTAGTGACAGTAATATTTTGCATGATATATGAATATTATATCATTAGTGACAGTAATAGATTGTGAAGTGTATTTGGTATGATATATGAATATTATATCATTATGACAGTAATAGATTGTGACGTGTATTTTGTATGATATATGAATATTACATCATTATTGACAGTAATAGGTTGTGACGTGTATTTTGTATGATATATGAATATTACATCATTAGTGACAGTAGTAGATTGTGAAGTGTATTTTGTATGGTATATGAATATTACATCATTAGTGACAGTAATAGATTGTGACGTGTATTTTGTATGATATATGAATATTACATCATTAGTGACAGTAATAGATTGTGACGTGTATTTTGTATGATATATGAATATTACATCATTAGTGACAGTAATATTTTGCATGATATATGAATATTATATCATTAGTGACAGTAATAGATTGTGAAGTGTATTTGGTATGATATATGAATATTATATCATTATGACAGTAATAGATTGTGACGTGTATTTTGTATGATATATGAATATTACATCATTATTAACAGTAATAGGTTGTGACGTGTATTTTGTATGATATATGAATATTACATCATTAGTGACAGTAGTAGATTGTGAAGTGTATTTTGTATGGTATATGAATATTACATCATTATTGACAGTAATAGATTGTGACGTGTATTTTGTATGATATATGAATATTACATTATTAGTGACAGTAATATTTTGTATGATATATGAATATTATATCATTAGTGACAGTAACAGATTGTGAAGTGTATTTGGTATGATATATGAATATTATATTATTAGTGACAGTAATAGATTGTGACGTGTATTTGGTATGATATATGAATATTACATCATTAGTGACAGTAATAGATTGTGAAGTGTATTTTGTATGATATATGAATATTACATCATTAGTGACAGTAATAGATTGTGACGTGTATTTGGTATTATATATGAATATTACATCATTAGTGACAGTAATAGATTGTGAAGTGTATTTTGTATGATATATGAATATTATATCATTAGTGACAGTAATAGATTGTGACGTGTATTTTGTATGATATATAAATATTACATCATTAGTGACAGTAATAGATTGTGACGTGTATTTAGTATGATATATGAATATTATATCATTAGTGACAGTAATAGATTGTGACGTGTATTTTGTATGATATATAAATATTACATCATTAGTGACAGTAATAGATTGTGACGTGTATTTGGTATGATATATGAATATTATATCATTAGTGACAGTAATTGATTGTGACGTGTATTTTGTATGATATTTGAATATTACATCATTATTGACAGTAATAGATTGTGAAGTGTATTTGGTATGACATATGAATATTATATCATTAGTGACAGTAATAGATTGTGACGTGTATTTTGTATGATATATGAATATTACATCATTAGTGACAGTAATAGACTGTGAAATGTATTTTGTATGATATATGAGTATTACATCATTATTGACAGTAATAGGTTGTGACGTGTATTTTGTATGATATATGAATATTACATCATTAGTGACAGTAATAGAATGTGAAGTGTATTTTGTATGATATATGAATATTACATCATTATTGACAGTAATAGATTGTGAAGTGTATTTGGTATGATATATGAATATTATATCATTAGTGACAGTAATAGATTGTGACGTGTATTTTGTATGATATATGAATATTACATCATTAGTGACAGTAATAGATTGTAACGTGTCGTTTGTATGATATATGAATATTACATCATTAGTGAAAGTAATAGATTGTGAAGTGTTTTTGGTATGATATATGAATATTACATCATTAGTGACAGTAATAGATTGTGAAGTGTAATTGTTACGATTATGAATATTACATCATTAGTGACAGTAATAGATTGTAACGTGTCGTTTGTATGATATATAAATATTACATCATTAGTGACAGTAATAGATTGTGACGTGTATTTAGTATGATATATGAATATTATATCATTAGTGACAGTAATAGATTGTGACGTGTATTTTGTATGATATATAAATATTACATCATTAGTGACAGTAATAGATTGTGACTTGTATTTGGTATGATATATGAATATTATATCATTAGTGACAGTAATTGATTGTGACGTGTATTTTGTATGATATATGAATATTACATCATTATTGACAGTAATAGATTGTGAAGTGTATTTGGTATGATATATGAATATTATATCATTAGTGACAGTAATAGATTGTGACGTGTATTTTGTATGATATATGAATATTACATCATTAGTGACAGTAATAGACTGTGAAATGTATTTTGTATGATATATGAGTATTACATCATTATTGACAGTAATAGGTTGTGACGTGTATTTTGTATGATATATGAATATTACATCATTAGTGACAGTAATAGAATGTGAAGTGTATTTTGTATGATATATGAATATTACATCATTATTGACAGTAATAGATTGTGAAGTGTATTTGGTATGATATATGAATATTATATCATTAGTGACAGTAATAGATTGTGACGTGTATTTTGTATGATATATGAATATTACATCATTAGTGACAGTAATAGATTGTAACGTGTCGTTTGTATGATATATAAATATTACATCATTAGTGAAAGTAATAGATTGTGAAGTGTATTTGGTATGATATATGAATATTACATCATTAGTGACAGTAATAGATTGTAACGTGTCGTTTGTATGATATATGAATATTACATCATTAGTGAAAGTAATAGATTGTGAAGTGTATTTGGTATGATATATGAATATTACATCATTAGTGACAGTAATAGATTGTGAAGTGTAATTGTTACGATTATGAATATTACATCATTAGTGACAGTAATAGATTGTAACGTGTCGTTTGTATGATATATAAATATTACATCATTAGTGAAAGTAATAGATTGTGAAGTGTATTTGGTATGATATATGAATATTACATCATTAGTGACAGTAATAGATTGTGAAGTGTATTTTGTATGATATATGAATATTACATCATTATTGACAGTAATAGATTGTGAAGTGTATTTGGTATGATATATGAATATTATATCATTAGTGACAGTAATAGATTGTGACGTGTATTTTGTATGATATATGAATATTACATCATTAGTGACAGTAATAGACTGTGAAGTGTATTTTGTATGATATATGAGTATTACATCATTATTGACAGTAATAGGTTGTGACGTGTATTTTGTATGATATATGAATATTACATCATTAGTGACAGTAATAGATTGTGAAGTGTATTTTGTATGATATATGAATTATACATCATCAGTGACAATAATAGATTGTGAAGTGTATTTGGCATGATATATGAATATTAGATCATTAGTGACAGTAATAGATTGTGACGTGTATTTGGTATGATATATGAATATTATATCATTAGTGACAGTAATAGATTGTGACGTGTATTTTGTATGATATATGAATATTACATCATTATTGACAGTAATAGATTGTGAAATGTATTTGGTATGATATATGAATATTATATCATTAGTGACAGTAATAGATTGTGACGTGTATTTTGTATGATATATGAATATTACATCATTAGTGACAGTAATAGATTGTAACGTGTCGTTTGTATGATATATAAATATTACATCATTAGTGAAAGTAATAGATTGTGAAGTGTATTTGGTATGATATATGAATATTACATCATTAGTGACAGTATTAGATTGTAACGTGTCGTTTGTATGATATATGAATATTACATCATTAGTGAAAGTAATAGATTGTGAAGTGTATGTAACCAAAATATTCATCCAAAAGGCCAAAACAAGATAAATGGCAACAGGCAAAGTCGCCTTTCCCAGGTTCACAGGAAAAATCAACTGGGGCCACCAAATTATTAACAAAACGACCCATCAATGTCCAAACATTGGGATACTGGTACGCATAATAAATCTTTGTGTTCAGGGTAAGTAATTGGTTCACTATAGTAGCAGAGATCACAATTAACATGTAAAATATATCACACTTTGAGATAATACTGTACTGATATCGAAATTCCTGGGAACACTTATACACAACTACGACTCGTGTGCCTGCACTCTGGCACAGGGCAAAGAATACTACAATGTATTGAAACAAGAGACGCAATGTTCACTGGATGGCTATACACCATCAATATTATAGTAAAAGTCATCAATGGTAAGATATATTGTTATTAAAGTTACTATATATAGTTCAGATGAACACTGCAGGCAGTTGAAACAATGGAAACAGCACTTTCACTGTAATCAGGAGTCAAAGGTCAATGTCATATCAGGCCAATTCAGGGTGTCAACTTCTTGGTCAAAGGCACAGGTCAGTCGAGTTCAAATTCATAAATACTGCTGTATATAAATCTTCTAAGACATCTACTTCATGGAAAATATTGTACTCTATGTACAACTAACCACAACATTTAAAGTGCTCTACACACTGTCGCAGGCATCATATAATTCCGAATAATTCCTAATTGTTCTCAGAATATTTAGTTATCACCATGAATTACTCTGTTTTGATGTACTAAATATTTCCCTATACTTTAACACGGGCACACGTTATTTCAATGAAGCCTCGTTTTCGTGTCCAGTATCCTCTATTACGTTGCGTAAAAGTTCGGCAATACTTTGGTCAGAGCGAGGTTGCACGCACAATCAGCACAGTTCGGGATAAAATAATGTCGCGAGATTATCACGTGATCACAAGGTTATTGACACTTGGGCGCGCGTAAGTATTCACGCGATAAAATGTTAATGAGATGCTCGAACATGAGGTCTATGCAAATGAGCGTGATACAAGGTTTTCCCGCGATTTAGATATGGAGAACTGCTCACAATTCGACGAGAACTTTCGTACTTCGATTAAATTTCATATATGTAACTTCTCAACACCTCGAAAACTAGCTGAGCCCACACCACGTCGCGTACACACTATAAATCTGCGATCAGTTGGCGTAGCAAGGTTACATCACAGAAAAAGCAATGTTTGTGATTAAATCGTCTGAGAATTAGTTATAAAGTTACATCAACATTAACATCGGAATGTACTCACTCTTATTACTTTTTTTATTTTGTTGGCGATTCAATGTCCGTCGCACACTTATGCTCATCGAGATAGACAAGTGGGTAATTCAGCGACGACCCGCGCGCCGTCTTCTGTGTGCTATTCCATGGAAGCAACGTATCGGCGTGGTGAACGTTTGGTCAGCAACTCCAAGGCATCGCTTGCGTTTCGTGAATTATCGTTCAATATGGTCGTTTCTGGTGTTAAACGACGCTCAGAGTCATGCTCTGTCGGAAAATCTGAATTCGGGACCGTTCACAATAGGTCTGACGCAGAAATCCGCACATACGCGAGACAATGACAATAGGCGTACAACACAAAAGCGTCCAGTTAACGCAACTCCTCTTTATTTATAGAACATGCACGCACATGACCAAAAGGTGGCGCCATTCACTGGCCACCACAAATCTGGTTAATATACGCTGTCAACTAATAAATGAACTCAACGTCTCAATAAGTAATCATCCAAAAATATAAATATCACAAAAAATATCTGGGTATCACACTCCCCCAAGTTAGCCCAGTGAGTAAAGCACAATGCACTAGTGCCTTGAGCTTAACTCTCCAGCTAACTTCCACACTGCAATCCCTAAATGTGTGATCAACATAGAGTCATCAAAAGGTCTCAGAAATCTTCAAACGGCACTGCTGCTCATTATTTGTGGATATTAGGATAGATCATCCTTCCACCCACACATGTAAAGCAAAGTGACCTGAAAAAGAAATGTATCAACAAGATACCTTTAAACAGATGCATTAATACACAGGTTCAGGACGTGCATGTTCATGAAGTTAAGTAGTAATGTACTACAAACAAAATGTATGATCATACCAAAACACACTCACACAAGTGGTATAGTATTCCAACTATCGAAATATGGAAACATCTTTCCTACATACAAAGTGCTCAACAACTAGATTTTAGTAGAGACAAGAGAGCTAAAAAGGCTCCATCTCTGCCATGGGCTAGCCCCTTCCAAACGAACTAGCATCACAGAGACCATTCCTTGAAACTTCAATCTAGAATGTCTTCTTCTCCTCCTCTGCTGTAGCGACTGTAAATGAGATGAGTAACCTTTGGCCACACCAAAATACAAAAAGTCACCCAATGATTCCCATTGTCAAGGTAAGATACCCCAGTGCAGTGGTAGAATAGCTCGTATACTAAAGTCACACATTCCCCTTTTCAGTTCCTGAATAGATATCGCATAAGTCACCCCATGGTGATCAATGGTCTCCCCCAAGTGACAGGAAGATCCCATAGAATATCTGCAACTGTATCTACTAAATTCACTCCGTCTGCATTATCACCTAATAGTCAATCCTGTCATAGCAGGACACACTAAGTGAGTATGTATGTACTATGTCACATTCTGGATATACTCCAGAAGACAGTCATCAAATCCACATAGAATAGTAATGCAACGCCGATAAATGATAGCAGCACTAGCATAGACTCAGCATCATAACAAGAAAACCATTAGCAGCCGTAATCCCATCCCTACCAGACAACACGGCAATTAAGTCTGTATACACGGGATTTGCATGTGGGTCTTGATTCGCCTAGTAATCCAATACAATCTGAATCACACACAGATTTCAATATATTCACAATAACATGAAAGTACATTACATAGATTCTTTGTAAGCGTTGTCCAACATCATTTCTGAGCAAAGAACATACTAGTCTTCACAACAGCATCTGAAAGACAATGATTCAACCAAGGCAAAGGCACAGTCCAACATCCATAGAACAAAGGGACACAGGAAATTCTGGCCTCCACCAAGGGATCATGAAAAACAACAACTAGACATCACTAAGGCAAAGGCACTGTCCGACATCCTCACTATAGTAGGACATGGGCAATATCTGGCCTCCTCCCTGCAATCACCTGCAATCATGCAATAAAACATTAAAACAGTTTCAAAATACTCCCCCATCATCAGTAAAGGTTTTGAGTGTACATACCTGCAAAACACGAACTGAACTATATTTACAAACACAATGCATGGAAACAGATCTATGTCTCCTTCATCTCACTCCAATGATCTCTCAAGTACTTCAATAGGTTGCTTCTCCCAGAAGTTTTTCCATCACTGTCAGATAATCGTTGGGTGTTACAACTCTTATAATCATCAGTAGATTCAAATAACACATGTTCAGTTAACCTCCAATCATGGTCATTCATGCATTTGCTCACATCTCTCTTGACTCCAGCTTTGTTAGAAAATCCATAATAGTGCGTAGGACGTCTAGTTCTAGTAGATCTTCTAGGAATTCTGTTAGGTTCATTAGAACAATTTTTGTCATCAGTTTCAACTCCATGTACAGTTCCATCGACCTGAGGTTCAGCAATCTCATCGCTTTGTTTGTATACACTCTCGTCTTCTTTCTGTTCAGATACAGCCCCAATGATCTCTTGGACTTCTTCAGGTACAACATTATCAGCTGCAGACATATTTTCAGGTTGGGTTTCATCACTTTGACTTCTATCTCCCATGTCATCAGTCTTTTCAAGCTCAGTCGTCTCAATTGTTTCATCATACGTATCATTTGTATTAATCTCAAAGGATACATTTGGTATCTCAATTCCCGGTCCCATGGGGGCAATTTCTGTCATCACATCAGTGGATACTTTGTTCTCTTTGAAATGTTGTGCAGGCAATTCTTTCAAACCAGTCTCGATTCTCATGTCAGCTTCAATGGTCGGTAGAACACGTTCAACCATTGTTGCTGGCTTGAAAACTTTGCTATTTGGATTCAGTCCCCTGCTTCTAAGATAATGATATTCATACTCATCATCTGAGCTCAACGACTCTGAATCTCTCTCAGTGATGATAACTTTCACAGGTCGTCTTGAAGGCATTCTTCGTTTTGAAGCTTTTTCCGGCACTTTTGGCACTATCATTGCATCAGGCTTAACTTCATCTAAGCATGGCTTCAACAAGTTCCTATGTACCGTACGTGTTCTACCAGTTGCATCAGACTTGATAACATAAACTGGCATATCCGGACTTAGTCGACGAATAACTTGATATGGTGCTTCCTCCCAGCGATCTTTGATCTTCACACTACCAGTTAAATTGACATTCTTAACAAGAACCCAATCACCTTCACATAAACTCACATCAAACACTTTACTATCATAACGTTTCTTATTAACTGCACCAGCTTTACGTATGTTCTGTCTTACAACTTCATTGGCAAATTCCAATCGCTGTTTCAAATCTTTAACATATTGAGTAATAGTCATTTCTGATCTTATATCATCAGCTTGTACACCCATTTGAACATCTAGAGCTGTACGGGCTTCTCTCCCAAACATGAGACAATAAGGTGAATACCCTGTAGTGTCATGCTTGGTGCAATTGTAGGCATGTACCAATGGCGCTATGTAAGATTTCCAGTCAGCTTTCTGGTGGTTTTCCAATGTGCCTATCATGTTTAACAGTGTTCTGTTGAAACGTTCGCACTGTCCATTTCCCTGTGGATGATATGGTGTTGTGCGAGACTTCTCAATTCCCATTATCTGACAAAGTTCACGAATAACATCAGATTCAAAATTGCGCCCTTGATCTGAGTGCAAGCGTTCGGGCATACCATAGTGCACAATAAAGCCCTCATAAAGATGTTTTGCTGTTGTGCATGCTTTCTGGTTTCTAGTTGGAATGGCCATGGCAAATTTAGTGAAATGATCTGTTATTACTAAAATATCCTTCATGCCTCCTTTTGATGGCTCAAGACTTAGAAAATCCATGCTCACCAATTCCAGGGGCTGGCAAGTTGTGATGTTGACCATTTCAGCTCTTGTCTTTGCTCCTGCCGGGTCCTTACGTCTTGTGCATCTAGGGCAGATTCTAATGTATTCTTTGATATCACACACCATTCCAGGCCAATAGAACCTTGACCGCACTGATTCAATGAGTCTATCTTGTCCTAAGTGTCCCATATTATCATGTAGTCCTCTCATAACTTTGCGTCTATGTGATTCAGGCAAAACCAACTGATAGTACTTCCTCCCATTATTCCCAAATCGCGCACGATACAAAACCTCATCTCGAAAACATAGTTTATCCCATTCTCTTAGCATGTTGCGGACAACCTTTCACTTCTCTTAGGCAGATAACATTGATCTTTCAGGGTTCTCACTCGCTTGATGATGGGATCTGCTACCTGAGCTAGCTTCCAATCATGTTTCGACATTGTAGGCAATGACCTTTCACCAGGCATTTCCGGAGGCACTTTGTAATCATTTGGAATAGCTGTTGCTACATGTGATATTGCCTCAACCCATGGGGTATCACTGTCTGTATCATTACACATCACTGCTCCTTTCACTTCACTAGGTGTAATTCGAATTGTACTCTCATATCTGTCAGTACCTTCATCAGGAAGAGAGGGTATGGGTTTTGGTCTTCGCGACAAGGCGTCTGCATCACAGTTGTTACGACCAGGACGGTAGCTTATGTCAAGATTATAATTAGTCAAGGCAGCCCACCATCTGTGTCCTGTCGCATCTAATTTAGCTGATGTGGAAACATAAGTTAATGTATTGTTGTCTGTAAGGACTTTAATCTCATTTCCAAAACAGTAGTCATGAAACTTCTCGGTCACTGACCATTTCAGAGCCAAGAATTCTAGTTTGTGTGCCGGGTAGTTTTTTTCGCTTTTTGATAAACTACGGCTGGCATATGCAACTGGTCTAAGTCTTTCCATACCATCAACTTCTTGCATTTGATACAAGGCTGCTCCAAGTCCCAATGCACTGGCATCAGTATGAAGTTCAAATGGTTTGGAGTAATTGGCATAGGCAAGCACCGGTGGAGTACTCAACTTCTTTATTAATAGGTCAAATGCTTGTTGACACTCCAAAGTCCATTCAAAAGGTGGAGCTTTAGTCTTGCGTTCCTTCGTATTAGGGCAACCAGCAGTGAGGCCATGTAGAGGTCTGGCTATGGTAGAGTATCCAGGCACAAATCTACGGTAGTATCCTGCAAATCCAAGAAATGTCCTTACTTCATGCACATTGCAAGGCGTAGGCCATGTTCGTAAGGCTTCGGTCTTTTCAGGATCCGTCTCTACTCCTTTTTCAGACACTATATGTCCAAGGTATTTTACTTTATCCCTGAACAACTTGCACTTAGTATGCTTCAACTTAAGATCACAATCTCTCAATCTGGTCAGGATCTTTTCAAGACGATCAAGGTGTTCTTCAAATGTACTAGCAAAGACTATGATGTCATCCAAGTATGCTTGACAAATCTTCATATTATAGTCACCCAAACATGGCTCTACTGTACGCTGGCAACTTGCTCCGGCATTCATCAATCCAAATGGGGTTGCAGTCCATTCATAGAATCCAAAAGGCGTAGCAAAGGCTGTCTTTGGAATATCATGTTCAGACATAGCTATTTGCCAGAAGCCACTCTTTAAATCAAGTGATGAAAACCACTTAGCTCCAGCCAAAATATCTAGGCCCTCTTCAATTCGAGGCAGTGCATAAGCATCTGGAATTGTCTGACTGTTCAATCGCCTGTAGTCAACACAGATTCGAGTTGTCCCATCTTTCTTAATCACTAACACCAAAGGGGATGACCAAGGACTGGTGGATTCTCTAATAGTACCATTCTCTAGCATACCCTGTAACTGTCTGCGGACCTCCTCATATAAAGCGGGTGGTATTCTACGACAGGGTTGCTTAATGGGTCTTTCATCCTTCAAGTTTATCTCATGCTTGAACAATTCACAATGCCCTAAGTCCGTGTCAGATTTAGAAAATGATTTGTGGTTTCGAATCAACATATCACGGACCTGAAGGGCTTGGTCTGCTGTAATAGGAGCTCCAGTCATATCAAAATCTAACCCACCACCTGATATGGTTGTCTTCTGTGGATTAGCATCATATGTTTTGGCCTCTGTTACCTGCACTGGTGTATGGTCAATGCCAATAACAGCCTTAGCCACACCCACTACCATCCCAGACTTAACAACTACAGGCACTGCAGTTTCATTGTATAACACAACTGGGACTTTGGAGTGTTTTCGTCCACATTCAACAGTAGTCACTATTGAGCTGAGGGTCCATCTTTTCTCATATCTACCACGATAATCATCTTCTAGGAGGACTTCCATCTTCTCACCAGGCGGACCAGGTTTTAAAGCACCCATGATAGTCATCGTGTGATTGGGCTTAATCACTACTGGGCTATCCAATCTAGCTCTCACCTGTCCAATATTGCCATTCCTGCCTTGGAACTTTTCTCTAGCACGAATCAATGTTATGGCTGTACGAGCTACAGGAGACAAACATTTACCCTGCTTATTTAGAACATTCAGTGGATACTTACGTGCATACAGTCCAAGCCAATTTGTGCCTGCTAACATCGGCACACGTGTAGAGTACTTAGTGTCATTACTTACCACAGCCAGAATTAACTTAGTTCCAACATCTCCAAACACTTTAGCTGGAAAGGACACTTCTAGCTCAGCAACACCATCATACTCACATATGTCATCATGAACACCTGCTACATGCAGTACTTCAGCAAGTGGCATGATGGGAACATCACTCAGGTTCCTGTCATAGAATGATTTACTTATAATAGTTACCTGAGATCCTGTATCAATCATTGTCTTACATGGCACACCATTCACCATGGCCATCTCCTCACCCAGTGGACCTATTACTCTGTCATCTAAAGGGACAGCACGATCTCCTTGATAATTTCCACGTGTTCGGCAGGATTCAACATTACCATGTGACTGAGCAGAGGGTTTTCCCTTGTGGTATTTACTTTTTGGGCAGGTATACGAAGTATGGTCAGTCTGTTGACATATCTTGCAGGGTGCTTTACACTCTTTCGCCATGTGTCCAGTCTCATTACAATTATAACATATTATGGGTGAACGTCCTCCCCTATCAATAGACTGCTGACGTTGTGATGATGGAGGTCTATCTTTAAAGTTGTTCCATGATCCACCATTACTCTCTTGAAGGGGACGATTTCTTTTTAGTGTGTCCAATACAAGGTGCTCAATCTCAGTAGTCATTTCTCGCCTCATTTCTCGTTGTTGCTCCATCAAATCTCGCTTTGTTTCTTTCTGTTGCTCCTGCATGAGTAACATAAGCTTAGTCATGTCCTTAATTTTGTTTTCATAGTCTTCCTTCATTTCATTAACACCAGCCGGAGTATTAGAAGCTTCAGGCTGTTTTTGAACATGTGTTCGAGCTTGCTTAGGTTGTTTGGGTTGGTTTTTGGAATCAGTTTGGTACTCAGCCAGATCTTGTTCCACCAAACGAGCTTCACGTATCACTTCGTCAAAATTATCACACTGTTTGTAACAATGCCTTATTCCATTCCTCACTTGATCATCCTGGATTGTTTTCCAAAATGTCTCTCTCAGTGTTTCATCCATTTGAGAAACAAGGATACCTCCACGTCTTCTTATCAGGTTCAGGGCTGCTTCCAGGCGTACTCCATACTCTGCAACTTTCTCTCCTGCACGCTGTCTGCTACTGTAGAATCTCTGAAGTAGGGCATGACCAGTTTCCACAGTACCAAATACCACTTCTAACTTGCAGACTATTTCTTTTACAGTAGCATTCTTATCTATGTTCATCGCTGTTGTGGCAGCCAGGCCTCTCAATGATTTCCTTGCTGCACGAACAACCGCTTTATCACTAAGCATATTCTCTGCACTCAGATGCTCAACATCATCCTTCCAAATTTCAAAATCTACATCTCCTTTTCTATCAGGATCTCCAGAGAATGTAGGTAATTTTGGAGGATTATACAAAGTAGTTTGGTGAGTAAATCTCTCACTATCTAACTTACCACGCTTCCGCACATCTTGGCTGTCTGGGTAGTCTATGTCTGAACAAGCTCCCTGTCTTGAATGAACATTACTCTTACCTGTTGTATCATCAATACTGGTCGAGGTACCCAAAAGATTATCTTTAACACTCACCTGCGGCGCAATAACAGATTGGGGAACTATGACGGCAGAATCCATAGAACATCTATAAGCTTTACCTCTGTAACGCTTCTCTATATCCTCAATTTTCTCTCGGTACTGCTGCTCAGCAAGCTCACGCTCTTTTTGCATTTGCTGCCTATCACAGTCATATTCGTCTTGTAGTCGCAGCCTGTCATGGTCATGATCTTGTGCAAGCTTTTCCTCATGATTTCTAAGATCCATCTGCTCGATCTTTGATGCTAACTCATCACGCCTGAATTTTTCGGTATCATTATTGTGCTCTTTGTAAAACCAATCTATTCTGGATTGCAACTGGTCACGTTTTCTTCTTTGAGACCAGCCACGACTTCTGAATTAACATGATTGAGGGATCGAGCGTGTTGTCCTCTGTTACGGTATTGTTGCTCAAAATCATCAATATCTTCGCAATACTGACGATTAGCATGATCACTATTACTCTGGAATTGCATGCGTTCATACTCACGCTCACGTACTAAATTGTGTTGTTCCAAACTTTTCAACTTTGCACTCCATTTGGCCAATCTCAGTTCATTCTCACGTAACTCCATCTCATCGTTAGCCAATTTGCCAATATAACCCTCACTACCAGAATGACTAGGGGTTCTATCCCCACACCTATCATCTAACATATCTTCATGTGTCACCAAAGGGAGTCCAGGTGTCACCCCTCCCAACCCAGGCATGGTCCTAAGAGGTATATCAGGTGAAGTTTTCACTTGAGTTCCCCCATGGTTATCACTCTTATTTACCTTGCCGCCTTTATGATCATCCATCGTGATAATCCTATAGGGCTGCAGCTGCAGTGCATCAGTTACCAATTAGAAGCACCACTGATAGTCCAGGTCACTAAGTGATGCAAGTTCACTACACCAATCTAAAAATAAATTGCCAAACATGCACTTCTACAAAAAGTATGAAAAATAGCTTGGAATACAATACAACTATATACATGAAAGTCAATCAAATCACTCTCACACTGGGCCACAGTAAGTCAAAAGGGGAACAACACTCAACTGTCCACAATCATATCTCAGGACTACCGGCGATAGCAACCAATCGACTACCCCCCTTAGCGGGCGCCAATTATGTAACCAAAATATTCATCCAAAAGGCCAAAACAAGATAAATGGCAACAGGCAAAGTCGCCTTTCCCAGGTTCACAGGAAAAATCAACTGGGGCCACCAAATTATTAACAAAACGACCCATCAATGTCCAAACATTGGGATACTGGTACGCATAATAAATCTTTGTGTTCAGGGTAAGTAATTGGTTCACTATAGTAGCAGAGATCACAATTAACATGTAAAATATATCACACTTTGAGATAATACTGTACTGATATCGAAATTCCTGGGAACACTTATACACAACTACGACTCGTGTGCCTGCACTCTGGCACAGGGCAAAGAATACTACAATGTATTGAAACAAGAGACGCAATGTTCACTGGATGGCTATACACCATCAATATTATAGTAAAAGTCATCAATGGTAAGATATATTGTTATTAAAGTTACTATATATAGTTCAGATGAACACTGCAGGCAGTTGAAACAATGGAAACAGCACTTTCACTGTAATCAGGAGTCAAAGGTCAATGTCATATCAGGCCAATTCAGGGTGTCAACTTCTTGGTCAAAGGCACAGGTCAGTCGAGTTCAAATTCATAAATACTGTTGTATATAAATCTTCTAAGACATCTACTTCATGGAAAATATTGTACTCTATGTACAACTAACCACAAAATTTAAAGTGCTCTACACACTGTCGCAGGCATCATATAATTCCGAATAATTCCTAATTGTTCTCAGAATATTTAGTTATCACCATGAATTACTCTGTTTTGATGTACTAAATATTTCCCTATACTTTAACACGGGCACACGTTATTTCAATGAAGCCTCGTTTTCGTGTCCAGTATCCTCTATTACGTTGCGTAAAAGTTCGGCAATACTTTGGTCAGAGCGAGGTTGCACGCACAATCAGCACAGTTCGGGATAAAATAATGTCGCGAGATTATCACGTGATCACAAGGTTATTGACACTTGGGCGCGCGTAAGTATTCACGCGATAAAATGTTAATGAGATGCTCGAACATGAGGTCTATGCAAATGAGCGTGATACAAGGTTTTCCCGCGATTTAGATATGGAGAACTGCTCACAATTCGACGAGAACTTTCGTACTTCGATTAAATTTCATATATGTAACTTCTCAACACCTCGAAAACTAGCTGAGCCCACACCACGTCGCGTACACACTATAAATCTGCGATCAGTTGGCGTAGCAAGGTTACATCACAGAAAAAGCAATGTTTGTGATTAAATCGTCTGAGAATTAGTTATAAAGTTACATCAACATTAACATCGGAATGTACTCACTCTTATTACTTTTTTTATTTTGTTGGCGATTCAATGTCCGTCGCACACTTATGCTCATCGAGATAGACAAGTGGGTAATTCAGCGACGACCCGCGCGCCGTCTTCTGTGTGCTATTCCATGGAAGCAACGTATCGGCGTGGTGAACGTTTGGTCAGCAACTCCAAGGCATCGCTCGCGTTTCGTGAATTATCGTTCAATATGGTCGTTTCTGGTGTTAAACGACGCTCAGAGTCATGCTCTGTCGGAAAATCTGAATTCGGGACCGTTCACAATAGGTCTGACGCAGAAATCCGCACATACGGCGAGACACTGACAATAGGCGTACAACACAAAAGCGTCCAGTTAACGCAACTCCTCTTTATTTATAGAACATGCACGCACATGACCAAAAGGTGGCGCCATTCACTGGCCACCACAAATCTGGTTAATATACGCTGTCAACTAATAAATGAACTCAACGTCTCAATAAGTAATCATCCAAAAATATAAATATCACAAAAAATATCTGGGTATCATGTATTTGGTATGATATATGAATATTACATCATTAGTGACAGTAATAGATTGTGAAGTGTATTTGTTACGATTATGAATATTACATCATTAGTGACAGTAATAGATTGTAACGTGTCGTTTGTATGATATATAAATATTACATCATTAGTGAAAGTAATAGATTGTGAAGTGTATTTGGTATGATATATGAATATTACATCATTAGTGACAGTAATAGATTGTAACGTGTCGTTTGTATGATATATGAATATTATATCATTAGTGAAAGTAATAGATTTTGAAGTGTATTTTGTATGATATATGAATATTACATCATTATTGACAGTAATTGATTGTGACGTGTATTTTGTATGATATATGAATATTACATCATTAGTGACAGTAATTGATTGTGACGTGTATTTTGTATGATATATAAATATTACATCATTAGTGACAGTAATATATTGTGACGTGTACTTTGTATGATATATGAATATTACATCATTATTGACAGTAATTGAATCTGTATTTTGTTTGTCAACTCTTTCACGTTGAATCTCCTAGCGTGAGATTATGTGTAAATCGTACATTTCTGTTACTAGTTCATTAGGTTGTAACCATGGTAGCATTGAATTGGTATTAATTTTAATTTAGTATTGCGTGTGTTATGTTTACGCTTCTAGGTATTCTTGATAGCACAAATTTCGTGTTTTTAAGGTAACTTTACAGTAGTGAGTATGATGGCTCCATTACAATTTTATTTTGAAGTTACGTTATATGCCTTTGTTACTGGACACACATTTAATGACATTCTTCGATACACCATGGTCTTTTAGCGGGGCGTTGTATGTGGTTTGGTTAGGCTTGAAATAAACTTGATGCGTTTGCTGAAAGCAATTAAACGTCAAATGTAGTGACATATATTTAAATATGATACTTCAATACAAATATTGAATTTTAATTTTAGCATAATTTCAACTCCATACTAAGAAAATATATTATTTTATTAATTTACCCGCCATGATTTTATATTTTTAATTTATTTTTATTTATAAAATACATCTGTTGCACTAACTCTGTATTCAACTGAATACATGTGTTTGGTTGTTGCAAATGTTGATGCTTTCATTGATGCGATATGTTTGCCCCCATTTTCACAACACGTTTCTGCTATGAGTGATAATTATTTACATCAAATGATTTTAATAAATTGTGGGTTCTTTCTCGGAGGTAAAAGCTCACCCACTCCAATAACTAAACACAACTCAATAGTTTCAGTTCAACGTTCAAGCAGAGCGCTGGGTGAAGTCACCGCCGCTCTGATACCAACTGTGTATGCAGTCATTCAGCGCCTACTCAAACCATAGTCCCGGCAGCGCCTACTTAAACCTTCATCTCGGCAGCGCCTACTTAAACCTTCATCTCGGCAGCGCCTACTTAAACCTTCATCTCGGCAGCGCCTACTTAAACCTTAATCTTGGCAGCGCCTACTTAAACCTTCAAGTTCATCTTGGCACAGCGCCTACTCCCGGGGGGTGGGGAGTGGGGTTTTGGGCTACTTGCATAGAAGTGCAATACGGGTATATGCCGCCCGACTGGGGTGTAATTTCGCGTTATTTTGTTTAGAAGTGGGTGGTCATTTATCAATGTTTTGGTTTAGAAGTGTGTAGCATTTATTTACTTTTACACAGGTCATTATATTCAAAGCCAAATACCGGAAAAGGCTGAATAAAATGCATCGCCCGGATGCGCTCACTGGTTGCGAAAGTTGTGAGCTGGGTGTTGTTTTTTTTGCTGAAAACACTTGTGTTTAGAAGTGGGTATATAAATAGAAAACAATTGTTTAGAAGTGAGTATGGTTTACGAGAGGTGGGCTTCACACCCTTACCCACTGTGAAAGTAGCCCCCCCCCCCCCGGCGCCTACTTAAACCTTCGTCCCGGCAGCGCCTACTTAAATCTTCGTCTTGGCGGCGCCTACTTAAACCTTTTCTGCTACTTGCAGAACGCCTCTCTTTGATTTTGATGGGGTCGACATATAAAACAAACAGAACAAAATTCAAAGCCAATAATATACAACCTTTGGACATTTTTTAAGACACAGATGTCTTCATTTGTATTTTAACATCGATATCAACGAATAAATGACACCTCCATCTCGACAAAGACTCGACGTCCAGAGACGTCTTTACCAGGACTGTTTTGAAACATTTTCGTACCAGGTTTTCGATGCTTTAAAGGCTACACGATTTGAAATTATTGCATGGATACGTGTTTGCACATTTATTTCATAGCACATGATAATCCTTTTTATGTAAAAGGAAATGATTATTTTTTTATTATTCAAATAACCATTACAATAAACGAAACACTCGGTAAGTGTCGAAATGCACCGAGGCAATACAAGTTGTGCATCAACAGTCAAAATAACTCAACTTTAGTAGAGTCTATTTTGTTTCTCATTTGTATATTTTTGCAGCCAATATCAAAATTATTGAGCAAGGCTGTAACTATGAATACCGCTGTACATGTATGAAATAATAAATGGAACGCCGTTACTGAACGCGTGTTAGCGTATAGAGCAGGCGACGTAGACTTTGGGTGTTTTTTTTTTCAATAAAATAACATGGGAGTGTGTAAATGGCGAAAGACACCAAAAACACCAAAAAACAAAAAAACAAACAAGAGACTGTATGTAAGTCTACAGACGGCGATGTTCGTTCAAATTTGTCTTCAGTGATTTCAATATTAAAATTCGTTGTTATTGGTAATAGACCATTTAATGCATTTTATTATTAAATATTTAAATATCCTCTCCTTTATATGGGGCTTTGATGCTGAACAATGGACACATTACTGCAAATACGTCATCAAATTGACCTGTATTGATAACGATGGTGATATAATTGTAAATACTAATCAAGGCATACTTATTATATAAAAATAATTGTATTCCATTTATAGTGATAATTGTGGAGTAAATCTTATGTAAATGTCTTCATTGTTTATAAATGATTTGATTGTGAAATCATATGATATATGTATAACTGACGTAAAAGCTGATTATTTATATCATTAAAGCATAGCATATGGTCAAATAATATAAAATATTACATACAAATAACAACACAAACAGCACTCCATACACCACACGCCACCAAAAGAAATCACTATATTGTTTGAGATAATCAAGGTATAATTACTGTGTCCGTCGTGTTCATTTTTATACGTATACAACTGAAGAATTAACCCGTTATTACACCATGATGCATCGATCATACGTTGATGCATGCATAACAAATTGGCAATACTTACGTGGTTCGTGATATAATCTATAATTACTCCAGTTAGATCGTTGCGTTGTGTGACGGTAGATCTAAATGTCGATAAATACCAATAAATACAAACATATGATAGCAGAAAGGCAAGAAGAACTAAGAATTTGTTCCTTGTCATCGCTGCTATATAAACACGGAGTCGACGTTGCCAAATGCAGAATTCGGAAAGCTCAACAAACAATGAATTCTACGCTCATTTATATTAAATATAATTGGATTCTATGTGTGAGAATGTGACACATGCAAGGTCACAGAACGGTCGTTGAAAATGATAACAGAATCATGTCAAAGATAAGCTATTATTTTTTAATTTCAATATTTTATTTTATTTTATTTTATTTTATTTTATTTTATTTTATTCGGCGATTTATAAAGCACGCCATCATCTCTGTTAAATGCAGCTGCTCCAATATTTCGTGATTTATTGCCAAAACAACTGATTTTATCATTGTTATCATGGCGCTTACAGTAAACAGTGGGAGGTATTCTGCATATATAGCAGTGCCGGATCCAGAGGGGGGCCAGGGGGGCCATGCCCCCCCCCCAAACGCATGACGATTCGTATCATCTGGATTACGCATAACTTCTCTGCGATTTTCGCTCCGTATATCTTAAAGGGGAGCAGAGGTGTGGCTTTTGACACTCTGTACATGAAATCTGAGATCTATGAATGAATTCTGTCGATAAAAATAACTTGTATGTGCTGCGAAATGCCCTAAATATCGGGTAATTAAACGGGTTGTGAAGCAGACGACAAACGTCCGCTTTTTCTGGCGTCATTTCGCCTCTAGAGGGCCAGTCAAATGACGTCATCAGTGAACACTGATAAATGAACCCATTCATGCTAGTACGTCAATCCCATAGAAATGCTACTATGAAAGACCTTGTTAACTGACTACTTAAAAGTTGACACATGGCGAGGTGTTGTGTTACGAATGCCATAACGATTCATGTTATGTTTCTCGAAATCCCAAATAAAAAATCACGTTGTTGGTTGCCAGAAATCGGCGGAAGAACTAACCTGAAAGTGAAGACAGTACAGCGTTCTGGCTATAGTAAACAGTGAGTGAATAAATATTGTACGAGTTAAAACTAAATGAGAAATGTGCTAATATCACTTGAACCACAGTACTCATTTTGCCCAACTTCCCACTTTTTAAACGATCGCTTAATTTCCGACCGCACTGTATTTTCCGACCGGAAAACGACCACATTTTTACCGGTTTTTTTTTTCTCTCGCTCGCTTATTGAAAACACCGACCGCTCGCCCAAACACTGGTCACCGGCACAGGAGTAGTCAACATGTTTGGGGATATACAAAGAAAATTCAAATCTATACCACTCTGTGTCGTTCGCGAACAACTTCATCTGTGTTAAATACTAGAGCCGGTACAATATTGTAAACAAATGCCATGATATCTCAGTCATATCTCTATTGTATACACTACCTTTTTTATTCTGGTTTGCACAAACGTTGAATAGCCGTCAAACATTCAAATATATTTAGTTTTTAACTACTAGTATCTATAATTATATGCACGCAATTTGATCCTTTGACCTAGATTTGATTGGGATGGAATATTTTATTTTAAACAATATTCTGACGTTACTTACTGCCCCAAAAATGTTTCAACACAGTTGCGGTATGACTGTCCGATTTACAAGTGCATCGGGTAATATATTAATAACCATTCTCACCAATCGCTAGCTTAGGAGAGAGTAGGAAATCAAACAGCCGCAGGTCGCCCGCCTTTTATGCATAGATTTAAAGGAAACATCAATCTAAGCAACATAATGACCCCTGAAGAAAAAGGTCCACAAATGTAGGAGAATGCAATTTACAATTTTTTATATCACTTTTCATTCTCTAGATATTCAACTTCATATCATTATTATGTGGTCAGCCATCTTGATTCTCAAGCAAAGGATTATGGGTAAAGTATGACATCATAGAATCTGTTGTCAAAAATTGAGAAAATTATTTCATCTACAACATGAGAAATACTGATGCGAATTAGTTCAAGTTTGTTTTGTGCATATTACTCATGTATATAATTATAGTAGTGGAAATTAGAATATTACAAATACGCATGAAGTGAAGATATTGCTAAAAACGTTAACAAAATAAAAATCGATATTTTAGTCGTGAAATATAAAATGAACCTTTTGTGTCCCCTTTTTGTTGTCAACATGTGATATATTACCTATATAACCTACTCACATTGGTATATTGTATACAATATAAGTAAATTTGAGAATTTGGTAGAAAAACATAAAAATTAATATTTTCAGTTCTGTTTCCATGACAACTATTTTATAAACATGGATGGCACCAGTACATGTATGCTACCAATCTCTAAACTTTCAGCCAATTTTAAGTTAAACCTTTGAAGTTATAGATGAAATCATTTTCTCAATTTCTGACAACAGTCCATGATGTCATACTTTACCCATAATCCTTTGCGTGAAAATCAAGATGGCTGACTACATAATACTGATGAAAAGTTGAATATCTAGAGAATGAAAAGTGATATAATAAAACTGTAAATTGCATTCTCCTACATTTGTAGAGCTTCTTCTTCAGGGGTCATTATGCTGTTTGAATTGATGTTTCCTTTAATGACGCCGTCTGACAGCGGTCGGGTACGAAAAGCTCGCACAGCAATTCACACTTATTGTCAAGACAATGAATGAACAGAAAGGACTGGGAAATTAAAAAGATTATATTTCCACAAAGTTAAATAAATCTGGCTGCATCAAAAGCTTGGAAACTAGTTATAATATTTTGCAAAAGACTGAGTGATCAACGACATCATTTTGAGATGCAATTGAACTTTAAGTGCTTCATTGCGTAACTTACTGCGCGGCGATGCTGACATCAAATGTGTGTTGACCGAAGTTTGACCCCCCCCCCCCAAGTCACGCACTGAACAGGCGCGTTACCATTAGCAATCTTTTTCTTTCATGCTCCGCGCGTCGATCTTGTAAAGTTGTTATTATTTCTGACGGTGCTGTACGCAAACTTGTATATTATTATTTTGATGTCGTTTACTTAGTGCGCTGCTTTTCTAATTACGCAAATTTGTTTAGAATGTTGTACCGGCTCTAAAAATTTCAACATTGTAATATATCGCTTTCATAATAATTACGCAAAGTCAGTTATTTGATATTGGACACAGATGAAGTTTCGTCCACGAACGATACAATGTGGTATAGATTTGAAGAGTAGTGCGGAATTTAATAATAGTTAGTACCCGTTTTATCCCCAAACTATTGTCATGAATTTGTTTTTGCGTATCTGTTGACCGACTTAATTAGCTGATTATTAGCTGAATTGCTGTGTTATGTCTGTCATCGTTTAGGCCTATTTGAAGTTTTGGACGGAACTTGGCTCAGTGATTTGGAACTAATTACCAGATAACCTTCGCGATTCTGACAGTTGGTATTCATAGTTAATAATGTAGTGAACGATTAATCAAAAGATATGACGTATTCAGTACTTAGTGTGATTGGCTTTATGATTGAAGGTTACGCCCTAGAGTCTTTTTACTGCATTGTAATTGGTTAGAGTTTTGAAAATGAATAAAGAGAGTTTGAGTTGGTCTTGACGAGTACACCACGATAGACGCAGTCAGAGTCTAGAGCAGTCCTGGAGAGTCTTGGGGCGAGTGTTGACGCAGTCTAAGAGAGTCTTGGGTCAGCCTTGTGATAGTCTTGGGGATTTTTCCCCAGGGCGCTGTGTCTTATAGAGTGCTCAATTGACCGACTAAGACGAGAGCTGAAACGTATTTCGTTGTGTGTGTCTTATTTGACTGTAAAGTATAAGTGACTTTCCCGATCCCGTACCTTCAAGGGGACGAGATATAGAGACGAGACGAGATTCCCCCCTGGCAAGTAAGGAGAACCCCGAGGAAGAGAATTTCCCCCTGATACTATATCACTCAAAACCACTATTGCGATCACTCCTGTGCAAGTGACCAATGTTTGGGCGACCGGTCGGTGTTTTCAGTGAGTCGGTGAGGGAAAAATTACGATAAAAATGCGGTCGTTTTCTGGTCGGAAAATACAGTGCGGTCGGAAATTAAGCGATAACGGTCGATTAAAAGAACTCTGTGCGAATCCCCCTTGATTCTGGCTGCTGGCCATTTTCGACCATGAAATTGTCGGATATCACCAGAAAACTCGCGATTTGTGCAGTTTTGAATAAAACCAAGTTAGCGATTATGAACAATGGTTATTAACATAACACCTGACCCCTTCTGCACTTTTTGTTTCGCATTTTAAGGTAAGAAATCGAAATTTGAAACCGACAGGGTGTCGATTTACTAGGTGCCATGTTTCACAACTTGTTTATTTATATACGTATAGCGGATGATTTTTTTTTTAAATTAGTATTTATTGATTTTCAGCCCCCAAGTGACTGTGATGATATGCCCCGTCTTAACTCCGGCCGAAAGACCTTGCCGCCGTCGCTCTAATACAGTGGTTGGTGTACACTCGGCACAAATCTGCAGCTTTCGAAATTACCTTCATCATCTCCTGTAATTAATTGGAGAATTACAATACCATTATATCGTCATTGAATCCTGAGTTGTCCCGTGTTCCTTGAAACAGATGGCAATTACCCGGGTGTAATTTCACTGCAATTTTGTCAGCTAGAATTCGAACGCCGTTACGGGACATTTACATTTTTGCCTGTTACTCGTAGTTGTTTGCATTTTTTTGTCCTTCAATCCCTCAATCTTATCTAGTACTTAAAGACCATGTTTTCTTTGTTGGAGGTTCGCAGTCCATCTCAAAGTCATAACACGAAGAACACAGCGTTCTGGCGTTCGTTTAGGCACTTCAGCGGTGTTGAGGGAGGTATCGAAAGTATTGAACATTAATGTCCTCAACTGGTGATTTGGATGAGAACTCGTCACCCCATACATCACTACCATAAACAAGTATCGGTCGTATTAGTTTGTCAAAAAGCGATAGTGACAAGGTGATGGACAAATAGTGTACTGCGCCTAATTTTGTTTTGAGTGCTTTTTGAGCCTTTCTCTTAAGGTGCTTTAGAGCGTCCTTAAATTTTTCATTTGCACTGATTATTAAGCCAAGATAATTAAATGTTTTGACTGTCACAATTTCACTGCCCCCTAGAAAGAAAGTGTCACTGTTTAGACATCTGTTTGATTTGTTAAAAACTAATACTGGGTTTACAGTTAAATTCCAGTTACAGTTAATTGTATGAAGGCTCGTACTCCAAGACTGAGGGTAGGTATTTGTGTTATAGATAATATTGAAAAGCTTATGTAATGCATCTACAAAATAATGTTGGCCTTATTTCAACATTTCGTTACAAATTTCATCCTCGGCAGTGGATTTATTATTTTTAAGTAAGTTAATGGCTTTCCTAATTTCATTTTTAACAATTGGTGAGTCTAACACCGTGTTGTACTCGGCTTTCTCTTCTTTTTCCAGATCAGTGTTAATAAGAGAGGTTGATAAATTATTATTATTATTATTATTATTTAGTAAGTGTTTGAAGTAATCTAACCAATCTTTTGGTTGGATATTGCTATTAGAATTAAGTGTTATCATTGTTTAATTCCCTAAGAATATTCCAGAATTTAGTTGAATCTGCCTTAGAATGTTCTAACTCATTAAGCTGGGATAATTTACTTTTTTATACTTAATAAGCTTTTTATAATATTTACATGTATTAAAGTATTGGCCACGTATATAAGGATCTAAAGCTTATTTCTCTAAACTTTTAGAAAAGTTGTGAAGTTTCTTTCGTGTAGACCGACAATCTTGGTCAAACCATTTTTTTACTTTTATTTTTATGTTTACGTTTTTTAATTGTAGGTGTAATTTTTCTGATGCTTTTGTCAGCTATCTTTAATATAAGATTTTAAAAATCATTAACAGCAATTTCAGTATCAGTTTTACTATCATACTGTTTTTTTCTATAAAACTGTCAATGTTATTTTTTAATATTTCTAGTGTTTCTTTGTATTGTTGCTTGACCTGATTGTCCCAAATATATTTTGATGGTAAAAGGCCCAGTGTAGTGGTATTTTTGTTACTCTCCCTCCACACCCTCAAATGCATTCATACTCAGAGAAAGTGAGATCGCACAGTGATCGGATAAGTGTGATATGCTGTGAACTTTTAAATATTGAATAAAGTTGTACAAGTTTTTTGATGTAATGCCAAAATCAATTGTACTACTCCCTCTATGTGTGTGACATAACAACGCCAACATTTAGTCACGTTTGTAACGCTGTAGGCTAGATGAGTTTCGTTTTTTTTATCTGCCTCTGGTTTCTCGCTACATTCAAATAATTATGGAAAAAATTACCGATAATTCAGTGGTTTAATAGTCGGAATAAAAAAACAAAAACACAATTGTGGAATAATAACAGATCAATTACTAAATCGTTTTATCCTGTTGCTACCTTACGTAAATTGCATATATTCTTTGTTTTAAAACAGTTGTATTTACAAGTGAGCCACAAGTAATTCAACGCATGTCAATAAACTGAAGACATGGTTTGGAAAAAGCGACTAGATAAAGATTCGGTGAATGGTATAATGTCATCTTTTCTATCATTCACTGAGGTTGTACTCTGCAACATCTTGCCGAGGTCCAGTCAATTGCACGATTGCCACTCATACATCCAATGTGACAATAGCATCTAGATCTTCCATCTCCCAGAGATTGAATTGAATATGAACCGCATCTGTAACCACAGCTACATCCAGTGACCTCGTAACCTGTGAACGTGTAATCAATCAAAGCATTTACAAGCGTACTGGTATTTACTGTTTTCAACTGAACGAATGGATAAACATATTATATTGAATACGTGAATAGTGTTACAGCGATCGGTATTTAGGAAACACAGTAATGTTGATAGTCTTTGGGAAGTTTGTCTAAGTAGGGCACTGTGACCGAACGGTCTTGCAAGTAGCGTTCACGCATAGATCCCTAGTACGGGATAAAACAAAATCTAGGCCCTGCTAAGAAAACGTGCGCGAACGTTTATCACGGGTCAAGAAATGTTTTTAAGACCCGGGCACAGTCCCTTTAACGGGCGAAACGAAGTGTGCGTGAACGCTTAGCTCGGACACCGTCACTGTTGGGGGACGGTTGCTCGGGCTAAGCGTCCAAAACGTCATTGTATCCAATGTTCATTTGTAAAATTTACTATTTATTATATTCAAAACTATTCATTTCGGCGTGTCATTTCCGACATGACAACACCAGTATATATAGCATATTACTAGTATCAGAGGTACATTACTTGGAGTTTGCAACTACGGTGACATGATACCAAGATCCCGTTACAATCTCGCTCTCGCATAAGCGTTCCAACTCAGAAAAATGCGAATGCGCATGCCCGAGGTAACTAGGATACTGGGATGTCCAGGTGGATCAAAATAGCTGCTCACGATATGATGGATTATGATAACTATATTTTCTGTACATTTTCGATGTATTACATTTTTTCACTATGAATGTGGTAGTACATGTTTTATTGTTTTATTACAAACCGCCTATGTCATGTCAGAAGGTCGTAGCATCAGTCGCGCTATCTATGAGATGAGATTTGAATGGGATCTTGGCATGATGTCACCATACAGTACTATGTGCGTTGCAAACCCCAAGTAATGTACCTCTGCTAATATCTATTGTACTCGAGGAATAAATGAACTGACGATGGGATTCTGTATCACTTCCTGCTATTCTGCAATCTGTACATTCTGAGTTTGCATTTGCATTTATAACCGTAGTACATGTATTAACATGTGTACCTTCCTGATCGCGTTCAAGCTACAACAAGTTCAAGTTAGCTCCTGTTAATGATCTGGACGGGGTCTTAAAAACAGATCAGATTAATCCGTATCTCAGTTGTCTGAGCCCGTACTAAGCGTTTCTTAGCCTATTCTAAGCGTTCCCCGGCGTTCTCTTAGCACGCAGTAGCCTTTTTTGACTTCTTGACCCGTGGCAAAGAGCTGTGCGCGAACGCAGGTATTGTTGTAGCTCAAATAAATTCTCCAATCTGCTTCTGTTTCTGTTTCTATAGAAGTGGATGTTTACTTGTCTGTGCCTGTATAAATAGACCGTATACTACTAAATCATATCTACCTGATGGACACGTTGCATAGTTGGTAGCATGTGCACCATCCACTCCCTTGTTAATACAGGTAAAACTTGCAGCTGAAAAAAAAACACGTTTAAACCTTGTAAATGATATACCATATACATAGTATTGAACACAGAGTATACTGGCAATGGCGTACGTTCGTGGGTACACTTGTAATAATATATAAATGTCATTATTAAATTTACCGATATTTATTATTTGAGAACGGTTATCTTGAATCCGACCAAGACCTAAACACACTGAACTCTAAAAATCAAGTTGGTGATTTGTGATCGAATACTTACACAGTGCACAGGGAATGACAAGTAGTAAACAAACTGTAATAGCTACAAATACTATCCGTGTATAAGCCATATTCAGGAGTTTCTTTCTTGCACGGGGAAAGTAAGATGAATCAAACCTAAAGAAACAAAAAAAAATGTTTTACACAGACTCTGATAGTTGTCAAATTTTAGAAGTTGGTGCATGCCAACGACTCAGACCTTTTGAGGTGGTTAAGTGAAAGTATCGATGTCGCAAATAACTTAAATGATCATCAGGATTTATCATAATGTATACTGCTAGTGAAACAGCGCCCTCTATTCTCTGCTGCAGTGGCCTGGTAATGAGGTAGCGTTCAGACAGGTTAGTTGTTAGTCTCATGAAAAGTCTAAACACATAGGTGAAATGTGAAGTAATGGAAAATAAATATCACATGAATGAACAAAGATAAAGATATGCCGTGTCTCTGTGGGGCGGACAGTTGAGCAAGGCTAACCGAGTCGTGACCTCGATGTGGTTCGTAACTAGTCTTGTGATTGGTTGTTGACAAATGCTGAACAGGCCACGCCTTCAACTGTGCCGTGTGTTCGGGCAAACCGTTAGGAATTCCTAAATGGAGTCAATTTGTGTAGTTTTCTTGATTTATTCTGCAGATATCGGTAAAATGTAGGCAAGGCTTTGGCGAAATTTGAAGGAGCAACTAATATTTTTCAACCTGGTATTTTTTTTATATTTTATTTTTCATTCTTTTCGTCTGTTTTTTCGAGTTTAAAAAATGTGAGCTGGCTGGAGCCTTCATCCCTTGTCTATTTCTTACACTAGATACCAGCCGATACCCCCCCCCCCCCCGCTCATAGAGACTGCGTACTACAGTTGATTATAGTTCCTGGGCTCCCTGTGATTTCACACAAGAAAACGTCGAGCATCAACATATTGTATACAACGAAACTTACTCTCCTTAAAAACAAAGACGTTACGAATCAACTATGGTAAAAAATATTTGTATACGGTATTGAATATGTTCTGGAAACGTTAAAAAAATGGATCACAGCACTGAACGCGATGTATCTAGAAGTTATCAACAGTATAGTACCGCGCTTCGCGGAGAGCCGTTACAAGCGTTAGTCCACTAATCCCGCCGATTCACACGTAAAACAATAGGCGTTTCCAGACCGGTGATAGAGGGACTGTGGTGCAGAGTATGAAATTGTGAGTACATTCGCGTCTTCGGACTTGTCATGTGTACATACCGTACATATCTTCTGATCCACGTGCCGCCTTGAGTTGGTCCAATTCATTGCCAGTGTTCTAAATTTGTTGTGTTTATTGACCCTGGTTTGAGCTGATTACCTAACTTTCAGAATATTGATTGGGTAACTGATCTGGCAACTATGGGTGATTGTTAATTGTTTAGTTGTTTCGCATTTGGTCATTTTCGAGGGTCTAAGCAATCTGATTTCGTTGTTATTGATATGTGTGTAACAAGGCGAGAAGCTCGTAGATATAAACCACTCCGAAATATGACAATAGTTGTAAACGAAAAGATGGAAAGATGCTGGTTGGGTGACGGGGAGTGGAAAGATGCTGGTTGGGTGACGGGGAGTGGAAAGGTGCCGGTGGGTGATATTAATAATACCAGGAAAAGAATACCAAACAAGCCGTTTTTGTTGCGGTTATCGCGTTGGTGGGAATATAATAAAAAATATTATTCATTGATGGCGTGATGGGAGAAAATATTCTGTTTTTGCCGTCGCACGTATGTGTTAAGGAACCGTAGGACTTTCGTGTCGATAAAATACTAATATCTAAAAATAATTAAAAATTGAGGACACCAAGTGTACCAGAAATTACTACCATTACAAAGACTAAAACCAACACAAGAAGAGCTATGGGCCACATCTATAAACATAGAATAGGTCATATACAAATTCTCTCTCGTAGCCATTCCTGAATGCATTGCGTGAAAAAAAAACAATAACTCAGCAAGTGTGTTGTACTAAGCAAGTGACCAAAATGCTGAACTCGCTTACCTAGTATAGTGTGTAAAAATAACGAACACATTTATGAAAAAAAAATGATCACAGGAAACCGCGACGTGCGGTAATTATACCAAGTTTGCTTTAAATCTCTCCGAGTACACTGCTGAGGAAACTACACGCTATCATGACCGAAATCTGCTGATCCCACTTGCCCCTGTATTGGGCTGTGTTTGGCGAGGCTAATAAACAGATAGTGATAGTAAAATCTTCTTACACAACGACATCATTTGGCGTTGTTTAATGCGCACAAAAATCGATAATTTGCGACTTACCGGAGAAAAAATGAAGCACCACTGACAAGCAGGATTCGGGTTGTAATTGAACAGCTTGCAATTGAACGGGGCTTTATAGGCTGCGGCGACATCCTGTTTACTTAAACTTAAATTCTCGGAAATATAAAATATCCTAAGACCTGGCTGATCAGAGGTCATAGAACTTTCCGTTTTCCATGGAATCATACTCGTGAATTGCTATTCTCAAATTACAGGTCAAGAATAAATTACGTGGACTGCATTTTTTAACGACACTGAGTGACTTAAAGAATTGACTGGATCTCAGAGACGTGGTGTTTCTACAGATGTCGACAACAAAAATACAATGTTGTTGGGTTATACACATAACATAGAAAATTATACACTCGTTTTTTTAGATATGTATTTTTAAAAATGTTTTCTATGGATAACCGCTAGACCACGTGAAAGATATATACGTTTTGTTCTGTACAATCTGGTATAACCGTATACATCACAATAAACAACACAAGACCTTAACCTTCGTTTAATATGTCAACAATTTTGGATTTTAATTTACATCCGTAATTTATACTAGGTTAATAATAAAATATACAATTTGAATACAGAAGGAGAGTCAGTTTTGGATATTTAATTGTGTTACGTTATTATTCACTAATCATAAACCATATTGACGTTTCATTTATCATGGTAATAGACGTTTTCAAATGGCATGGATTTTGTCAACATGTTTTTAGCCCCTTGTCCGATTTCCTTCTTTCCGGCCACACGGACGAATTCTGCGAATTTGGACGCTGTTGTTTCACAGCGCTGTTTACAGATTAAGTATAATAGGGTCAAAGGTCACTCAAGGGTAATCTACACCGGGTAGAATGCTTGTCAGATTGTTTTTCACTTCAGCGTACGGCCATGAACGTGTGTTTGGCCATTAATACCTTCCATGGTTTGGTGTGGTTGACTTGATCGTCGCGCCGCGTCCTGTTCGATGTCAGACTCATAGCGATATACATTGCGTATCATATAATGCTCAATTGAATTCAAACACGTGTGAAATTTGTCCTTTAAATGCGGCAGTTTATACAAACAAGTTACAAGAATCTGGGACTAGACACCGAATTTTGTCGTTTGATTTCCTGTCGCATTCAATACACAGGGACTTGGCGAAGAATCCAACGTAAAGAATGGCGTCATTAAAGTGATACAATCTCTTTCGTCTACATACATGTTATACACATTGGGAGCAGACTGTAGAAACTATCTGAATCCCGATGAAAAGAGAGTTCAATCTGCACTTTCCACACCCACTCCCCGCACTCACCACCACTGCTCCTTCTAACTTCGCACGGCACTGAAAACCGACAAACCCGAGAGAGTTGCCAGAAGCACCATTTCTCCTATCCTAGTGAACCATATGAACTGGATCCATCCGAACAGGAACAGATAGTCCTGGTGATCTTTTTTTCTACACGAGCTGCAACCTGCAGATACAATTAAATGTTAGATGAAATATAATCTGCAGCCTCTAACATCTCCGACAAGTCAGTCATCGCATGATCCGGAAACTAATTGCTACGTCGATGTCAGATATTTTAACATTGCACTCAATAAGATTAAAAGAGCGTTGTTTTTTATTTCTATTTAAAAACTGAAGAGTTTAATTACTACCTTATACCTCAGACTACTAGTCTGAGCTTATACTAAAATATATTTGGATATTTAGATTACTAACAAAATCTCACTTCCGGTCCGGTTAGAAGTAAAATACACCACGAATATTCACTTGTGCAGCAACTGCACAAATTATAAGGGCAAATTAATAAGGATGGTAACTTTAATTCTCAACAACGATGAAAGGACCAGGTACTGCGACCACAGTCACTCCTAGTAGAGTGACTGTGCTGCGACAAAGCCCTACTTCCCGCGAGACCCACCCAATACGAAACCCACCTACCGCGAAGCTACTAGTAACTGAATATAATAAATCTTATAACTCAACACGCTACAGAAAGCACGTACATTGAACTCCTAAAAAATATATTAAAACGCTGCACTTCCGAGAATGTGGACGGGTGTAGGCATTCCGAGTCGCTTTTCACCTGGTACTAATGTTGATTTGATTTTCTACAGTAATTTTGTTTCTGTTCATAATTTGCCCACCCATTATTATTGATGTATATGTTCCAACAAAGATAGATTAACTCGGTAATATTGCTAATACAAACACAAATAACAATTTGTAAGTTTGACCTAGAAAAAAAACGACTCAAATCACACTAAATGACAACTCATTACCAAACGCTTCAGCGTGGTTACCAAACGCTTCAGCGTGGTATTAAGAATTTGTTTTCAGGGTTGGGTGATACCATATATGCATTGTCGCTTGAATGAGAGCTAATTAAACACATTTTCCAGACCGGCGAAAGAGTATATAACAGCCAATTGTAACAGCCTGTCGACATGGAAAGAGACTATTTCATTTTACGCTGGAATAATTGGGAGTAGAATATGTGAGGGATTGTATAAACAGAGATGTGTATATTGAAAAGTAATATCTATCTTTCTTTTCCATCGCTGAACATTTCCTTTTTAGTATACTGGTTTAAAAATGCTAAATTTGCATGATTTGCGTGTTTTTTTTTTTATTGAAACTCCCCTAATAGTTGAATCCCGGGTTCGAAGGAGAATGTAACAGCACACCAAGTGGTTCGTTTGAATACAATGGTGAAGGGTTGGCGCGATAGGGCACCGTCCGACCTCGACGCAATGATCCCGGGACCCGCCGTAGGCGGCAGTATTTGCATTCGAGGTCAATTTTGGATCACCAGGTCATTCCTAAACGCGTAATTAGGACTACCCCAGACCATTCGTCCCGGTGTTATCGCTATCGCCACACGAGACTCCAGCTTGTCTCCTATACAATTTTCCTTCCGCCCACTTAATTTTAATATTCATATGACCTTTGCACTGACATCGATAGCCAATCGCATTCGACCGCGGACGTCACTCTAAATAAACAACTGAATAAATTAATATACCATATTTGGAAGATAGCGGGTAAATTCAACGTTGTTGGTGTGTTCCTTCGGGTTCCGAAGTCGCACGAAACGAGTTCATGTTCCGTTATCTTTCGCAAGTAAAACAGGTCGATATGTATTAAACATGGCATTTGTTTTCTTGTTTTAACCCCCTTATTACGCAAGCTTCCGTCGAAGTGCTGTTTTTTTCGACGATTTGTGGCATGTTGCAAAACGAACGAAACATTGCGGCATTCTTAGCGGTGGATAAGGGATCGACTATGTCGTCACATTTATGTCTCGTTTGAAAGAGAATAAACAACCGCTCAGAAAAATATGTTGCTAATATTTAAGTGAAATCGCCTGCCCGACGTCCAAATTTCAAAAGGATGTTCGATTTGCAATGACGACCGTTCATATGTACTAGGCGACGTTACTAATTACTACTAGGGTCGGTGTTTGCATTAAGAATTATAGAACAAAAGATCAGCAAAGCGGTGCTTTTGTCGGCGATTTTGTCAAAGGGAATATTGATAAAATGTTGCAAAACAGAATCGCGAGTTGGGTGAAAAATTGCGCCGGCGGCATTCTCAGCGATGGCGACACCCGAGAAACACCGTGTCACGGTGCATTCGTGCATCAGTACACCGAAGAAATACATACATATTGTTGCGGACGACTATTGTAGACTGTGTTCGTGTAGTCTTCGAGTTTGTGGACAGTTAAAGTCGTGTGTGAATTTATTCAAGCCAGGAAAAGCAGGAGGGATAACTTATGGAAATCGTCTTTCCAATTTGATCCAGTGCGACGTTGTGAAAGGAGCGACTCTGTCGTCTCATCTATGTCTAGTTTGTAAGAGAAAGATTGAGAGCGCAAAAAAATCCGCCAATAATGTAAAACAGTGGCGTGAAATTGTCAGTCATTCTAATATCTCCCAACCTGTGAACGAAAGGGTTAAGCGTGCTGCCTTGAAATCGCCTGCCCGACCACTCCGATCCGATGAACTAATCAAAACTAAAATGGCGCGTGTCACGTGACTTTGTTTACTAAAGATAACGTGGGCGTTTGATTGACACTCAACTCATTAGTATTCCACCAATCACAGCTACATCTACTTTCTGGATGTGCGCAGTCAAATTGTATAGGAGACAAGCTGGAGTCTCGTGTGGCGATAGCGATAACACCGGGACGAATGGTCTGGGGTAAATTAGGACAGAGTCGAGAATCAATTTTGGGTGCCAGAAATCATCCAAAGACGTTTATTTGGGTATAATTTGCGCTGTCAAGACAAAGTTCAGGCTAATAAAATAAGATTGACGACGTTTTCCCATGAGAAAAAAGTGAATTATTTGTTGAAAAAAGCGGAGAAAAATTGATACGCAGAAATCGTGACGTTGCTCTACGCATGCAATGCAGCGTCATGGAAATTGTCTACAGTACACTTACACGCATCTTTCGATGACGTGATTATTTTGCCAGCCAGCCCAGGACGCCGTACAGACATTGTACTAAGGTAAGAGCTTTTGCCATTTTCCACAAATTTTAATATATTCTTAAAAAATTGCTTTACCTCTAAAACTCTGCACACCATGCAATGATCATTCAGTGTTTTTAACTAAACGACTTATCGGGAACATTTAGTTACAGTTATTGATTCGTACTTACTCGTATTCTTTCCGCATGTATACACATCCTTTTAGTGTTAGTTCAATGTGTTTCTGTTTGATATTGCATGTAAAGCTATGGAAAACTAGCACAACCTTGACTGCTTTAAGCCATTTTAATGATCAAGGCCACTTATACTAACGTAATAGGAAACACTCATAATTATATAATCAGCTCCAAAATTTGTTTACACGGTGTGAATCCTTGGCGGTTTATAAATACTGTGATTTCTTTGTAATTACCAGTTGTTACCAAACTCTCGATGATACATGTTATGTTCTCCAGAATAAATACTATCCATAGCTGAAGTATATCGTCTCGCTGTTACTTTATCCCGTAACTGCGTAGTGTGTATACACTACCAGGCTCGTTAAGTTTCGTATCCTGTCTTCTATTGTGATACCCAACCACACGACTCATCGCTTAGCAAAGCCAATTTTCAGGATTTATTGGCACATGATGTCATGAATCAGAGAAACTAATGACCAAAAATAAATATTGCATCGTATATAAATGATGACAGCGATTTACTAGGCCTATGGCCTGTGAACTCATATGATCTGTGTGCACGGTGCGACTAGTAACAATTACCTAACCTACCGGTTCTTCACGTTCACAGTTGTCGCGATGCATCTCAATAAAATAGCCACTAAAACCAATTAAGGCCGATATGTGTAAATACTTGTACATTAATAGTCTAGTCTATGCAACCAGCAATAATGACATGCAAGAATGGCATTGGCAAAATGATGACCTCGGATGTAGCCATGTCTAGTGCATGATATGATTTATAGTCTTTGCCCATTAATGTAATGTTATAATGTATATGAAGTATGTGATCATGATTAATCTTCATGATCATTTGTGACCACACCATTGATTATTCGGCATTGGCTACCACACACTATACTATTGAGCAGAAAGTCATGCAAGAAATTGCATTTGATTCACCACATTGGCATGGCTGGCTGTATTCATTCTTACTTTTTCATGATCATTGTTTGGCTCACTACAAGTTTCTTGTGATTTAGGCGAATTGTTGTCACATGCAAGAAACAGCAAGAGCTGCAATGTGTACATCAGGGGGCTTTTATCATGCTTGTGATGTTGCTATTTTAGGTAAATGGCCACAGCAGGAATGTACATAACTGTCATTTATTAGGCAGAAACTGATAGGGGCCAATTCCTTGTGCTCACTACATACACATGTACATCAGTGAAGGTTTTTCTGTTGCCAGCTGCCATTTTTGAAATGGTGCCACCGATCAACAGTTCATGCCACTCACCTCAACCTTAAACAATGACATGTGTTGTCATTTGTTATTAATTTTATTTTTATGGAAATGAGTTACCTTTTTCTAAAATAAACAAAATTTGATAGTAATATCATCATGTAAAAAAAATTGTTTAAAATGATTGTATTTGATATAGACTGAACATGTTGGGGAAAAAATAAATCTAAAATAATAAAATCCCTGCCTAACTACCCAATAGTTTTTACTCTAATACTGGAAACACTAAATTTGTTTTTCATTGGCCTCATAATGGTTTGAGATTTTTTTAACATGATCCACATAAATAATGAGGGATGAACTGGGATTCTGTACAAACAGGTCCATGCATTTACATTCTATGTTTCTGGTTTGATGTTGACTCATTTACAGCCCTGTCATTGGTGATACAAGAATTTTACTCCTTATAGCATGTTTGTAGGCTGTCTTATGCAAACCAACAATGCTGTTTTTGCACATGGTCAATTCACTCTGGTTATATGTCATTGCCATTGCCATGCGATAAATTCTTTACTTTTACCGGTTCTATCAGTCTGATGGAATTGATATCATCATTGATAACTCTATGAAGTACAATTATATTCTATATAGTCTCTTTGCACCTACTTTATTTCTTATTCATTCTGAATGGACAGTTGGATGAACATACAATAGCCTAAAAGTAAGGGGGTATATTTGTACAACACCCTGTAACTTTGCATGATATGGGTCTATAATACTGTATTGTAAACAGTTAACTACTGGTTTTGTACAGTTTATTGTTGCTGCACATATACTTATTGAAAACAACAAGATATAGTATTTTCGGCAATATGACTACTACCAAATTGGTCAGTGGTGATACCTATCATTTGGGTCTTCCGTCGACACTTATCTGCTTTTGCACCATGAGTCGTTCCATGCACATCATACCAGATTTAATCATGACACTCCGTTTACAACACTAATTTACCTCATTATAATGTGCATAACCTGTGTTTTCATTGAGAGGATGCTTGAATGCACGGTAGTGCTTTCAGCATCCTCTCACTAGTTATTTACAATGTGCCTCAAGATTTTATTTATGAAAAGTCCAATCATTTCCAAAGCATTTCAACAATGTTCTTCCTATTGAATATTCCTCTACTTAACACCTTATTCAAATCATTCATTACAATATATTATCCTTACCACTTGTTTTTTTATTTTCTTCCAGGCGAGATAATTCAACCATCACCTGTATCTCCTAATGGTTCAACTTTTTACTTTATTCTTACTCGAATTTGTTTGTAAACTTGTTGTATATTGATGGTTAAGATAAAAAATAAAAACTTTATGTTTTTACTTTTTTTTCCTTGTTCATTACAGACGTTTATTGTATTCACACTATTTTTACATGGTTGTCTTCCAACTAATCATGCTGAGTGATGTCTAATAGCAGCTGGCCAAATTACAATCAAGTGGTGGGTGGGTCACAGTCAAGTACAAATAAGCCATTCACTGCCAAAGAACAAATATAATCATTCTTTCCGTTCAAGTACTTTAACCTCCCCCTCTTGATTCAAATGACATAACCAAAAGACGTAAGACATCACTTACTTCCTATAACACACAACACCATATTCACATAATTGTTCATACATGTATACATTGTCACAGCAAAATCAATTACATAAATTTACCAACGGCTCCAGCAAATCATCTGTTCATATTAACTATAGCCTCTTTTGTAATCCCTCTAATACTTATATTTTGTGTTTCAATAACATAATGTTAGTCCAAAAATGTCAGCTTCTATTATTTGAACACAATCCTATTACCAAGGTCCCGCTAACTCTGGATGGAATGTTTCTTATCAGTCATATGTAGTTTAAATTAAGTTAAAAGTTTCCTCCACAGAATTGTGCATTGGCAAACATGCCGTCACAACTGCGGTACTCCACTGACGGAATGACTTTCGTCTACAGCGGTTGTTGATGAGCTGCACGCTACAACTTCGCTTGTGATGTTGCTTGTGGATTAAATGAATCTTGATTTCCGGTAAAAATGTCACTCATTTGGCGTTGGTAATCTTTATTTGGAACTGGGTAACGCCGCAACGTCGCCAGCAGAAACCTCCTGGTACTTTGATGTTGATGGTCTATGATAAAGCTCAGTCAACATACATCAAGTTCTCTCAATCGTAGTACTAGTATTCCATGTGGTGTACAGCTAATATGCCAAAAATGTTGCTGAACGATAACTTACCAGTAGCCAAAATGAAAGGCATGATCATTTGAACACTGCTATTACAAGACTGGTAGGAGGTAATAAATTCGGGGAGAAAGTATTCAAAAAACAGATTTTGGCTGTTGTGATGGTAGTGGTGGGTCAGGATTGTTTATCCAATTAGTGATGGTACGACCTACCTGTCAAGTATGAACAAAATCAGCCAAGCCAAAACAAATCACAGAAGAGTTAGTTAAAAAGCCATACCTGGTGAAATGTTACTCTAAATTTGGGGTCAACTTTCTCATTGATGAAAAAAAATGTCAAAAATTCAAATAGTAACTTTGTGCCCACACTCAAGCCGAGTACAATTAGCTATGTCTGAGGTGTTGTATCCTAAATATGTAGTACATTTAGCTCGAAGCTATCCAAAAATCATTTTTTTACTGTTGCTATGGCAACGGTGGGCCAAAATTTTTTTGCAGATTTTTCCTAATAACTAGGGTGAAGGTGTGACCTACCTGCCATGTTTCAGTGAAATTGGCCAAGCCAAACAATCACAGAGCTAATGCGTGAAAACACTGGAAATCACACGCACAAATTATTTGAGGGGCAATCTTAGTGGAGCGGATCGCCAATACCATGTTCATAAGCATATTGACCGTGAAAATACCGAAAACATTATTGCATGGGTGATATGAAAATTAGTTTTAGTCAAAATAAGTGACTGCCTAGAAGTACCATTACTGTTGTTCAAATTTCATTTCTCTCGGCAAGTATATTCATGTACTCCAAGGGTAAAATATCACACTTCTAAATATTGTTTATTCCTGCTATGTTTCGAAAACGCTACCCTTGAAAAGACTACTTTGTTTACATATGGGGTGTGGAAATACCGATTTCATAGAAGAATCAAAATAAACTGCAGTACATATGAAATCATGAGGTATACTTCATTTTTACTGAAAAAAAAATTTCCCCTGAAATAAATTCCAGTGAAAATGCCATTTGTCTCATACTCTATTGAGACACAGCACAGGGAAAATCGGATTCACATGTTATGCTTGAAAACGTTTCAGCGAAAATAAATTAAGTGAAATTCTATGTGACTTCATAAATTATATGACACCCGACCCTACCACTCCATACACAATGTAAAATATACCTCCAAAAACATCCTTTCACTCACGCTTACTACCGTGTTTCACTAGTGCATTCTATTTGGCCCTATTTGACTTCAGAAGAAATTGAAATAAACAAATTATATGAAAACGAACTTAATTATAATTTCAGCCTCTAGTTCAGCACTGATTAAATAAACTACCTCGTCTTTATTCTTCAGCTCCCGAGAGCGAGGTTATTTGTAGTTATGTTGGCGATCGCCGCTGTGTCTGCGGAAGTACTATGGGAGATTGCATGATGGGAGTGAAAGGTCTTTTTATCAATAAAATAATTTTAGAAAAGTGAAATAAAGGTTGGTTTAAAATATTAAATTTCATGGAATCTGGATGAAATAAAAAAAAAATAACTGGTATGAAAATGAGGTAAATGTAGCCAGAATGCAAGGTCAGATTCCGGGGGTCAAAATACGTCACGATGCAACAATCATTGCGGCTGCAAAGTGTTAACAACTATGAATTCAGTAAAAGACTTGATTTGCAGTTTGCGTGAATGGCCGGGAAAAAAATCATGCAAATTCAGTGCTTCAGTAACAGTATTTGCTGCTTTTTTGTGCAATGAAAATTAATACACGAAATGCTGCCAAAAGACATTTTCTTCTAGTAAACAAAACAACCCTGAGATGTTTATCTTGAGAAAATTGAGAAGACAGTCGTTCTTGTGAAACAATGGACTTACTTCTCCAGGGTATCAAGGGTATTTATGATTATTTGAAGTGGGAAACTGATGCTTTATGGAAGAGCAAAGTTAATTAACCCCGCACATTAGTGATTGGCCTAGGCTAGTTGAAGACGTTTATAGAGGGGTGACCCGCTAGAAGTATTCACCGTGAGTCCGTAATTTGTATTCGGGTTTATATTACAACACATGTTACTGTCTTGTTTGTATTTGCATAATATGAAAGAGTGGTTTATTGTCAAAATATATACGGGTGCGTGTATGCCTATTGAAACTATACAAAAGTCGCTCTATGCACACCCGTTTCATGTGTTAAAAGAACATCGCGATTTTCTCATGGAATTGTTAAATCTTGGTATCATTCCCAACTGTCACCAAACTACGTTTTGACGACTCGTGTGCAATTGCAAGAGTATATTTCAGGTTTACTCGAATTGAATCTCAGCACTGTGCCTTTTATAAATGTTATGGTTCTGTTGCAGCAAATCTCCGAAATATTGGGGCAGCAAATTTGCAAACTCGCTAGCAAATTAGCTAACTGCTTGGGTTTTGTCTAAACAGTTGGCTTTCGAATCTCAGTCAACCCAAGCAGTTAGAGATGCTGAAATGTTCGAGTTACGGACATCGAGTTACGAAATATTGAGTTACAGAAATGACCACACCCATATTTTTAAAACCACGCCCACTTTTGTGAAACCACGCCCAAATTGTAACTCGATGTTCAATCAACAGTTAACAGAACTTCGAGTTACAGGCAACATATATTTTTATTTTTGTTAAACGTTATAATTTGGGCGTGGTTTCAACAATATGGGCGTAGTCATTTCTGTAACTCGATGTCCGTAACTCGAACAATTCAGCATCTCAAGCAGCTAGCCAATTCGCTAGCGAGTTTGCAAATAGGCTATTCCAATACTTCTTTCGTTGCGTAAAACTAGCTTTCGCCAACGTTCCAGTGCTGTAGGTTCATTTTCCAGTCACAAAAGAGGTATTTGTGATCGCTAGATTGGTCGATAGATGTTTTATCTGGTTACAATCATGAAAACTGCAGAACGGTTCTCCGCCATAAATTTGTAGGCGGGTGTCGAATCCTCGGTCTATGCGACTTCTCAGGACTGTAGGGGCCGAATGATCAACGGAAGGAGGCCAACCAACATGACTGTACTCAGGGCTAGTTTCATGAGTTAATAGGCCACTCCTTTGCTTCAATTCCAACTATATCTCTGGAAATATCACTTGCCGTTTATCATCAATATTTCGATATCCCTCAATGTCTCGATTGCGTGTCTGGTAATTCTAACTAACTACTATTTCGCAAAATTTTACCAGCCTTGCTTCCACCAGTCATTTAAGTCAACTCCCATATTGTCCTTCACAGTGAAGGGTAATTACTCTGAACATGAAGCTATAACCACATACCGCCTAGGTGCTGTAATTAAACCCTTGTATAAGCACCGGTTAGACAGGCTTGAACTATGCATGTGAAGCCAGCCGAGAGGTATATTCAATCCTATAGATTTCTCATTGTTTGGTAACTATTTGCTGCAAATGCAACAAAAATCAATATACAAATATTACCCACACAGCATTCTACAGGTTACTTGTTTTCTAAAGAAGCTGGTATTCTTGATGACTGGGTAGAACATGAAGTGAAGGGCGCCGCTATGCGTTCTTATTACAACATGCTCAATAACGCAATGACATAAATAGCACCTAGGAAAAAGAAAAGATACGTAAAAGTTTATTGCCAAGACCCGTAGCTGAAAACCAACAATACATGAGACATCTTACTGTTATTTTTATAAACATACCTACATTCTCGAAACCGCCGATTGCACTGTCTACAACACTTTAGAGTGCGTCCTGGTCTATATTATGTATTACGTTTTAATCAAACAATGACGAAATTGTATTTCCTTCTTCAAACAAAAGCGTCGGTGTCTCTTACCCAAATTCACGTTCGTGATGAATACTTTGTGATAGCATTGACTATGCAACCACATCCAATATTCAACTTGTACTAGACCACGAAGGAGCGTTCAATAAATCCACCATATACCTACCTCAGGTAATCACTGAAAGCCATCTACTTTACTCTCATTGGTTTAGTTACAACCATGCACAGTCTCCAATCTCGATAAAGAGCGCCCTCTCTGTGCTATGGACGGGCATTAGTCAATGATGCTTTCTCTCAACTTTATGTTCTGTGTAATGACCTCCTCTACAAAACACGAAAATAAAAGTAACACCAAAAGGCAGTGACAAATGGAAAAGCAATGGACGCAGTATGCAGTTAACCGCCCTCATAGTGTACGAATGTGCATCCACTCCAAAATAAAGATCTAGTCATGAGTGTAATTTGCGTTTACACTTAGGGACACGCGCACTTATTCATCACTAAATATATTATATTATTCAAAATTCTTAGTGTCCCTATGTTATGACATGCGCACTTCTCGGTGTCTTGATGTTATGACATGCGCAAAGCATATTTGGACACCTAGTGGTCGAGTGGAAGACGCACCGTGACGTCTAGCTAGACATTTGGCGCCATTCGCTAATTTTTGTGAACATGTGCCTTGGCCATAAAACCTATTCACCGTACGATTTTGATGATTTTCAATCCAATCACGAAAACATTTACTTTTACCGTTCCAAATGTTAAATAATCAACAAAATGCGACGTTTTAGATTGAAATGGCATCACATCCACTTATAGATAAATTAAACCGAAGACAGAATACAGCTGAGTTTCCATTACATTCATATAAACTAACACATGGACTCTTATTCTTTTCCGTATTTTTCCAGGATTAAGGTTATATCCAAGAAACGGGTAAAAAAACATTTTGTTTTTTAAGAAAAGTAATATTCAAGCAATGAATCAGTAAAATTTAATCACTTTTTAGCAATTTTCCGAGGAAATACCTTGAGTTCACGTAATGATATGTGCTGATGGTAAATAGCACGTAGCAACGCGTTGCGCAAAAAAGTTTTTCTTCTTCTATTTTTTCTTGCTTGGAGGTTCTCACCAGGTGTTTCACGTTGTTATACTAGTTTACTGAGATACACGGCAGTTACCCAAATGCTTGTTTTGTTCTTATACTTGATAGTAAAACCTGAACGTACAGGGTGAGATAATTTTAAAGTTATTAAAACAATTGACAGTGACCAATTTATGATAAGAGTAACCCAATTTTCCCTAGCACAAAATGGCGCTTTACAAAATACATACAAGTTTCTATGCATAAAACGAAAGATTTTAATGACTTATGCGCGAGATATATGTGTCTCATATAAACAACAATGGCAACTTTGATTGTTGCGCAGATCAACGAGTGCAAACTGAGACGTTACGATGCTTTAATTAGGTATTTTTTAGGTGATTGGAAGGTATTGAGAGAGTAACTGGCGGTAATTATATCAGGGGGGAAATTCTTCTCCTCGGGGTTCTCCGCACTTGTCAGGGGGGAATCTCGTCTCGTCTCTATATCTCGTCCCCTTGAGGTATGGGATCGGGAAAGTCACTTTAACTTTACAGTCAAATAAGACACGCACAACGAAATACGTTTCAGCTCTCGTCTTAGTCGGTCAATCGAGCACTCTATAAGACACGGCGCCCTGGGGAAAAAATCCCCAAGACTATCGCAAGGCTGACCCAAGACTCTCTTAGACTGCGTCAACACTCGCCCCAAAGCTCTCCAGGACTGCCTCTGTTCTGGAGTACTTGCCAAGACCAACTCAAACTCTCTTTATTCATTTTCAAAACTCTAACCAATTACAATACAGTAAAAAGACTCTAGGGCGTAACCTTCAGTCATAAAGCCAATCACACTAAGTACTGAATACGTCATATCTTTTGATTAATCGTTCACTACATTAATAACTACGGGTACCAACTGTCAGAATTAATAGTCTAAATAGCGGCGGTTATCTCGTAATTAGTTCCAAATCACTGAGCCAAGTTCCGTCCAAAACTTCAAATAGGCCTAAACGATGACAGACATAACACAGCAATTCGCTAATAATCAGCTAATTAAGTCGATTAACAGATACGCAAAAACTAATTCATGACAATTAATGCAAGTCGCGTTCAGGTCAAACCTCATACTTGTGATTTCCATTAGAAGAGCGAATTTGACTGTTGGAAAATCAATGTTTAACAACAAATATGTCGCACATGCGCAGCGCGACGACCACCGCCCTTTAACCAATATAATACATATCTTGTTGTTGTAGCAAATGCAAGATTCAAAAGAACAGAACATACTCGTTTCAAACAATTTTCCCTAGACACGGACACCACTGAATAAAAAGAGTGATTAGGCACTTGAAAAACAAAAACAAATTTAAACGCAGTTTGACCACAAATTAGTTTTATACTTTTCTCGGCAAGATGTTGCAGAGTGCAACCTGAATGATAGAATAGATGACGTAATACCATTCACCATCACGTGACCCCAAATCTTTATCTAGTCGCTATTTTCCAAACCATGTTTATTGACATGCGTTGAATTACTTGTGGCTCACTTGTAAATACAACTGTTTTAAAACAAAGAATACATGCAATTTACGTAAGGTAGCAACAGGGTAAAACAATTTAGTAATTGATCTGTACGTTAATCCGTCAATAGTCAAATCAAGTTATCTACATATTTATGATTCTGGTTTAATTAATTAATGTGCCAAAGGGTAAATGTAAACATGGTAAAAGTTGTTTATTTCGGAATATCGGGAAATATCGTAAACTTAGTTTTGTAAACTTAGGGAATGACCATTTATTATTACTGAAAGGGAGGGGGTAAAACAGAGGGGTGTCAGCATATTTTCTAAAGCCGAAAAGGGGAGGGGGCAGTGACTTTTTATCAAGGCTGAAGGGGGCGAATATTTTTCACTTAAAGATTTAGACACAATTTATTTTACTTTACACCTTTTTTATTGAACAATATAAATGCATGAAAATATATGTAAAAGGGGTGGGGTTACAAATTTTTCATTTTTTTCTAAAGAGGGCACCCTCTTTTACAAAATGAATAAGGGCCCCCATTGATTTCTTTGAAAAAAGCACCGATAATTGCCTGACCCCCCTTAGGAATAATAAATGGTCATTCCCTTAAGGCTTTCCGATTGTATTTTATATGCATCAAGTGAAGCTTGACTGTCTTATTACCAATAGCCACAGATAACATTATTCTAGTTTGTAAAAGAATTAGTACGACACTAACTAGTTCATATATGCACTTAGAAATTGACAACTCATTGCACCGACATTGGAATCAACATCCGACGACCCTAGGGCTGAACTAAGGCAATGAGACGAAAATGCATTGGGACGAATATGTTGGGACGAATTGACCGTTTGAAGTGTGATGTCATATAGGTCATAGCCTCAGTCTACCATGAATTACAGTAAAGTAGACTCGTATTCCAAACACAGACACGTCCAACATAATGCTGCTTTGCAAACCCTATCTTTACTGGATGGTCACTGGAGAGACGGGGATGTCGTTTTGGATGTTGGTTGTGGAACTGGAGACGAAACTAAAATGATCGCTGAAATGGACAATGTCAGTAGTGTGATAGGTAATGCTTACGTGGCACCTTGTGCTTGCTATACGCTTTTTCACTCGGCCATTTGAAACTATCTCACAAGGGCATGGTATTGAATACCCAACAACTGGATACACAGTGACTCTTTCTGGTTTTGTGGTAAATTCAGTAACACCATACGGCCTATACACCCATTGCTGTGACCTATATTTTATTCCATTGACACACTTCATAAGATTTATTGGTAAGATAACAAATAATGATGCTTTATTCCAACCGTTCAGAAAATTGACATTTGTAATTTGGTTACATTTGAAATAAAGTTAACGAAAATACAACAAGGTTTCGATAATAATAAAACATAACATGAGATAAAAACTGATAACTGATAAGGTTATAACAAGTTTGTATAAATTCTGTTACAAGATGTCAGGTAGTCTGATACTGCGACTATAATATTATGGTGTTTTGATTTGAATTGATGATAAAATTTTGATTGTAAATTTAATGTTTATTGGGTTAATTGTGCTGAATAGCATGTTTATCAAATGGTGTATTTCATCTTCTGTAATATGACAATGGGAGCAAATTCGATGGCTTCTACTCGTGTTTTTGATTGTGTGTACCTTCTTTTTTTATTGTCGGTTTATTACAATTTAATATAAATTTTGCAATTGGTTTAACTTGTATGTATTCCTCTTATTGAAAGTACTATATATACGTAATTTGGCATTTTCATTTTTGTTTTGAATATTCAAGTCTTTTTCGTAGTGTTTTGACTCCCTTAGTGCGAAGCACACAATGAGAGTCTTTGCCCTTGGTGCGTCTGTGTGTGTTTATCTGTGTATGTGTGTCTGTTTCACTGATATTTCTTGACCCAATTATCAGATTTTAATGATAATTGGTGCATAGATGCTCTGGGATTATGCTCAGACCTAATTAGGTTTTACTTGAAACCTGTGCATATTAATTAACTAATTTGCATATTATTTTGGCAATTTTAGGCATTTTCATTTGTTTCTCTTGTTCTATTAAACAGTTTTCAATGAAACTTGGTACATACCCGACACTCTAGGGTAATGCACAGACCTGATTAGTCTTAGGTTGAAATCCGTGCATACTAGTTACCTAATTTTTATATTAATTAGCCAGATTTAGGCATTGTCACTTGTTCCTAATGTATCATTAAACAGATTTCAATGTAACGTAGTATATAGATGTTCTGGAATAATATGTAGTATTGATTAGTTTTTGTTGAAACCCTGTGCCTATTAAATACTTAATTAGCATATTAATACGGCAATTTTAAGAATTTTCACTTGTTTCTCATGTACCATTCAACAGATTTTAATGAAACATGATACATAGATGCTCTTGGATATTTCGCAAACCCAATTAATTTTTGGTTGAAATTTGTGTATATAAATGACCTAATATAAATTAGCTAATATTTAACTTTTCCACCAATATCTCAAATATTCATCAGAATCAATGAAAATTGATATTACATATGTAAATTTTTAGGGATAAACCATATACATGTTACGTTTAGGGTTAAATTTTGTGCTCACTAATTTGCATAAATTAACCAATTTATAGGTGCTCCTCAGATATCTTGAGTATCACTGATCAAATTTAAATAAAACCAGGCACATAGATACTTTTAGATAATCCACAGATGTGATTACTTCAGAGTTGAAATCTATGCGTATAAATTACTTGTATTTCATTTCATTTTCTAATTGTTCTAATTTAATTTCTATTTCATTTATTCTATCTGGAGTTTTGTTTACCAATTAATTGAAAATGTTCAATTCATGAAGTGTAAGGAATTTCTTTGTTGTTTTCTGTCTTATTTTTATACAATTAATTTGTTTCCAGGATTCCTGTGCAGATTTTCATTTGCATGTTCTATACTTAATTATATTCTTTGTATATACCAGTCCTTATAGTCAAAGTTGCGTGATAGCAATTATTTAGCTGATAATCCACGATGAAAGCCAAACCATGTGACCAAACAGAGATCATGTGTATGCATGATACAAACCAAATGTCAGATTAATATAGTTAGTGTTTCTAAATATTTTAGAAACATTTTATGCTATTTTTTGTTACATTAGTTATGGCGCATTGCAATTTGTGTCAGTAATATTAGCAGTACATATGTAACAAATTCCGCAATGATATGTTCACTTCTATAAAATATTTACAGTTGACAGGCTTTTGAACCATCATGTATCAGATATGTTAATGGTTACTATGGAAACAAACTTTTCACAACAAGGTATATTAATTTCCAGTAATATTAAAAGAATATTAACAATAGATCACTAGTTATTAGATATATTGATGAGGTCACTTTACCTGCAAATAGTTTACCTAAATACCTTCCTACATGTGGATATTAATACAGATTGTGTTATGCTTCATAAATGTCTCCATTGTAAAAAGAATGATGACCTTGTCTTGATTGGTAAAAAACATATAAATTGTATTCAATATGCAGATGACTTAGTATTGGTCTCTAAATCTCCCAAAGGTCTTCAAAATTGTTTGAACATACTAACAAAATATTGTGAAAAAATGGAGCCTTGTAGTTAACATAAAGAAAACAAAATTGATGATTTTTGATTTCGGCAACAGAATTCTTAAATGTAACAATTTCTCAATAAATAACCAAAATATTCCGTTATTTAGAAACTATATTTACACCAAATAAAAAATTCAAATCAAATTTATTAATGTTAAAAAACAAAGCAATGAAAGCTTTATTCTCTATACGACAAACCATATTAAATCACAAAATGGTGTCCCCTTCACTGTGTTTAAACCTATGTGACTAACTAATTTCATCAATTTTAATGTACGGGACAGAAATCTGGGCTTGTGATTTAGTAATGAGAATAACCTAGAACAAACTTGTGGTCAATTTCATCGTTTCATACTTGGTGTAAGTAAAACTACATCAGTAATCAATATTAAAGGGGAACGCCAATAAGAATAAAGGCATCAACATTGGCAACTAATTATTGGTTTAGTCTAAATACCTTTCCTGATAACCATTAACTTAAATGTGCTCTCAATGAAGAGTAATTATAGCTGTATATAACATATAGAAAATATTATAATGGGCCACAATGATTTTGAAAAAAAAATCAAACCATAATGTGAATAACGTTGATCAAGTATGCAATATTGTTACAATAAAACTGACAAAAGAATATGGGGAATTTTGGAACGAAAACTTAAATTTCCCTAACAGAAAAATGGTAAAGATGGCAATAAAATGAGAACATATAAATTGTTTAAATCACATTTGAAAATAGAAACACGCTTAACTAAAATTACAAACTTCAGCCTTCGGGGAATCGTGAGTCAATTTCGGCTTAGTGATCACAATTTAGAAATTGAAAGAGGCAGGCGACAAAAACCAAAGATGTAGAAAAATGTCATACAATTTAAGTGAGGAAAAACAGCATTTTATTCAAAACTGTGAATTTTTCGACAAAGAAAGAGGAGAGCTAATTATAAATAAAACAAACAATTAAAATACTGACTTTATACCCCTCGCAAAGTTTTTAAATAAAGCAAAACAAAAATCAAGTATATGAAAGCTATAACCTCTACAGTGGGAGAATCCTGTAATTAACATTCAATTTTTTCCCATTAATTTTTAACATCTCTTAATTATAATTTTTGTCTTATCATAGTTTAGTTTATTTAGCTGCTGTATTTTTTATGATTTGTATTTTAATTTATTTTATTTACCATAATGCGCCCTCTGATGGCATAGTAGTGTACACAAGTTATTATTATCATTATATTATACAAGAACATGTATTTCACACAAAGCTAATATATTCAATCAAAATTATTTTATAAATGGAACTCAAGAAATATGACAACAATGCAATAGTAGTTTAATTTACTTTTAATATGGTGAATAAATAAATATGCAATATATCACAAATGCTACAATATTAAATTCACATCTCAAAAACCATCGGAAGTGCGATAAATTGTCCATTTCCGGTCAATCAGAAAATCATAACGATAACAATAAGGATCCAAGTGCATATAGACTTGGACCCCTTAATAAGGACTCCAAGCCCCTATAGTGATAAACTCCTAATATAATTCCCCTTTGTTCTCGTCGCAAATTACGAATAACATTGCCTTTAATTTTTCCAGATGTTGACGTATTAACGCAAATGATTGAGTATGCCAAAAAGCATAACAAGATAACTGGAAAAATGGAGTATTTACATGCTGATGTGTGTACATTAGTGGAAGACCATCCACAGTTATGTAATCGTTTCACAAAGGTAGTTTCGTTCTTCTGTTTTCATCGGTTTGAGAATCAAAAAGACGCACTCAAGAATGTTTACGCGTGTTTATCTGATGGCGGTGAATGTGCTATTCATGTCGTCTACAAGAGTGCAGCAAAAGATACTAATAAACAGATGAATCGCCATGAAAAATGGAAACACCAACTGCAGGTATGACATTTTATTTAACAGTCAAAGACAGATAAACCGGTAAATGATGAACAAGATTCATATATTGTATTCCATCATTTTACTACTATGTGTATATTTAATGTTGCTGTTGTATCTCATTTCTTTTCGTCATGTGTAAATTACAGAACTATTGGTTTGTATAGTACAACTTTTCACACAAAAAACGTATTACATAAGTGTCATATAGATTATTTAAATGACAGTTGAAAGATTCTCCAGTCATGATAACACTAAGTTTGTTGTCGTGTCACCAGAATACAAACTGTATACTTTATTTTGTAATATTTATCAAGGGTTTCAATGACGGCCTTTATATGTTTCCGGGAAGCCCTGAAGAATTTGCTGAAAGTGTAAGGGAATGTGGCTTTACTGAGGTCAAGTGTTATTCTGGTGACATGACTATCATTTATTCGGCAGAACAGATGAAAGGTAACAGTATGAATACATTATCATATTTTGACAATATTTCTAATACAACTAGAGAGTTTTTATTAATTAGATCGTATGATGTTCATGCTGCTTAATAATTTGTCAATATTAGAACGTCATTGATGGCTGATTACATAGGTAACAATCATTGAGAATGCACAGTCCATGTTCTGTATTAAGTTCATAACTAGTGACGATTCACAATTATAAGGATTATTTGTGGCTATATCGATGTATTCTGCTGTTGCAGAAACTATTCACTGGGTGGAAAATGTAATAGGTAACCACATGCCAGCATGTACTCAAACGAATAATATGAGCTTAATCAGAGAAACATATGTTAAAATGACAAGTTTTGTGAAACACTATATGTTCAGCAATAGAATTAAAACTTTAAATGAAGATGCATAAGCTGTAATAGACATTTTTAGTGATTTTGTTTCCCATTGCAATAATATAGTGCATTCAACAAACCTGAACTGCAATGTATACAGCGCCCCCACACCAAGATTGTATAAAACATCTATGTCTTTAATGTGAAGTCGCGTGGACATTTTAATCCTGAAATGACATTCTGATAAAAAAATCATAGTTGTATACATAATGCCAGTAAACTGTGCAAGCACAAACAATCATAGATTAAAATTCCAATGTCCGAGACAGATTTTAGGCAGCTAAATATCAAACTTTCTATGGACAGGTTAATTCTTTGAAACTCGTATTAGTATTAGTCATGAATCATCACAGACATGAATAAAAACAAAATGGCTGCCAGTCGGCCATTTTTGTTCGAACCCCAAAAACAAATTGACGTGCACCTGTAACCTAATATGCATGATTAAGTGGTTTACCTGGTCAGGTTGTCGACTCATGTAGTCAGCAGGGTTCCATACGTGATGACGTGAACATACGTGATGATACGTGATGTGAAAATGTCCACAAGCCCATATAACTGCAAGGAATTCTCGCTCTGTCTAGCTGTACTTCGTCCCTGTATCAGTCAGTGCACGACTTGCATATCAAACGATATTACAAGTATCTCTGTTCTCACTTGCTTGTGTTAAGACTGCGCCAAGGTCTGTAGGAATTGCATCTACTCCAACAACTCTGTTTTCAGCCTTGGAGCAAAGTACTTTATCACTCTGTGACTTGCCATCAGGCTCTTTATCTTCTCGAATGATCCTTGTTGCTCAGGTCCCCCGTCCCACTTTGCATCTTTGTGAGTTAGATTCTGTAATGGTGTTGCAATTGATGCAAAATCAGGCACAAACCAAACAATGTATTGAGCCATGCCTAGGAAACTATGTATAGCTGATGCATCTTCTGGTTCTCTGACATTGATTACTGCTGTTACTTTCTTATCATTCACCATGTTCCTGTTGTGTCTTACCATATATATCGGATAAAGTCATCCGAAAGGTTCCTAGCACCACATATACCTTGTATCATTTCTGAAATATTCCAGCAGCAGAGTTTATTCCGAAACTTAGTCTCTTGTATTTATATAAACCCATGTAAGTAGCAAACGTAGTTATATGCCCTGATTCTATGTCCAGCTCAAGCTGGTTTAGATTTATCTTGCTGAACACAATTGCATCATTAAAATCAACACTCAGGTCTTCTATTGTTGGTATGGGATGTCACTCTCTTTCTATAGCTTGATTGGCAGCTCTCGTGTCAACACATATTCCTGATTCCTGTCTTTTTAGGTACTATTACTATAGGAGATACCCACGGAGTGGCTCCATCTGCCTTCTCTATTATGTCTAACTGCTCTAGCTTATTTATCTCTGCTTCAACTTGCTCACGTACATGGAATGGCACTTGCCGATGCTGCTGTGCAAATGGTTTGACTGATGTGTTGATATGCAACGTTGCTTTTGTAACTGGCATTTTGCCAATACCTTCAAATCTGTCTGCAGTAAATTTCCTGCTGATCCTTTTACAACATGGAACTTAGTGCAAGTAGACTGTTCACTTTAACTTCACCAAGTATTGGAAATGGTTTCTTAGATGCATATACATACACATTCGTTGAACATTGTGTAATTTCTGCGTTGATGATCTAACAAATTTGTCCCTGCGCTGGAATCAAGTATACATTTGACTGTCAGTGACCATCAATGTCAATCAGGCTGTTGATTGGTGGATATGGAGGACACTATGATGTGATATTTGTAGTCATCACCTGATGAAGAAAATCTGTAGTTGGATCAGAATTGACATTTTGCAATATTTTGCCCTGACATATTTTAGCGAAATGTCCCGTTCTATCACATTTCTGATCTCTTGCTGGGCACTGACCTATATGCGGTTATTTTTCGCGTTTACTGTTAGGCTCCAGTCGTGCTGGATTTTACTGCTGTAATTTCTTGTGTTTATTTCATTGTCATTGGCTTTTTTCACAGACTGGACTTTTCTGTTAATGTCCCAATCTTATTGTCTACTGTCAAAGAACGACCAGAATCTAACAATGCCTCGAATGTTAAATCATCTCTCAGAGCTTTACGACGTAACCTAGTCGACACACATGATAATACTATCTGAGATTTTATTTCTTCATTGACTTCATGAAAACCACAATTACTTGCAAGTTCTTTCAATCGGGTAAAATACGATTCATCAGTCTTCTGAGAAGCATGCCTAAAAACATTGACCTCATAGGTTTTATTCATTTTTAGCAGGAAAAAAATTACTATGAGCATCTACAGCTGCCTTGTATATATTTTCACTGCCCTCTACGTCAGGTAGTGTTTCTAAAACATCAATGGCCTCAACTCCTGCAGAAAACAATAGGAGTGCTCGTTTTCTTGCAATGTTCTTGATCTCATATGAACCTTGTGACAATTGTTCTATTTATATTTTCTAGATTTTTTTATACCCCTACTTGGTCAGCTTAATGTGATACCACCAAACCAACACGAAGATTTCCTTCAAGACTGGCTGCACGAATTTGACAAGATTATTTCACATGACGGTTCAGATACCAGAATTTATAATATTTCATCACTATTTGTTTGGGCAAGAAAATAAAACGATTTCATTTACGTTCTCCTGTTAATATTTTTCATACTTGTTGGTTGTACTATTGTGTTCTTAATTAAATGTGATACAGGTATATCAAGAAAAATAAGTTCCATAATACCTTTCCACAAGACAATTTTTGCGTTTTCTCTGCTTTTTTGTGTCGCTGCATGTCGTTCGTGACCCCCGCTGTACTGTCTTGATGTGCATTTAAGACGCTAATCTGCACAGTAAATAGAAATCACAAGTATGAGGTTTAGACCTAGGCGCGACTTGCACTAATTACCGACGGTGACTACATCGATACCTAATCACCTAATAAATACCTAATTAAAGCTTGGTAACGTCTCAGTTTTTACTCGTTGATCTGCGCATCTTTGTTTATATATGAGACCCATATCTCTCGCTTTTATGATTCCGGATGACCTTCATGGACAATATAGATCATCCGAGATTGGGGCGACTGTGATACCATTATTTTCGAAAATGTCTCCAGAAAAGAAAGACAATTCGACTTTCATTTGTTTGAAAAATTCGCCATTTACTGATAGTTATACTACCCCTACGAGTAGATTAACGGGAAATAGCGGCTCCTTTTGGAGCCTCGGTCTGGTAAAAGTCCGAGGCGCTATTTCCCGCTAATCTACGAGGAGGGGTAGTATAACGAAGTTATACTGCGAATTTGACGAGTTTTGCACGGCTTATTTTAAATCCTGTGGTCATGGCGGATGTTTACAGCACTATTGTGTAAATCGCAATTCTAAACCAGGTGTAGTCAACCGCAATTATCAGCCGTGCTCATTGGCTATAACAGATGTGTTGAAAAGCTCTAGCCAATCGGCATTTACTCAGCAGAGTTTGTTTTGTTTAACAATAGAATCCACCAACAGTGGACTTTATTGTATTACCATAACCAACACTGATTGGACCACGTAGAATTGCATAAAAAACATTCGATCACGTGAATTTGGTGCTCATTTGTGAGAACAGTGCAGCACGTTGTTGGTGAACTCCGGAGATCCACCAGAATCATGTCCGCTCAAGAATTTGCTGCTCCGGAAATTGACTGGGATTTGGAAAACTGGTTGTCCCAAATTGATGTGGACGACGCCGAGGACTTTAAACTGAGCGATATTCAGAAAGAATTCCGTTTTTTGCCTCCAGTTGACAGCAAACAAGTCACCGAATACCAGCAGTCACGCATACCCAAGACAACTCACAGCGCTACAAAATGGGGCGTCAAAACATGGAATGAGTGGAAAGAGCAACGTAATGTTAAAGTTGAGTATGATAAATCTGATGAAGAAGTGTATCATTTGGTTCTGTCTCTGGATGAAAATTTAGTCCAGAAGGAATTTGATTTCTGGCTATATAAATTTGCCATTGAATGTCTGAGACAAGATGGCCAACAGTATCCGCCAGACTCATTAAGACAAATGTTCTGTGCCATTTACCGCTATCTGCGCGATGATTGTAACCGCCCTGACCTAAATTTTATGGACCAGGGCAACCACGACTTCTTAGCTTTCAGAAATACGCTGGATGGTGTCATGAAGACACTCTCTCACTCTGGTATTGGTATCCGAAAAAACAAGCCGAGCCATTTTCACTAAATGATGAAGAAAAGCTATGGGCACACGTGTTTGGTACAAATACCGCGTTAGGCACGAGTTATGCAACCTACTTTTACATGTTTAAAATATTTGGACTGCGTGCCGCTGATGAACATTCAACACTAACGGTAGACCAACTTACCATGCACAGCGACGATATGGGGGAGTACATGGTATTCCAGGGAAAACCATCGAAAACTGACCAGGGAGAATTCTACCGCAAACCAGGGCAAAAATTTAAGAGTATTAAACACTACGCGCAACCAGAAAACTCGCGCTGAGTTGTAAACTTGTTTCGGACATCTGTCATATATCCCAAACAGTGGGCCATTCTATAGAAGACCACTGAAGTCAAAGAATGGCGAAATAAAGTTCTCTGCACAAAAGCTTGGTGTTCATACATTGCAGGGATACAGTATGCAGATGAATGAACTCGCTGGGATAAAAGGTTATCATACTGGGCATTCAGGAAAGGTACATATTAGAATTTGCACTTTAGTAATGCAATGTTCGATTTCCCCTCTGACGAGAATTAGTCATAACTTTATGTCGAAAATAATCACTACTCGTTAACTCCATTTTTTCATGCAAACTGTTTGGTGGAATACCATTTAAATATTATATTCACTGGCACGATATGTCGGATTCATTTCACGCGATAAAGATTTAATGCAAACGGCTTTGGCGTGTTTTAAAAAAGCTGAACGATTGAACGTACTATAACAATATATTGATATTTTACATTGCTATGAGGTGGACTGTTACAAACTATTGTACTTTCATATTGATACATTGTATTTTATTTTAATTAAACAGGTTACACAGGCAACCACGCTGTTCCGGCAAAATTTCGACGAGCAGCTAATAGCAGAAAGAACGGGTCACTCCAGTCTAGCAATTAGAAGCGACGAGCAGACGAAAGCGGTGTCAGACGCATTGCAGCCACCCAAACCGAAAACTGCGAAAGAAGCGAAAACGCACGACATATCCACCACCCCAACAGATGAGGACAAATCTAATACCACTGTCATAACAGATTCTTCCCAAGTGTCCGTGAATTTTGTAAAAGGAAATATGAAACTTGAAATACGTCTTTAAAATGTATCGTATAATCGTCATTGCGTATTTAAATAATTAAGGGGTTAGCATACGTTTAATGTGTTTTTTTTTTCAATATTTTTTTTTATTTTAAATTATTGTTGGTTATGACAGTGTCTATGACTGTGCTTTTATTCTAAACAAAAACTCCATTTTAAAAGGCATATTTCGACGTTTTTTTCTATTTCAAAACATTGCCACGTGTGATTGTTTATAAACACCACCAACACAAGCACAACACTCGCATGAAAGTAATCCTAATTGACACTTGATGAAAGATCCGATTTGCATATCAATACTACAAAGTTTACGTAATTGCGGTACTCATTTCGCCCAGCCTTCTGCTTTTACACCCACAGCTTATTGCTTGATTTCCGACCGCGCAGTCTTGTCCGACCGGAAACCGACAGCATTTTAATCGCTTTTTTTGCTCGCTCGCTCATTGAAAACATTGACTGCTCGCCAAAACACTGATCACACATAAGTAGTCAAAATTGTGTTTTTTAAAATCTAATAGTTGCATGACACTCAATCGTCAAAGCAACTTAACTGAGATCTCTTGTTACGTGTTTTCGATGCTTGTTCTAAATGTAATATTTTATTTTAATGAGACAGTTACGTGAAAAGGGCATAGATAACTTCTTTCGACAGAACAGAGAAACGAGGAAAATGTTAATGATTTATTCCAAAAATAACGATACCAAAACCACATCGGTCCACAGGCGGTCGGTCTGGTATAATTTGTAAAATTAAGTCACGATCAGTGAATGAGCGCGATCTATACGTAGTGTAAAAGTGTTCCCACAAAAAATATTTTGACTAAAACGGCCACATGCTCTGAAAAAATAGAACAGAGCTTGACATAAATGAATAATTCAGAAAAAAAAACGTGTCAAATTTAGTTATAGCCATAAATATTTGGTGGCCAGACGACTCATGGATGAACAATTCGACAATCAGAATCCACGCGGAAGTCCTTCAGGGCTGAAAATCGTCGACCCTACTCTGGGTTATCTTATTTCACGACTAACAAAGAGAACTGATTCGCCGTGTACTCAGCTTAGTTTTTCTTCTTTTTGAACTGAGGTCAAATCATCCCCTCAGTTAGTCAAACTATACCGATGTTTTTCAGTGAATAATTTTGAAGCCTGTCACAGAACAAAAAGAACTATGTGAATCGAAGCCGGAGATTGGACGGTACGATGACCCTTCAATTAGCGTCAAATATGCTTTGTTACAACATCATTGATTTGCTGAAAGTCACCTGATCGGAGCACGACCTGGGTCACAGAACCATATTTGTCCGTATAATCAACAGGATTTTGCGAGAGAACCACACCCACATTTTCAACCATTTTCAGCACGGAAGTTGCCAATAAATGTCGAAAATCTCGTGCATTTCATGTATTCAGATAAAATAAATCTAGCGATTGCTAAAAATGGTTATTAATATATTCCCCGATGCTCTTGGAATTTTTATTTTTTTGATTTCAAGGTAAGAAATGGCTAGTTGAAGTTGTATCGACTTCAAGGCGGCTGTTTCACCGCGAACAACCAAGCTCTGTTGTAGTTTCGCGATGTGAAATGAAATATATATAATAATAATACTTCTTTAATTATTTGGGTTTTCAACCCACAAATTACGGGACACGATCCCCATGAATTACGGTAAATGTTTTGTCTCGACTGATTGTGATGAATGCCGGACGTCGGGACTGACGCCCGTCCTAAACGATTTGGGGCACGGTCGACAGACATTCCAAACAATGGAAATTATCAACGAAAGAGATTTTTCTAGATATACTGTCATGACAAACATGTAAAATTAACAAATACACAAAAAGGTGTAATATTAGTTTTTATTTTAGGCTTAGATTAAATATTTTCTTTCACTCAGCCCATGCATGGAACTGCCATTTAGCTGACATGAAGCACCCCTCTATAATATTTACATAAAAAAATATATTCAGTCGTGCTGCAAATTAATTATTAATTGCGTCATTAACCGTTTTACTCCATTTTCGCGTATTCTTGTGATCACGTGACTTTGTATTTGCATAATTTAAAAAAATATGCCATATTTCCAAAGTTTGAAACAAGATTTTTATTATGGTATATAACATGCATGGGTAAAATGTTTGTTTCAGTCTGTAAATTGAGGCCAAAAAATTGAACCAGCGAACGTATGCTAACCCCTTAAATGAAAATTCCACCTTATTCTTTGTTTTCATTCAGTGGCCACCTGTTATGTTAATCAGCTTTTCACTCCTGTTGTGCTCATGAATATTTAAATTAGTCCATTCATTATTAACAGTCCCGGCTTGTTAATCTATTGATAAAACAGTACCGTTAACAAGAATGCATAATTAATTAGGTTGAAACTGTCCGCTCACGAAAGTAAGAAACAGAACAATGGGGACGAGACAAAAAGTATAACTGTTTTTAGCTTCACTGTCATCTACGCGGGACTGTTCATATACGTGATTGTTCTTCCGTTGACCAATCGTCTTCCGTCGACAATTGCAATTTAGCTCCGCTGTCGATTTTGTTGAGCGGAGCTTATATGAGTGATTGTCCGTCAGCGTTAGTTGACGTCCGTCGTCCGCCGACGTAATTCTCTAATTATCTGTAATATCTGTAATTCTCTAATTTTGATGAATATTTTTGGTAAAAGGTTATATATTCGACTTCTTGTTGAAAACAGCAAGTCCGATTGTTTTTGATACTATACATACAGGTAACTTAGGTATACCTCTCTCAGATTTGTTCATTTTCAAATGATATCTTCAGTTCGTTAATTGAAATGTGCAATGCTAACAGTGAAGCTAACTCAGCCGAGGGGCTGCTTGTTGACTTCATAAAAAGTACCAGCTCAATTGATTTGATGCTTTAGGTACCCTGGGACAGGGGGCTATGTCAGATTTGTTTATTTCATGACAATATCTTCAATTTTGGTAAAAAAAAAGCTATTTTAAATTTCTTGAAAAATACTAACACGGGTACTAGTATGTGTGGGTTATTTTTGTCTGAAGTTAAGTTGACATGTTCTCAACAGCCAGAACCATGGTTGTACATTACCCGGCTTTGCTACAAAACAATGATTTTGCAGGTAAGTATTTCGACTGCTAGGTCGCTGGTAAATGATCAGTTTTCAAACATTTCATGGCAAACATTATAGTCGGGTCAACTTTATTAGCGAATTGGGTTTCGGCTAGTTATATATATATACCACGTTGTTTAGCAATTTTCTGTAAAAATGAAACATAATCATCAGTAACTTTTCGGCGCAAAGGATGTCAGTACCGCTAATCACTCGTCATTTGTATCATCATAATTCAACTTTAAATGCTTGTGCTTTTGTCATTTATCCCTCAATGCGACTCTACCTTTTGTGCAGGTTTTTACATTAAATATGCCGACAAATTTCGACAATAAAACCAGGGGAACGGTCAAGATATAAGTGATGGTGATTCATACCCCAAGATGTAGCTGGAGAGCCCATTTTTAGGTTGGCTGTTGTCACCAATTCAGTTGCATTGTTGATGTCATGACGATGCCACGGGCGACGCCCTCAGTGGTGGAGTTCACATGCTGTCATGACAACGCTTGCAAACTATTAAAAATATTGGTTGAACTACTAACACTGTCGATTATAAAAATGAACTGTTCTAGCGTAACTAGGTGGAAGAGAACCGGGAACACACGGCAACGATTGTAGTTATAATAAATACCTGGCTATATTATACTAGTGTCATTGTGACTAAATGGCGCGTATTTTACCACGGTAAATCCACAGATCTGATTGGAGGCGCCTCTAAAGCACACATCCAATCAAGGTTGGCGTAACATGTGACAACTGGTCATAAATATAATGTAGCGTTTTGTTGCCGATCGCGAAGTATCTCCGATGCAAGATTTGGCGGCCATTCCACAGTTCCTACATGCCAGGATTGTCTTCAGTTTGTGGTCTAGTACTGAACAACTAGTTGGGGAACTATCACTTGATTCGGTTGCAATACGCATTTGGCGCAGATACCGCAGTCGATTCCATGCGTTCATTCCTTCAATGCACAGCACGGTGACCGGCACGAAGCCTCCACCTCGAGCATCGGTCGGTCTGTGCAAAATATTGAAATAGCATTCCCAATACCAGTTTACAGTTCTTTACCCCAGAAACATGTAGTTGCTTTGTTTTCAAACATGTGACGGTTGAAAATCTATGTTCACATTATACCGAGAGCGTATACCTTGCATCATACACATGAATATTACCGTGCATTTCAAGGTGGTCATACATGTGTTTCTTTAGTATACTAGTAGTAGAAAGGGCGGGGGGGCAATTAATAAAATGAATTTATCTAATCAGTTGGATTTTTAGCCCTCATGTAACAGATAGTAAAATGTCAATTCAATCTCTGGCCGGGAAGAAAATGTCTACAGTACAAATTTGCCCGTGGTGTAGCTATAACAAGCAATTTGTCGGGACAAATAATTGAAGATATTATTGTTTATATCAAAATAACCAAGGATTATATCTGAACATATTGCTTCTTTTATGTCATATGACTTTTTGTCCTTGACGTGAATAATTATTCCGTCAGAGGGGCTATCCAAACCTGGTATATTTTTCAGTGGCGGCGGCACCGGGGGGGGGGGCGTATCCGCCCCAAAACGAAATTCGCCCCATGCACAATTTCGTGCCGTCGCCTGTTATTCCTGACTGAAGACATACCTCGCTTGAGGCAGTAATGCTAAAGCGTCTATACTGTCCGAGGCTTTCGGAGTTTACTTATTGTCAACTGTCGTTTCATGTTTAACAATATGTTAGAATGAATCACAAAAACCTACCTAAATATACAAATATGCTTGAATGTAGCCTAACATAGCATTTTGTCTTTGTCATAGCAAGGTACCTTCTCATATATGTATATATATATATTAAGTTTTAGGATTACATGTATTACTATCAAGAAATATATACTCCCACTGGCATTGCGACTAACTGAAATTAACGCCAAATATTGTCAGGATGATGGCCTTAAACTGCCACAAGGTCACACACTCTCATCAGTTCATCAACATATGAAGAAAAAACATTTGTGTAATCTTTGAAATCTAAAATATTGTTACATGATAATCTTAAATGGCTCGAAACAACAGATCAAATGGATAATTACACGAGAGGTGCAAGTCTGTAATGACCGTGTTGGTACTAGAACGCGTGTATGGATTTTTTCGGTCGCATGAAGCCTTGTCTAATTTGTTCAATGCGTTTTCCTTATAAACTATAGCAGTTTCTGAAAGAACGATACAAGCTTTTTCCATTAAATTAAATCCACACTGTTACAAAATGACACGAGTCACCTGCAAGTATTGGAATTTAATGAATGTGTCCATCCAAGCATAGTGCACACACATAAACAACATTCCCGTTCCCTTGCACGTAAGTTTTAACTGCTCAACTAAGTTTAAATCTAAAGAATGCCAAGCACGCTCCAACCCGTTGAAATTGGTTAAAACGTAGTCGTACTCCGTGAATTCAAGCAGCTAATCAAATGACGTTAATATTTGTGTAATTGCCGTGTGGGTCACGTGACGAACGGTTTTGTGACGCAATGAATGCATTTAATCTTAATTGCATCCTTTCTACCTGGTTATCCAGGTAACAAGGGCAATTATTAAAACCATACAACACATGAAAGGCACAAGCGATTTACTTGGTTCAAGAATATAGATTAAAAAATATATTACTATAAATAATTTCATTATAGAACCACACTCACATTAAAAACTGGTATCCGTATCCAGGAAGATTCGTTATGGTTTTAATAATAAAATCTGTTATCGTAATTTCTTACACACAGTTTCAACCCAACATAAGACATAACATAACCTTACGAAATTGCCACCGCTGTGTTCACTCATCAAGTTGTTCATTATTGCTCGTTGGTTTATCCTGCTCATAAACAAGACGCTGTCGCCAGGCAACAGTTATGCAGAAAACATATCAAACGATATATTAGCAATGAAGCCAGGATTTCAATGGCCTGTACCAGTGTGCTCAGAATAGTATGCATGCACTTTCCCGTCGCGAATAGCTTAATGGATATGTTCATTGTATATGCAGGAAAATTTTATCGTATTCTGGTCTAATTATACATAGCTTCAGAATTAACATGTTTAATATTTAAATGTGGTCATGACGTATGTTAGTTATTCGAGAGGCCCTGTTATAGGATGTAAAAAAACAGCCAAAAAATATGCTCCCAAAATGATAAATATTTAGTTTTATCATATTTTTGAAGAATATTACATTTGTATATTTAGTTCATACGCTAAACTAAACACTGCTAACATTAAATCACTTTAATGAAATTGCATAGTTGGTAGTAGTTTTATATTTTTACATAATAATATTATCATTTACATATTCATATTTTACATATTTATATTATTCAGATACTATGTTTTTAAATGGTGACTGTTATAATTTATTACAAGTTTTGTGTCGATATGTTTCTGGACCAAGGAACTTTCATTGATTATTACCATACAAATTCTACAAAATATCCCGTCCGTCCAAATCTTAATTTTTGTTTAAAATTATTGCAATGGACACATTAACATAACTCTATCTACGGCTGTTACGATGATCTCGCTTTGCGAAGGAGCATTATCAATAAACTAGTAAAACAATCTGTTATACCTATCTAACTTATTCTTCCTACAAAGATTTAACGAAACTCTAAGTACTTCGGTTGACTGAAACTTTAGGTTAACTCCCCCGTAACGCCTAGCCGCTAGTATTTCACAGTGCTCTTCAGCGTTGTGTAGCAAAGTGGTTCTATTATTAACACGCCAATAAAGTGACACTTGTGAACACAATGCCGTCATTAATAGCGCTAATAAAGTAGAGGAAATCTCGCGTGACCTTTCAGATTGCCATGAGAAGACCTTTTTAATTACATTATGCAAATTTATATTGAGCATTGTGCATAGAGAAGACTCGCACCTGCGTTCGCTATTCACGCAGAGTAAAAAAAACACGTTATCGAACTGCAAGATGCGCCTGCACGTTTATCGGTATCCTACACGCTATATGTTGAGTAGAATAAATGTACCGTATCAACCAATGTCAAAAGGAAATTATATATCTTGCTTCTGTTAAACGTCGATAAACAACATCGTCACATATATCCGTCGACATCAGAACAAGAAACAACTTACCCATTTCATTTTAATTGAATAACAAACATACTTGTCGTTTGCGTATTGCCGCAAACTTCAGTAGATGCAGTTACTTGAACACTTTGGACTAAGTAACCTTATTTGAACAAACCGTCAATTATTTCTATACAATTAGGGAGACTCCGAATGAGTCAACAACTTGAAGGAAAGTGGTGGTTTATGTGTGTGTGTGTGTGTATTTCAAGTTGAAAGATGACGAATTGCACTGTAGCATATAGTGGTTATAAATGACAAAACGACTGTGTCTATCACATCGATGTATTGCTAATCTTTCGTACGTGTCTGTCTCCATGGAAAGTATTAAGGCGCCGTATTTCTTCATACTTGATACTAAGCCTTGTTCGAGCAGTTTGACTAAAGTGAATTGCTATATATTTTTAAATTGTCTTGGGGTGTTGCTTTGCGCGAAGTCTCATATTGTTTTTGTTGGTGACGCAACATGGGAAACGCCACAGTCGTGGGACAGCACACGTTCGAACCAACTGTAAACACGTGATATTTGTAGTCGTCGCATGGAACCCATGTCGACACGAAGAAAAATATAGCCCTTTAATCACACTATTTTTCCCAACCACGAAGTCCCAGAGATCTTCAATCATTCCGTTTTCCGAAATAAAGCGCGAATACATATGTTGATATAAAGTATCCCTTGAATAAAACTCCGACTAATTATATAAAAATAAAGAAAAACGCTAACCGAAATGGCTTGCTTTATCTTGATACCCACCATCGGACGTTACTGAGGTAATTTAATAGTTCAAAGGTCACGTGCTACTTACCTACCCTTTCAAAGATTCGAGAAGTATGATGTAATGGCTACCTTGCGATTAAGAGAGCAACTCCATGACAGCGTATTGTGCCATACCGTCGCTGGCGATGCTCCCCTCGCCAACAAGGAGCACTCCACCTGTATTTCGGGTGACACTAATACCACACACCGAGTTCTTGCTGTCTGGATGAATTGTACAAAAGTCAGCACAATGAATAGACTGCACGGTGATCATGTTGAACGCACGTGAGGTCAGATCTGGCAAAAGTTTACCGCATTTGTAGAGTGTTGCGTGGTCATGCATTACGAGTCAAGTTTGTAATGATTTCAGGAGTTTATCTCCCCAAAATGTATAAATCGTTCGTTACGTATGAATATTGATAAATGTTTACCTTATCCGAAATTGTCCACTTTCGGAAATGTCAAAGTGTAGTAAAACCCAATATACGTGATGTATGTTAGGGTATGCCACGAGGTGAGCAGTTCTTGAAGAAAACGCCTTTTGGAAACGAAAGGTTTTGAGTCTGTACGTCAATATATAGGAGTCAAGCTGTAACACGATACTGGACCACAGCGAACTGGTTAATGAATAGAGGTAGAGGTAAATTCATAACTTACACGCTTGTGATAACGATGTCTTTTGTGTCAAGAAGTTTTTATTTGCAATGTGTGGTGGGTCTGGTGGGTTGTCATCGTGTTGACAAGAACAAGTCGCTACAGTCACTCCATGTGTGCTTAAGAAGCTGTTGTCTGACGTTTTTGATACTACGCCGGTAGAAAACTTGACCTTCGCTGGTTATAAATTATTACATTGCGTAGTGAGATGTTTTAATTATTCTTAACTTAATTATTTGAAGTTATATATGTGGTATTTTAATAAAGGAATACGATCCATGGCTTCTGGAAAGCAGTGCCGTATTTATATTGGGCAGTGTGCTATTCGTGCTAACATATAGTGTATTGTGCAATGAAAGTCGAGTATTCGCATTGGGAGCAAAGGTCGATCATGATGTCAATTCCATTCTTGTTTACCCATGGTGCATTACGAAGTGGCAATAAGCTTTAAACAAAATAAGTTCAGGTCGTTGAAAAACTGTCACATGTGCACGTATGATTGATACTAAAAATGCAATTTCTCATTATGAAATATTAAGTAAATCCATGACAACGTACAACGATTTTTTAATGATAACTGACTACGGTGGACCCCTTTCAACGGCTACTCACTATGACTCGTACGTTAATAGTCGCATTGAAGGCTACCTATATTGTATGGACCGCTCTTGACCTGTCAAGTAATCTGAGTAATTTACCAAACGTGACAACTGCAGTATTCGCAAGCTATGTGGGTCAGATATTTTTGCCAATAGACGAAAATTACTCTTTCCATAGACTCTTTTGTGGCTGGGTTCTCAGCATCTTAGACATCTTGTCAAAACCATACGCTGGATTTTCTTAACGACGAGCGGTCACAAAATCAAACGAAAAAGTGAACGATTTGCAATTAGGTTTGGTCTGTCTGATACACTACAGCATTTATGAATTTACAATTCGAATATTTTACTTATTTCACCACTACTTCTGCGATAACACCGAATAATATATACTTCCTAGGTTAGTTGGTTCAGATGCTCACCCAAATCAGAATTGCATGACGAGATTTGTTGTAGTGAGGTTTCGTGATTTTCTTTTCTTTTATTTTAATATAATTTATACTATAGAAATTATGGGTTATTTTATTATATTGCTTGAAGGCATGGCTGAAGAAGTGAAATTTATGTGAACTTGAACTGTGACCTTCCGATGATTAGCGAAAACAACACTTGTGTGTTATTCGTCATTACGATGACGTTTGCATGACGGAAGTATCTATAATTGCTTTGGGGGCTGGACCACAGTTAACACTCACACTCTTGATTGACACTTAAGATGTGACAATAATGACGTCACGTTATGGGGATCTATGTCTCACGAATAATCACCAACAATTACAGTATTAACTTTGATAATCATAAGTTATCATCAACTTACAAGGGATGTGATTGGTGCGAAGTATAGTGAAGCACAGCCAATCTAATTGGTGGATTCCTAGAGTGTCTAAATGTAACTTGTCGTTGTAATGTCGTTGGCTAACAGGAATACAGAGAGAGTCCTTCGCAGACGTCCGTGAGTGGCGCCCAGGTCGATGCGGGGTTGACGTGAGGCGACTCTACTTGCCGGAGAGTGAAAAGCATAACTGAATATATCTGCTGCGTGTAGTTATTGGAAGAAAGGACGTACAGCCAATATTTCGCAATGAAATATAATGTTCATGGCGCGGTAAATAGAATACACAATGATCCATCGTACCTACCATGTAGCGACACGAAAACTATATCACAGAGTACAGAGGCAACCTAGCTGATATGCCATAACGATGTCAAGTTTTGACCAAAAAATCCTGCGAACGCAAATTAATATCTCATCAACGCATAAATTACATTACATTACATTACATTACATTACATTACATTACATTACATTACATTACATTACATTACATTACATTACGGGAGGTGATGTTGCATCTGCTTGCGCTAATCGTGGGAATAAGTTGCAAGCGAGATCACCTTACTGATCCCATTTCCATTCTACGCATACCTGATAGAATACAATTGCTTCGATATTTCTCAGACAAATCAGACGGACCCCACGTACAGGAAGCAGTGCGGCGCTAAGGAGAGTGGTCTATTGAAGTGGGCATTGCTGAGCGCCATTTTATGCACTAGGAATATGTGATTGTCATGCCATGCACCGTGTACACAGTCTACCTGGCTGCCACGCCGACAATTGAACGCACCTGCCATAAAGAACCATTCAAAACGAATGCAGCGGGATACAGCTTCGAGCATATATTTAAATAATGATTATTTCTAAGTCTAGGTCCCATGGAGGATACGATGACAATAAAAAGTACAATTACTAGACATTTAGACTAACTTGGACCGACACATTTGAAAGTTACGGCGTTCGTTAGTTATTTTGATCAAAACTATTTAGTAACTTGGATCCCGACAAATCTGAAACTTACAGCGTTCCCGGGATATCCTGATCTTGTCGCGTACACGATGATGTAAATCCCGGTTGTTTGATGCGTTATTTTGATTACAGATATTAACATCTCGAAAATATGACGGGATGTGAAATGATTGTGTTGCGAAAAATTCAAACCATCAGGTAAGCCACAGGGAGCCCAGGAACTATAATCAACTGTATGAGCGCGCGGGGGGGGGGGGGTATCAGCTGGTATCTAGTGTAAGAAATAGACAAGGGATGAAGGCTCCAGCCAGCTCACATTTTTTTAAATCAAAAAAACACTCTAACAGAATGAAAAATAAAATAAAAAAACAGCTTGAAGAATATTGGTTGCTCTTTCAAATTTCGCCAAAGTCATTCCTATATCTTACCGACATCTGCAGAATAAATCAAGAAAATTACACAAATTGACTCCATTTATGAATAATTAGCGGTTACGGGGGTAAGCACGACACAGTTGGAGGCGTGGTCTATTCAGAATGTTTCAACAACCAATCACAAGACAGGTTACGAACCACACTGAGTTTACAACTGGGTTAGCCTCGCTCAACTGGTTCGTAACCAGTCTTGTGATTGGTTCTTGACAGATTCTGAATAGGCCACTCTCCCAACTGTGCCCTGCTTTCTGTGTAACCGTTAAATGTTCCTAAATGGAGTCAATTTGTGTAGTTTTCTTGATTTATTTTAGTGATATTGGTAAAATAAAAGTAAGTCTTTGACGAAATTTGAAAGAACAACTAATATTGTTCAAGCTAGTATTTTTTATAGATTTTATTTTTCATTCTTTTCGTCTGTTTTTTTTAGTTTAAAAAATATGGGCTCACTGGAACCTTCATTTCTTGTCTATTTCTTACACTAGATACCAGCCGATACCCTCCCCCCTCATAGAGACTGTGTGCATTTAATCATAGTTCCTGGGCTCCCTGTGGGTAATCCCGAAATTTTATCCGCAAACAATCGGAAAAGGATGCACTATAGAAACCTCGGGGATAATTCTGCATATTTTTTCTTTAGGTAATTTGTGGCGAAGTGTCAATGAATGGCCGAGAGCAGCCAGTTGAAACACTTCAAATATATCTAAGAAAAAATGCTAGATACATTAGTTTTGATAAGCTTTATTACAAGAAACAACTGACTTCACAATACTGGTGAACATCGCTCGTGTTAATTTCTCGGACATTTCACATGACAATCTCCTGTAAATTTTCGTTTTATGTTCTAAATCTTGAACCCCAGTACGCACCATAGGCGTAGTTAAAAATATCGGTGGCTTGAATCAAAGTGCCAAACTGAGTCTTATAAATATACAAATATACCACAGTCATCTAGGTAGAACACACATACCACGATGGCCTAGCTAGGTAGTACATATATCACGATCACTCAGATAGTAAACATATATAATATAGGTGGTATTATAACTGTATTCAAAACGTGATTCATAAAGTACACACTTACACTCTGATTGACGTAATAATAATAATTATCGTCTTTTAAACGGAAAAAGCTTACAAGTCATTATCAAGAAAAAATAACAACACCAACATAAACAAGACAAGCAGCAAAAAAAAACACATTTAATTTAGCACATACGAAAACTATTACAAAACTAATAAACTAAGTCCTCTGAATTCCTTTCTAGAGGCCCAAATTGTTTTGATGAATTTCCCGATTAACATGGTTGTTTCTCTCCCAAGAGTATTGTTCAATGTTCATAATGTATCACTAAAGAGAAAAGAAAATCTGAAACTCAGGCCGCCTGAATAAAATGAGCTCATTGCAACAGCCTCTTTAAATATGGTAAAACGTTTTTGTAAATTTAAATAAAATATTCTTCTAATCCCAGTAAAAACTTTACAAGTGAAAGGAAATGAAGCAGTCTTCAGTTGTGCCTTTATAACTTCCACATTCCCCATTCCCAGTGTAGATAATCCACTTTAATTTATTCTCCTCTAAATCCAAAGAATTTTACCTTATCTTAAAAAGGAGAGAGATGCCAAAATGATTAAGGGGCGGGTCATTAACATACTCTTCTTTTTTGTTGTGTTTTTTAATCTAAACATAGTTATTTAGTGTGCTCATTTTTCCTATTGTGCCTAAATTCGTTAGCATCGCTCGTTTTATAGAAGCTGTTATTCCATTTGGCATTAGATGGTGGATGTGAGGCATAAATGAGACCCAGATCATTTTCTATCTGAATTTTATGTGTATATTTTGGTCAGCTTAATTTTATTGTAGGTTTTATTGAGATCCTTGAAGACAATTTTCGTTCACCTTACTTCATCCATTTTCTGTAATCTATCAAAATATTTCACACAAGTTTTATCAAGCAAAAGATTGATATCAGACCAGTCTAAATCGCTCAGAACTGCACGGCTTGACACACTTCTGTTAACCCAGAACAAAATGTTAAACCAAACACTGCTTCCATAGCTAATTGATGGAATTATGATATTTTTCCATAGTATATCTCCATATTCAATGGTTAATTAGGGATTTGAAATATGCCATCATTTTCATCAGCCTGACCATTTTTTAAGCAACGCAACAAGATCACGCTTTCCCATGAAAAAGAACGGAAGAACAACATTAAATAATAATACATAGATGAGCCCCCCATACCTACATGTTAAGTAGTACAAAGCGACAATCAGATCTCGTAGGAGCACTCAACTGCCAATTTAAGGATATTCCATTTCCTGATACCACGATCTCCCAGATAGTACAAATATATCACAATAAGCTAAGTAGTACAAATATACCACGGTTACCATGGTAGTACTAATATACCACGGTCACCATGGTAGTACTAATATACCACGATCACCTAAGTAGTACAAATATACCACGATCGGCTTGGTAGTACAAATAAACCACGATCATCGAGGTAGTACATTTATTACACGATCACCATGGTGGTACAAATATACCACAATCGGCTTGGCAGTACAAATAAACCACGATCACCGAAGTAGTACATTTATTACATAATCATCATGGTAGTACAAATAAACCACGATCGGCTTTGTAGTACATTTATTACACAATCACCATGGTAGTACAAATAAACCACGATCGGCTTGGTAGTACAAATATACTATGATCACCGAGGTAGTACAAATGTACCACGATCGGCTTGGTAGTACATCTATTACACAATCACCATGGTAGTACAAATATACCACGATCGGCTTGGTAGTACAAATGTACCACGATCGGCTTGGTAGTACATTTATTACACAATCACCATGGTAGTACAAATATACCACGATCGGCTTGGTAGTACATTTATTACACAATCACTCAAGTAGTACAAATATACAGCGATCACCTAGTATATGTTTCGTAATATTTACACCGGTACTTTCAATGGATAAACCACTCTATGGACGAAAGGAACACACTTTATAACGTCCTTTTTTTTAGTGTTTTAGATAAAAAACACTTTCTAATTTAGTTCGTGTTATGTAAATTCAGTTACTTACTGCTGATTGTGTCAAATATATATATATGTAACAGCTAACTTTGACATTTCCGCAATTGCAGTTAAGGGGGCACCTTCCAGTTAAGCCTAATCACACAAATTTACTTTCTGGATTAAAATTACAATGAATAACAACGGATAGATTAACTTTGTAAACAACATACACAATAGTGTCCCATGATCCTTTGGTGCAATCCTTGGGATTGAGAGGTTTCCCTTTAAACTCTTTCTTTATATGCATTCAAAAAACAAACAAACACAAAACGAAAAATACAACGAAACGTTTAAAGACGAAGCCGTTCGGCACTTAGCAAGCAATACTTACACGAGTGAAATATAATCAACTATTCACACCTCTACCTCGCTCTGATTGCCAGATGTCATACAGCTACTGCGCTCTGATTGGCAGATGTCATACAGCTACTGCGCTCTGATTGGCAGATGTCATACAGCTACTGCGCTCTAATTGCCAGATGTCACACAGCTACTGCGCTCTGATTGGAAGATACACACCATATGACAAATGTTATCAGTGCTTTACAATAAGTAATACAGCATCTTCCGATTTGGTATACAGCGTGACATATATTTAGACCCCAAAGAAATCAAATAATGAGTAAAACAATAACTAAGGTTCTTGTGAATGCGTTCGGCGACAAACTTTGTTCTGACATTCTTGTTGACGGAACGGGACTTCCGTTAACCGCGACGCATGATATGAAACATACACTTAATTTTTAATGAAGAAACTCGGACTAAGTCGAATCGTGTGCTGTTTCATGGGAAAATACTGGCAAATTTGGCGTCATGTTGAACCGCAGTTACAGTACAGTAGACTGACGGATTGGTGATGTAACAATATATGTGACTGTCGCCGGTGTTTATGTGATATTGTAGTAATCGCATTTAGTTATCCATGTTTGCAATGAACCAGTACGCTACGGACCTACAGCCCTAGACCGCGTAAAAAATGTGTAATATTATCGACTGCAATTTGAAAAGAAACATAAAATAAAATAACTTTCACATATTCAAGCGTAATTGAGGTAGGTTAGCCAACCTTACACAGTGATACTTTAAAGATTATAGACGTTTTAACTGATTTGAATCACGAAACAGGGGACGCCAAATTGAGTCACGTGATTTTAGTTACTGCCTTTAAATGAAAAAAAAACATACACACGCACAAATACTCTCGCGGGAGCACTGGGACTCGAGATGTCTGGCCGTCTAATGGATTTTGACCCAAATTCGGTTTCGTATCAACGTTATTGATGCAAACCTACAAATAAACAAATCATATGTGGTTTCATTACTCTATAACCGACTAGTGAAACCGCATCAACCGCTCGACTGTACCGATCACTGGTTGCATAGTGGTTGTCGCATCAGACTCATGGTCGGTAGACCCAAGTTCAAATCCTACCTTAGGCTGAACATCAAAAGGTCTGTCGACCCCGACCCTGGGTGAGTGTGCCACAGACTCAATGGGAAGGTCAATTCCACTGGCCGAGATTCATTCACTAACGAGTGCGACTTAGTACTTGACTAGTACTTGTAATTTGCACATACAAAAAACAATTCAAGAGAAACGACAGTGACACTCAATGTCCAGAACGGTCGCCTGGCACAACACAATTAAATAAACAAAACCGCTCGACTGTGAAATTATTTAGTAAAATTTGGACGTGAAAATGCCCCCCCCCCCGCTACGGACACAGTTGTTACGAAACCTGTTGTTACTGGATTACAGCGTATCAACTTCACGTCACTGACGCTATGCGCAATGCATTATGGGTGTATATTTTATGCATTTACAGATAGAATATTTTGTCTTTCGTATTGAAAAAAAATGCAGACGATTTTTCTGACGTAAGAAATTAACCCCTCGTGGTGCAAATGAAAGTATATGTAACCCCACTGTCTTATGAGAACGCTTATGTCAATCTGGAATCGTCTTGGTGTGGAGGAGTTCAATGAAAACTTACACATGTGTGAATGACAGGAAATAGACTTCAAAGCTCCACGGAAATTGACATTAAAACGATTGCGATGACCCGTTACCATATTCAATTTGCACTGATAATGATGAGTATGTGCGTCACATTCAAGATGGGCTTTCCAATACATAGATTTTCGTCTTGCTAGCATAAGTGCTTCTGTAAATTTAGCGAGGTCACCTCATTTCATTAGGCAAATCCAATTATCGCTAAAGTTTTGTATCTCCTCTCATGGTTATACACAACTATAACTGTCCCCACGGGATACACCTAAACTTTATTAAATTATAAATCGATTTTCTACACATATACCATAAGAGGGGAATAAATAATGCATTATTTGGTGAATGCATATAAAATCTGTGTACTCGTGGTCAGTAGATTTATTTGGAATAACACATACAACGTCGACAGTGTTTAATGGTGGTCTATGTGAAATATATACCATAGAAAGGACAGGTGAGACAAGAGTTTTTGTATTTTACCGTCTTACTTTTACCATCTGGTCGTTATTTTCTACTACATTATTTAGTTAAACTACAGACAAGTGAAACAAAATGGTGATAAGTAGACAAACCAGATATCAAATGCCGGTTATATATGGAATTTTAACCGTATACACAAAAACATTTAACGTAGAATTTGTACAAAACTACCTAGCTTGACGTGTGTCATATTGAATTGCTTCGGCTGCAAATATGCATATGGAGAAACAGGTGTCTGCAGAATAGATCATTTTTTATTTCATGTGAAACATTCATAAAGCAAAACAAAAATATTTCATTTGTAGGTTTTTGTAGAAGCCGAACATCTACGAGCCAGTGGGTTGTGGAATGGCGTCGTCGCTCTTGCATCGGATTATCCTATTCTTACTTGTATCAACTTTTTTAAAAGTGAGAACAGAAAGTTCTGAGAGCTCACCTAATCTACATATAGTAGGAAACATACAATTAACAGAACTTGCTGACCAGGGAGACGACGCTCTTATCGAGATCGACGAGAATGAAGTAAAGAGGGGATTCGGGAATAAGCGAGAAGACGTTGTCTTTGCTGATGACGTTAAACGAGGATTCGGGAATAAGAGGGATGGATTTCAGACAATATTAGATGATGAAAAACGCGGATTTGGAAACAAGCGAGCCGAGCCTGAAAAGATATACGGAAATACAATATTTGGAGTTGCATCACTGAAAGACTTGGAAGAAGATGAAGGCAGGAAACGCGGTTTTGGGAATAAACGTGACTTTGAAAATAGTAAAGTTAGCGACAGTGATTCGGAAAGTGTTGATACAATTGCTGATATTTCTGAGTTGAAATACGGGTTGGAGAATAAAAGAGGCTTCGGTAACAAGAGAGGAAGCTCAAGTATGGAACTTATCGATGACAAAAGAGGTTTCGGCAACAAAAGAGTTGACACACTTACGGAGCTGCAAGCCGATGACGATGACAAACGGGGTTTCGGAAATAAACGGGGCTTCGGAAATAAACGAGTTGACACATTTGAAGAGTTTCAAGTCGATGACGATGACAAACGGGGTTTCGGAAATAAAAGGGGCTTTGGAAATAAACGGGGCTTCGGAAATAAACGAGTTGACACATTTGAAGAGTTTCAAGTCGATGACGATGACAAACGGGGTTTCGGAAATAAACGGGGCTTTGGAAATAAACGGGGCTTCGGAAATAAACGGGGATTTGGGAATAAAAGAGGCTTCGGGAATAAACGAACTGAGACTGCCGGGTACGAGCCAGATTCGCCTTTGAAAGGATTTATTGACAAGTGGCGCAAAATGGAAGAAGAAGCAGTGAGTGACAGGCTATCTGAAAAAAAAAACAGCTAGATAACATCAGCTACAGTGTTACTAAAGAGTATGAAATAGTAAGTATTATATAATTATATATAAAAAAAAACAGATTTAGAGTACGTACTGTATTGTGAATGTGTCTATTCCTCTATGTGTGTTTTCCAAAGAAAACGTTTTACCGCTGAAAGTATTTACAGTTTGGTTAATAGTCAGTTCAATTTTGTAATAAACAAAAGATATCATTAGGAGGCACAGGGAATGCGGTATGATTACTATTACCGCATTATTACATTCCACCAATGCGGTATGGTTACTTTCACCGTATTATCACATTCCACCAATGCGGTATGGTTGCTATCACCGTATTATTACATTCCACCAATGGGGTATGGTTACTTATTACCGTATTATTACATTCCACCAATGCGGTATGGTTACTTTTACAGTATTATTACATTCCACCAATGCGGTATGGTTACTATCACCGTATTATCACATTCCACCAATGCGGTATGGTTACTATCACCGTATTATTACATTCCACCAATGCGGTATGGTTACTATCACCGTATTATTACATTCCACCAATGCGGTATGGTTACTATCACCGTATTATTACATTCCACAAATGCGGTATGGTTACTATTACCGTATTACCACATTCCACCAATGCGGTATGATTACTATTGCCCTTGTACCACATTCCACCAATGCGGTATGGTTACTATCACCGTATTATTACATTCCACCAATGCGGTATGGTTACTTTTACCGTATTACCACATTCCACCGATGCGGTATGGTTACTATTACCGTATTACCACATTCCACCAATGCGGTATGGTTACTTTTACCGTATTACCACATTCCACCGATGCGGTATGCTTGCTATTACCGTATTACCACATTCCACCAATGCGGTATGGTTACTATTACCGTATTATCACATTCCACCAATGCGGTATGGTTACTTTTACCGTATTATTACATTCCACAATGCAGTATGGTTGCTATCACCGTATTATTACATTCCACCAATGCGGTATGGTTACTTATTACCGTATTATTACATTCCACCAATGCGGTATGGTTACTTTTACCGTATTATTACATTCCAGCAATGCGGTATGGTTACTATCACCGTATTATTACATTCCACCAATGCGGTATGGTTACTATTACCGTATTACCACATTCCACCAATGCGGTATGATTACTATTGCCCTTGTACCACATTCCACCAATGCGGTATGGTTACTATCACCGTATTATTACATTCCACCAATGCGGTATGGTTACTTTTACCGTATTACCACATTCCACCGATGCGGTATGGTTACTATTACCGTATTACCACATTCCACCAATGCGGTATGGTTACTTTTACCGTATAACCACATTCCACCGATGCGGTATGGTTGCTATTACCGTATTACCACATTCCACCAATGCGGTATGGTTACTATTACCGTATTATCACATTCCACCAACGCGGTATGGTTACTTTTACCGTATTATTACATTCCACCAATGCGGTATGGTTGCTATCACCGTATTATTACATTCCACCAATGCGGTATGGTTACTTATTACCGTATTATTACATTCCACCAATGCGGTATGGTTACTTTTACCGTATTATTACATTCCACCAATGCGGTATGGTTACTATTACCGTATTATCACATTCCACCAATGCGGTATGGTTACTTTTACCGTATTATTACATTCCACAATGCAGTATGGTTGCTATCACCGTATTATTACATTCCACCAATGCGGTATGGTTACTTATTACCGTATTATTACATTCCACCAATGCGGTATGGTTACTTTTACCGTATTATTACATTCCACCAATGCGGTATGGTTACTATTACCGTATTACCACATTCCACCAATGCGGTATGATTACTATTGCCCTTGTACCATATTCCACCAATGCGGTATGGTTACTATCACCGTATTATTACATTCCACCAATGCGGTATGGTTACTTTTACCGTATTACCACATTCCACCGATGCGGTATGGTTACTATTACCGTATTACCACATTCCACCAATGCGGTATGGTTACTTTTACCGTATAACCACATTCCACCGATGCGGTATGGTTGCTATTACCGTATTACCACATTCCACCAATGCGGTATGGTTACTATTACCGTATTATCACATTCCACCAACGCGGTATGGTTACTTTTACCGTATTATTACATTCCACCAATGCGGTATGGTTGCTATCACCGTATTATTACATTCCACCAATGCGGTATGGTTACTTATTACCGTATTATTACATTCCACCAATGCGGTATGGTTACTTTTACCGTATTACCACATTCCACCGATGCGGTATGCTTGCTATTACCGTATTACCACATTCCACCAATGCGGTATGGTTACTATTACCGTATTATCACATTCCACCAATGCGGTATGGTTACTTTTACCGTATTATTACATTCCACAATGCAGTATGGTTGCTATCACCGTATTATTACATTCCACCAATGCGGTATGGTTACTTATTACCGTATTATTACATTCCACCAATGCGGTATGGTTACTTTTACCGTATTATTACATTCCAGCAATGCGGTATGGTTACTATCACCGTATTATTACATTCCACCAATGCGGTATGGTTACTATTACCGTATTACCACATTCCACCAATGCGGTATGATTACTATTGCCCTTGTACCACATTCCACCAATGCGGTATGGTTACTATCACCGTATTATTACATTCCACCAATGCGGTATGGTTACTTTTACCGTATTACCACATTCCACCGATGCGGTATGGTTACTATTACCGTATTACCACATTCCACCAATGCGGTATGGTTACTTTTACCGTATAACCACATTCCACCGATGCGGTATGGTTGCTATTACCGTATTACCACATTCCACCAATGCGGTATGGTTACTATTACCGTATTATCACATTCCACCAACGCGGTATGGTTACTTTTACCGTATTATTACATTCCACCAATGCGGTATGGTTGCTATCACCGTATTATTACATTCCACCAATGCGGTATGGTTACTTATTACCGTATTATTACATTCCACCAATGCGGTATGGTTACTTTTACCGTATTATTACATTCCACCAATGCGGTATGGTTACTATTACCGTATTATCACATTCCACCAATGCGGTATGGTTACTTTTACCGTATTATTACATTCCACAATGCAGTATGGTTGCTATCACCGTATTATTACATTCCACCAATGCGGTATGGTTACTTATTACCGTATTATTACATTCCACCAATGCGGTATGGTTACTTTTACCGTATTATTACATTCCACCAATGCGGTATGGTTACTATTACCGTATTACCACATTCCACCAATGCGGTATGATTACTATTGCCCTTGTACCATATTCCACCAATGCGGTATGGTTACTATCACCGTATTATTACATTCCACCAATGCGGTATGGTTACTTTTACCGTATTACCACATTCCACCGATGCGGTATGGTTACTATTACCGTATTACCACATTCCACCAATGCGGTATGGTTACTTTTACCGTATAACCACATTCCACCGATGCGGTATGGTTGCTATTACCGTATTACCACATTCCACCAATGCGGTATGGTTACTATTACCGTATTATCACATTCCACCAACGCGGTATGGTTACTTTTACCGTATTATTACATTCCACCAATGCGGTATGGTTGCTATCACCGTATTATTACATTCCACCAATGCGGTATGGTTACTTATTACCGTATTATTACATTCCACCAATGCGGTATGGTTACTTTTACCGTATTATTACATTCCACCAATGCGGTATGGTTACTATCACCGTATTATCACATTCCACCAATGCGGTATGGTTACTATCACCGTATTATTACATTCCACCAATGCGGTATGGTTACTATCACCGTATTATTACATTCCACCAATGCGGTATAATTACTATCACCGTATTATTACATTCCACCAATGCGGTATGGTTACTTTTACCGTTTTACCACCTTCCACCGATGCGGTATGGTTACTATTACCGTATTACCACATTCCACCAATGCGGTATGGTTACTTTTACCGTATTACCACATTCCACCAATGCGGTATGGTTGCTATTACCGTATTACCACATTCCACCAATGCGGTATGGTTACTATTACCGTATTATCACATTCCACCAATGCGGTATTGTTACTTTTACCGTATTATTACATTCAACCAATGCGGTATTGTTGCAATTACCGTATTATCACATTCCACCAATGCGGTATGGTTACTATTACCGTATTACCACATTCCAACAATGCGGTATGGTTACTTATTACCGTATTATCACATTCCACCAATGCGGTATGGTTACTATTACCGTATTATCACATTCCACCAATGCGGTATGGTTACTATCACCGTATTATTACATTCCACCAATGCGGTATGGCTACAGTTTCCGTATTACCACATTCAATCAATACGATATGGTTACTATTACCGTATTACCACATTCCACCAATGCAGTATGGTTACTATTACCCTATTACCACATTCCACCAATGCGATATGGTTACTATCACCGTATTATTACATTCCACCAATGGGGTATGGCTACTGTTTCCGAATTACCACATTCAATCAATGCGATATGGTTACTATTACCGTATTACCACATTCAATCAATGCGGTATGATTACTATTACCGTATTACCACATTCCACCAATGCGGTATGGTTACTATCACCGTATTATTACATTCCACCAATGCGGATGGCTACTGTTTACGTATTACCACATTCAGTCAATGCGATATGGTTACTATTACCGTATTACCACATTCCACCAATGCGGTATGGTTACTATTACCGTATTACCACATTCCACCAATGCGGTATGATTACTATTACCGTATTACCACATTCCATCAATGCGGTATGGTTGCTATTACCCTATTATCACATTCCATCAATGCGATATGATTACTATTACCGTATTAGCACATTCCATCAATGCGGTATGGTTGCTATTACCGTATTACCACATTCCACCAATGCGGTATGGTTGCTATTACCGTATTACCACATTCCATCAATGCGGTATGGTTATTATTACCGTATTACCACAGTCCACCAATGCGGTATGGTCACTATTACCGTATTATCACATTCCGCCAATGCGGTATGGTTACTATTACCGTATTACCACATTCCACCAATGCGGTATGGTTGCTATTACCCTATTACCACATTCCATCAATGCAGTATGATTACTATTACCGTATTACCACATTCCACCAATGCGGTATGGTTATTATTACCGTATTACCACAGTCCACCAATGCGGTATGGTCACTATTACCGTATTATCACATTCCGCCAATGCGGTATGGTTACTATTTCCGTATTACCACATTCCACCAATGCGGTATGGTTGCTATTACCCTATTACCACATTCCATCAATGCAGTATGATTACTATTACCGTATTACCACATTCCATCAATGCGGTATGGTTATTATTACCATATTACCACATTCCACCAATGCGGTATGGTCACTGTTACTGTATTACCACAGTCCACCAATGCGGTATGGTCACTATTACCGTATTATCACATTCCGCCAATGCGGTATGGTTACTATTACCGTATTACCACATTTCATCAATGCGGTATGGTTGCTATTACCCTATTACCACATTCCATCAATGCGGTATGGTTACTATTACCGTATTACCACATTCCACCAATGCGGTATGGTCACTGTTACCGTATTACCACATTCCACCAATGCGGTATGGTCACTGTTACCGTATTACCACATTCCAACAATGCCGTATGGTCACTGTTACCGTATTACCACATTCCGTCAATGCGGTATGGTTACTATTACCGTATTACCATATTCCACCAATGTGGTATGGTTACTGTGTGTATTGTCACTATTACCGTATTACCACATTCCGTCAATGCGGTATGGTTACTATTACCGTATTACCACATTCCACCAATGTGGTATGGTTACTGTGCGTATTGTCACTATTACCGTATTACCACATTCCACCAATGCCGTATGGTCACTATTACCGTATTACCACATTCCACCAATGCAGTATGGTTTCCATTACCGTATTACAAGATTCCACCAATGCAGTATGATTTCCATTACCGTATTGCAAGATTCCACCAATGCGGCATGGTTACTATTACCGTATTACAACATTCCACCAATGCTTGCCAGCGCTATGGCTTTTAATTCAGTGCACCATCGCTGTCCAATGAGTTAATTCAGTTCATATACTAATACGGTGGCTGACGGCATTTGGTTTTTTCAGCTTGCATGACACCCACGCTAGGTTTTTTTCTACTTCGAGTGTGCACTCCTGTCACCCAATCGACCAATTTTACATTTATATAACTATTTAATCGTTTCGTTTCTTCCATAGTAATTGGTGAACTACTATGACCATCTACGACATCTACGACAAGTTTCATGAAGAACTACGCAGGTTATGCCTTGTTAAAGAATTCATATTTAGAATATTGTATATTTATGTATGTGTATAAGTCTTCAACAATTCCCCGCGAACATTCAGCGAAAAAAAATGAAAAAAAAATGACTATTTAAGACAGAGCTTGTAGAAAATTCGTTTTCAATAGTTACTGTTTATAAACATAAAATATTAAACTACTTATAAAATATGGAACGGCTTTTCTGAAAGCACTGTAACATATATGTTACCAGCGATAAAAATCAGTCGGAAAAAGTATTGTCTGTATAAAGAACGAATAAAATTACGCAAATGTATTTGTATAATATAGCAATGACAATTTGATTGCATTCAGTACACTACACAGCATACATAAGACGATCGAATGTAGAATTCCCATGTTTCAATGTTGGTAGATACCACAAAATGAAACAATTGGATCTCGAATTTCCGATTCTAAACAAAACAGCGGCCCATCTCAATATATTATTGTCGAGTGCCTTCCATTATAACGCCAATTACTTTGCCCACTGGATGAAGGAGATAGCTATGTAGGAATTCTTGTAATATTCAGATACGAATTCAAATAATACTCTGTTGGTTTTTCGGTGAATGCATTGCTACTCTGAATAGACTAATTGATGAAAATTGTGTTTTTTTATTTTCATTTGTAATGCATCAAATTACGTGTTTGGAAGAGGTGAGACACCAACTTTAGCCTATCAATAGATTTGCTGCTAGGTCGGTTAAAAGTCTACTGATTAAAGCGGAAACACATATTGATCAATAAAATACGTAACTGCAAAGAACATACTCCAGTGGTCGAGCCGGACGCACCTCTCACACTTTAGACTGAATTAAAATCCAACCTCACTTAAACCTTACTTGGATTTCTTCAACTCGATACTTGATACGACGTGACTACAAACACAATTAATATGTGATACATTTTATTGCAACCACACGTTACAAACTTGAATAATGACAAAATACGCCCAGGGATGACAGCCACGTGGTATCGGACACACGTAGACAAATGTTGACTCGAAAAACCATATCCGCCAATATTTGTCATGCCATTCGTAGTATAAATAAAAAGTTTTCACAGCCAACAGCATTCATTTTCAGATATTATGAATAAGTTTTATTCCAAACCTGATCAGTGTCACGGCATAGACAAAATGGAATCATCTCTAAACACGTCCAACAATTACTAAATTACTGGTATCACACACTAGCCTATAATCACATTATCAAATCGATGTTGTGATCGTTCGACGAAAGGAATATACATGCTGCCAACCAGACTCAGAATGCCGTCCCCAAAGTTCAAATTTGATACAATCGAAAATAGTATCTTCCACCTAAAATGCCAAAAATATTTGCCAAAAATAGAGAATTTGAAGTTATCATGAGATGAAAAGATCCGACAGAGATCTACCCAAGGTACCCGAAAGTATCAATGGAATTTAGCTCATAATTGTACATAAATTACAAAAATATTCGCAAAAAATTGAGAATTGAAGATACATGTATCAAGAAATGAATAAATCCGACAGAAATGTACCCAAAATACCCACATGCCAATTACCAATTATTTGTAAGCGATTTTCTTGCATTTACAATTTTATCACACTTATGATGAACTGTTGCCACCATAAATACAATGTGTTTGTGAATATTAAGAAGGTCAAAAATGTTCTTGAAATAATCAAATAAAAGAAAATATGCTAATTCGATAATTCGAGATCTCGAAACTTACCATTTAAATCAAGTTTATATCGATGAGTTTAGTTAAATGCTTGTACCAGTTCTCTTGTTGTCTATCAATTTATATTACTCAAACATTGTAATAAGAGCAGCTTACATATAGACAAACCAACTTGATCATCAACGAATACAGCTTACTGTAACGAGATCATCAGAGCCACACAGTATCTATTCATTTGTTCATCAACAAACACAGTTGTTTACTGTAACGAGATCATCAGACCTACGCAGTATCCAGCTGTCGGTGCATCAGGTGCCAGCTCACTATAGAACCCACACTCCTAAGCAAATTTATGTGTTTTAAACTATAGTTTATTATTGCAAAGACACTAGAAAAGAGTGTCTTTGATTATTGCGAATATACTCTTCAATGTATAAAATGAGTTACGATATTTCCCCTACTTCATACACTTGACTGAAACCACAACCATATCACCCTTTAACCTGGCTCAAAACATCCGTCCGATATTACCTTTGGCACAATATATTTTGAAATCATAAATTAGCACGTGTAGTGTTTTATCTTGATACTACAGCGTGTATATTTTGTCTATTGATTACGTCAATTACAAGATTAAACGAAAACGACGCGAAAAATATACTTACAGAAAATAGTTAATTGGTGTTGAGATGTATACATTCTGAACATTGAGAGATTTCTACCAAACATTGTAACCTATTTACATCCGGCCGACTATATAGTAGGGTGGTTTTGGATTAGATTTGTTGGAATTTGTGTGTGTTTGTTTTTAACTAAACATCAACAAATGTGGGAAATGTCACCTATTTCTTAAATTGATCGCATCTAATACATCTTCGCATATTAAACAAGCTGTAATTATCTTATATTTTATTCAGCTGTGTGACGTAAGAAATAGCGTCACCATGTGGAACATGTTTAAGCAGGAAAGCTGATCTTTCTAAGAATTCTATATTTTAAAATATGATAGATGGTAATTCAAAATATTGTAGTTTTTATTTATGCCCGACAGTGGTGTTTCAGGAGTATGAATATCTCCATGGTGTAACTATTTCTTTACCAATTGTTTACATCGAAATTGAACTTGGTAGACATTTTATTATTATTGACAAGTTTCAAAATTTTAAATTTTACTTTACGTGGAACAACTAACATAAAACCACTTGCTTATATTGCTTCAAAACTGATTTAATATGCAAATTAGCTAATTAACATAAGTACATATGCAGTTAAATTTCAAAGTACTGTTAGACATTCTACTTTAACAGTATGTACACAATGAGTAAATTTGGGTTAGAATATCAAAAAAAATGCTAAAATCAACACGTGTAAACAACTTTGAAAGTTATTACTGTTCAACTACAAACATTATGCATGTATCAAGCTTTGACCAATTTGAGCAACAAAACGTGCTGAAAGTTGTTAATTAGTATGCAAATTATCTGATTAACATATACAGATTATTTAGTAAATAGTATTCGACATTCAAAATCACCAGAATGCATGTACTAAGTTTTAACATATTTTTGCCTACTGGATATCTACAAAATATGTTGAAAATTTGCTAATATAATTAAACGGTAGTTGGCATATAGTTTTATCCCGGTCTCGTTTCTCAGTTCTCGAGTCATCCAGTACTATGATTCAAAATAATTCGCCGCCTTAGTGCTACAGTTTTGATAACTCTGACCGGTGAACTACAAGGGATGATTCGATGTCACTGATCGTTGCACATCCTGGAAAAAAATATGCAAATTATTTTTAACAATATCATATGCTAAAATAAATAATAAAAGTAGAACTATTTCACTTTCATTATAGTCACATTTCAATATCTAGTAAACTGACATTTTACTCTCACTTACTCAAATTAAAACCCAGAAGAGCTAAATATCATTCTCCCAATCCATACAACTTTAAGGACATTTAAATGGAAAGTCCTGTATAAAAATTATACAGAGGACATTTGTGAATAAAACATTGTATACAACTAAAATAAAACATACCTGATAATGCCATTGCTAAACTCAACTCGTTCTTTAAAATTTGAAGAACCTGGGTAGCTCCTACCTCAGCCTTTATGAAGAATAGTAAGGAAATAAATCGAATTAGGTGAGCATGATCGGCAAATTTATTCTTTAAGTCACTGGAAATTATGACGTGTTGCGATCTTACCGCGTATACCAATCCGTATATGATTGGTCTTCCAACGAACACAGCCCTAGCTCCCAATGCTAATGCCTTTATGACGTCAGTACCAGTTCGCACACCACCGTCTAAATATACTTCTAGTTGTCCATTCACTGATTTCACTATTTGCGGTAACACTTCAATCTGAATAGAAACATTTGGAAAGCTGAACACATTTGCAGATAAAATAATATAAATATCATAACAATCAAATCATTTATAATTTGACTTACAACGTCTTGTATATGCTATTACTGAATTCAAGAATTTGTGATATTCATATACTTGTATTCGTGATTTAATTCCAAGTAATTAAGAACCAGCCAGCATCTAAATTTATTGTTATTTCAAAAGAAACCTTCATAGTGGTAATAACTAATTTAGTAATTAAGTAAGTAAATAATTCACCAGGCACAAAGTTCTGATATTGTTGCAAGTAGAACGTACTATACGAAGTCATGAAAGGTCTGAAATGTCGTGAAATCGAAGTTGTATTAATATGCATCAGTAATACAGCGAATTTGGTGACATTCCCTCACAAACAGAAAGGGACCATGTAGGTGTTACAGTACTACTAATTCAATTAAGTATTTGTCAATCATACCGTTGCTGGCACTGTGTCTAATTGCCGTCCTCCATGGTTTGATACAATTATACCATCTATTTTGTGTTTCACGGCAAGCAGTGCATCTTCTGGGCTTAGAATTCCTTTCAGAACTATTGGTAGTTTTGTGATTGATCGCATCCATGCGATGCAATCCCATGTCAACGCCGAGTCAAGCATATTACCTGCACCGCCGTAATTTGATGTTACCTATCGCAAACAAATAAAACATCATATTGCACTGTGTTTTACTTTGCACCGTATTACGCTACACTAGCACTAGCACCAGCACCAGCACCACGTACACCACACCACACCACACCACATCACACCACACCACACCACACAACACCACACAACACCACACCACACTACTTGATTTGTTTTCTCCTCACCCTATAGCGTTCTGGTAGATGCACCATTTGTATGTGTGATGGAGGTGTAAATCCTCCATGATAAATATCGATTCTTCTCTTCCCCGTCACTGGAACATCAACTGTTAACACCAATGCTTCAAACCCAGCCATTTCAGCTCTTTTTATCAAATCAGCAGACAACTCCCGAGTATGCCAGATATACAACTGGAACCATTTCAACGCCCCAGGTCCGGCAGCTGCTACGTTTTCTAGCGATGTATTTGAGAAGGTGCTGAGCATCATGCAAGTGCCCATCGCCTTTGCAGCTGGAAAATGGAATAGAATCGATAACATTGTTACAACCTATATTGTCAATACAATACTTCAAACAAGATTATGAAAATCTTTGAAAGTTGATTTTGTTAATATGAATATCTGTCATCGAACAAAGGAAGCTATTTGAACTTGTTATTCGTTTTATTTAGAATTTCACAAATATAGAAAGTTGTTTACCTTTTGCTGTGCATATTTCTCCATCTGAACAAGCAAGCTTGTGATGTGCACTTGCCGCGATGCACACTGGGAAATGTATATGGTTACCAAGAATTGTTGTTGACAAGTCTCGCTTTGAGACATCTCTTAACACTCTTGGCAATATCTTTAACCTTAACAAAAAAGGAAAACGATCATAGCGATAAGTTTACTGTGAGTATTATATATGTTACTCTTCATGACTCACATTTTGAATCTTGGTATTTTTTTTCGTTCTAGACATCACAAATTAATGACAATGAATTAAAACTTTCCTTATCAGAAACAAAGTTCTGACGGACATTTCCATGTTATAGTTGCTTCAAAATTGATCATTGGACGAACTACGCAAATTGTTCATGCAATTAGGGAATACTGTTATTTTTATAAATCAGAATCACAGGTTTTTATGATGTCATAGCCTACGCTATCAAACTATAAACCTCTATTCACGAGTACATGTGCATTAAAAAAGCCCAAAATTTGTTTCATTCTGATTATGGTGATTTATAACAACAATAATGATCCCCGCCCCATTGTCATCAAGGATCTAGACGCGATATCGTGATCTTGTTTCACTTCACGAGAAGATGGCACCTGTCAATGGGAACCATTTCATAGTAGAAGTCTTATTTCCACACGTTCGGAGATCTCAGTGCCAAGTCTCTTTTGGCATTAGTGATTACAGTTTCCGAGTTTGTGGATCGTCTCCCTATCACAATCGGAATTTTTGTTGCGGGGGAGATTCAAATGATTCACACTGTGCGAAGAACCATTGCTGAGAATAACCTATGGCATATCTAGTATGTGTGTATGCAGATATAACAAAAGTCATTAGACTCATTCGACCATATGGAGACGAGTTCAAACGAAAAACTGATCTTCAGGACACATTATACGAATGGCAATTAAATTCGGCCTATTGTGTGAGCTGATAAGTCCCTGGGAACTGGAGCATATGGCTATTGTATCCAAGCATAAGAATTAAATTATTATATTGTTCTGCCAGTCGTAGCTTGACGCAAAAGTGGTAACCTCATCGGTACTAAACGAACTTGCAGGAACTAGAGACTTGGCCACCTGTAGAATTTTCTAAGAAAGATGTCCTGAGCAGGGAATGTTATGGTCAGAGAATTACATTTTGATGTTACTGACTTGCACATCATTTACAAACAAGTTTCAGTTTATGTTATGTTATGTTAGAATGCAATCATTAGTTTCTTTCTAAGTAACACTGATTTAGGTCAATATGATATCATCCAACGTGAAATCAATGAATACAATAAAAACTGGTTAGGCAGTCATTCGGAAAAACCCACAATGATGAAATGGATACTCAGATAATAAATTTGATTGAGCTGTTATTCATGAGTCACCCCATAGTCGTCATGATTGGTCCCTTTCACCTAGGAAGTTGAATCAACACTGATATGTAAAAAAATAACCAAATTACCAGATGAATATGTGTCCCTAGAAAAGTGAAAAGATTAGTTGTAATGGGTGTAGCTGTTTTGTCCGCCATAAACATATTGGTTTAAGCATATTGGTTTAATGCATATGAGTTATGGCTGCAGTGTTATACAATACACAAACACTCCATGCAGGCCGAATAACATATAGGAACCTAGAATGCATTAGCAAAGACACTGAGGGAAAAGTAATATGGGTGTTTGGCAGGCCTAGTGTGATGATGTTTTTTAAAAACTTATGAAAACTTTGAAAACTGAATAAGGTTTTTAAATGCTTGAGAGATGACAATTTTAAGATGTATCACTGCACAGAGCGGATAAGTGTCAACTAAGAGCTCAATTTGTATACATTGTAGTTAGCCAACTACTCGAATTTAAGGTTTTGAGTTTTCTGGCATTTGGAAAATTTAAATGTGTGATGTACTGGTGATTACCGGTGATTTTTTCACCATGATGCCAAGCGAGAATATATTCTGACCACGATTGGCATTTAGAATCACATAACAAATCAACGTTTATGAGGTTGGGCAAATCAACTTTATATATTTCCCAAAGATGTCATCAGTGTATGACGAATGACAATTTGATTAGCTAGATAGGTAACACAAAGTTGAGTCACTGGAAGGCATTTATCGATGTCAGTTCACAAGATTCTACAAGATAATCACCCTGCAGCTGCTGTCTGATAATCAGATAAGAAATACAAGCAACACAAGACGTCTAGTCTGGAATTTATCCCAAAGACGTCAGAAATAGCTAGTCATTTGCGAAATACGTAAAGGGATCAAAATAACACAAAATACTAAAACTTGCTGCAGGGTGTGAAGTATACTGTACTACCGGTATATTGTAATTGCGTTATCTTTTATCTTGGTTTTCTCATCGCGTGTGCAAATAAATATTTTATAATATAAAAGAGAAATTCAAATCCAAATTGATTTATTGATTAATCAAGACGATCAAGTGGGAAAGTTTTTTCTTGTTATCAATCCTAATAATGTAAGTAATATGACACAAAGCCAGGGCCAGTTTCCTTGATCAGCTTTTATGCTATTATAGATTAGAGGCCATTCACGTATTCATGTAATTTACATATAGCATTTAAAAAAAAATAATTTAAGAATTTATTCATGATTTATTTTCAATATTGAATGGTGTAGATTAGGTGCGATTATAAATCGGTGTAATTCGTCAGATTGGTCCAGAAGAAAAACACTGGTGAATCAAAATAACAATAGTGAGAGACAATTGTGAGTGAAAATAACAATAGTGAGAAACAATTGTGAGTCAGAATAACAATAGTGAGAGACAATTGTGAATGAAAATAACAATAGTGAGAGATAACTGTGAGTGAAAATAACAATAGCGGGAGACAATTGCGAGTCAGAATAACAATAGTGAGTCAGAATAACTATTGTAATGGACAACTGTGAGTCAGAATAACAATAGTAAGAGACAATTGTGAGTGAAAATAACAATAGTGAGAGACAATCGTGAGTCAGTATAACAATAGTGAGAGACAACTGTGAGTGAAAATAACAATAGTGAGAGACAACTGTAAGTGAAAATAACAATAGTGAGAGACAACTGTGAGTGAAAATAACAATAGTGAGAGACAATTGTGAGTCAGAATAACAATAGTGAGAGACAACTGTAAGTGAAAATAACAACAGTGAGAGACAACTGTGAGTGAAAATAACAATAGTGAGAGACAATTGTGAGTCAGAATAACAACAGTGAGTCATAATAACTATTGTGATAGACAACTGTGAGTCAGAATAACTATTGTGATAGACAAATGTGAGTCAGAATAACAACAGTAAGAGACAATTGTGAGTGAAAATAACAATAGTGAGAGACAACTGTGAGTGAAAAAAACAATAGTGAGAGACAACTGTGAGTGAAAATAACAATAGTGAAAGACAACTGTGAGTAAAAATAACAATAGTGGAACAAATGTGAGTCAGAATAACAATACTGAGTCAGAATAACTATTGTGATAGACAACTGTGAGTCAGAATAACAATAGTAAGAGACAATTGTGAATGAAAATAACAATAGTGAGAGAAAACTGTGAGTGAAAATAACAATAGTGAGAGACAATTGTGAGTCAGAATAACAATAGTGAGTCAGAATAACTATTGTGATAGACAACTGTGAGTCAGAATAACAATAGTACGAGACAACTGTGAGTGAAAATAACAATAGTGAGAGACAATTGTGAGTCAGAATAACAATAGTGAGTCAGAATAACTATTGTGATAGACAACTGTGAGTCAGAATAACAATAGTAAGAGACAATTGTGAGTGAAAATAACAATAGTGAGAGACAATTGTGAGTCAGAATAACAATAATGAGAAACAAATGTGAGTCAAAATAACTACAGTGAGAAACAAAAAACGAGTCAGAATAATAATAGCGAGAGGCAGCTGTGAGTCAAAATAACTACAGTGAGAAACAAAAACGAGTCAGAATAACAATAGTGAGTCAGAATAACTATTGTGATAGACAACTGTGAGTCAGAATAACAATAGTAAGAGACAATTGTGAGTGAAAATAACAATAGTGAGAGACAATCGTGAGTCAGTATAACAATAGTGAGAGACAACTGTGAGTGAAAATAACAATAGTGAGAGACAACTGTAAGTGAAAATAACAATAGTGAGAGACAACTGCGAGTGAAAATAACAATAGTGAGAGACAATTGTGTGTCAGAATAACAACAGTGAGTCAGAATAACTATTGTGATAGACAACTGTGAGTCAGAATAACTATTGTGATAGACAACTGTGAGTCAGAATAACAATAGTAAGAGACAATTGTGAGTGAAAATAACAATAGTGAGAGACAATTTTGAGTCAGTATAAAAATAGTGAGAGACAACTGTGAGTGAAAAAAACAATAGTGAGAGACAACTGTGAGTGAAAATAACAATAGTGAGAGACAACTGTGAGTAAAAATAACAATAGTGAGGAACAATTGTGAGTCAGAATAACAATACTGAGTCAGAATAAGTATTGTGATAGACAACTGTGAGTCAGAATAACAATAGTACGAGACAACTGTGAGTGAAAATAACAATAGTGAGAGACAATTGTGAGTGAAAATAACAATAGTGAGAGACAACTGTGAGTGAAAAAAACAATAGTGAGAGACAACTGTGAGTGAAAATAACAATAGTGAAAGACAACTGTGAGTAAAAATAACAATAGTGGAACAAATGTGAGTCAGAATAACAATACTGAGTCAGAATAACTATTGTGATAGACAACTGTGAGTCAGAATAACAATAGTAAGAGACAATTGTGAATGAAAATAACAATAGTGAGAGAAAACTGTGAGTGAAAATAACAATAGTGAGAGACAATTGTGAGTCAGAATAACAATAGTGAGTCAGAATAACTATTGTGATAGACAACTGTGAGTCAGAATAACAATAGTACGAGACAACTGTGAGTGAAAATAACAATAGTGAGAGACAATTGTGAGTCAGAATAACAATAGTGAGTCAGAATAACTATTGTGATAGACAACTGTGAGTCAGAATAACAATAGTAAGAGACAATTGTGAGTGAAAATAACAATAGTGAGAGACAATTGTGAGTCAGAATAACAATAATGAGAAACAAATGTGAGTCAAAATAACTACAGTGAGAAACAAAAAACGAGTCAGAATAATAATAGCGAGAGGCAGCTGTGAGTCAAAATAACTACAGTGAGAAACAAAAACGAGTCAGAATAACAATAGTGAGTCAGAATAACTATTGTGATAGACAACTGTGAGTCAGAATAACAATAGTAAGAGACAATTGTGAGTGAAAATAACAATAGTGAGAGACAATCGTGAGTCAGTATAACAATAGTGAGAGACAACTGTGAGTGAAAATAACAATAGTGAGAGACAACTGTAAGTGAAAATAACAATAGTGAGAGACAACTGCGAGTGAAAATAACAATAGTGAGAGACAATTGTGTGTCAGAATAACAACAGTGAGTCAGAATAACTATTGTGATAGACAACTGTGAGTCAGAATAACTATTGTGATAGACAACTGTGAGTCAGAATAACAATAGTAAGAGACAATTGTGAGTGAAAATAACAATAGTGAGAGACAATTTTGAGTCAGTATAAAAATAGTGAGAGACAACTGTGAGTGAAAAAAACAATAGTGAGAGACAACTGTGAGTGAAAATAACAATAGTGAGAGACAACTGTGAGTAAAAATAACAATAGTGAGGAACAATTGTGAGTCAGAATAACAATACTGAGTCAGAATAAGTATTGTGATAGACAACTGTGAGTCAGAATAACAATAGTACGAGACAACTGTGAGTGAAAATAACAATAGTGAGAGACAATTGTGAGTCAGAATAACAATAGTGAGTCAGAATAACTATTGTGATAGACAACTGTGAGTCAGAATAACAATAGTAAGAGACAATTGTGAGTGAAAATAACAATAGTGAGAGACAATTGTGAGTCAGAATAACAATAATGAGAAACAAATGTGAGTCAAAATAACTACAGTGAGAAACAAAAAACGAGTCAGAATAATAATAGCGAGAGGCAACTGTGAGTAAAAATAACTACAGTGAGAAACAAAAACGAGTCAGAATAACAATAGTGAGAGGCAATTGTGAGTCAGAATAACAATAGTGAGTCAGAATAACTATTGTGATAGACAACTGTGAGTCAGAATAACAATAGTAAGAGACAATTGTGAGTGAAAATAACAATAGTGAGAGACAATCGTGAGTCAGTATAACAATAGTGAGAGACAACTGTGAGTGAAAATAACAATAGTGAGAAACAACTGTAAGTGAAAATAACAATAGTGAGAGACAACTGCGAGTGAAAATAACAATAGTGAGAGACAATTGTGTGTCAGAATAACAACAGTGAGTCAAAATAACTATTGTGATAGACAACTGTGAGTCAGAATAACTATTGTGATAGACAACTGTGAGTCAGAATAACAATAGTAAGAGACAATTGTGAGTGAAAATAACAATAGTGAGAGACAATTTTGAGTCAGTATAAAAATAGTGAGAGACAACTGTGAGTGAAAAAAACAATAGTGAGAGACAACTGTGAGTGAAAATAACAATAGTGAAAGACAACTGTGAGTAAAAATAACAATAGTGAGGAACAATTGTGAGTCAGAATAACAATACTGAGTCAGAATAAGTATTGTGATAGACAACTGTGAGTCAGAATAACAATAGTAAGAGACAATTGTGAGTGAAAATAACAATAGTGAGAGAAAACTGTGAGTGAAAATAACAATAGTGAGAGACAATTGTGAGTCAGAATAACAATAGTGAGTCAGAATAACTATTGTGATAGACAACTGTGAGTCAGAATAACAATAGTTTGAGACAACTGTGAGTGAAAATAACAATAGTGAGAGACAATTGTGAGTCAGAATAACAATAGTGAGTCAGAATAACTATTGTGATAGACAACTGTGAGTCAGAATAACAATAGTAAGAGACAATTGTGAGTGAGAATAACAATAGTGAGAGACAATTGTGAGTCAGAATAACAATAATGAGAAACAAATGTGAGTCAAAATAACTACAGTGTGAAACAAAAACGAGTCAGAATAACAATAGTGAGAGGCAATTGTGAGTCAGAATAACAATAGTGAGTCAGAATAACTATTGTGATAGACAACTGTGAATCAGAATAACAATAGTAAGAAACAACTGTAAGTGAAAATAACAATAGTGAGAGACAACTGCGAGTGAAAATAACAATAGTGAGAGACAATTGTGTGTCAGAATAACAACAGTGAGTCAGAATAACTATTGTGATAGACAACTGTGAGTCAGAATAACTATTGTGATAGACAACTGTGAGTCAGAATAACAATAGTAAGAGACAATTGTGAGTGAAAATAACAATAGTGAGAGACAATTTTGAGTCAGTATAAAAATAGTGAGAGACAACTGTGAGTGACAAAAACAATAGTGAGAGACAACTGTGAGTGAAAATAACAATAGTGAGAGACAACTGTGAGTAAAAATAACAATAGTGAGGAACAATTGTGAGTCAGAATAACAATACTGAGTCAGAATAAGTATTGTGATAGACAACTGTGAGTCAGAATAACAATAGTAAGAGACAATTGTGAGTGAAAATAACAATAGTGAGAGAAAACTGTGAGTGAAAATAACAATAGTGAGAGACAATTGTGAGTCAGAATAACAATAGTGAGTCAGAATAACTATTGTGATAGACAACTGTGAGTCAGAATAACAATAGTTTGAGACAACTGTGAGTGAAAATAACAATAGTGAGAGACAATTGTGAGTCAGAATAACAATAGTGAGTCAGAATAACTATTGTGATAGACAACTGTGAGTCAGAATAACAATAGTAAGAGACAATTGTGAGTGAGAATAACAATAGTGAGAGACAATTGTGAGTCAGAATAACAATAATGAGAAACAAATGTGAGTCAAAATAACTACAGTGTGAAACAAAAACGAGTCAGAATAACAATAGTGAGAGGCAATTGTGAGTCTGAATAACAATAGTGAGTCAGAATAACTATTGTGATAGACAACTGTGAATCAGAATAACAATAGTAAGAGACAACTGTAAGTGAAAATAACAATAGTGAGAGACAATTGTGAGTCAGAATAACAATAGTGAGTCAGAATAACTATTGTGATAGACAACTGTGAGTCAGAATAACAATAGTAAGAGACAATTGTAAGTGAAAATAACAATAGTGAGAAACAATTGTGAGTCAGAATAACAATAATGCGAAACAATTGTGAGTCAAAATAACTACAATGAGAAACAAAAACGAGTCAGAATAACAATAGTGAGAGGCAATTGTGAGTCAGAATAACAATAGTGAATCAGAATAACTATTGTGATAGACAACTGTGAGTCAGAATAACAATAGTACGAGACAATTGTGAGTGAGAATAACAATAGTGAGTCAGAATAACAATAGTAATAGACAATTGTGAGTGAAAATAACAATAGTGTAAGACAATTGTGAGTCAGAATAACTACAGTGAGAAACAAAAAAGGGTCAAAATAACAATAGTAAGAGACGATTGTTAGTCAAAATAACAATGATGAGAGACAAATCTGAGTCAGAAAAACAATAATGAGAGACAATTGTGCGTCAGAATAACAATGATGAGAAACAATTGTGAGTCAGAATGATAATAATAGTGAGAGATCATAGTGGGTTAATGTTTCAGTGTTCTAATGCGAGCTGGAACGCAGTGTAGCCTATAGCTGCATACTGGATGGCGCTGGATGTGTTTGTAAAAATCAATTCTTCACCAAGCTGAAGCTGTTGAAATTAGGTTAGGTTTATCAACCATGAAAGTAAAAAGGCATCCATGATAGAACTCAATAAAATTCAATCACTACTCTTTCAACTTGTATATTTGTGTTCATACATGCATTTAGCTCTACGAGCGTGACCTGGACGATTGCCATGATTGATTGCGATAATTTCTGTTTTTAAATTTATTCGGTATAATAATACAAATGTACACCCTGACAGAGGCGGACATACATATTTTGCAACCCTCGGAGCCCATTGTCAACCTCGGCTTCGCCTCGGTTGGCAATTAGCTCTTCGGGTCGCTAAAACTGTATGTCCACCTAACTTGTATATTTGTGTTCATACATGCATTTAGCTCTACGAGCGTGACCTGGACGATTGCCATGATTGATTGCGATAATTTCTGTTTTTAAATTTATTCGGTATAATAATACAAATGTACACCCTGACAGAGGCGGACATACATATTTTGCAACCCTCGGAGCCCATTGTCAACCTCGGCTTCGCCTCGGTTGGCAATTAGCTCTTCGGGTCGCTAAAACTGTATGTCCACCTAACTTGTATATTTGTGTTCATACATGCATTTAGCTCTACGAGCGTGACCTGGACGATTGCCATGATTGATTGCGATAATTTCTGTTTTTAAATTTATTCGGTATAATAATACAAATGTACACCCTGACAGAGGCGGACATACATATTTTGCAACCCTCGGAGCCCATTGTCAACCTCGGCTTCGCCTCGGTTGGCAATTAGCTCTTCGGGTCGCTAAAACTGTATGTCCACCTATGTCGAGGTGAACATTTGTATAATCTTCTTAATGTTGAACGACTATACAAATAGTTGCACATTTAGACGACATATCTCACGTCCATGTTATTTAAGTACATTAAACATAATGCATATAATGTGACATTTACCTTGAAAAAGCTTTTCTGTTTTCATCGCGACTAATCTCTTCGTCAGCTCCACACTTAAAAAATCCTAGTGTGACTTGATCTAACTGAGTTGTTGCGTAGTCTTCGTAGTCATCTAGACATACTAGTGGTGGTTTGCTCACCATATTTAGGCCTATTGGAAAATATACAAACATAAACTACATCGCTTAAAATATATAAACCAAATGGCGAGTAATGATATATGCCCATCACTTCATAGTTACTCGAGTAGTACGGTGCAATTGATTTAGTAAAGTCCAGGCACAATGTAAATTATTAACATGTGGCATACACTGTGCATACACTCAATACAAATACATCCATGCAAGGTTAAACAGATATGACTAGAGGTGATAATGGAACCATACGAGTGTGTACACCAGCTACTGTAGACTACGTTAGTTCACATTATATTGTGTTCAAAATTTTGTTCACATACAGACGGATTTATGGCGTTTTGACTGGCAATTGGTGGCCGCCATTATTGATGTTGGTGGTTGGTTAGCCTGTCTTCTCTAGTGTTAGTCGTGTATTTAGTCTTAGTGTTATAAAGATTTGGTGTTTTCAATAAGGATACGGAAATATATCACATTTATATCATATTTTATTTCAGTAGAAGTGTGCCATAATTAAGACTTAATTATGATATAAGTAGTCTGATGGCCCTTTGTAGCTTGATACGCTAGGTTCAACTACGGGGCAATACATTCACACTTAGATATATTCCAATGAATGCAACAAAACGAGAGGTTTATTCAAACATTTATTGTAAGGAATAACACAACACAGTGCAGAAAACACTCAACAGGTCTCCCTCCCCACTTTGTTGATACCAGGTCGATAAGTGTGATGCTCCGTTCTCCCACAAGAAAACGACCAGAACGAAGCTTTGACCTGACAGGCAGATGACATGATCACCTGATGTTAATTAAACGAGCGACCTCCAATTGACCTGATCTGAGTATGACCTTATGTTATGGGATGTTGCTGTTGAAATTCGCGGAAGGCTGGGGATAATACATGTGCAAATAGATGGTTTTACTCTTTATATTATTCCGACTCTAAGATTATACTTTCTGTGAAAAAGAATGATACAATCCTGACATGGTCGCAGTGCATTTGACAAAATATTCGCTAAATATAATGTAATTTCTTTTATTAAATGCCTTTTACTTACTAGTGAAGCAACATAATAGAACAGCTAGCAAATGCTGACACACAAGTTTGCAGGCTTTATATATATATTTATTTAATCAAAAACACAATTTTGACCAAAAGTTTTTTTTTTTTGAGTTTTTGGTATAATAATGCCATTATGTGAATCAAGATGCATTTTTAACAGTGCCACAGTATTAACTTTTTATAATAAAACAACTATTTAATCATTTCATTATATTTCAAAACTATAGGAGTCGCTGTTACTGTAGTATATTTAAGTACCTGCTTCTGCACTAGCGTCAATGCGCATGTGTTGTCAGGCCAAACATACCTTCATCCTCATCCAAAGATACTTTGGTTGTGTTATAAATGTAATATTTCTGGTATAATGAAGTCATCGATACACACATTCATTGAATCAAAAAGATCTAATTGTATTGGTATATTTTATGTTTTAATCTCAATGTAGGCATTGCAGTGATTTGTTTGGTCTGTATGCGATTTGGGAGAAAATACATAAATATGTTCCTTTACCCAAATTCTAAAACATATGTGGGTGAAAAAAACAATGGTATGTTCTCTGTTAATCAAGCCATACTAGCATGTTTTAATTGCACATAATTGTAAGCTGGCTATGTAATGATGATATCTTTGATGCAACTGAAGTAGTCGTTTACGAAAAACTGCTATCAGGCCTGAACCGTTATGATGATGTACTAGGCAAGATGAATTGCAGATACAGCGCAGAGCCAATCAGAAGTGTTAGATTCTAGCCAACGGGAGAAGGGGAATAGGAAAAAGAATGGCGGGGCTGGACTGTTGTATGTGAGATTTTGGCTAACGTTTTCTCCAAAAGATCGGAATGCAAATCTTACTTGAACGGGCAAACACTTGGGAAGGAAACGGAGAGCGCCATCTAGAGTTAGCGAATGGCAACGCCAATGCCAACAGCCCGATTTAAACTGCAGTATACATTAGGGGGCCCAGATAAAAAAGGTACTCGTAATAATTTAACAATGTAGTCACGGGAAGATGGTTTTTGGTTTGGGCACCCTCCTTCTTATTACCGAAGTAATGGATTCTTAAATCATTGTAATAAAGTACTTAGAATACTCAATGTTAACAAAGAACCCGGTAATCGATACAAATCACAAGAAATGTACCACAGAAAGTCTGTGACTAGTTACCAGGTGTGGGAGTAACATTAATATACCGACTAAGGAAACAGATACAAACAAATGACATTCAGTTAATCCACCAGGACCAAGAATTACAATACATTTGCATGCCACCTAAGGTGTGTTTTGTGTATAACATAACGTCATCGCACAGCGCATGCTAGAATTCTATGTGAACAATGTATGTTACACGTGTTACGTCGCTATGGGCCCCACATCCAACACGACGCGACGACCACCACCATTTAAAATTTGATTACTTTATTTTGTCGACTAACTGAAATGTGCACAAACATGTATATAGTAAATAGTTCCACTTTGATGTACAGCATCCGTAAAATTCAATATAAAAATGTATGACAAATCACTACCAAGATCTTGGAATGTACAACTTATATAAGCCAGTATGGCCATTAGACAATGTGATAAGCCCAGAGCACCAAAGCAATACATGTATTTGGTGCACCCATGGAATGTGTAGTGATCAACATTTACAGAGATGAAGACTGGCAATATTCAGATAGTATAGTCGTTCGAATTTTCACCCAGGGTACTCAGCTCCTGAAATCATGTTTTAAAGTGTGCGCACTTAGCAAATTACCCCGTCGAAAAATTATGCAAATGACAATTTTAGTTCAATATATAAGAGAAATATTATTTCTCTTTGGGAAAAATACAATTGTGAAATTAGCTGCATCGTCATTGATTTGCACAACGCTATTAAAATGACGAAATAGAAATGGTTACAAAATGTGCACATTTTATTACAATATTAATTACGTACCATCAGAATTTATGGTGTTAGGGTCTGTGGGGAAAAATCGAAGTCAAGATCACTATTTTCAGTGTCGAAAGTGTTTGATAGTACAAAGACTCTTGATGCAAAGCAATTTCTGCTAAGATACTATCTCGTACAATTTGACCTGCTACAGTGTCATTTGACCTGCTACAGTGTCATTTGACCTGCTACAGTGTCATTTGACCTGCTACAGTGTCATTTGACCTGACAAGTCTGTCATTGATCATAATGCAGTGAAGTAATGACACAATTATTCAGGAATCACGCAATGGGGAGGGAATTAGCAATGTCAAAGTACGATGTGTTGAAAATAATTTCAGATTGATTTTAAAAAATACTAGTAATTAAGTACGTTAAACTGAATATGGAATGAAATATATTTACCGTGGATGGCATGGTCAAAAGATTTAACAGGTCACTGGTTAGTCTAGTTGTCATGTTGGTTCATGCAACTATGGCCTACAGGAGTTCACTTGATGAATCAACTGGCAAGACCCCGAATATGCTGGGACACAAGGTAGTTACTATTATGGGCTGCGCCAAGTGAGGACGATGTGTAGAAAGGTTATGCTCTAAGCTTCTTGAGCAAATTCCTTTGGCCAATGAATGAGCCCAGAGTCTGCTCTTGAAGGCTGCACAGAAACATACATTGTAATACAATGGTGTTACTCACTTTAATCCTCATGAACCTGGAGAATTCAAGAAGGTTGAGTCAGCTCTTGAGTACATAAAATAAATAAAAAGAGTCTACGAACTAAAGAAATCAGGAAAGACAACATTACATACAATTATATTTTTCTTGAAGACCGACTTTCCTAGCAAACAACAAGCTGACTTGATTTGGGGGGACCAATTTATATTCATTCCCTGTGGAGGTCACACTTCTAGTAGACACGAAAAATGCTGTTCGATTAAGTCCACATTGTATATTGCAAATGGCATATTATATTTCAAAACATTACTCTCTTCATTGAGACTGAAATCCAAGTCATTCTAACCAACCTCCAGTCAGTATGACAATGGGTCCTCGGAACACTATATACATAATAAACAAACAAAGATGCTAAAATTATCAATTCCAAAATTATTTAAACCAGAATTTGTTACAAACCAGAATATAGCAACAAATTAACATGTGTAATAGCTCCCACCGAAATTCCTGAAATACTATTATTATTGTGCATTTCATCAGGCACGACGTGGAACAATTATGACTGTACAACAATGAACGGAGATCAATTCGCATATCCACAGCGTCAAAAACAAAACAGAAATAAAGAAACTGATCTCAACTATAGAGGGACAAAAACACAATAGGTAAAACCTATTTTTGAGAAAAATGTTTGATATATATATCCAGGGAGATATGTTCTGTGCCACTTCCTAATGCAGTTGTAATAATATATATATATAGGTTATATTTTAAAACAGCGTTCTTAGAGATGGGTATGTGTTAAAGTTGTAGGATTATTTAAATCTCAACGTTGTGGGCGCAAATCTCCATGAATGCACAACGTTTTGCACATTTTGCAAGAACTCATGATTTGTAGTAATGCAAATAGAATCAATAATATGTCTTTCTTTTTAAACATTTTATAGCATTTATAGAGTAAAGTACTTTAGACATACTGTGGGGCGGGCTTATGTTCAGCTTGGTTTAAAGTAGCCACGAAATACAGTAAAACATACTGTCGTTGTGATCAGGTGCGTTTATTTCGTAGCTCACACTGATTCGTGTGTATGACGCAAAATATGGTCTCCCGCAACAATCTTTTACTCAGACAGTACGCTGTCGCATCGACCTCAGCTGCGCGTCGGTCGATACTGCCGCTGTACTGTCTTCGTGCATACTTTGAGGTATCTTCGTAATAACCTTATTATTATACATCTTTTCCTTCCAAGAATACATCATGGGAATGCCGAAATCCAAAAAGTTTAGAACAGAATCAGCGAACTTCTTTGTATGAAGTCCGGTCAAATCTTGGTGGCAGCCATGTTTGTTTTTATTACACGCTTACACGCATAATCATTCCATATTTGGAATTCTCATTTCCTAATATGGTAGTATGAAAATACCCCGTAAAATACCGCAAAATTACGGCACGCTGTAACTTATGGCGTTACGGTGACAGATGTTATTTAATGTCATTTATTTATACCCTCTTCTTGACTTAGTTAGAAACATAAGAATGTCAACAAGCAGTAGAATATATCATATTCGATTTCAATTAGTAGTAGACAAGATTCGATGTCTATTGGTAACATAACATATTTGATGTCAATAAGTGCTAGAATGTACTAAAAATGTACTAAAAATAACATTTTCTCTGCATCGATATTATAGCTGCATTGTAGTCGATATTGAGTGACGACATACTTTTAATTAACTAACTTCATAACAAAAGACTTGCTAATTACCGTTTTAATACGGATTGTAATCTGGTGTCATTTGGGATGTCGAATTGCCGCAACAATGAATCATGTCTATATTTCACGACACAGCGCTATCAGACGAGACGTTCATACTTGTCACTGGAGCTACTGAGATTGGTTCTGATTCACCTTACCATGTTACACTACTACGTTAATTCACAATGTGTAAGGAAGGGTTATATTTTTCGTAGGCTATGATGAAGGTTACTGATAGTAAAGAAGGGAAAACAAAAAAATATATATAATTTTATTTTGTATTTCTCTAATAAAAATATTCTAATAATAGTTGCACTTTACGTACTTTGACATTTAATAACGGTTGGTCATTATGATACGGTGTTATGTACATTATTAATTACATTATTAATTATGAAAAGTGAACGTATTGCGGCAAAGCTTAACATTCAAATCTTCAGACTCAGCGCCCTCATCGGATAACAGCGTCCATAATCTGTTAGATTAAATCTGTGTTGGTAAACTAGTTACAGATATAGACAATGCGAGGAGTTCTGTTCTGTCCCGGCTTCCTGTCGTGTTCCGGGTCACGTGTTGTGCTCTGCGATATTTTCTGCTCATAAAATTGCGATTATATGTCTTCGCCACATAATTTATTCATATAGTTCATCCATCTAGCTTCACGAATAATACATATACTCAGGAAAAATATATATTTGGTGCATGGAAAATATTGTGCAGTGCAGTGCAGTGCAGTGCAGTGCAGTGCAGTGCAGTGTAATATTATATATTCATTAATTCAATAAAATATCTTATATAAGATACTTTGTAAGTGCCAGTAGATACCACTACGGGCAAGTTTGTAAATGTCAATCTCATTTATTGCTACCAACATAATTTCCGTTGGAAAGACTTTTACAAAATTGCTTTCCACTCTGGAGGGGGGCTGGGAAACTGATTCGCTTTATATGTATATGTATATGTATATGTATATGTATATGTATATGTATATGTATATGTATATGTATATGTATATGTATATGTATATGTATATGTATATGTATATGTATATGTATATGTATGTGTGCTATGCGTATATATTATTCAGTATACAACAATGACCACCAAATCTGTCATCTCATTCAGTAAATTGCAGGAATCATCATGCACTACTGGCCTATTTTAAGATTTAATTCTGCATAGTAGAAACGTAAATTGATATTTGTATCAATTTCATTTCTCATAATGACGATTTGATTATACTTAAGCCAGTAATGTGTTATCGCTTGTACATCAAAATGTATATGGCTTTTCTATTGTTTAATTCAGTCACTTTGTATGGACCTTGACATTGGTTAAACGTATGCCGATATGGAATTCTGATCTCAAGTGAACCGGGTCAACATAATTGAAAGTAATCACATACAATCCTAACATTTAATCTGTTTTAATCTTACGGTAATCCATCAGCAGTCAGTATCTTCCAGCAATATACTGTTAAGTTTCAGCTATGATTAACATGTCTGAGCCATTTATATATATGGATGAGATGAGTCAGCCAGTGAAATGACTATCTAGTTTGAAGATTCCCATGGATTATATATGATACTTTTTACTGTGCCCAAATATTGGACGCATGCATGATATAAAGTAAACTATGGAAAACAAACAAGTTTCGTTTCAGCTCTACCGTGTTTACCGTGTCGGTATGATATTGTGTTAGTTTCATACATACTCACTGTTAACTTGTTAATGCGAGTTTTACAGCATTTATTAATGTATTTATGCTTCGTTGGAAATGTAATTAAATCATAGAGAATATTTAACTCATATGCTAAATGTTTATGCATATTGAATGCAGGGCGGTTTAGTAAATTAAAATTTTATTTTACTAAAGTAATTGTTTTTGAAATTACTTCATTTTGCAATAATACATATACCATCTCAAAAAATGAACAGTTCAACTGATACATGAAACCATAGCAAATGTTGACATATAGTGCAATACAGCCTACATAATTAAACGATGACGTATTTTGAGATTTAGAAAATTGTAATCTTCTTGTATATACCAGATAAATCCGGGTATCTCGCTGCCTTGAGAGATAAACACAATGTCTCAGCCTCTGATTTCTGAGAGTCACTTTTTTATTTCAACTTCGTTATCGCATGAAATGATACGTATTCTAGTAATTGATTACGTAAAAAAAACTCACTGTATACACGCCAATCACAATCACATGATACGACAGTAATTGCCAGTGATTGGTCAAATAGAAGTATTCCATCCCCGGCTATGTCTTCGGCATAGCAAAATGTTATTAACACAAATGTTGTGTCTCTAAATAGACGACACCTTGGTGCCCGAAATTTTGCCCAGACAACCACAAAGAATACTGTTGATTTAACTTGAAAATAAAATAGAAAATCACCGTTTGGTCGCCACAGAAACCTGAAATACACATTTAAACATATGCAGTTTATTGTACTACAGAATGTTGTTAAATCATATCTTTATAATAATTCACATATATTCACAATGACATCTTCCGCTTTTATATAATATACGATTATTAAAATTTAAGTTCTTTTAGAATACATTATTCACTAAGTGATTCATGATTCCAATTACCATCTGCTTTTATTATAATTAATCTGTATGCTGATTTATGACGTAATATCATGTTATTGTGACTGCTTCTTGGCATACACACGCGATGTATTCAATATTTCCAGACAAACTGGCGTGACTATTCTATATACAAACATACCATATGTAATATGCTTTTTTTAGCAAACTACATTATGTTTTTTGCCTGGCTGCATATTTCGAAACATGGAAACCATATTGCGAATTACTGTGCAGATTGCCGTATCAATAACATCCCAAGTAGTCCTGTTACATAGAGTCATGCGTGCAGAAGCCAAATAACCTGTCACTTTCGTCAGATAAACAGAGTATATGGAACAATGTTACCTATTACAGAACCTGTTTCGCGCAGTGCCACATCATGGCTATTTGCCTCGCCTTCTGAATGCTTCATAACACATGGTAACTTACCTGTCAAGTCAAATTCCAGAAAAAATAACAAATAGTACATCACATATAACTGCAAAATATTCAACAATTCATTTGGAGCATTTACAGATTCAATAATAAAACTAGAATATGACCCTATCCAAAACAGTACCCCATAATTGTGAGCGAAATAATACATTTGTAGTAACTACCTGTGCGAATATAGTTTCACAAAAAATATCGACTATCAATTATTGTCTGATGTGTAGCATACAGATATACGCTGAGAGAAATTGTGCTATTTGATATTTACATTTGATGATCTTATATATCTGCTAGTACATTGGCGTGTACATCTCCGGGGGGCGAACAATATATCTTGGTTGACAGCCATGTTTTTTTTTCCTCAGCAATTTTTCTGAAACTTTTGACCAATTTTGTTTTAAATAAAATTTAACTGTGCACTATATATTTTTTCAGTTGTCCTTGACATTAAATGTATCTAATTTTTTATCTGTTGTCTTTTGATATTTTCTAAAGACTGCATTGCCATGAAAGGTGCCATGAAAAACAAATAATAATAAAAATTTAATATGACCGTGCATAACGTGGTTAATTTGTCTCTACATCGAAGCAACATCCCATTCTTTGAACAGCTGGCTGATGATTATAACTTGAACTTTGACATAGTAAGGAGAGTTTTCCATATCCAAATTCATCGGCCATATGATATCGTTGGTCAATCACTGACAATAACGCAGAACAATATATATATATATATATATATATATATATATATATATATATATATATATATATATATATATATATATATATATATATATATATATATATATATATATGTGTGTGTGTGTAGATTACGCAGTAAATTTTCATTTTTGGCTAAATACAAATTAATGATTTCATGTTTTCCAGACATTTCGAGAAATGTATGCATGAGTTGAGATTTATGATAACAATATCATAATTTCAAAGTCTCTTAGGAAGTTGCTTTAAACAGGTTTGACTATATTTTAAAACCGTGCGTACAATAAAAAATTATCATAACCATCGAATAAATATTTCACCAATTCGTTTTATATGTCGATCGACCCCATAGATGCTGTAATAAATAATATAGCTCTCCTTATTTTCTATAACTATGTAGTGCAATTAGGCGCATCACATGAACATAAATGGACAATTACTACCTACATACACGGATTCAAATTTTGCACATATTTTAAATCTAACAAAGAGCAGTTTGAGGCTATGGACACACTAGTGAGTGCTAAACTAGGTCGAAGTACCCCGCCATATAGAGCATCTTAGCTTTCTAATTTAACGCGAAACATGTTTGCAAAGTTGTATGCGATGTATATGACATTGCTCTGTACTCTGTTCTGTGTGTATTGATGTGTTTGTATGTAAAGAGTTTTTTCATGCAAATTCGACGTATGTAGTCGATTTTTATCAGCGGTTGAATTATTTTCCCTGATTTGTAGGAAGAACTGAAGAGCCCGTTTATCAACATGTCTCTTTATTTAGTTTCAAGCTTTATTTAAGATGACTGCCCTAATGTATTGAATATCGGTGAAATAATTGCGTTCATTGTGTTATCACTTGTACATCAGTTGGCTATGAACAGAAAGGTATAAAAAAAACAGATAATTCCGCTATTTGTATGTACGCGTCCCCTGCAGCTGATACGCAGTATTGCTGCCATTTCAGTTCAAGCATGGCAAATAAAGCACATTGATCATCTTTTCTGACAAAAGCTTACAGAAAGCAAATAATTTAGCCTGTCAACAGACACGGAACACAAGGTATAGAAGACTCCTCTTGGGCTTCTTTACTAACAAGCTAGTAAGTATAGTGTCGCTGAGGGCGCATTGTTTGTATTTGTTCAAATGAATAAGACATAATAGCTAAGTGTTATATTTGCATATCGAATTGTTTTATTAATCATGATTCAGGTTCAGCTTTTGTGAAATCTAGCTACTGCGATGATGTGTTTCAGTTACCTCTCTCAAATATAGTAAGAAGGTTTTGACTTCCAATTTGACATTGCGTGTTCTATCTCACGTCATCACAGGTTGTATGTTCAAAAATCGTGATCGCGTTCCGCACTGAATATTCTCATTTTCCTTTTCAGTAATTTAAAAATGCATTGCTCTATAACACTGCAGTTTTTTGGGTTGAGTCGCAGAATACAAATTAAGTGAAAATAACACCAGCTGATACATGACACATGGACTGTATGAGACAGTAACGATACAGCGATGTAGTTATAATATAGAAATAAATAATATAAAAGTAAAAATGCTATTCTAACAAAAGTAAAATCCTCTCTATATCACTTGAACAGCCATTAGTCTCAGTTTTATTTCTTCAATTTATAGGTTTAGCACGTGACCAGACAACAAAACTTGATTATATATGTTTAACACAAGTGATAGATCAACATGATAAATGTTTCTTATGTTCAAGTACCGATTTAATTTTTACAAATGTACATACCGTCGTGTTATTGAAGCACGCCGTTCCCGGTGATATCAGTCTAAGTGGTAGTGAATGCTGTGAAGTATCAGCCCGTATCTAGGCAACGGGAACTATATAATACTCTTTACAGCAATGATTGGGAGCATTTTGAATAGTGACCATATCTCAATATTGATAGCGGTTATCTGCATCGTGTTTTCCAGATATTCAGCAATTCGAAATACGAGTGGCTTAGAATAAATCATCAACACTTTATTGGCTATTGAGGTTTACAGTTTCGGTAATTTGATAAGATGACAATACAAATGTTAACACTGCCATACTGGAAGAATCTTATCTTGTTATATATGCGATACAGAATTTAATGTTTGAAAATATGTGGATTATGGTGAATTGTAATCATTTTCCTTTATATAATATGAAATGGCTATATAATACTAAGTTTATTTACATTTTAATCCGTTAAAACGTAGCTGTCCTGTGTTTGCGTAAAATAACTGCTCCGCAGATTCTCGTATTATGTTTACTTGTTTATTTCGTGTTTTGTTTCTCGTCTCCAATTATGTTATGTAACAATGACAATAATTATGTAATTGATAAGGATTAACGAAGTATTGAACGCGAGTGTAAACTCTAACTACGAAATAATCGTCAATTCTGTCTTGCAGGTTGTTTGGCGTAGATTTGAAATCTAAAACGTTTACTACCCAGAGAACATTGACGCAGAAAGACGTTTATTATTATTTGTAATATAAATACCATGGTCGTTTCAGGACGTTGAGAGACAGTTTGTAGTATCACTGTTATTACGTGATTATATTTGTGTGCGTGCTACTAAGATTGGGAAAGATAACGACACAGTCGTGTGTAAAAACAACGCTATCAATATGTGACATGTATTTTTGCAGTCCTTGTACTATGGCGACCAAAAACCTATTCCTTTTTTTTAATAATTTTTATAAACTTTATAAAAACTGTAACCAGATTGATCTCTTGGAAAATGTTTTTAATATTTCAACATTTTCAAATGACGTCATTACGCATTTTGTTCATTGATTGGCTGGTTGTTTTCAACTGCCTTTCAAATGTATAAATATTTATAAAAATCAAGGCAATTGGTTTGTTGTTGCAATAGTAAAACATAAACGGACTCTGAAGTGTTAACCTTCAATGAATCGGCGTTTATTAGTAGTTCAGGACAAAAGTAATCACTGCGAGGCACAGTTATTGTAATTCAGCTGAAAACAAATCTATTTATAATATCGATGGGAATAGACAATAACGAATGGTGACAATTTGGGAACACTTTTAATGCTGAAATAAATAATATAATTGTGATATAGTGCGAGATATTGCAAATACAACAGTATTGATTCAACCCTGGCTTGGGTTTTCATCCCGGTGATGCGTTCACATGCCGTATTTGTTATGTGTAGTATCACTAGTAAAATGGTTCATGTGACTTTGAAATTGAACATGATCTGTCTTATCGTATAACCAATTAGTCAGAAGATAAATAACCTGATCAACTTACATTAGGAACATATGAAGTGAAATACGAGTATATTACCTTTCTTGATCATTGTCGGGGTTATATCCATCATGGTATGTTAGTATTCTTTGTCAAAGCGAACCTTCTGCCCCGAGGATAAACTCTATCTCGATATTTCATTCACGCTCTATTGCTACATGTTTATTTCCACAAGTAAGTGCAGTCAAGCTTTACAAATATTGTAACTTACAACTCGTAATGTTATGATGCGACTAAATGGCGAGATCTATCACTAATTTCACTTTACCCCGATTATTTCAAATTGTTCAGCCATATTCGTAAGTCCAGTGTTCCCCAATGTTAATACCACCTTCATCGCTGTCATGCATACAAATTAAAGCTTAATATGAACAAATGAAATAATTTAATGTGTTCGTTATTATGAATGGGCACAATAATCATGATATTTTTATTAATAAAGTTGTCTCTGTCAAAGTCGTATGCGTTATTTGATACCGAAACGCGATCTACAATTATACTTATGTGTGCTTATCCCTAATGCTCTTAATCACTGGCAACATTTCAAAACAAGTTCATAATGTACTTATGCTACAGATTGCATATATCTTTCATATTCCACTACATACACGTGCACACTTTTGTGCAAGTATTTTACCATCCCGCACTGAATTGTCGTACTAGCGTATATGTTGGGTGCAATCCTTTTATTTTATTTTCCTAGTATCGTTTGACGCTAGACAGTTATATCTCTTACCTAGAGTGTAGTGACGTCTTAGCTGCATTATTCTTGGCCAAGGTCCGCAGGCGCTTGTGTTTGCACTATGTGTCAGCATTATGTGTCAGCACTATGTGTCAGCACTAGCACTTGCAATTTTCACATACAAAAATAGTCAGGCGATACAACAGTAACATTCAATGTCAAGAACAATCGCCTAGCACAAAAACTTAAAAAAAAAAACGCTTTTAATGAGTACAACTTTATTTAATATTCGGTGTTTATTTGTTTGTGTATATGTACGTGTGTTTGTCAATCATGCACAATGTATTGTTAACCTAAAAATTAAACTATCCATATCTAAATATCATAGATCATATCTTCCTTGCAGATGTTATTATTTCATTAATATTCTTATTCTATCTAACACTAAACGAACAATACATCTGTGTTTACATGGATATTGAGTAAAAAGTACAATAAAGAACATATTAAAAATCAACATTTAATAAATAAATAAACACATGTGAAAGACGATGGCATATTTGTACTGAGATTAAATTATACAAAACATAACTCACGTAACGTAAACGAGGTTTTCTGTCCTTAGTTCAGCGATGACGTCATTCCGCGTTTATTCATTTAACGAGGGGTTGCAAATCGCAACTATATGTTTCTTTAAATCCAAGCTATTTGGAGAATAAGTCAGTATTGTTCAAGACTCCAGCTGTTCACCCACTGATATAATTAGTAAATGCAATTAATTCCACAAATTGTCATGACGGGAATTACTAGATAATAATAAGAAATTGTTAGTCTCGAAATAATGTAGGATTTGGTGGAGCAATTATTCCAATATTGTAAACAATTCATACCGACATGCCTTATTTGCCGATCCTTGTTAGATATCTTAGATAGCATGCCATAGGCAAAATACTTTTGCGTTGATTCCTGTCATCCTTGTGCTTGTGTGTATGTGTATGTTTTAGCTACTTATATTAATACTTCTGGGTTTGCATAGTGTTGTCTTGAGACGTACTGCTAACTTAATTACTGATTTTATCTGATGTTTTCTTAGTTATATATGTGCATGTGTTAGCGAGTTACATACGTTCTTACCATGGCGCATTTGTATTGTATGATCCAGTGGGTAGCGAGACACACTTCAGGATAAATTGAGTATAATTTGTTCCCACCCCAAACATAAATCATGTAACAATATTCATCGTTATGGAAGACGAACGAGTTTATTTATAATAAGAATAACACTTATTTAAGTGATACAATTAATCGTGCACAGTGCATACCGATAACTTGTAGTACTGGCTCAGCTATCAATTGCAATATCTGAGATATTTACAACTCGTTTTTGTTATTGCTTATCGAAACGGTGTAATTTATTTCTGCAACATATGAAAATGACTCAGTACAAATGTAGCAGTCTAGTTTAGCATATACAGTTTTTAATTTTTGTTTCCACTTGTTATTAACCTATGCGAACAAGTTAAAGGGTGGTAGTCGTCGCGCGCGTCCTGTTCAATGTAGGCCTCATAGCGACGTAAATACCACGTGTATAATACAACGTTTGCTTACATGAAATGCGCGACGACCACCTGCCTTTAAAATAGAACGCAATAAAACAGAGATGCGGTTGGAGAATACTCCATCTTGCCAACAAGTCAATGCACCTGCGCGTAAATTATGTTAACAAGTGCCTCTAAATGGTTTTTAGTTTTATTTAATGCCATGCAAAGTTATTCGACGAATGTAACTGTATGATTTGGGTCAATTCAGCAAGCATTCACTTTATTGTTGCCATGAGCTGCTCACTAATGGACTGTGGAAGGTGCGCAGTTTTTTTCAGGGCCCCATGTGCATCAAATACTACACGTACTTCACTCTCAATTGTCTGTGTTAGACGGAGGATCATTGAGTGTTATATACATTATAATGACGGGAAATTGCTCAGCGCTGGCACGTTTGTCGAATCAATGTCGTCTCTGCTGAACCGGATATGGGTCAGCTATTCAGAATAGTTAATCTAATCTTGTCTTGAACACGAGAGAACAATGCGTGACAAGACAGCGGAGAATGTGTGTTCTCCGTTGATGCCAGTCAACATACTCTGTCAAGATGATAACGAGTACATATCAATTGAGCGTATGGTGTCTTCATGCCTGGATACAATGTAGATGGTTAATTTGGTATATCATTTGCAAACCCTGCATTACTTTATAGATAGGAGTATTTCTCGTGCATTTCTTGATAATGTATTTAAATACTTTGATCTCTAACATGTACAAATACAATGATAAATAAAATATATTGTTTTATTCGCTCGTTTGCTAATTTAAGATATATAATATGAAGTTTTTAATCTGCTTGGCCTTATACGTTTAATTTCAATATGACCACTTTCATAGTGCCATAGTGATCGTCTATAGTTGTTTTCAATATATTAGTGTCACGTGTTGTATTCGTTCGATAGGAAACCAATTCGTTTGTGCCACAGTCGTCAAAGCTTATTTTTGATATGGCCCCAATTTGATAGACCCACAGTCGTTACATGTTGTCGTGTTCAATATGCCTCCTAATAAATAGTACTACAAACATTCTTTCCAAAAGCAATTTCTTGTAAACATGCCCGTCTTTACAACTGGACATTGTGCGTAAAAATGCAATTTTACAATCCTTCATATGGCAGTTTTTTTTAAATCGTTTTTGCTGAACTGATGTTGCATACAACTACAGTGTTATCTGCGTGTAAATATGTATGTGGTTTGATAAGGTTCTGGAGCGAGTACATGCCATTATTTTCAGTTTGTGTTCTCATTAAATATAATAATAGTGTAAAGATAGTACTCGTTGATCTCGTGCTGCGAATGGCCGAGAATGTAATTTTCTATTAGAATACAAGCATGCCTCTTAAATTGATTGTCAATCAAGTCAGTTGTCCCATATTTGCATATTGGATAAACTTGTTTTTATTTCTGAAACCAAATCTGGCATCTAAAAAATCGGACAATCTATCAAAATACACAAAACACGAAAGCCTCTAAGGAGAAATAGAAACAAAATAGAATGCATTCCGAGCCCGCAAATCATATATGAAAAGCGTATGTCCTCACTGATACCTCTGGCCTATTGTATAAATTTATCCCACATACTCACATAAGCTTTTTTTTTTGAAAAGAAAAAAACAAAAAAACTGAGTCTTGAATAGGTTTTTTCACTCTAGAATTCAGACAACGACAACACAGTAAAGATTTTTAAATGCATCTCCATAGCAACTAAATATCTTGTAAAATATAATTGCTTGTTTTATTCTTGAAGGTCGACCTCCACTTAAAATTTTTATTTTTAGTTATCCGGAAACATTTTTTCCATAACAATGGGATTGAAATCTTAACAACCTCTTATTGATTTGCAGTCCTCCTGAACACGTGTTTAGCTTTTCGAGTTATAAACGGTTTAATAAATCCCGAAATTTTTGTTTTTTCAACAACCAGTAAAATATTTTTACCTCAACTGTAGTACTAATATATTATGCCATAGTTATAGATTATATTTACAATTTCAATTTAAAGTATGCATGTGCGAAAGACAATAAGCAAACAATTTTAAAACAGCATACTATAACATTTAAATTTATGGATTTCCTATAACTATCTTCTAAAATACTTACCCATGAAGCTTTGCAATTTAATTTTTGCCTTAAAATAGTTATTTTAGGATCAATTTCAATTTAATAGTTTGCAAATAACTTGCAAATAGTCTTCAAAATTACACTCATTAATATTTAAAAAAATTTCTAAAAGAAATTATTATTTTCCCAATTGTTACATAACGGAAATGAAAGCATTAACTCATGTGGGTATTGACAGAGATTGCAGTCAGTCAGAATATTCACAGCTGTTGAATATTAAGTCACAGAAAGTAAATTTTCTCAGAAAAATATGTTTTCCTACAAAAACTCATTTATTAGAATTATATATGCAAATACAAATACTACAATGTTATTAACAATTATAAGAAATGCACGTGGTTTCTTATATAATTCTTATAATGTGTTTGCTAATTTGCATACAACATTTTAAAAAGACTCTTATACAATAAGTATAGTAGTACCAATAAGCCATTCTCCAAATATTAGTAGTCTAGAAAAAATATACTGACAAAATGGATGGAAGCGGAACATCACAAACCCCCACAAGGGAGTCAGACTAGGTGTACGTGAAGGGTGAGCATCACAATTGTATTATTGGCTTCGCAGAAGTAGTAATATATGTCGCCTTCTTTTGTTACATAGTTTGGGGGATAAATAGGTATATTGTGTTTTTTTTCCGATATATTCAGTTATCAATTCATGTTTTGAAATTGCACATCCGACATTGTTCATTAATTAATATTGTGTTTCCATTGCCATGCCAAAAAGTGAAAATGCTGTAATATTTGTTTTATAGTTAGATTTTGTTAAAGTTTAAATGTTGTCGAAGTTTTCAACAATAGAATCATAACATTGGACTAAGAAATATAATATGTTTATTATAAAGGTGTTAATTAGCAACAGTTAATGACCAAAATAGACAATACATGCATATTATATTTTAATCATAAACAATCAGTTTACAAAAAATAACCATTAAACATTTCGTAATAAAAAGTCAATTCAAAATCATGTTTCCCAATGATAACAATAACATGGAACTATGTTATATTTTGACATTTGTATATAATATACAATGTGCAATTCATTAAAACTTCAATCAGATGTGAGTACATTAGTATTACAGTATAATAGCGTTTAATTACTATAGTGTATCCAGGTGCAATGAGACTAGTATTGTCACTTGAATTGAAATACCCCCCAGATAAACTAATAATCAATATACGCATTTATTATTTATAAACAATCTAATCCATGATACCAAAGTTGACTTCTTTAATCTTTAATAATGTGATTGAAAATAATGAAGGCTTTGCTAACGTTTTGTCATGCCAATTTGCGGGTAATTATCTTCAATACTCTCAATCGGCTTATGTGAATGTCAAAATAACCGAAATCAGCAGATGAAAATAATTCACGGGGTTCAGCAATGTCTTTGAACACTACATCAGCAATTATCTCATCATTTCCACCCACGTCTACTAATGACATGTAGGAACAAATCACCGTTCAACGTTATATAGATAGGTTATATTCCAACAGCTTTACTTAAAGATTTCTTCACAATATTACATTTAACATGACCTGGATTATTAAATAAGTGATATTCGTATTCCTAACATTTGCAGAGTGTTGAAACTGTTTTACATTGATTCCACTGGATCATTCCTATGTCACTCGATATGAGTCATTAATGTTCTCCTCAACTTACCGGCTGCAATTATGAATCATAATATAATACTTGATATATTCAACGTAAATAGGATAACTTTGACATCATTTCAATTCACGTGCAAATTTGCAATTACGAAAAAACTAAGGGGACAAATACAAAACAGTACAATACAATACAATACAATACATTCAATTCAGACACATATGCCTCCTGGAAACCAACTAAGAACCAATATTTTATTGGTTCAGTAACAATAAATCAATAATAGGTATCTACTCATGAAAATAATAATGTCGAAATTACGACATTGTGTTACGTGACGTCTTTATGACATTACACATCCAAATTGTGTTAGCAGCCCAGACTTTTGAAAGCGTGCCAATATTTACATGTATTGCAGTGTTAAGTGGATGTTTTTGAATGTGACGCACGACACGTCATTACGACACACGTTTTGAAGTAACTTCATCAGCATGCCTTGCTTTTTTTAGTTGTCAATTCTTATATAATTCAACACAACAATGCCCAATCCTTGTTAGTTGGTATTTTTGTTGCGAATTCACGATGTGATAACATTTGATACATAAATCGCAATCACAATCGCAAGTTGTACCGACAACTCCATTTGCCACTTTTGGCCAATGGACTAAACAAACAAATGTACACACACCCTCCTTGATGTATGGGCATACATATACAAAAGATGAAAAATGAAACAAATGTTTACAATACGATTACAAAATAATCAAATGATATGTTTAAATTTCAAAAAGAACCGACAGAAATTTCAACATGATTGAAGACTAGCGACCAAACTAGAATATGTTGAATTACGTAAACAATTCAGCAGGTTTTGCAACTATTGTTTGAACAATGAAACAAGTATACACACAGAACTCCAGTCTTCAACTGGAAACACTATTTATGAACTATGTCGCGTAGGTAGGAGATGAATTGTCTCAGTAGATATAACGACTATAAAAAAGCAATAGAATTCATCCTGACTTTATGGATTGTACGATAAAACAGCATTTATTTTGATGAGGAATATGAACCGTGTGATTTCTACAAAAAATTGAAAAGCAAATATATAATAAGAGCGTATTAAACATTTGTTTTTCAATTTTGTCATGTGTGCTTTTTTATTTCCCGTTCAGGCTCAGGCAGGATTGGGTACTTTCCGTCTGTGTGTGTGAATGCAAAATAATACATGTTGATTGAATCTGAAAATCCTAAATAGGACTTTTTAATGATTGGCAACCTTAATGAGCTTCCGAAACTATTAATAAACAACTGAGCATGCTCAGAGTCGGTCATTTGATAATTGATTGTGTCAGCTCATAGTTATCAGGGAGTGTGGACATTTTTTCTGCCTTCATATAAATTATTTTAAGTGATAACCATAATAAACAGTCAGCTCATAATGAATGCCTCTGCAAATTTGCTTTTCCTGTTTTAATATTTCCCGTCCTATAGTCTAGCCGTTATCTACGTGTTCGCCTCGTGCGTTGACGCGATGTTACATTTAAATTGTTCCTATTCAAATAACACACTTGTCGACGTCGCGACAGATTAAAGATCATGTACTTCAAATGTATTTAACCACTCTTACCCATTAAAAACGTGATGTGTTTTTAAAAAGTCTTTAAATTATACATCATGTTGTTTTTTCATGTGATCCTGGAACTTGCCGACAAGCATATTGGAGATCACATATTGTAGATAATTTTGTGTCAAACATTTAATCTTTTATAACTAGAATACTAGTATAAATGGACTTAAACCATGATTCATGGAGCATGATTCAGAACAAGGGAAGCAAATACCATAACCACGCAATTGGTCACAATCAACGCAATAAGATCTACCAGGGTGTTGTTTAGACATCTCATAATATACGCTATCACGCACACTTTTGTGTACTGTACTTTTGTGTACTGCAAGGTTATTGGTACAGGCTCAAATTGTTTTATGCTTTTATCGGCACCGTTTGACCAAATTAGTTCAACTTCATGTTTATGTTGTAGCTTTTAACATTTATATTCTGGTATTAATGGTCAATATGAGTTGACTTTTTTTAGTATGTCATACAGATGGTCTTCACGTTGTTTGTTTGTTTGTGTGTGTGTTATTGTATCTTCAAAGATCATCATTAAAACCATCATCATCACAAAACATATATAGTATAGGTAACAAACCTACCACAAAGTATACACTAAGATAGTACAGCAATCATATCGACCGATCCTGTACTGCTGGAATGAATAAGCGAAAATTCGAAAGTTCGATTGAGAGTTGGCACGTCCAAATGCTGGGTATCGCTGTCCAAAACAATACTCTTGAAGTGTAAAGAAAGAGTGTAGTACATTTAACTAGCACGATTTGAATAACTTTGAGTGAGTGAGTTTATCACCCATCTAAGTTATTTATAAAAGTAACAGGAGGAATTTTAGTATTTTCAACTGGAATCTACCAATGTTGTTCTCTCTTGATGACATTTGTCTTTGGTATGAAAGTTAGAATGCAATTCCCCTCCTCTTAATTTTTAAAGATACTTTTTTTAGTGGCCCTTATTTAAACATGCACGCATGAGGTTCTGGTTTACAACCATCACTCTCTACACAAAACAATTTACTCACATGTGCAGTAATTTTCAGCCAAACAATATGTGAAATTCAAAAGCAGTCCATACTGAAATGGATCACGGATTTCTGTAAATACCTCTATCGTGACGTCGTTCATTTCGGTAAAGGGTACAAATATAAGCATATGTGGGTGTGATAATTCAAGTATTTTTTACACGATCGGTTTAAAATATATATATTGTATAAATAAACATGGCCAACGATGGCCAAGTTCGATGTTAGTGCATTTACTTGCATAATTAATGAGAAATGGCTACTGATTGATTTTCGTTCGTGGCTGCAATAATTTTTACCCGATCGGTTTCAAATTTGTATATGGTATAAACAAAGGTATAAGGATAACCAAGTTCATAATTAATGAAATATGTAGTAATTATTTTTTCAGTTAAAACTTCTTTGCCTTTTTTTAGTTTAAGATAAGTATTTTTAATGTTTTGAAAATCAATCCTCCTGATCTGTAACAGGATTTAACAAGAAAATCCATGGTGTAATAGTTGTTTTGAAATCCTTTGGAATTTTCCATTGTTGTGTGATTATGTATACATTTTCATCTTATTGGAACCAGTGCCATCTTAAGTTCATTATAGAAAAAAGGCTTTTGTTTTTGTTCTAGTAATATTTGACCTTTGTTTGAAGTCACTGTATGGTAGTTAGATCTGTTCAAGGTATTTTTTCAAACACATTTGTCAGTTTATACTGTGAGCAGCAATCTTCTCAAATAGCTGCATTTAATTTAGATTAACTTGTACAACTGTGTGTGTCATTTCATTTCCATTGTGTGACTTGAGAATGTTTTTTCATCTTATTATAATCAGATCCATCTGGAGTTCATTATTAGAAAATGCCTTCTATTTATACTTTAGTTAACTTTTGATTGATCTTTGTGAGAAGTCATTGTATGTTAATTAGATCTGGTCAAGGTTTATATTCAAGCTCACAAGCTCAGTTGTCAACAATTGCTTGAGCATAAATTCGTACTGTTATCAGAACAAAAACATTCTTTTAGTTTACTTTGTTTGTTAAACCACATTCGTGAGGGAATGTGGTTAAACATTATAGTTTTCTACTGTAAGCGGTTGTACTCGCTACTAGTCCTCATTGTACAGTTGCTACTGTACATGTACAAACAGTTATATCCCAGAGTTCACATATAATAATTATACTATAAGTTGCTATAAAGCATATTCAGTATTCTTCAGTGCAATAAATTTTCTAAAGTTATTACTGTACAATCAGTTATATCCTATTAAGTCACATAAGATAATTATACTATAAGTTGGCATATATAGTAGTTGATAACTGAGCAGTATTTGCTAATATCCAGACTATTGAGTTAACTTTGCACAATTATATAAGTGTCATTCCAATATTATCATTATTTAGAATGCCTCGACTTATGAAAAAGAGTTTTATACTAAAACGCGAACAAAATAAATTAAATGCAGGAAATAAGACCATGTGAGTCACAGCCTCAACAGTACAGTAAACAACAAAACCTTGAACTGAATAGTGAAAAATCAGGTAATCATGTAGAATTAGATGTTGTTACCCATGAAGTTGCTAATTTTATGGATCAATTAATGAACAGACAGACTAACAAGTCAAAGTGAAATATCTTCAAATGTAATGCAATTACTAAATCCGTTCCACCTGTATCAAAAGAATATTGTGAGTATTGATTGGATAGATGTTATAAATGGACTCCCTGGTGCTGGTTTACAAAACTTGGACATACTTGTTATCAAAAGGTCATACAAGTATTAATATATACTCCAGCATTTGCAAGCTACATTTTTACCAAATCAAAAACCCATCAATGCAGAAAAAGTAAAACACCATCTTGTTAGTTATATGAATGGGAATCCAGATGTATTTGGGTAAAAAACGGTTTTAATAGTGCAGCATGGTTACATAAATACATTAAAAGTACAGAATTATTTAAAATGATGCCCATGAGTTTCTTGTGATTATATTTGATATATTAGAACAATTTTACGTAAACAGTAATAATATGCCAGTACACACTTTACAAAGTATATTTATGTGTATCTAAATTAACACATAAATCAAAACACTGTGCATATCAGAATGTTAAACTTTACTGTTTTTTTAGATTGGCTACTATAATTATTATTTACAACTTCCTATCACATATTCTAGTATTATATTATACCAGTATATTGATGGTGTTAATCCATCGATTTGATTGGTCTAAACACAAAATTTGCATATGCAATTAATGATATATTGGCTGATAATGCACGACAAAACTAAGTGGCCTTTAAACATGAATTGACTACAGGTTTAATACGGAAATAATGCAATGTGACTAAAAGGAAAAATACAGAACAATTAGAGAAGAAAAATGCAATGAGATTAAAGAGCAAATAAATTAGAACAATTAAAGAAGAAAAGCAATGGAATGAGATTAAAGAGAAAACATATACAACAACTTGAGAAACAGCGTAACGCGAAGAGGTTAATTAGAAAAAAATTTAGAACAATTGGAAAAGGAGAGAAATGCAAAGAGATCAGGTAGAAAAAGTATAGAACAGTTGGAGAAGGAGAAGAATGCAAAAAGATTAACAGGAAAAAATATACAACAACTTGAGGAAAAGTGTAATGCTAAAGGATTGAAATGTAAAAATGCAGTTTGAAACGATCGATTTAGTGAACTAATTAATGAATTTCAGAGAGATGTATCTGAAGGACCAGAATATGTATGTAATTGGTGTTATCAAACATGGTATAAACATTCTGTTATTGAATGTAATCATGATAAATATAATGAGAAACTTGCTAAATTATTTATAACTGATTTTAAATCATTAAGTGATAAACAATGGATATGTAATACTTGTTCTAATTCCCTGAAAAGGGGAGCTATTCCATCATGTTCATATGCTAATAAAATGAAATTTCCTGACAACAATCCTAAATTAAGTTTATACCCACTTGATTTCTCCAAGAATTCCATTTATGCATGGTAATATTGTCAACGTATTTGTTAATGTAAATAGCAAAATTGTGTATTTACCACGAAAACTTAGTGAATCATAAACAGTACCCATTATATTAAAAGGAAACTTACAGCGTTCATGTTCAGTTTGAAAATATTCGGTCTTATGAAGTGTTCGAGGCTCTGCATTATTTAGCGAGCAAGACTGAACTGTTCAAAACACAGGATATAACTGTCTCTGATACCTGGTTACATAAACTTGTGAATAATGTCACTAATAATGAGAATACTGTGGAATCAAACAACGACAGAAGCAGAACGTCGCAAAATCAACACCCCTCCCCCAAATGTATAGCTTAGCATGATATTTGGTAGTAAGAAATGAATATTATGATATAAAATTTCACTATTTCAAGAATTTAGCCAATTCTTGGTCTCAACTTTATCAACTACATTCCCTTGCGGGAAAGGTTTCAATAATTTTGCTATGTTTTTAAACATAAATCTGATAGAGACCTTTTATCTGCAATGGCTAAATCTAACTGACTGATCATTCGCTTATCTTGTTAAATTAATACGGAAATGTGAGCAACAGTCTTAATGTAAGCAACAGTCTTAACATGTAAATGATCCGGATATATTTTATAATCTGAAATGTATACATAGCATTCACCCCAGGCATTGCAGTGTGCTTACAGCCCATTACACGAAAATACATAATTTAAAACGCATTACATATGTAATACCGCAATTTTGACTCGTCTATAATATTTTTCAATAACCATGACGACTTGGATTGAAAGATACAAAATTCAACATTGTTTGTTACTTGACTGTGTTGCAACGTTGAATATTACATATTTGTTTTGTTCAACTGAATATGGTTCAGGGTGTAGATAGACGTTGTATAAGTAAACTATCATATAATATTGTATTCATATAATGTGTTCATCACAATTAAAACATGTTATCTATATCTTTATGAGCCCGATAGATGATATAATGAGAGATTGTGTTCAACTATGTCTACTCTGTTGTGGGTTCGATCACTATTTCCGCTGTCCAGTCAGCGGTAAAACAAGACTATTCTGTTCTGATACAAATTCAACAGGTAAAGCAAGACTATTCTGTTCTGATACAAATTCAACAGGTAAAAGGTAAAGCAAGACTATTCTGTTCTGATACAAATTCAACAGGTAACGCAAGACTATTCTGTTCTGATACAAATTCAACAGGTAAAACAAGACTATTCTGTTCTGATACAAATTCAACAGGTAAAGCAAGACTATTCTGTTCTGATACAAATTCAACAGGTAAAGCAAGACTATTCTGTTCTGATACAAATTCAACAGGTAAAGCAAGACTATTCTGTTCTGATACAAATTCAACAGGTAACGCAAGACTATTCTGTTCTGATACAAATTCAACAGGTAAAACAAGACTATTCTGTTCTGATACAAATTCAACAGGTAAAGCAAGACTATTCTGTTCTGATACAAATTCAACAGGTAAAACAAGACTATTCTGTTCTGATACAAATTCAACAGGTAAAGCAAGACTATTCTGTTCTGATACAAATTCAACAGGTAACGCAAGACTATTCTGTTCTGATACAAATTCAACAGGTAAAACAAGACTATTCTGTTCTGATACAAATTCAACAGGTAAAGCAAGACTATTCTGTTCTGATACAAATTCAACAGGTAAAACAAGACTATTCTGTTCTGATACAAATTCAACAGGTAAAGCAAGACTATTCTGTTCTGATACAAATTCAACAGGTAAAGCAAGACTATTCTGCCCTGATACAAATTCAACAGATAAAGCAAGACTATTCTGTTCTGATACAAATTCAACAGGTAAAGCAAGACTATTCTGTTCTGATACAAATTCAACAGGTAAAACAAGACTATTCTGTTCTGATACAAATTCAACAGGTAAAGCAAGACTATTCTGCCCTGATACAAATTCAACTGGTAAAACAAGACTATTCTGTTCTGATACAAATTCAACAGGTAAAGCAAGACTATTCTGTTCTGATACAAATTCAACAGGTAAAGCAAGACTATTCTGCCCTGATACAAATTCAACAGATAAAGCAAGACTATTCTGTTCTGATACAAATTCAACAGGTAAAGCAAGACTATTCTGTTCTGATACAAATTCAGCAGGTAAAGCAACACTATTCTGTTCTGATACAAATTCAACAGGTAAAGCAAGACTATTCTGTTCTGATACAAATTCAACAGGTAAAGCAAGACTATTCTGTTCTGATACAAACTCAGCAGGTAAAGCAACACTATTCTGTTCTGATACAAATTCAACAGGTAAAGCAAGACTATTCTGTTCTGATACAAATTCAACAGGTAAAGCAAGACTATTCTGCCTTGATACAAATTCAACAGATAAAGCAAGACTATTCTGTTCTGATACAAATTCAACAGGTAAAGCAAGACTATTCTGTTCTGATACAAATTCAACAGGTAAAACAAGACTATTCTGTTCTGATACAAATTCAACAGGTAAAGCAAGACTATTCTGCCCTGATACAAATTCAACTGGTAAAACAAGACTATTCTGTTCTGATACAAATTCAACAGGTAAAGCAAGACTATTCTGTTCTGATACAAATTCAACAGGTAAAGCAAGACTATTCTGCCCTGATACAAATTCAACAGATAAAGCAAGACTATTCTGTTCTGATACAAATTCAACAGGTAAAGCAAGACTATTCTGTTCTGATACAAATTCAGCAGGTAAAGCAACACTATTCTGTTCTGATACAAATTCAACAGGTAAAGCAAGACTATTCTGTTCTGATACAAATTCAACAGGTAAAGCAAGACTATTCTGTTCTGATACAAACTCAGCAGGTAAAGCAACACTATTCTGTTCTGATACAAATTCAACAGGTAAAGCAAGACTATTCTGTTCTGATACAAATTCAACAGGTAAAGCAAGACTATTCTGTTCTGATACAAACTCAGCAGGTAAAGCAACACTATTCTGTTCTGATACAAATTCAACAGATAAAGCAAGACTATTCTGTTCTGATACAAATTCAACAGGTAAAGCAAGACTATTCTGTTCTGATACAAATTCAACAGGTAAAGCAAGACTATTCTGTTCTGATACAAATTCAACAGGTAAAGCAAGACTATTCTGTTCTGATACAAATTCAACAGGTAAAGCAAGACTATTCTGTTCTGATACAAATTCAACAGGTAAAACAAGACCATTCTGTTCTGATACAAATTCAACAGGTAAAGCAAGACTATTCTGTTCTGATACAAATTCAACAGGTAGAGCAAGACTATTCTGTTCTGATACAAATTCAACAGGTAAAACAAGACTATTCTGTTCTGATACAAATTCAACCGGTAAAGCAAGACTATTGTGTACCGAAACATGAGTACATACTACTCACTTTCACAATTGAGAGAACGACGTTTATTCACTAAGTTTGTATTCGCTATTGTGTTTCATATCAACACAATGTACACATGCAGTGAATATTGTCATACGCAGATTGTCCTCAAAGACATTTTCTTTTCAGTTGCGTAGGCTTTGTATTGTTTTTATATATCAAAATCAGGCTAGTACATTAACAAATGGTCACTGGAACCGTTCTCATGACATCACATATTAAACTGGAGTCAGTAGTAGCGCGATTAGAATCATGGCAACTTGCAGTGGCAACGTTTGTGAATCGACAACGCAACATTTTTATACACATATTTTAATAATTCTCGTTTTTCGGTGGCTTTGTTTTAAATGTATCGTCTTTATAAAATGTAGTTATTTGATTAACTGCACAAAAAACAAACTTCAGTAATCGGTCCTATATCTCAACATTGTAAATGCAATAATAATACCATGTGATGTCCATTTGTAAAACACCGCGTTCTTTACGTATACCACCCCTGGGCCAGATTTCTAGTCCTAGCATACTACTCCTGGGTTGAATTAGTGTCCCTACAGTTTCGTCCAACGGCTAATTTAATTGTGAAACTTGTATATTAATAATTTACAGAAAATATTGCAGATGCTTTATTGTTTCAGTCAGCTTTTCGGTTTTTCATAGATTTAAATGTTGAGACTGGTCTCATCAAAATACTAGTACTGTCTTAGTGTCTGTAATATTCATATTTCCTAGAATATTGTTATTACACTATCTGGGATACCATGGTAGCGAGGGCAATGCATGCGTCACCATGGTGTCTGTACATTGTATGTGACAGCATGGAAACTAGTTGTCTAACTAACAAAGGATATGATGTAATTTCACAGTCACATTTTGAAGTCTCGAATAATACACTTGTACCACAAGAGTATATCCTATGACGATAAATACACATACATTATTTTCCTCAAATAGTAAAACATTATTTGAAAAAAAGTGTATTAAACAAATATTAATATCGTGAGTGTTCATTTGTCTACGGCCATGAAGACAGCATATATATCTGTCATGGCATGGTAGAACTGACCTTTAAAATATAAACATTCTTATGAAATTAAGGCAGGAGAGATTATAGTCGGCCATACAGCTGTGTCTGACGGAAGGGAAATCAAAAACTACATGACTACGAAATCGAAAGTGAATTTAAGCGTAGTTTATTTCAATTTATAATTTGCGTCTTTGCCACCTTTGTGTTGTATTTATTTTCCTGTCTAGATTGCCAGGTAGAATCATCAGTAAGGATAGACGTGTTTGCAATGCACATACTGATACTCGTACCATGTATATATGCACTTTACTATCAACTGTTTTTATTAAGCTACAGTGTCATATTTTGACAACTGTTATATTCGACCAACAAAGAACAGTTTACTAGTGTAGTCTTTATAAAAAGTATTCACCGGAAGAGGATTTAGACAAATTATAATTCGGTGATATTTTCATTTTGTAAAAAACAACATTTTGATAAACGCTAGGAGAATGTAAATTGAATACGGATGACAATATAATAAGAGAAAGACTTAAATGTCATAATACATTGATAGAGATGACCGGCAATGAATTCCAGTAATATTCGACAATTTATATTTGAATACTGCATTTACATATTTTCCTATATGTTTTAAATTATGTCAATATTCATAATGTATACAAAAGTTGAAAACAGTGAATGAGACAACAATAATCATGAAACACTGATATCCGTATTGTATACTATTCGATAAAAACAAATAAAACATTTAAAAAGGACGTTGGCGATATTGATTTGGAATATGTAACACTACACCAGCAAAGACATTAAGTATTTTCCGGGACTGGAATATAAAATGCCATTAAATAATGCACATCTGGAATCAGAGCATATGTGCAAAATAAGATATCCTGATATATTAAATTTACGTTGCATATCGTGTTTCATCAGATTTCATTGATTGTGTCTTTGAAGAATCTTTTTACATTATATATGTTGCATGAGCATACCAGTATCCTTCTGCTGCGACAAGTTTCCAATTGCAACAAATAATATTGTATTATATTTCACAACTGACATTTTCCTCCACTGAGTCATCAAAACTCAATATGCAGCGCATTTGCGCACTTTCATATTTACTTGACATTCCCGGTAATTGGAAAATGTCGTACTCTTGTTCGTCCTTCTATAATTACGGTGGTAATTGAATCCAACCATTGTGCTAGTAGACAATAGGAAATATCAACTTCTACCAAAAGTACATCCATATTCATGTCGACTTAGCAATACTATTCTCACGTATGTTTTCCCATATGCTATACAGTGTAGTAAACAGATAAATCTGATATAAACGGTACTTTTAGTTTCACACTCGACAAGTCACTGTGTATGTTACCATGACAATTTATACTGTCCTATTCTGATATGTAACTTTGATGCACAATTGAAACCTCTCCAATTACAATACAGATATTGTTCATAAATAATTGTTAATAATTAGTAATTCGGGAACTTAGTACACGTATATTATATGACGGACGTTGGGATTAACACACTGTAAATAATAATTTATCGTGGGACAAGAAGGTTATAATTAATTATTGATAATATTACTATTATGGAACCAACATTCACATTTCATTGTTTTATCTTGTTTTGTTTATGTAATATATTTTTCATAGTTCCTAGCTAGTATTTCCATCCGCCTAAATTCCACTCTCACCATGGTTTAGGAAATTTGTAAACATTGTATATTTATTGAGGGACGTTGATATTATTTGTGTCTGCATCTTATTTTCCCGTCATTCTTCATTGTAGAATTTTTGTTTCTGCGTATGATTGATGTTTTGTTTCTGCGAATGATTTATTGTTTTGTTTCAGCTTATGATTGTTGTTTTGTTTCTGTGTATGATTGTTGTTTTGTTTCTGCCTATGATAGTTGTTTTGTTTCTGCTTATGATTGTTGTTTCGTTTCTGCTTATGATAGTTGCTTTGTTTCTGCTTATGATTGTTGTTTCGTTTCTGCGTATGATTGTTGTTTTGTTTCTGCGTATGATTGTTGTTTTGTTTCTGCTTATGATTGTTGTTTTGTTTCTGCGTATGATTGTTGTTTTGTTTCTGCTTATGATTGTTGTTTCGTTTCTGCTTATGATAGTTGCTTTGTTTCTGCTTATGATTGTTGTTTCGTTTCTGCGTATGATTGTTGTTTTGTTTCTGCGTATGATTGTTGTTTTGTTTCTGCTTATGGTTGTTGTTTTGTTTCTGCTTATGATTGTTGTTTTGTTTCTGTGTATGATTGTTGTTTCGTTTCTGCGTATGATTGTTGTTTTGTTTCTGCGTATGATTGTTGTTTTGTTTCTGCTTATGATTGTTGTTTCGTTTCTGCTTATGATAGTTGCTTTGTTTCTGCTTATGATTGTTGTTTCGTTTCTGCGTATGATTGTTGTTTTGTTTCTGCGTATGATTGTTGTTTTGTTTCTGCTTATGGTTGTTGTTTTGTTTCTGCTTATGATTGTTGTTTTGTTTCTGTGTATGATTGTTGTTTCGTTTCTGCGTATGATTGTTGTTTTGTTTCTGCTTATGATTGTTGTTTTGTTTCTGCGTATGATTGTTGTTTTGTTTCTGTGTATGATTGTTGTTTCGTTTCTGCGTATGATTGTTGTTTTGTTTCTGTGTATGGTTGTTGTTTTGTTTCTGCTTATGGTTGTTGTTTTGTTTCTGCTTATGATTGTTGTTTTGTTTCTGTGTATGATTGTTGTTTTGTTTCTGCTTATGGTTGTTGTTTTGTTTCTGCTTATGATTGTTGTTTTGTTTCTGCGTATGATTGTTGTTTTGTTTCTGCATATGATAGTTGTTTTGTTTCTGCATATGATAGTTGTTTTGTTTCTGCTTATGATTGTTGTTTTGTTTCTGTGTATGATTGTTGTTTTGTTTCTGTGTATGATTGTTGTTTTGTTTCTGCTTATGATTGTTGTTTTGTTTCTGCATATGATAGTTGTTTTGTTTCTGCGTATGATTGTTGTTTTGTTTCTGCTTATGATTGTTGTTTTGTTTCTGCATATGATAGTTGTTTTGTTTCTGCATATGATTGTTGTTTTGTTTCTGCTTATGATAGTTGTTTTGTTTCTGCATATGATAGTTGTTTTGTTTCTGCGTATGATTGTTGTTTTGCTTCTGCTTATGGTTGTTGTTTTGTTTCTGCTTATGATAGTTGTTTTGTTTCTGCATATGATAGTTGTTTTGTTTCTGCGTATGATAGTTGCTTTGTTTCTGCTTATGGTTGTTGTTTTGTTTCTGCGTATGATTGTTGTTTTGTTTCTGCATATGATAGTTGTTTTGTTTCTGCATATGATAGTTGTTTTGTTTCTGCATATGATTGTTGTTTTGTTTCTGCGTATGATAGTTGTTTTGTTTCTGCTTATGATTGTTGTTTCGTTTCTGCTTATGATAGTTGTTTTGTTTCTGCTTATGGTTGTTGTTTTGTTTCTGTGTATGATTGTTGTTTTGTTTCTGCTTATGGTTGTTGTTTTGTTTCTGCGTATGATTGTTGTTTTATTTCTGCTTATGATTGTTGTTTTGTTTCTGCATATGATTGCTGTTTTGTTTCTGCGTATGATTGTTGTTTGGTTTCTGCGTATGTTTATCCACCACGGCTTATACTCTTTCATTGCTGTTTGATGTTCATGATTTCTTGACACGGAACACAAGTAAACGCAACCTTTGCTAAAGATCTATGGCAAGGCAAAATATGTAATTACCTTCATCACAGAGGTTATGTGTTTGTCTGTTAGCAGGATAACTGTTGACATAACTCACAAATGTAAGGATGGATTTGAAATTGTCGGGAGGTGCTGCTCTTGATTCTGTAATCAGATTAATAGATTAGATTTGGATACAGATGTTGATCTCGTTGCCATGGAAGAAACAATTTTGGAATGATTGTTTCCAAATACTGTGTTTATTTTCATTGTGTTAACAAGTTAACGAACCATATCAACTATAATTGCTGTGCTTCTTAGTAACGAATGAATGTTTCATAAAGCGCAACATTTGTGACTGATTTTAACAGTGCGAATGGGTTTACCTAAGTCTACGCTAGTAGCTGTGCGCAATTCAATATAACATATTCAACTCAGACAATAACAGACAACAAAGACAATACAAAATGCGTTACTCCTCGATTTCGTTATTTTTTACAAGTGTGCAACGATAACCAAGGGCATATGAAACAACTGTTGAGCCAGAGATTTTAATTTAATATATGATTGAAATAACAAATAAATCCATTTAAAGCCGAATTATTGTAATTTTTAGCCCATCCAGCAGGACAGAATAACAACAAGGTCGTATACGTCATTAATTATTGGCACCAGCGAATTTTTTTTTTGGTTAGGTCGTAGTAAATCGTGTCGCGATCTGCGTAATGTAGAACGTTCCAAAACTCGACGAGCGTTCGCGTTTTTGGTCGCGCATGTTTTCAGCATTCTGTAAAGATACTGGATCAATCTGATTAAAATAAGATCCTGGTTGGCTATTTTTTTTTAAATATTTTTTTATGTAATTATTATTTATTTTAATTATTTTTTGACGTCACAATTATGTTGCAGCAGGAATTGTTCGTTTTGTTTATGAAAGCCACCGAGTGCAGCAAATGTATTGTAAATTGCCTATTCGGTATATTTTTATTTTCCTGTTAGTAAGATGAATTATGTTGTCGGATGTTTGGCTAAACACAAGAATTGTGAAGAAGTTAGTAGTTGTATTTGCTGGATTCTGCAAGTAAAACAGGGAAGGGATAGTATTTTGTTCGAAAATAAACACTTGACAGCCATTTGCACTCGAACAAGTTTTGTACTTAAACTTATATTTCTACAAGGCCAAGTGTAACGCATATTTAAAGAAAAGTTGCTTGTCAAATGGGCTATATGGCGAACACTTATTGGAGACGTTTCATACATAATACATTTACTATAAAAAAGTGGGTTGATTAATTTTCAGCAATTTTGATTTTGCGCACGCACAATTCAAAATATTGACACACTGATACATTGATGTATTGACATATTGATTGGAGATTATTAAGAAGAAAATATATCTGAAATTTATATACATTTTCTTTCCTCACATATATTGACGGGTACACATACAATTTACGTACAAACGCGCAAATACTAACCGATATAACATATCGATATCGATATATTGTGAATTATCCAAACTGTACATAAGGGTCGATAACCGAAATATGTGTTTGTTTGAATTTCATCTACATCACGTAACCAGTTTTCTGCCTTTGGAGTTTTCAAAGTTTTACGGCCATATGTCTACATGTTTAAAAAAGTACTTATTAATTGGACATTGTGCAGTAGCCTAATGATTACCAATAAGAAACATAATAATGCCGTTCATGTACGGGGTTTGCAAATATGTGTAGTCCGAGTATGAGTTTCTGTTTCCACGGCGTCTGAAACATGATATTCATGAGTAGTATTTTCTAGAGCATGGGGAACATTCATTGAGGACAGAAGAGGGAAAGAAACAATTATTGACTGCAAACGCGACAATTGAGACAACCATTTGTTGCAAATGAAACAATAGAAACAATCATTGGGTGTGAAAGAGACAATAAAAACAATTTATAGGTCATATTTATAGGCCCGGTTGCAGTTCATGTTGCAGGTCAAGCTTCAGGTCAGGTTGCAGGTCATGCTACAGTTCATATTATAGGTTAAGTTGCAGTTCATATTGCAGGTCAAGCTTCAAGTCAGGTTGCAGGTAATGTTGCAGGTCATGTTACGGATCATGTTACAGGTCAGATTGCAGGTCATGCTTCATGCCATGTTAGGGATTATGTTACAGGTCATGTGACAGTTCATATTGCATTTCAGGTTACAGGTCAAGTTTCATGTCATGTTACATGTCAGGTTGCAGATCAGATTGAAGGTCAGGCTGCAGGTAGATTACAGTTTGCCGATTATTAAAGGCTTCGCAATATAAGATTATTCATCTAACAATAATACAATAATATGCAAGTAATATAGCGAACGGTACACCTAGGGTAGAACGCACGACCCGTCACGTTGTCACACAGCGTGTTCGTGGAAATTGGGCGCGGTGATTTAGTGACTCACTCGGAATAGTTAAATAAATAATTGTGACCACGTTTAAAAGCAAATCAAAAATCAAAAATTTGTTTTCAAAAACTGGAACTTGAAAATTGTCCCGTCTCGTGGGACTATTAGTTAACACGGGTTTAACATTGTAGTTCATATTATGCATGTGACTATAAGTCTCAAAAAACAAAAACACTTTTTTATTTTCAGCTTTAAAAATAAATGCTTTTTCATTACATTTAGGTAGGTAGGTGGCGGTTTGAAAACAGCGAGAATTTTGATTATGAAATCAATTACAATATTGGTAAAATGGCAAAATAAAGTCGTGCCCCCCTCGGTTTCCGTATTCGGCCGTTAATGGACGTTTAGTTTTTAGAGATTATATTCTTAATGAAACAAACTATACAAGCAGATAATCCAAATGTATTGCCAACAATGACCTCACGTACGCATATTTGGTTCACACGAGGTTGCTGTATTGTTTAGGGTCAACGGCTTGCATGTTTAGGGAGACATTTTAAACATTAATATCACAACCAAATCATATATTTAAACACAAAACTAAAAGATTTACTAATGGCGAGATACACCACATAACTTTATTTTGTTTCTATATTATATTCTTCGCTTTTGTAAAAACATTATTGTCATGAAGTACTACATGGCTGTATTGTTTCTATTTACTTATTTGGTTTAGCGCCAAATATTCAAATTATCGTATATTCATTTATGTTTGAAGAAATTTGACATGATTAGCTTCCTAAAGCTATTTCAAATTAATTTTACCTGTAAATATATTTATTGTATTTTTCACGAATAATATGGGTAATAAACCATAAAATCACAAACCATCATATCACATGTATGGCAGGACGTTTATAAATAGATCGTGCCAACGACTGTAACAATTGGCTGATCACATGTCTGCTACGCCTTAGAGATTCATGATGGAGTTTGTATGAATTTGGCAAGAGTGGAAGGAGAGAAGGAGACGTAACCTCAGCTGATCGTTTTGATGATGTGTATTCTTTTGGGTCGAATCCTGTATGTCTACGTGCAAGTGTTATCAGCCCATGGAGACAACACTTGTGTTGAGAACACTATTTTCACTTGACGTCAACAGAATGTTAATTCAAATCGTGGGTTGTAATGACATTGTAATCGTACGTGGGATTTGCTTTAATTTGCGAGAATTGCTTTTAGTTTCAAACGATGAAATGAAGTTTTGATGAGTAGAAATCTGTAAATCGAATCAGATAAAATAATTGTCATAAACAGATTGACGATTGATTATTTGAGATCAAAGAGGAATACTTCACATGTATCTAGAACGATTTGTTTGCAATTTTGTCTTTCAATACAGCGCAGTAAATCCATTTAATACCATGTTTGAAGAACTGACTTTTAAACATAAATCTTGCACTGTGATTCAGATTCCAGTGGACGTACAATGGAAACGCTAAATATCTGTACGTTTATGTGTTCTATACAAACGTGGACTGTAACCGTAATTCCAATTATATTATATATATAAGTTCACACTGTTACATAAGTTATACAATCTTTATTGTACAGATGAATCTCATTAAATTATTGCAAACCATAATACTGTTTGAATAACGCCTCAAAACGATTGGCTATGTTAGATAATTTTCTAAAGGCTCTTTAAAATTGTTTGCAAAATTTAAGATACAATGTTTCGAAATAAAGTTAGTGACTGAATAATTTGTTAATATTTTTTTTTTCATTTTAGTCACTTGAATGAACATGTTTCCACACACGTACTGTAATATTAAATAATATAGTTGTTAAACTAATATTATTAATATCTAAATTATTAATAAATGTTGTTTTAGTCTTTAAAGTTCATTTTTTGTTTTGAATCTGTTCCACTATTGCTGAAATAACTCTTATTTGTGTTTAGGATTTAACAATGTCAATTCCTTGGCACCTATTAAAATTGACAGATTTAGTTATTTTTATATTTATTTCCATTTTTCTCAGTGATTATTCCGGGAATTTTGGCTACCATTTGGACCCATTTGGACTGTGAGAAAAAAAAATCTTCCGAAAAAGTAAACATTTTTAGTTTGTTTTATGAACCTAAATTATTATTATCTGAATACATTCGTATGATCAACAAAACAGGTGACGAACAACTTGTCCAAAATTATATTATATTATGATGATTTTCACGAAACCCAAACTGAATATGTAAACAAAGTTTTTATCATTGACAACAAGACTGTCTGTAATCTATCATTAAAAAAAGTAGTTAAACAATTTAAAATACAACTATACTAGATTTACATGGATATTTATTTGTGTTGATAATTTCATCTGATCTGTGAACTAATACTAAATAACTTAAATTTCTTTCACGAAAAAACGTATTTAATGGACAAATGAGAATAAGCCGGTACTAGTTTCATCAAAATTGGTTTGTTCGGCCTTAAATTGTCATTTTCTGATTTGAAATTCATAAATTGTTTCATAATGTTACAGAAGTGTCATGTGATAATTTCGAATGATAAATTATTCATGGTGTCCAAATAAATTGTTTTTTGTCATAGTTTAGAGTATTAGTGTTTTAGTGAATATATCTTTATTTTTGTGATCATATTTTGTTCCTTTATGGGTTTTCACGGGTGTGGAATAGGTTATTGAGTTTGCTAGAAGCATTCGAATATTATCAACAACTTAAGGGCACGTTTACTTGTAAGATACAAGAAAGACCTTTCAGCTTCTAAACATTGACTACAAGTAGACCCGCCTTGATGTTGTATTCTCCTATTGTATTACGGATGGTATATTACTTGTATGTATGATATTTGAATCGTCTATGATTGTGCAGTAGCACAGGGTATGTCGTAATATGTATCTTGTACTGAATATGACTTATGCCACCATACATATTATTATGACTTTAGTATACATTCAAGCAAACCACCATGAGCAACATGAGCTCTTACATTAATAAAATCTTAATTTGCTAGTAATTGTCTTGACTATTATACAAGCTTGTGTTCTTTATAGATGGTACTTCAACTTTTCCCGCGCCTTGTTTGTAGCAGCTACGTGTTATATCCACCCCGCAGTCAGAGGTACCCACAATGCGGATGGTAACTAAAGAAGGCCAGCCAACAGGACTGTACTGAGTATGGCGTGACAATGTATCCCAATACCAAGAATATACCATGTTTTATTTCTGACCCAGTAAATACCGGTGATTGACATCGATAACAAATTGGAATATCACCTTTTCTGAACCCATAAAATAAATAGTTGTACGGGTTTGCTCATGAATTGTTGTTGCCATTACAACAAATGGCGTCAACAAATAAAACACTAATTTAAAAACTGACGGCAAATGGTCATTCTATGTTTGTTCATGTCAAGATAAAATACTCTAATGTTTCCATTCAGCTCAAAACGACTGGGATATATGTATATTTAACGTGGAAAAGTCGTCTTTTCAAATGTTTTCAACGATTTCAATGCCATTTAGTAGATAACACGATTGGTAAACTCCATTACGTGATCAAAGAGCAGCTTGTACAAATTGTTACTCATTGGTATATTCCCGGCCTACGTCTGTCATGCTTATATTTGCAACAATAGTTTCTAGAAATCTCAAATTGTATGTAATTGTTTATTACCTGAAGCATCTGGTTTTGCCGAGTATAAAAGGATTATGAGGTTTTATCATGTATCCGATTACTCCATGTACCATATGGCTTGTTATAATAATCTGATAATAACACTGATTATCGTGTTACTACTATCCACACAAAACAAATCAGTTCCGTTTTTATAAATATTTATAATTTTTACATTTCAAACTCAAACTAGGATTCTATTGGACAATAGAAAAACACTGGAACATATGTATTTAAATGACGTCATCGTATTCTCAGGTTGGATTCAACTTTATTAACATGTATGAATATTTATATAATGAAATAGATTGGGTTGTTGTGTCGATAGCATTGCTTTAAAATCTACTACATCGGAAGTTTGTTGACGTAATGACTGGAGGACCAACCATGTTTTATTTTTAATGGACGACATATTTCCTCTAGAAAAATTACAATGATGGCAAAACATGGTAATACCGAGTTAACTAATTGGTAGTCATGACAATAAATAGTGCAATATCTCAGATTGAGGGCACTAAGTATTCAGTATGGCAAGGTCAATTTAAGGGAATATCACTTTATTATGGTATCAGACGCTTTGGAACGACGTGTGCTGCATGCGGTTGCAAGTAAATACTTGCCATGTTAAATAATGAGCCACCTTGACGAAAGTCAGCATTAAATGGGTCCAGGATGAGGGAAAACATAGACGTGTGAAAGACTGGGGGAGGAACAGGGTGAGCGATGGTGTATCAGGAGAAGGAAACATCAAACATCGAAAGACTTAAAGAGATGGTCGTGGGGTTAGTGAAATTAAATGGGGTGGTGGACAGAAATAGGATCAACTTAGCGAAAATAGTAAATGGAACCAAGAGTGGCCATTATCCAGTGGTATGTGAGGTATGTAATGTCAAATTATGTGCACAATTACCACAACATAATAGCTACTTGAACCGAAAAATCATAAAACAAACATCGGAAGTATGCGATATGATGGCATCTCATTCGAATGTAAGCAATAAAGTCTCATAAACAAAATTATAAACAAAATTACAAGTCAATGACGTTTCACGAGGGTTATCAAAATTTGACCCTTTCTCGCCCATATCGGCTATTTCCTTTTGAGTAAACAAACAATTAATGTAGTGGGACAACACCGCAATGTCTATTAGAGGGTAACTCAGGAATATCTATGGCACGGTAAACTAGCAATGTCAATGGGAGGGTAAAACAGCAATGTCAATGGGAGAGTAAACCAGCAATGTCTATGAGAGTGTAAACCAGTAATATCTATAGGACGATGAACCAGAAATGTATATGAGAAGGTAAACCAACAAGGTCTATGGGAGAGTAAACCAGTAATATTTATATGAGGATGAACCAGCAATGTCAATGGGAGAGTAAACCAGTAATATCTATAGGACGATGAACCAGAAATGTATATGAGGAGGTAAACCAACAATGTCTATGGGAGAGTAAACCAGTAATAGCTATAGGAAGATGAACCAGCAATGTCTATGGGAGGGTAAACCAGCAATGTCTATGAGAGGGTAAACCAACAATGGCTATTGGAGAGTAAACCAGCAATATCTATATGAGGATGAACCAGCAATGTCTATGGGAGAGTAAACCAGTAATATCTATATGAGGATGTACCAGTAATGTATATGGGAGAGTAAACCAGTAATATCTATATGAGGATGAACCAGCAATGTATATGGGAGAGTAAACCAGTAATATCTATAGGAGGATGAACCAGCAATGACTATGAGAGGGTAAACCAACAATGTCTATGAGAGGGTAAACCAACAATGGCTATTGGAGAGTAAACCAGCAATATCTATATGAGGATGAACCAGCAATGTCTATGGGAGAGTAAACCAGTAATATCTATATGAGGATGTACCAGTAATGTATATGGGAGAGTAAACCAGTAATATCTATATGAGGATGAACCAGCAATGTATATGGGAGAGTAAACCAGTAATATATATAGGAGGATGAACCAGCAATGACTATGAGAGGGTAAACCAACAATGGCTATTCGAGAGTGAATCAGTAATATCTATATGAGGATGAACCAGCAATGTATATGGGAGAGTAAACCAGTAATATCTATATATAGGAGGATGAACCAGCAATGACTATGAGAGAGAAAATCAGTAATATATATATATATGAGGATGAACCAGCAATGTATATGGGAGAGTAAACCAGTAATATCTATATGAGGATGAACCAGCAATGTATATGGGAGAGTAAACCAGTAATATCTATAGGAGGATGAACCAGCAATGACTATGAGAGGGTAAACCAACAATGGCTATTCGAGAGTAAATCAGTAATATATATATGAGGATGAACGAGCAATGTATATGGGAGAGTAAATCAGTAATATCTATAGGAGGATGAACCAGCAATGTCTATGAGAGTGTAAACCTGTACTATCTATGGGAGGATGAACCAGCAATGTATATGGGTGAGTAAACCAGTAATATATATAGGAGGATGAACCAGCAATGTCTATGAGAGGGTAAACCAACAATGGCTATTGGAGAGTAAACCAGTAATATCTATATGAGAATGAACCAGCAATATTTATGGGAGAGTAAACCAGTAATTTATATGAGAGAATAAACCAGTAATATCTATGAGAGAGTAAACCAGTAATATCTATGGGAGAGTAAACCAGTAATATGTATGAGAGAGTAAACCAGTAATATATATGGAAGAATAAACCAGCAATGTCTATGAGAGGGTAAACCACCAATGTCTATGAGAGGCTGAACGAGCAATGTCTATGGGAGGGTAAACCAGCAATGTCTATGGGAGGGTAAACCAGTAATGTCTATGTGAGGGCAAACCACCGATGTCTATGGGAAGGTAAACGAGCAATGTATATGGGAGGGTAAACCAGCAATGTATATAGAAGGGTAAACCAGCAATGTCTATGAGAGGGTAAACCAGCAATGTCTATGGGAGGGTAAACCAGCAATGTCTATGGGAGGATGAACCAGCAATGTCTATGGGAGAGTAAACCAACAATGTCTATGAGACAGTAAATCAGTAATATCTATAGGAGGATGAACCAGCAATGTCTATGGGAGAGTAAACCAGTAATATCTATAGGAGGATGAACCAGCAATGTCTATGGGAGAGTAAACCAGTAATATCTATAGGAGAATAAACCAGCAATGTCTATGAGAGGGAAAACCATCAATGGATATTGGAGAGTAAACCAGTAATATCTATATGAGGATGAACCAGCAATATTTATGGGAGAGTAAACCAGTAATATCTATGAGAGAATAAACCAGTAATATCTATGAGAGAGTAAACCAGTAATATCTATGGGAGAGTAAACCAGTAAAATCTATGAGAGAGTAAACCAGTAATATATATGGGAGAATAAACCAGCAATGTCTATGCGAGGGTAAGGCCGCCAATGTCTATGAGAGGCTGAACGAGCAATGTCTATGGGAGGGTAAACCAGTAATGTCTATGTGAGGGCAAACCACCGATGTCTATGGGAAGGTAAACGAGCAATGTATATGGGAGGGTAAACCAGCAATGTATATAGAAGGGTAAACCAGCAATGTCTATGAGAGGGTAAACCAGCAATGTCTATCGGAGGGTAAACCAGGAATGTCTATGGGAGGGTAAACCAGCAATGACTTCGACAGGTTAAAACACCAATGTTTATGGGAGAGTTTAACCAGCAATGTCTATGGGAGGGTAAACCAGCAATGTCTATGGGAGGGTAAACCAGCAATGTCTATGAGAGGGTAAGGCCGCCAATGTCTATGAGAGGCTGAACGAGCAATGTCTATGGGAGGCTAAACCAGTAATGTCTATGTGAGGGCAAACCACCGATGTCTATGGGAAGGTAAACGAGCAATGTATTTGGGAGGGTAAACCAGCAATGTATATAGAAGGGTAAACCAGCAATGTCTATGAGAGGGTAAACCAGCAATGTCTATGGGAGGGTAAACCAGCAATGTCTATGGGAGGGTAAACCAGCAAAGACTTCGACAGGGTAAAACACCAATGTTTATGGGAGAGTTTAACCAGCAATGTCTATGGGAGGGTAAACCAGCAATGTCTATGGGAGGGTAAACCAGCAATGTCTATGGGAGAGTAAATCAGTAATATATATATGAGGATGAACCAGCAATGTCAATGGGAGAGTAAATCAGTAATATCTATAGGAGGATGAACCAGCAATGTCTATGAGAGAGTAAACCAGTAATATCTATAGGAGGATGAACCAGCAATGTCTATGAGAGGGTAAACCAACAATGTCTATGAGAGAGTAAATCAGTAATATCTATAGGAGAATGAACCAGCAATGTCTATGGGAGAGTAAACCAGTAATATCTATAGGAGGATGAACCAGCAATGTCTATGGGAGAGTAAACCAGTAATATTTATAGGAGAATGAACCAGCAATGTCTATGAGAGGGAAAACCAACAATGTATATTGGAGAGTAAACCAGTAATATCTATATGAGGATGAACCAGCAATGTCTATGGATGAGTAAACCAGTAATATCTATATGAGGATGAACCAGCAATGTCTATGGGAGAGTTAACCAGTAATATCTATATGAGGATGAACCAGCAATGTCTATGGGAGGGAAAACCAACAATGTATATTGGAGAGTAAACCAGTAATATCTATATGAGGATGAACCAGCAATGTCTATGGGAGAGTAAACCAGTAATATCTATATGAGGATGAACCAGCAATGTCTATGGGAGAGTAAACCAGTAATATCTATATGAGGATGAACCAGCAATGTCAATGGGAGAGTAAACCAGTAATATCTATATGAGGATGAACCAGCAATGTCAATGGGAGAGTAAACCAGTAATATCTATATGAGGATGAACCAGCAATGTCAATGGGAGAGTAAATCAGTAATATCTATAGGAGAATGAACCAGCAATGTCTATGAGAGGGAAAAACAACAATGTATATTGGAGAGTAAACCAGTAATATCTATATGAGGATGAACCAGCAATGTCTATGGGAGAGTAAACCAGTAATATCTATATGAGGATGAACCAGCAATGTCTATGGGAGAGTTAACCAGTAATATCTATATGAGGATGAACCAGCAATGTCAATGGGAGAGTAAACCAATAATATCTATGGGAGGATGAACCAGCAATGTCAATGGGAGAGTAAACCAGTAATATGTATAGGAAGATGAACCAGCAATGTCTATGAGAGAGTAAATCATCAATGGCTATTGGAGTGTAAACCAGTAATATCTATATGAGGATGAACCAGCAATGTCAATGGGAGAGTAAACCAATAATATCTATAGAAGGATAAACCAGGAATGTCTATGGGAGAGTAAATCAGTAATATCTATATGAGGATGAACCAGCAATGTCTATGGGAGAGTTAACCAGTAATATCTATATGAGGATGAACCAGCAATGTCAATGGGAGAGTAAACCAATAATATCTATGGGAGGATAAACCAGCAATGTCTATGGGAGGGTAAACCAGCAATGTCTATGGGAGGGTAAACCAACAATGTCTATGAGAGAGTAAATCAGTAATATCTATAGGAGGATGAACCAGCAATGTCTATGGGAGAGTAAACCAGTAATATCTATAGGAGGATGAACCAGCAATGTCTATGGGAGAGTAAACCAGTAATATCTATATGAGGATGAACCAGCAATGTCTATGGGAGAGTAAACCAGTAATATCTATAAAGAGAATGAACCAGCAATGTCTATGAGAGAGTAAATCAACAATGGCTATTGGAGAGTAAACCAGTAATATCTATATGAGGATGAACCAGCAATATCAATGGGAGAGTAAACCAATAATATCTATAGAAGGATAAACCAGCAATGTCTATGGGAGAGTAAACCAGTAATATCTATATGAGGATGAACCAGCAATGTCTATGGGAGAGTTAACCAATAATATCTATATGAGGATGAACCAGCAATGTCAATGGGAGAGTAAACCAATAATATCTATGGGAGGATGAACCAGCAATGTCAATGGGAGAGTAAACCAGTAATATGTATAGGAAGATGAACCAGCAATGTCTATGAGAGAGTAAATCATCAATGGCTATTGGAGAGTAAACCAGTAATATCTATATGAGGATGAACCAGCAATGTCAATGGGAGAGTAAACCAATAATATCTATAGAAGGATAAACCAGGAATGTCTATGGGAGAGTAAATCAGTAATACATATAGGAGGATGAGCAAGAAATGTCTATGAGAGGGTAAACTAACAATGTCTATGGGAGAGTAAACCAGTAATATCCATGTTAGAGTAAACGAGTAATATCTATGGGAGGATGAACCCGCAATGTCTATGCGAGGGTAAGCCAGTAATATCTATGGGAGAGTAAACCAGTAATATATATAGGAGGATGAACCAGCAAAGTATATTGGAGGGCAAACCAGCAATATCTATTGGAGGGTAAACCAGCAATGTCTTAGGGAGGGTAAACCAGTAATGTCTATGGGAGGGTAAACCAGCAATGTCTATAGGAGGGTAAACCAGCAATGTCTATGCGAGGGTAAACCAGCAATGTCTATAGGAGGGTAAACCAACAATGTCTATGCGAGCGTTAACCAGCAATGTCTATGTGAAGGTAAAACAGCAATGTCTATGGGAGGGTAAACCAGCAATGTCTATGGGAGGGTAAACCAGCAATGTCCGTGGGAGGCGAAACAAGCAATGTCTATGGGAGGGTAAACCAGCAATGACTATGGGAGGGTAAACCAGCAATGTCTATAAGAGGGTAAACCAGCAATGTCCAAGGAAGCGTTAACCAGCAATGTCTATGGGAGGGTAAACCAGCAATATATATGGAGCGTTAACCAGCAAAGTCTATGAGAGGGTAAACCAGCAATGTCAATGGGAGCATTAACCAGCAATGTATATGGGAGGGTAAACCAGCAATATCTATGGGAGGGTAAAGCAGCAATGTCTATGGGAGGGTAAAACAGCAATGTCTATGAGAGGGTAAACCAGCAATGTCTATGGGAGGGTAAACCAGCAATGTCTATTGGAGGGTAAACCAGCAATGTCTATGGGAGGGTAAACCAGCAATGTCTATGGGAGGGTAAACCAGCAATATCTATGGGAGCGTTAATTAGCAATGTCTATGAGAGGGTAAACCAGCAATGTCAATGGGAGCGTTAACCAGCAATGTATATGGGAAGATGAACCAGCAATGTATATGGGAGGGTAAACCAGCAATGTCTATGGGAGGGTAAACCAGCAATGTCTATGGGAGGATAAACCAGCAATGTCTATGAGAGGGTAAACCAGCAATGTCAAGGGGAGGGTAAACCAGCAATGTCTAAGGGAGCGTTAACCAGCAATGTCTATGAGAGGGTAAAACAGCAATGACAATGAGAGCGTTAACCAGCAATGTATATGGGAGGGTAAACCAGCAATGTCTATGGGAGGGTAAACCAGCAATGTCTATGAGAGGGTAAAACAGCAATGTCTATGGGAAGATAAACCAGCAATGTCTAAGGGAGGGTGAACCAGCAATGTCTATGGGAGGGTAAACCAGCAATGTCTATAGGAGGGTAAACCAGCAATGTCCGTGGGAGGCTAAACGAGTAATGTATATGGGAGGGTGAATCAGCAATGTCTATGGGATGGTAAACCAGCAATGTCTAAGAGATCGTAAACCAGTAATGTCCGTGGGAGGCTAAACGAGTAATGTCTATGGGAGGGTAAACCAGCAATGTCTATGAAAGGGTAAACCAGTAATGTCTATGAGAGGGTAAACTAACAATGTCTATGGGAGAGTAAACCAGTAATATCCATGGGAGAGTAAACCATATCTATGAGAGGATGAACCAGCAATGTCTATGCGAGGGTAAGTCAGTAATATCTATGGGAGAGTAAACCAATAATGTATATAGGAGGGTAAACCAGCAATATATATGGGAGGGTAAACCAGCAATGTATATGGGAGGGTAAACCAGCAATGTCTATGGGAGGGTAAACCAGCAATGTCTATGGGAGGGTAAAGCCAGCAATATCTATAGGAGGGTAAACCAGGAATCTCTATGGGAGGGTAAACCAGCAATGTCTATAGGAGGGTAAACCAGCAATGTCTATGGGAGCGTTAACCAGCAATGTCTATGGGAGGGTAAACCAGCAATGTCTATGGGAGGGTAAACCAGCAATGTCTATGGGAGGGTAAACCAGCAATGTCCGTGGGAGGCTAAACGAGCAATGTCTATGCGAGGGTAAACCAGCAATGTCTATGGTAGGGTAAACCAGCAATGTCTATAGGAGGGTAAACCTGCAATGTCTAAGGGAGCGTTAACCAGCAATGTCTATGAGAGGGTAAACCAGCAATATATATGTGAGCGTTAACCAGCAATGTATATGAGAGGGTAAACCAGCAATGTCAATGGGAGCGTTAACCAGTAATGTATATGGGAGGGTAAACCAGCAATTTCTATGGGAAGGAAAACCAGCAATGTCTACGGGAGGGTAAAACAGCAATGTCTATGATAGGGAAAACCAGCAATGTCTATGAGAGGATAAACCAGCAATGTCTATGGGAGGGTAAACCAGCAATGTCTATGGGAGGGTAAACCAGCAATGTCTATGGGAGGGTAAACCAACAATGTCTATGAGAGAGTAAATCAGTAATATCTATAGGAGGATGAACCAGCAATGTCTATGGGAGAGTAAACCAGTAATATCTATAGGAGGATGAACCAGCAATGTCTATGGGAGAGGAAACCAGTAATATCTATATGAGCATGAACCAGCAATGTCTATGGGAGAGTAAACCAGTAATATCTATAAAGAGAATGAACCAGCAATGTCTATGAGAGAGTAAATCAACAATGGCTATTGGAGAGTAAACCAGTAATATCTATATGAGGATGAACCAGCAATGTCAATGGAAGAGTAAACCAATAATATCTATAGGAGGATGAACCAGCAATATCAATGGGAGAGTAAACCAGTAATATCTATAGGAGGATGAACTAGGAATGTCTATGCCATAGTAAACCAGTAATATCTATAGAAGGATGAACCAGGAATGTCTATGGGAGAGTAAATCAGTAATACATATAGGAGGATGAACAAGAAATGTCTATGAGAGGGTAAACTAACAATGTCTATGGGAGAGTAAACCAGTAATATCCATGGGAGAGTAAACCAGTAATATCTATGGGAGGATGAACCTGTAATGTCTATGCGAGGGTAAGCCAGTAATATCTATGGGAGAGTAAACCAGTAATATATATAGGAGGATGAACCAGCAATGTATATTGGAGGGCAAACCAGCAATATCCGTTGGAGGGTAAACCAGCAATGTCTATGGGAGGGTAAACCAGCAATGTCTATAGGAGGGTAAACCAACAATGTCTATAGGAGGGTAAACCAGCAATGTCTAAGGGAGCGTTAACCAGCAATGTCTATGGGAGGGTAAACCAGCAATATATATTGGAGCGTTAACCAGCAAAGTCTATGAGAGGGTAAACAAGCAATGTCAATGGGAGCGTTAACCAGCAATGTATATGGGAGGGTAAACCAGCAATATCTATGGGAGGGTAAACCAGCAATGTCTATGGGAGGGTAAAACAGCAATGTCTATGAGAGTGTAAACCGCAATGTCTATGGGAGTGTGAACCAGCAATGTCTATTGGAGGGTAAACCAGCAATGTCTATGGGAGGGTAAACCAGCAATGTGTATGGGAGGGTAAACCAGCAATATCTATGGGAGTGATAACTAGCAATGTCTATGAGAGGGTAAACCAGCAATGTCAATGGGAGCGTTAACCAGCAATGGATATGGGAAGATGAACCAGCAATATCTATGGGAGGGTAAACCAGCAATGTCTATGGGAGGGTAAACCAGCAATGTCTATGGGAGGGTAAACCAGCAATGTCTATGAGAGGATAAACCAGCAATGTATATGGGAGGGTAAACCAGCAATGTCTATTGGAGGGTAAACCAGCAATGTCTATGAGAGGGTAAAACAGCAATGTCTATGGGAGGGTAAACCAGCAATGTCTAAGGGAGGGTAAACCAGCAATGTCTATGCGAGGGTAAACCAGCAATGTCTATAGGAGGGTAAACCAGCCATGTCCGTGGGAGGCTAAACGAGTAATGTCTATGGGAGGGTAAACCAGCAATGTCTATGGGAGGGTAAACCAGCAATGTCCGTGGGAGGCGAAACAAGCAATGTCTATGGGAGGGTAAACCAGCAATGACTATGGGAGGGTAAACCAGCAATGTCTATAAGAGGGTAAACCAGCAATGTCCAAGGAAGCGTTAACCAGCAATGTCTATGGGAGGGTAAACCAGCAATATATATGGAGCGTTAACCAGCAAAGTCTATGAGAGGGTAAACCAGCAATGTCAATGGGAGCGTTAACCAGCAATGTATATGGGAGGGTAAACCAGCAATATCTATGGGAGGGTAAAGCAGCAATGTCTATGGGAGGGTAAAACAGCAATGTCTATGAGAGGGTAAACCAGCAATGTCTATGGGAGGGTAAACCAGCAATGTCTATTGGAGGGTAAACCAGCAATGTCTATGGGAGGGTAAACCAGCAATGTCTATGGGAGGGTAAACCAGCAATATCTATGGGAGCGTTAATTAGCAATGTCTATGAGAGGGTAAACCAGCAATGTCAATGGGAGCGTTAACCAGCAATGTATATGGGAAGATGAACCAGCAATGTCTATGGGAGGGTAAACCAGCAATGTCTATGGGAGGGTAAACCAGCAATGTCTATGGGAGGATAAACCAGCAATGTCTATGAGAGGGTAAACCAGCAATGTCAAGGGGAGGGTAAACCAGCAATGTCTAAGGGAGCGTTAACCAGCAATGTCTATGAGAGGGTAAAACAGCAATGACAATGAGAGCGTTAACCAGCAATGTATATGGGAGGGTAAACCAGCAATGTCTATGGGAGGGTAAACCAGCAATGTCTATGAGAGGGTAAAACAGCAATGTCTATGGGAAGATAAACCAGCAATGTCTAAGGGAGGGTGAACCAGCAATGTCTATGGGAGGGTAAACCAGCAATGTCTATAGGAGGGTAAACCAGCAATGTCCGTGGGAGGCTAAACGAGTAATGTATATGGGAGGGTGAATCAGCAATGTCTATGGGATGGTAAACCAGCAATGTCTAAGAGATCGTAAACCAGTAATGTCCGTGGGAGACTAAACGAGTAATGTCTATGGGAGGGTAAACCAGCAATGTCTATGAAAGGGTAAACCAGTAATGTCTATGAGAGGGTAAACTAACAATGTCTATGGGAGAGTAAACCAGTAATATCCATGGGAGAGTAAACCATATCTATGAGAGGATGAACCAGCAATGTCTATGCGAGGGTAAGTCAGTAATATCTATGGGAGAGTAAACCAATAATGTATATAGGAGGGTAAACCAGCAATATATATGGGAGGGTAAACCAGCAATGTATATGGGAGGGTAAACCAGCAATGTCTATGGGAGGGTAAACCAGCAATGTCTATGGGAGGGTAAAGCCAGCAATATCTATAGGAGGGTAAACCAGGAATCTCTATGGGAGGGTAAACCAGCAATGTCTATAGGAGGGTAAACCAGCAATGTCTATGGGAGCGTTAACCAGCAATGTCTATGGGAGGGTAAACCAGCAATGTCTATGGGAGGGTAAACCAGCAATGTCTATGGGAGGGTAAACCAGCAATGTCCGTGGGAGGCTAAACGAGCAATGTCTATGCGAGGGTAAACCAGCAATGTCTATGGTAGGGTAAACCAGCAATGTCTATAGGAGGGTAAACCTGCAATGTCTAAGGGAGCGTTAACCAGCAATGTCTATGAGAGGGTAAACCAGCAATATATATGTGAGCGTTAACCAGCAATGTATATGAGAGGGTAAACCAGCAATGTCAATGGGAGCGTTAACCAGTAATGTATATGGGAGGGTAAACCAGCAATTTCTATGGGAAGGAAAACCAGCAATGTCTACGGGAGGGTAAAACAGCAATGTCTATGATAGGGTAAACCAGCAATGTCTATGAGAGGATAAACCAGCAGTGTCTATGGGAGGGTAAACCAGCAATGTCTATGGGAGGGTAAACCAGCAATGGCTATGGGAGGGTAAACCAACAATGTCTATGAGAGAGTAAATCAGTAATATCTATAGGAGGATGAACCAGCAATGTCTATGGGAGAGTAAACCAGTAATATCTATAGGAGGATGAACCAGCAATGTCTATGGGAGAGTAAACCAGTAATATCTATATGAGGATGAACCAGCAATGTCTATGGGAGAGTAAACCAGTAATATCTATAAAGAGAATGAACCAGCAATGTCTATGAGAGAGTAAATCAACAATGGCTATTGGAGAGTAAATCAGTAATATCTATATGAGGATGAACCAGCAATATCAATGGGAGAGTAAACCAGTAATATCTATAGGAGGATGAACTAGGAATGTCTATGCGATAGTAAACCAGTAATATCTATAGAAGGATGAACCAGGAATGTCTATGGGAGAGTAAATCAGTAATACATATAGGAGGATGAACAAGAAATGTCTATGAGAGGGTAAACTAACAATGTCTATGGGAGAGTAAACCAGTAATATCCATGGGAGAGTAAACCAGTAATATCTATGGGAGGATGAACCTGTAATGTCTATGCGAGGGTAAGCCAGTAATATCTATGGGAGAGTAAACCAGTAATATATATAGGAGGATGAACCAGCAATGTATATTGGAGGGCAAACCAGCAATATCCGTTGGAGGGTAAACCAGCAATGTCTATGGGAGGGTAAACCAGCAATGTCTATAGGAGGGTAAACCAACAATGTCTATAGGAGGGTAAACCAGCAATGTCTAAGGGAGCGTTAACCAGCAATGTCTATGGGAGGGTAAACCAGCAATATATATTGGAGCGTTAACCAGCAAAGTCTATGAGAGTGTAAACAAGCAATGTCAATGGGAGCGTTAACCAGCAATGTATATGGGAGGGTAAACCAGCAATATCTATGGGAGGGTAAACCAGCAATGTCTATGGGAGGGTAAAACAGCAATGTCTATGAGAGTGTAAACCAGCAATGTCTATGGGAGGGTAAACCAGCAATGTCTATTGGAGGGTAAACCAGCAATGTCTATGGGAGGGTAAACCAGCAATGTGTATGGGAGGGTAAACCAGCAATATCTATGGGAGCGATAACCAGCAATGTCTATGAGAGGGTAAACCAGCAATGTCAATGGGAGCGTTAACCAGCAATGTATATGGGAAGATGAACCAGCAATATCTATGGGAGGGTAAACCAGCAATGTCTATGGGAGGGTAAACCAGCAATGTCTATGGGAGGGTAAACCAGCAATGTCTATGAGAGGATAAACCAGCAATGTATATGGGAGGGTAAACCAGTAATGTCTATTGGAGGGTAAACCAGCAATGTCTATGAGAGGGTAAACCAGCAATGTCTATGGGAGGGTAAACCAGCAATGTCTAAGGGAGGGTAAACCAGCAATGTCTATGCGAGGGTAAACCAGCAATGTCTATAGGAAGGTAAACCAGCAATGTCCGTGGGAGGCTAAACGAGTAATGTCTATGGGAGGGTAAACCAGCAATGTCTATGGGAGGGTAAACCAGCAATGTCTATGAGAGGGTAAACCAGCACTGTCCGTGGGAGGCTAAACGAGTAATTTCTATGGGAGGGTAAAACAGCACTGTATATGAGAGGGTAAACCAGTAATGTCTATGAGAGGGTAAAACAGCAATTTATATGGGAGGGTAAACCAGCAATATCTATGGGAGTGTAAACCAGCAATGACTTCGAGAGGGTAAAACACCAAAGTTTATGGGAGCATTTAACCACAAATGTCTACGGGAGGGTAAACCAGCAATGTCTATGGGAGAGTAAATCAGTAATGTCTATGTTAGGGCAAACCACCGATGTCTATGGGAAGGTATATATATATGAGGATGAACCAGCAATGTCAGTGAGAGAGTAAACCATTAATATCTATAGGAGGATGAACCAGCAATGTCTATGGGACAGTAAACCAGTAATATCTATAGACGGATGAACCAGCAATGTCTATGTTAGAGTAAATCAGTGATATATATAGGAGGATGAACCAGAAATGTCTATGAGAGGGTAAACTAACAATGTCTATGGGAGGGTTAACCAGTAATATCCATGGGAGAGTAAACCAGTAATATCTATGAGAGGATGAACCAGCAATGTCTATGAGAGGGTAAGGCCACCAATGTCTATGAGAGGCTGAACGAGCAATGTCTATGAGAGTGTAAACCAGCAATGTCTATGGGAGGGTAAACCAGTAATGTCTATGTGAGGGCAAACCACCGATGTCAATGGGAAGGTAAACGAGCAATGTATATGGGAGGGTAAACCAGCAATGTATATAGAAGGGTAGACCAGCAATGCCTATGAGAGGGTAAACCAACAATGTCTATGGGAGGGTAAACCAGCAATGTCGATGGGAGGGTAAACCAGCAATGACTTCGAGAGGGTAAAACACCAATGTTTATGGGAGAGATTAACCACCAATGTCTATGGGAGGGTAAACCAGCAATGTCTATGGGAGGGTAAACCAGCAATGTCTATGGGAGAGTAAATCAGTAATATCTATAGGAGGATGAACCAGCAATGTCTATGAGAGGGTAAACCAACAATGTATATGAGAGAGTAAATCAGTAATATCTATAGGAGGATGAACCAGCAATGTCTATGGGAGAGTAAACCAGTAATATCTATAGGAGGATGAACCAGCAATGTCTATGGGAGAGTAAACCAGTAATATCTATAGGAGAATGAACCAGCAATGTCTATGATTGGTAAAACCAACAATGGATATTGGAGAGTAAACCAGTAATATCTATATGAGGATGAACCAGCAATGTCAAAGGGAGAGTAAACCAATAATATCTATGGGAGGATGAACCAGCAATGTCAATGGGAGAGTAAACCAGTAATATCTATAGGAGGATGAACCAGTAATGTCGATGAGAGGGTAAACCAACAATGGCTATTGGAGACTAAACCAGTAATATCTATAGGAGGATGAACCAGCAATGTCTATGGGATAGTAAACCAGCAATATCTATAGAAGGATGAACCAGGAATGTCTATGGGAGAGTAAATCAGTAATACATATAGGAGGATGAACAAGAAATGTCTATGAGAGGGTAAGTCAGTAATATCTATGGGAGAGTAAACCAATAATGTATATAGGAGGGTAAACCAGCAATATATATGGGAGGGTAAACCAGCAATGTCTATGGGAGGGTAAACCAGCAATGTCTATGGGAGGGTAAACCAGGAATGTCTATGGGAGGGTAAACCAGCAATGTCTATAGGAGGGTAAACCAGCAATGTCTATGGGAGCGTTAACCAGCAATGTCTATGGGAGGGTAAAACATCAAAGTATATGGGAGGGTAAACCAGCAATGTCTATGGGAGGGTAAACCAGCAATGTCCGTGGGAGGCTAAACGAGCAATGTCAATGCGAGGGTAAACCAGCAATGTCTATGGTAGGGTAAACCAGCAATGTCTATAGGAGGGTAAACCTACAATGTCTAAGGGAGCGTTAACCAGCAATGTCTATGAGAGGGTAAACCAGCAATATATATGTGAGCGTTAACCAGCAATGTATATGAGAGGGTAAACCAGCAATGTCAATGGGAGCGTTAACCAGTAATGTATATGGGAGGGTAAACCAGCAATTTCTATGGGAAGGAAAACCAGCAATGTCTACGGGAGGGTAAAACAGCAATGTCTATGATAGGGAAAACCAGAAATGTCTATGAGAGGATAAACCAGCAATGTCTATGGGAGGGTAAACCAGCAATGTCCATGGGAGGGTAAACCAGCAATGTCTATGGGAGGGTAAACCAACAATGTCTATGAGAGAGTAAATCAGTAATATCTATAGGAGGATGAACCAGCAATGTCTATGGGAGAGTAAACCAGTAATATCTATAGGAGGATGAACCAGCAATGTCTATGGGAGAGGAAACCAGTAATATCTATATGAGCATGAACCAGCAATGTCTATGGGAGAGTAAACCAGTAATATCTATAAAGAGAATGAACCAGCAATGTCTATGAGAGAGTAAATCAACAATGGCTATTGGAGAGTAAACCAGTAATATCTATATGAGGATGAACCAGCAATGTCAATGGAAGAGTAAACCAATAATATCTATAGGAGGATGAACCAGCAATATCAATGGGAGAGTAAACCAGTAATATCTATAGGAGGATGAACTAGGAATGTCTATGCCATAGTAAACCAGTAATATCTATAGAAGGATGAACCAGGAATGTCTATGGGAGAGTAAATCAGTAATACATATAGGAGGATGAACAAGAAATGTCTATGAGAGGGTAAACTAACAATGTCTATGGGAGAGTAAACCAGTAATATCCATGGGAGAGTAAACCAGTAATATCTATGGGAGGATGAACCTGTAATGTCTATGCGAGGGTAAGCCAGTAATATCTATGGGAGAGTAAACCAGTAATATATATAGGAGGATGAACCAGCAATGTATATTGGAGGGCAAACCAGCAATATCCGTTGGAGGGTAAACCAGCAATGTCTATGGGAGGGTAAACCAGCAATGTCTATAGGAGGGTAAACCAGCAATGTCTATGGGAGGGTAAACCAGCAATGTCTATGGGAGAGTAAACCAGCAATGTCTATGGGAGGGTAAACCAGCAATGTTTATGAGAGGGTAAACCAGCAATGTCAATGGGAGGGTAAACCAGCAATGTCTATAGGAGGGTAAACCAGCAATTTCTAAGGGAGCGTTAACCAGCAATGTCTATGAGAGGGTAAACCAGTAATGTCAATGGGAGCGTTAACCAGCAATGTCTATGAAAGGGTAAACCAGTAATGTCTATGAGAGGGTAAACTAACAATGTCTATGGGAGAGTAAACCAGTAATATCCATGGGAGAGTAAACCATATCTATGAGAGGATGAACCAGCAATGTCTATGCGAGGGTAAGTCAGTAATATCTATGGGAGAGTAAACCAATAATGTATATAGGAGGGTAAACCAGCAATATATATGGGAGGGTAAACCAGCAATGTATATGGGAGGGTAAACCAGCAATGTCTATGGGAGGGTAAACCAGCAATGTCTATGGGAGGGTAAAGCCAGCAATATCTATAGGAGGGTAAACCAGGAATCTCTATGGGAGGGTAAACCAGCAATGTCTATAGGAGGGTAAACCAGCAATGTCTATGGGAGCGTTAACCAGCAATGTCTATGGGAGGGTAAACCAGCAATGTCTATGGGAGGGTAAACCAGCAATGTCTATGGGAGGGTAAACCAGCAATGTCCGTGGGAGGCTAAACGAGCAATGTCTATGCGAGGGTAAACCAGCAATGTCTATGGTAGGGTAAACCAGCAATGTCTATAGGAGGGTAAACCTGCAATGTCTAAGGGAGCGTTAACCAGCAATGTCTATGAGAGGGTAAACCAGCAATATATATGTGAGCGTTAACCAGCAATGTATATGAGAGGGTAAACCAGCAATGTCAATGGGAGCGTTAACCAGTAATGTATATGGGAGGGTAAACCAGCAATTTCTATGGGAAGGAAAACCAGCAATGTCTACGGGAGGGTAAAACAGCAATGTCTATGATAGGGTAAACCAGCAATGTCTATGAGAGGATAAACCAGCAGTGTCTATGGGAGGGTAAACCAGCAATGTCTATGGGAGGGTAAACCAGCAATGGCTATGGGAGGGTAAACCAACAATGTCTATGAGAGAGTAAATCAGTAATATCTATAGGAGGATGAACCAGCAATGTCTATGGGAGAGTAAACCAGTAATATCTATAGGAGGATGAACCAGCAATGTCTATGGGAGAGTAAACCAGTAATATCTATATGAGGATGAACCAGCAATGTCTATGGGAGAGTAAACCAGTAATATCTATAAAGAGAATGAACCAGCAATGTCTATGAGAGAGTAAATCAACAATGGCTATTGGAGAGTAAATCAGTAATATCTATATGAGGATGAACCAGCAATATCAATGGGAGAGTAAACCAGTAATATCTATAGGAGGATGAACTAGGAATGTCTATGCGATAGTAAACCAGTAATATCTATAGAAGGATGAACCAGGAATGTCTATGGGAGAGTAAATCAGTAATACATATAGGAGGATGAACAAGAAATGTCTATGAGAGGGTAAACTAACAATGTCTATGGGAGAGTAAACCAGTAATATCCATGGGAGAGTAAACCAGTAATATCTATGGGAGGATGAACCTGTAATGTCTATGCGAGGGTAAGCCAGTAATATCTATGGGAGAGTAAACCAGTAATATATATAGGAGGATGAACCAGCAATGTATATTGGAGGGCAAACCAGCAATATCCGTTGGAGGGTAAACCAGCAATGTCTATGGGAGGGTAAACCAGCAATGTCTATAGGAGGGTAAACCAACAATGTCTATAGGAGGGTAAACCAGCAATGTCTAAGGGAGCGTTAACCAGCAATGTCTATGGGAGGGTAAACCAGCAATATATATTGGAGCGTTAACCAGCAAAGTCTATGAGAGGGTAAACAAGCAATGTCAATGGGAGCGTTAACCAGCAATGTATATGGGAGGGTAAACCAGCAATATCTATGGGAGGGTAAACCAGCAATGTCTATGGGAGGGTAAAACAGCAATGTCTATGAGAGTGTAAACCAGCAATGTCTATGGGAGGGTAAACCAGCAATGTCTATTGGAGGGTAAACCAGCAATGTCTATGGGAGGGTAAACCAGCAATGTGTATGGGAGGGTAAACCAGCAATATCTATGGGAGCGATAACCAGCAATGTCTATGAGAGGGTAAACCAGCAATGTCAATGGGAGCGTTAACCAGCAATGTATATGGGAAGATGAACCAGCAATATCTATGGGAGGGTAAACCAGCAATGTCTATGGGAGGGTAAACCAGCAATGTCTATGGGAGGGTAAACCAGCAATGTCTATGAGAGGATAAACCAGCAATGTATATGGGAGGGTAAACCAGCAATGTCTATTGGAGGGTAAACCAGCAATGTCTATGAGAGGGTAAACCAGCAATGTCTATGGGAGGGTAAACCAGCAATGTCTAAGGGAGGGTAAACCAGCAATGTCTATGCGAGGGTAAACCAGCAATGTCTATAGGAAGGTAAACCAGCAATGTCCGTGGGAGGCTAAACGAGTAATGTCTATGGGAGGGTAAACCAGCAATGTCTATGGGAGGGTAAACCAGCAATGTCTATGAGAGGGTAAACCAGCACTGTCCGTGGGAGGCTAAACGAGTAATTTCTATGGGAGGGTAAAACAGCACTGTATATGAGAGGGTAAACCAGTAATGTCTATGAGAGGGTAAAACAGCAATTTATATGGGAGGGTAAACCAGCAATATCTATGGGAGTGTAAACCAGCAATGACTTCGAGAGGGTAAAACACCAAAGTTTATGGGAGCATTTAACCACAAATGTCTACGGGAGGGTAAACCAGCAATGTCTATGGGAGAGTAAATCAGTAATGTCTATGTTAGGGCAAACCACCGATGTCTATGGGAAGGTATATATATATGAGGATGAACCAGCAATGTCAGTGAGAGAGTAAACCATTAATATCTATAGGAGGATGAACCAGCAATGTCTATGGGACAGTAAACCAGTAATATCTATAGACGGATGAACCAGCAATGTCTATGTTAGAGTAAATCAGTGATATATATAGGAGGATGAACCAGAAATGTCTATGAGAGGGTAAACTAACAATGTCTATGGGAGGGTTAACCAGTAATATCCATGGGAGAGTAAACCAGTAATATCTATGAGAGGATGAACCAGCAATGTCTATGAGAGGGTAAGGCCACCAATGTCTATGAGAGGCTGAACGAGCAATGTCTATGAGAGTGTAAACCAGCAATGTCTATGGGAGGGTAAACCAGTAATGTCTATGTGAGGGCAAACCACCGATGTCAATGGGAAGGTAAACGAGCAATGTATATGGGAGGGTAAACCAGCAATGTATATAGAAGGGTAGACCAGCAATGCCTATGAGAGGGTAAACCAACAATGTCTATGGGAGGGTAAACCAGCAATGTCGATGGGAGGGTAAACCAGCAATGACTTCGAGAGGGTAAAACACCAATGTTTATGGGAGAGATTAACCACCAATGTCTATGGGAGGGTAAACCAGCAATGTCTATGGGAGGGTAAACCAGCAATGTCTATGGGAGAGTAAATCAGTAATATCTATAGGAGGATGAACCAGCAATGTCTATGAGAGGGTAAACCAACAATGTATATGAGAGAGTAAATCAGTAATATCTATAGGAGGATGAACCAGCAATGTCTATGGGAGAGTAAACCAGTAATATCTATAGGAGGATGAACCAGCAATGTCTATGGGAGAGTAAACCAGTAATATCTATAGGAGAATGAACCAGCAATGTCTATGATTGGTAAAACCAACAATGGATATTGGAGAGTAAACCAGTAATATCTATATGAGGATGAACCAGCAATGTCAAAGGGAGAGTAAACCAATAATATCTATGGGAGGATGAACCAGCAATGTCAATGGGAGAGTAAACCAGTAATATCTATAGGAGGATGAACCAGTAATGTCGATGAGAGGGTAAACCAACAATGGCTATTGGAGAGTAAACCAGTAATATCTATAGGAGGATGAACCAGCAATGTCTATGGGATAGTAAACCAGCAATATCTATAGAAGGATGAACCAGGAATGTCTATGGGAGAGTAAATCAGTAATACATATAGGAGGATGAACAAGAAATGTCTATGAGAGGGTAAGTCAGTAATATCTATGGGAGAGTAAACCAATAATGTATATAGGAGGGTAAACCAGCAATATATATGGGAGGGTAAACCAGCAATGTCTATGGGAGGGTAAACCAGCAATGTCTATGGGAGGGTAAACCAGGAATGTCTATGGGAGGGTAAACCAGCAATGTCTATAGGAGGGTAAACCAGCAATGTCTATGGGAGCGTTAACCAGCAATGTCTATGGGAGGGTAAAACATCAAAGTATATGGGAGGGTAAACCAGCAATGTCTATGGGAGGGTAAACCAGCAATGTCCGTGGGAGGCTAAACGAGCAATGTCAATGCGAGGGTAAACCAGCAATGTCTATGGTAGGGTAAACCAGCAATGTCTATAGGAGGGTAAACCTACAATGTCTAAGGGAGCGTTAACCAGCAATGTCTATGAGAGGGTAAACCAGCAATATATATGTGAGCGTTAACCAGCAATGTATATGAGAGGGTAAACCAGCAATTTCTATGGGAAGGAAAACCAGCAATGTCTACGGGAGGGTAAAACAGCAATGTCTATGATAGGGAAAACCAGCAATGTCTATGAGAGGATAAACCAGCAATGTCTATGGGAGGGTAAACCAGCAATGTCTATGGGAGGGTAAACCAGCAATGTCTATGAGAGGATAAACCAGCAATGTATATGGGAGGGTAAACCAGCAATGTCTATTGGAGGGTAAACCAGCAATGTCTATGAGAGGGTAAACCAGCAATGTCTATGGGAGGGTAAACCAGCAATGTCTAAGGGAGGGTAAACCAGCAATGTCTATGCGAGGGTAAACCAGCAATGTCTATAGGAAGGTAAACCAGCAATGTCCGTGGGAGGCTAAACGAGTAATGTCTATGGGAGGGTAAACCAGCAATGTCTATGGGAGGGTAAACCAGCAATGTCTATGAGAGGGTAAACCAGCACTGTCCGTGGGAGGCTAAACGAGTAATTTCTATGGGAGGGTAAAACAGCACTGTATATGAGAGGGTAAACCAGTAATGTCTATGAGAGGGTAAAACAGCAATTTATATGGGAGGGTAAACCAGCAATATCTATGGGAGTGTAAACCAGCAATGACTTCGAGAGGGTAAAACACCAAAGTTTATGGGAGCATTTAACCACAAATGTCTACGGGAGGGTAAACCAGCAATGTCTATGGGAGGGTAAACCAGCAATGTCTATAAAGAGAATGAACCAGCAATGTCTATGAGAGAGTAAATCAACAATGGCTATTGGAGAGTAAACCAGTAATATCTATATGAGGATGAACCAGCAATGTCAATGGAAGAGTAAACCAATAATATCTATAGGAGGATGAACCAGCAATATCAATGGGAGAGTAAACCAGTAATATCTATAGGAGGATGAACTAGGAATGTCTATGCCATAGTAAACCAGTAATATCTATAGAAGGATGAACCAGGAATGTCTATGGGAGAGTAAATCAGTAATACATATAGGAGGATGAACAAGAAATGTCTATGAGAGGGTAAACTAACAATGTCTATGGGAGAGTAAACCAGTAATATCCATGGGAGAGTAAACCAGTAATATCTATGGGAGGATGAACCTGTAATGTCTATGCGAGGGTAAGCCAGTAATATCTATGGGAGAGTAAACCAGTAATATATATAGGAGGATGAACCAGCAATGTATATTGGAGGGCAAACCAGCAATATCCGTTGGAGGGTAAACCAGCAATGTCTATGGGAGGGTAAACCAGCAATGTCTATAGGAGGGTAAACCAACAATGTCTATAGGAGGGTAAACCAGCAATGTCTAAGGGAGCGTTAACCAGCAATGTCTATGGGAGGGTAAACCAGCAATATATATTGGAGCGTTAACCAGCAAAGTCTATGAGAGGGTAAACAAGCAATGTCAATGGGAGCGTTAACCAGCAATGTATATGGGAGGGTAAACCAGCAATATCTATGGGAGGGTAAACCAGCAATGTCTATGGGAGGGTAAAACAGCAATGTCTATGAGAGTGTAAACCAGCAATGTCTATGGGAGTGTGAACCAGCAATGTATATTGGAGGGTAAACCAGCAATGTCTATGGGAGGGTAAACCAGCAATGTGTATGGGAGGGTAAACCAGCAATATCTATGGGAGCGATAACTAGCAATGTCTATGAGAGGGTAAACCAGCAATGTCAATGGGAGCGTTAACCAGCAATGGATATGGGAAGATGAACCAGCAATATCTATGGGAGGGTAAACCAGCAATGTCTATGGGAGGGTAAACCAGCAATGTCTATGGGAGGGTAAACCAGCAATGTCTATGAGAGGATAAACCAGCAATGTATATGGGAGGGTAAACCAGCAATGTCTATTGGAGGGTAAACCAGCAATGTCTATGAGAGGGTAAAACAGCAATGTCTATGGGAGGGTAAACCAGCAATGTCTAAGGGAGGGTAAACCAGCAATGTCTATGCGAGGGTAAACCAGCAATGTCTATAGGAGGGTAAACCAGCCATGTCCGTGGGAGGCTAAACGAGTAATGTCTATGGGAGGGTAAACCAGCAATGTCTATGGGAGGGTAAACCAGCAATGTCTATGAGAGGGTAAACCAGCACTGTCCGTGGGAGGCTAAACGAGTAATGTCTATGGGAGGGTAAAACAGCACTGTATATGAGAGGGTAAACCAGTAATGTCTATGAGAGGGTAAAACAACAATTTATATGGGAGGGTAAACCAGCAATATCTATGGGAGTGTAAACCAGCAATGACTTCGAGAGGGTAAAACACCAAAGTTTATGGGAGCATTTAACCACAAATGTCTATGGGAGGGTAAAGCAGCAATGTTTATGGGAGGGTAAACCAGCAATGTCTATGGGAGAGTAAATCAGTAATGTCTATGTTAGGGCAAACCACCGATGTCTATGGGAAGGTATATATATATGAGGATGAACCAGCAATGTCAGTGTGAGAGTAAACCATTAATATCTATAGGAGGATGAACCAGCAATGTCTATGGGACAGTAAACCAGTAATATCTATAGACGGATGAACCAGCAATGTCTATGTTAGAGTAAATCAGTGATATATATAGGAGAATGAACCAGAAATGTCTATGAGAGGGTAAACTAACAATGTCTATGGGAGAGTTAACCAGTAATATCCATGGGAGAGTAAACCAGTAATATCTATGAGAGGATGAACCAGCAATGTCTATGCGAGGGTAAGTCAGTAATATATATGCGAGGGTAAGCCACTAATATCTATAGGAGAATGAACCAGCAATGTCTATGAGAGGGTAAGGCCACCAATGTCTATGAGAGGCTGAACGAGCAATGTCTATGAGAGTGTACACGAGCAATGTCTATGGGAGGGTAAACCAGTAATGTCTATGTGAGGGCAAACCACCGATGTCTATGGGAAGGTAAACGAGCAATGTATATGGGAGGGTAAACCAGCAATGTATATAGAAGGGTAGACCAGCAATGCCTATGAGAGGATAAACCAACAATGTCTATGGGAGGGTAAACCAGCAATGTCGATGGGAGGGTAAACCAGCAATGACTTCGAGAGGGTAAAACACCAATGTTCATGGGAGAGATTAACCACCAATGTCTATGGGAGGGTAAACCAGCAATGTCTATGGGAGGGTAAACCAGCAATGTCTATGGGAGAGTAAATCAGTAATATCTATAGGAGCATGAACCAGCAATGTCTATGAGAGGGTAAACCAACAATGTATATGAGAGAGTAAATCAGTAATATCTATAGGAGGATGAACCAGCAATGTCTATGGGAGAGTAAACCAGTAATATCTATAGGAGGATGAACCAGCAATGTCTATGGGAGAGTAAACCAGTAATATCTATAGGAGAATGAACCAGCAATGTCTATGAGTGGTAAAACCAACAATGGATATTGGAGAGTAAACCAGTAATATCTATATGAGGATGAACCAGCAATGTCAATGGGAGAGTAAACCAATAATATCTATGGGAGGATGAACCAGCAATGTCAATGGGAGAGTAAACCAGTAATATCTATAGGAGGATGAACCAGTAATGTCGATGAGAGGGTAAACCAACAATGGCTATTGGAGAGTAAACCAGTAATATCTATAGGAGGATGAACCAGCAATGTCTATGGGATAGTAAACCAGCAATATCTATAGAAGGATGAACCAGGAATGTCTATGGGAGAGTAAATCAGTAATACATATAGGAGGATGAACAAGAAATGTCTATGAGAGGGTAAGTCAGTAATATCTATGGGAGAGTAAACCAATAATGTATATAGGAGGGTAAACCAGCAATATATATGGGAGGGTAAACCAGCAATGTCTATGGGAGGGTAAACCAGCAATGTCTATGGGAGGGTAAACCAGCAATGTCTATGGGAGGGTAAAGCCAGCAATATCTATAGGAGGGTAAACCAGGAATGTCTATGGGAGGGTAAACCAGCAATGTCTATAGGAGGGTAAACCAGCAATGTCTATGGGAGCGTTAACCAGCAATGTCTATGGGAGGGTAAAACATCAAAGTATATGGGAGGGTAAACCAGCAATGTCTATGGGAGGGTAAACCAGCAATGTCCGTGGGAGGCTAAACGAGCAATGTCAATGCGAGGGTAAACCAGCAATGTCTATGGTAGGGTAAACCAGCAATGTCTATAGGAGGGTAAACCTACAATGTCTAAGGGAGCGTTAACCAGCAATGTCTATGAGAGGGTAAACCAGCAATATATATGTGAGCGTTAACCAGCAATGTATATGAGAGGGTAAACCAGCAATGTCAATGGGAGCGTTAACCAGTAATGTATATGGGAGGGTAAACCAGCAATTTCTATGGGAAGGAAAACCAGCAATGTCTACGGGAGGGTAAAACAGCAATGTCTATGATAGGGAAAACCAGCAATGTCTATGAGAGGATAAACCAGCAATGTATATGGGAGGGTAAACCAGCAATGTCTATGGGAGGGTAAACCAGCAATGTCTATGCGAGGGTAAACCAACAATGTCTATGAGAGAGTAAATCAGTAATATCTATAGGAGGATGAACCAGCAATGTCTATGGGAGAGTAAACCAGTAATATCTATAGGAGGATGAACCAGCAATGTCTATGGGAGAGGAAACCAGTAATATCTATATGAGCATGAACCAGCAATGTCTATGGGAGAGTAAACCAGTAATATCTATAAAGAGAATGAACCAGCAATGTCTATGAGAGAGTAAATCAACAATGGCTATTGGAGAGTAAACCAGTAATATCTATATGAGGATGAACCAGCAATGTCAATGGAAGAGTAAACCAATAATATCTATAGGAGGATGAACCAGCAATATCAATGGGAGAGTAAACCAGTAATATCTATAGGAGGATGAACTAGGAATGTCTATGCGATAGTAAACCAGTAATATCTATAGAAGGATGAACCAGGAATGTCTATGGGAGAGTAAATCAGTAATACATATAGGAGGATGAACAAGAAATGTCTATGAGAGGGTAAACTAACAATGTCTATGGGAGAGTAAACCAGTAATATCCATGGGAGAGTAAACCAGTAATATCTATGGGAGGATGAACCTGTAATGTCTATGCGAGGGTAAGCCAGTAATATCTATGGGAGAGTAAACCAGTAATATATATAGGAGGATGAACCAGCAATGTATATTGGAGGGCAAACCAGCAATATCCGTTGGAGGGTAAACCAGCAATGTCTATGGGAGGGTAAACCAGCAATGTCTATAGGAGGGTAAACCAACAATGTCTATAAGAGGGTAAACCAGCAATGTCTAAGGGAGCGTTAACCAGCAATGTCTATGGGAGGGTAAACCAGCAATATATATTGGAGCGTTAACCAGCAAAGTCTATGAGAGGGTAAACAAGCAATGTCAATGGGAGCGTTAACCAGCAATGTATATGGGAGGGTAAACCAGCAATATCTATGGGAGGGTAAACCAGCAATGTCTATGGGAGGGTAAAACAGCAATGTCTATGAGAGTGTAAACCAGCAATGTCTATGGGAGTGTGAACCAGCAATGTCTATTGGAGGGTAAACCAGCAATGTCTATGGGAGGGTAAACCAGCAATGTGTATGGGAGGGTAAACCAGCAATATCTATGGGAGCGATAACTAGCAATGTCTATGAGAGGGTAAACCAGCAATGTCAATGGGAGCGTTAACCAGCAATGGATATGGGAAGATGAACCAGCAATATCTATGGGAGGGTAAACCAGCAATGTCTATGGGAGGGTAAACCAGCAATGTCTATGGGAGGGTAAACCAGCAATGTCTATGAGAGGATAAACCAGCAATGTATATGGGAGGGTAAACCAGCAATGTCTATTGGAGGGTAAACCAGCAATGTCTATGAGAGGGTAAAACAGCAATGTCTATGGGAGGGTAAACCAGCAATGTCTAAGGGAGGGTAAACCAGCAATGTCTATGCGAGGGTAAACCAGCAATGTCTATAGGAGGGTAAACCAGCAATGTCCGTGGGAGGCTAAACGAGTAATGTCTATGGGAGGGTAAACCAGCAATGTCTATGGGAGGGTAAACCAGCAATGTCTATGAGAGGGTAAACCAGCACTGTCCGTGGGAGGCTAAACGAGTAATGTCTATGGGAGGGTAAAACAGCACTGTATATGAGAGGGTAAACCAGTAATGTCTATGAGAAGGTAAAACAGCAATTTATATGGGAGGGTAAACCAGCAATATCTATGGGAGTGTAAACCAGCAATGACTTCGAGAGGGTAAAACACCAAAGTTTATGGGAGCATTTAACCACAAATGTCTATGGGAGGGTAAAGCAGCAATGTTTATGGGAGGGTAAACCAGCAATGTCTATGGGAGAGTAAATCAGTAATGTCTATGTTAGGGCAAACCACCGATGTCTATGGGAAGGTATATATATATGAGGATGAACCAGCAATGTCAGTGTGAGAGTAAACCATTAATATATATAGGAGGATGAACCAGCAATGTCTATGGGACAGTAAACCAGTAATATCTATAGACGGATGAACCAGCAATGTCTATGTTAGAGTAAATCAGTGATATATATAGGAGGATGAACCAGAAATGTCTATGAGAGGGTAAACTAACAATGTCTAAGGGAGAGTTAACCAGTAATATCCATGGGAGAGTAAACCAGTAATATCTATGAGAGGATGAACCAGCAATGTCTATGCGAGGGTAACTCAGTAATATATATGCGAGGGTAAGCCACTAATATCTATAGGAGAATGAACCAGCAATGTCTATGAGAGGGTAAGGCCACCAATGTCTATGAGAGGCTGAACGAGCAATGTCTATGAGAGTGTAAACGAGCAATGTCTATGGGAGGGTAAACCAGTAATGTCTATGTGAGGGCAAACCACCGATGTCTATGGGAAGGTAAACGAGCAATGTATATGGGAGGGTAAACCAGCAATGTATATAGAAGGGTAGACCAGCAATGCCTATGAGAGGATAAACCAACAATGTCTATGGGAGGGTAAACCAGCAATGTCGATGGGAGGGTAAACCAGCAATGACTTCGAGAGGGTAAAACACCAATGTTCATGGGAGAGATTAACCACCAATGTCTATGGGAGGGTAAACCAGCAATGTCTATGGGAGGGTAAACCAGCAATGTCTATGGGAGAGTAAATCAGTAATATCTATAGGAGGATGAACCAGCAATGTCTATGAGAGGGTAAGGCCACCAATGTCTATGAGAGGCTGAACGAGCAATGTCTATGAGAGTGTAAACGAGCAATGTCTATGGGAGGGTAAACCAGTAATGTCTATGTGAGGTCAAACCACCGATGTCTATGGGAAGGTAAACGAGCAATGTATATGGGAGGGTAAACCAGCAATGTATATAGAAGGGTAGACCAGCAATGCCTATGAGAGGATAAACCAACAATGTCTATGGGAGGGTAAACCAGCAATGTCGATGGGAGGGTAAACCAGCAATGACTTCGAGAGGGTAAAACACCAATGTTCATGGGAGAGATTAACCACCAATGTCTATGGGAGGGTAAACCAGCAATGTCTATGGGAGGGTAAACCAGCAATGTCTATGGGAGAGTAAATCAGTAATATCTATAGGAGGATGAACCAGCAATGTCTATGAGAGGGTAAACCAACAATGTATATGAGAGAGTAAATCAGTAATATCTATAGGAGGATGAACCAGCAATGTCTATGGGAGAGTAAACCAGTAATATCTATAGGAGGATGAACCAGCAATGTCTATAGGAGAGTAAACCAGTAATATCTATAGGAGAATGAACCAGCAATGTCTATGAGTGGTAAAACCAACAATGGATATTGGAGAGTAAACCAGTAATATCTATATGAGGATGAACCAGCAATGTCAATGGGAGAGTAAACCAATAATATCTATGGGAGGATGAACCAGCAATGTCAATGGGAGAGTAAACCAGTAATATCTATAGGAGGATGAACCAGTAATGTCGATGAGAGGGTAAACCAACAATGGCTATTGGAGAGTAAACCAGTAATATCTATATGAGGATGAACCAGCAAGGTCAATGGGAGAGTAAACCATTAATACATATAGGAGGATGAACCAGCAATGTCTATGGGATAGTAAACCAGCAATATCTATAGAAGGATGAACCAGGAATGTCTATGGGAGAGTAAATCAGTAATACATATAGGAGGATGAACAAGAAATGTCTATGAGAGGGTAAGTCAGTAATATCTATGGGAGAGTAAACCAATAATGTATATAGGAGGGTAAACCAGCAATATATATGGGAGGGTAAACCAGCAATGTCTATGGGAGGGTAAACCAGCAATGTCTATGGGAGGGTAAACCAGCAATGTATATGGGAGGGTAAAGCCAGCAATATCTATAGGAGGGTAAACCAGGAATGTCTATGGGAGGGTAAACCAGCAATGTCTATAGGAGGGTAAACCAGCAATGTCTATGGGAGCGTTAACCAGCAATGTCTATGGGAGGGTAAAACATCAAAGTATATGGGAGGGTAAACCAGCAATGTCTATGGGAGAGTAAACCAGCAATGTCCGTGGGAGGCTAAACGAGCAATGTCTATGCGAGGGTAAACCAGCAATGTCTATGGTAGGGTAAACCAGCAATGTCTATAGGAGGGTAAACCTACAATGTCTAAGGGAGCGTTAACCAGCAATGTCTATGAGAGGGTAAACCAGCAATATATATGTGAGCGTTAACCAGCAATGTATATGAGAGGGTAAACCAGCAATGTCAATGGGAGCGTTAACCAGTAATGTATATGGGAGGGTAAACCAGCAATTTCTATGGGAAGGAAAACCAGCAATGTCTACGGGAGGGTAAAACAGCAATGTCTATGATAGGGTAAACCAGCAATGTCTATGAGAGGATAAACCAGCAATGTCTATGGGAGGGTAAACCAGCAATGTCTATGGGAGGGTAAATCAGCAATGTCTATGGGAGGGTAAACCAACAATGTCTATGAGAGAGTAAATCAGTAATATCTATAGGAGGATGAACCAGCAATGTCTATGGGAGAGTAAACCAGTAATATCTATAGGAGGATGAACCAGCAATGTCTATGGGAGAGGAAACCAGTAATATCTATATGAGGATGAACCAGCAATGTCAATGGAAGAGTAAACCAATAATATCTATGGGAGGATGAACCAGCAATATCAATGGGAGAGTAAACCAGTAATATCTATAGGAGGATGAACTAGGAATGTCTATGCGATAGTAAACCAGTAATATCTATAGAAGGATGAACCAGGAATGTCTATGGGAGAGTAAATCAGTAATACATATAGGAGGATGAACAAGAAATGTCTATGAGAGGGTAAACTAACAATGTCTATGGGAGAGTAAACCAGTAATATCCATGGGAGTGTAAACCAGTAATATCTATGGGAGGATGAACCTGTAATGTCTATGCGAGGGTAAGCCAGTAATATCTATGGAGAGTAAACCAGTAATATATATAGGAGGATGAACCAGCAATGTATATTGGAGGGCAAACCAGCAATATCCGTTGGAGGGTAAACCAGCAATGTCTATGGGAGGGTAAACCAGCAATGTCTATAGGAGGGTAAACCAACAATGTCTATAGGAGGGTAAACCAGAAATGTCTAAGGGAGCGTTAACCAGCAATGTCTATGGGAGGGTAAACCAGCAATATATATTGGAGCGTTAACCAGCAAAGTCTATGAGAGGGTAAACAAGCAATGTCAATGGGAGCGTTAACCAGCAATGTATATGGGAGGGTAAACCAGCAATATCTATGGGAGGGTAAACCAGCAATGTCTATGGGAGGGTAAAACAGCAATGTCTATGAGAGTGTAAACCAGCAATGTCTATGGGAGGGTAAACCAGCAATGTCTATGGGAGGGTAAACCAGCAATGTCTATGGGAGGGTAAACCAGCAATGTGTATGGGAGGGTAAACCAGCAATATCTATGAGAGCGATAACCAGCAATGTCTATGAGAGGGTAAACCAGCAATGTCAATGGGAGCGTTAACCAGCAATGTATATGGGAAGATGAACCAGCAATATCTATGGGAGGGTAAACCAGCAATGTCTATGGGAGGGTTAACCAGCAATGTCTATTGGAGGGTAAACCAGCAATGTCTATGAGAGGGTAAAACAGCAATGTCTATGGAAGGGTAAACCAGCAATGTCTAAGGGAGGGTAAACCAGCAATGTCTATGCGAGGGTAAACCAGCAATGTCTATAGGAGGGTAAACCAGCAATGTCCGTGGGAGGCTAAACGAGTAATGTCTATGAGAGGGTAAACCAGTAATGTCTATGAGAGGGTAAAACAGCAATTTATATGGGAGGGTAAACCAGCAATATCTATGGGAGTGTACACCAGCAATGACTTCGAGATGGTAAAACACCAAAGTTTATGGGAGCATTTAACCACAAATGTCTATGGGAGGGTAAAGCAGCAATGTTTATGGGAGGGTAAACCAGCAATGTCTATGGGTGAGTAAATCAGTAATGTCTATGTTAGGGCAAACCACCGATGTCTATGGGAAGCTATATATATATGAGGATGAACCAGCAATGTCAGTGTGAGAGTAAACCATTAATATCTATAGGAGGATGAAGCAGCAATGTCTATGGGACAGTAAACCAGTAATATCTATAGACGGATGAACCAGCAATGTCTATGTTAGAGTAAATCAGTGATATATATATAGGAGGATGAACCAGAAATGTCTATGAGAGGGTAAACTAACAATGTCTATGGGAGAGTTAACCAGTAATATCCATGGGAGAGTAAACCAGTAATATCTATGAGAGGATGAACCAGCAATGTCTATGCGAGGGTAAGTCAGTAATATATATGCGAGGGTAAGCCACTAATATCTATAGGAGAATGAACCAGCAATGTCTATGAGAGGGTAAGGCCACCAATGTCTATGAGAGGCTGAACGAGCAATGTCTATGAGAGTGTAAACCAGCAATGTCTATGGGAGGGTAAACCAGTAATGTCTATGTGAGGGCAAACCACCGATGTCTATGGGAAGGTAAACGAGCAATGTATATGGGAGGGTAAACCAGCAATGTATATAGAAGGGTAGACCAGCAATGCCTATGAGAGGATAAACCAACAATGTCTATGGGAGGGTAAACCAGCAATGTCGATGGGAGGGTAAACCAGCAATGACTTCGAGAGGGTAAAACACCAATGTTTATGGGAGAGATTAACCACCAATGTCTATGGGAGGGTAAACCAGCAATGTCTATGGGAGGGTAAACCAGCAATGTCTATGGGAGAGTAAATCAGTAATATCTATAGGAGGATGAACCAGCAATGTCCATGAGAGGGTAAACCAACAATGTATATGAGAGAGTAAATCAGTAATATCTATAGGAGGATGAACCAGCAATGTCTATGGGAGAGTAAACCAGTAAAATCTATAGGAGGATGAACCAGCAATGTCTATGGGAGAGTAAACCAGTAATATCTATAGGAGGATGAACCAGCAATGTCTATGAGTGGTAAAACCAACAATGGATATTGGAGAGTAAACCAGTAATATCTATATGAGGATGAACCAGCAATGTCAATGGGAGAGTAAACCAATAATATCTATGGGAGGATGAACCAGCAATGTCAATGGGAGAGTAAACCAGTAATATCTATAGGAGGATGAACCAGTAATGTCGATGAGAGGGTAAACCAAAAATGGCTATTGGAGAGTAAACCAGTAATATCTATATGAGGATGAACCAGCAAGGTCAATGGGAGAGTAAACCATTAATATCTATAGGAGGATGAACCAGCAATGTCTATGGGATAGTAAACCAGCAATATCTATAGAAGGATGAACCAGGAATGTCTATGGGAGAGTAAATCAGTAATACATATAGGAGGATGAACAAGAAATGTCTATGAGAGGGTAAATTAACAATGTCTATGGGAGAGTAAACCAGTAATATCCAAGGGAGAGTAAACCAGAAATATCTATGGGAGGATGAACCTGCAATGTCTATGCGAGTGTAAGCCACTAATATCTATAGGAGAGTAAACCAGTAATATATATAGGAGGATGAACCAGCAATGTATATTGGAGGGCAAACCAGCAATATCTATTGGAGGGTAAACCAGCAATGTATATGGGAGGGTAAACCAGCAATGTCTATGGGAGGGTAAACCAGCAATGTCTATAGGAGGGTAAACCAACAATGTCTATGGAAGCGTTAACCAGCAATGTCTATGTGAAGGTAAAACAGCAATGTCTATGGGAGGGTAAACCAGCAATGCCTATAGGAGGGTAAACCAGCAATGTCCGTGGGAGGCTAAACGAGCAATGTCTATGGGAGGGTAAACCAGCAATGTATATGGGAGGGTAAACCAGCAATGTCTATAGGAGGGTAAACCAGCAATGTCTAAGGGAGCGTTAACCAGCAATGTCAACGGCAGAGTTAACCAGCAGTGTATATGGGAGGGTATACCGGCAATATCTATGGGAGGGTAAACCTGCAATGTATATGGGAGGGTAAAACAGCAATGCCTATGAGAGGGTAAACCAGCAATGTCTATGGGAGGGTAAACCAGCAATGTATATTTGAGGGTAAACCAGCAATGTCTATGGGAGGGTAAACCAGCAATGTCTGTAGGTGGGTAAACCAGCAATGTCCGTGGGAGGCTAAACGAGTAATGTCTATGGGAGGGTAAACCAGCAATGTCTATGGGAGGGTAAACCAGCAATGTCTATGAGAGGGTAAACCAGCAATGTCCGTGGGAGGCTAAACGAGTAATGTCTATGGGAGGGTAAACCAGCAATGTCTATGAAAGGGTAAACCAGTAATGTCTATGAGAGGGTAAACCAGCAATGTCTATGAGAGGGTAAACCAGTAATGACTATAAGAGGGTAAACCAGCAATGTCTATGAAAGCTTAAACCAGTAATTTCTATGAGAGGGTAAACCAGCAATGTCTATGAGAGGGTAAACCAGTAATGTCTATGAGAGGGTAAACCAGCAATCTCTATGAGAGGGTAAAACAGCAATGTATATGAGAGGGTAAACCAGCAATGTCTATGAGAGGGTAAACCAGCAATGTCTATGGGAGGGTAATCCAGCAATGTCTATAGGAGGGTAAACCAGCAATGTCCGTGGGAGGCTAAACGAGTAATGTATATGGGAGGGTAAACCCTGCAATATCTATGGGAGGGTAAACCAGCAATGTCTATGAGAGGGTAAACCAGCAATGTCCGTTAGAGGCTAAACGAGTAATGTCTATGGGAGGGTAAACCAGCAATGTCTATGAAAGGGTAAACCAGTAATGTCTATGAGAGGGTAAATCAGCAATGTCTATGAGAGGGTACAACAGCAATGTATTTGAGAGGGTAAACCAGAAATGTCTATGAGAGGGTAAACCAGCAATGTCTATGAGTGGGTAAACCAGTAATGTCTATGAGAGGGTAAAACAGCACTGTATATGAGAGGGTAAACCAGTAATGTCTATAAGAGGGTAAAACAGCAATGTATATGGGAGGGTAAAGCAGCAATATCTATGGGAGGGTAAACCAGCAATGACTTCGAGAGGGTAAAACACCAATATTTATGGGAGAGTTTAACCACCAATGTCTATGGGAGGGTAAACCAGCAATGTTTATGGGAGGGTAAACCAGCAATGTCTAAGGGAGCGTTAACCAGCAATGTCTATGGGATGGTAAACCAGCAATATATATGGGAGCGTTAACCAGCAAAGTCTATGAGAGGGTAAACCAGCAATGTCAACGTGAGCGTTAACCAGCAATGTATATGGGAGTGTAAACCGGCAATATCTATGGGAGGGTAAACCAGCAATGTATATGGGAGGGTAAAACAGCAATGTCTATGAGAAGGTAAACCAGCAATGTCTTTGGGAGGGTAAACCAGCAATGTCTATTGGAGGCTAAACCAGCAATGTCTATGGGAGGGTAAACCAGCAATGTCTGTAGGAGGGTAAACCAGCAATGTCCGTGGGAGGCTAAACGAGTAATGTCTATGGGAGGGTAAACCAGCAATGTCTATGGGAGGGTAAACCAGCAATGTCTATGAGAGGGTAAACCAGCAATGTCCGTGGGAGGCTAAACAAGTAATGTCTATGGGAGGGTAAACCAGCAATGTCTATGAAAGGGTAAACCAGTAATTTCTATGAGAGGGTAAACCAGCAATGTCTATGAGAGGGTAAACCAGCAATCTCTATGAGAGTGTAAAACAGCAATGTATATGAGAGGGTAAACCAGCAATGTCTATGAGAGGGTAAACCAGCAATGTCTATGAGAGGGTAAACCAGTAATGTCTATGAGAGGGTAAAACAGCACTGTATATGAGAGGGTAAACCAGTAATGTCTATGAGAGGGTAAAACAGCAATTTATATGGGAGGGTAAACCAGCAATATCTATGGGAGGGTAAACCAGCAATGACTTCGAGCGGGTAAAACACCAATGTTTATGGGAGAGTTTAACCACCAATGTCTATTGGAGGGTAAACCAGCAATGTTTATGGGAGGGTAAACCAGCAATGTCTATGGGAGAGTAAATCATTATAATCTATGGAAGGATGAACCAGCAATATCTATGTTAGAGTAAATCAGTGATATATATAGGAGGATGAACCAGAAATGTCTATGAGAGGGTAAACTAACAGTGTCTATGGGAGAGTAAACCAGTAATATCCATGGGAGAGTAAAACAGTAATATCTATGAGAGGATGAACCAGCAATGTCTATGCGAGGGTAAGTCAGTAATATCTATGGGAGAGAAAACCAGTAATGTTTATAGGAGGATGAACCAGCAATGTCTATTGGAGGGCAAACCAGCAATATATATACTGGAGGGTAAACCAGCAATGCCTATGGGAGGGTAAACCAGCAATGTCTATGGGAGGGTAAACCAGCAATGTCTATAGGAGGGTAAACCAGCAATGTCTATGGGAGGGTAAAGCCAGCAATGTCTATAGGAGGGTAAACCAGCAATGTCTATGGGAGGGTAAACCAGCAATGTCTATAGGAGGGTAAACCAGCAATGTCTATGGGAGGGTAAACCAGCAATGTCTATGGGAGAGTAAACCAGCAATGTCTATGGGAGGGTAAACCAGCAATGTTTATGAGAGGGTAAACCAGCAATGTCAATGGGAGGGTAAACCAGCAATGTCTATAGGAGGGTAAACCAGCAATTTCTAAGGGAGCGTTAACCAGCAATGTCTATGAGAGGGTAAACCAGTAATGTCAATGGGAGCGTTAACCAGCAATGTATATGGGAGGGTAAACCAGCAATGTATATGGGAGGGTAAACCAGCAATGTCTATGAGAGGGTAAGACAGCAATGTCTATGGGAGGGTAAACCAGCAATGTCTAAGGGAGGGTAAACAGCAATGTCTATGGGAGAGTAATCCAGCAATGTCTATAGGAGGGTAATCCAGCAATGTCCGTGGGAGGCTAAATGAGTAATGTATATGGGAGAGTAAACCAGCAATGTCTATGGGAGGGTAAACCAGCAATGTCTATGAGAGGGTAAACCAGAAATGTCCGTGAGAGGCTAAACGAGTAATGTCTATGGGAGGGTAAACCAGCAATGTCTATGAAAGGGTAAACCAGTAATGTCTATGAGAGGGTAAACCAGCAATGTCTACGAGAGGGTAAACCAGTAATGACTATGAGAGGGTAAACCAGCAATGTCTATGAGAGGTTAAACCAGTAATTTCTATGAGAGGGTAAACCAGCAATGTCTATGAGAGGGTAAACCAGCAATGTCTATGAGAGGGTAAACCAGTAATGTCTATGAGAGGGTAAAACAGCACTGTATATGAGAGGGTAAACCAGTAATGTCTATGAGAGGGTAAAACAGCAATTTATATGGGAGGGTAAACCAGCAATATCTATGGGAGGGTAAACCAGCAATGACTTCGAGAGGGTAAAACACCAATGTTTATGGGAGAGTTTAACCACCAATGTCTATGGGAGGGTAAACCAGCAATGTTTATGGGAGGGTAAACCAGCAATGTCTATGGGAGAGTAAATCATTATAATCTATGGAAGGATGAACCAGCAATGTCTATGTTAGAGTAAATCAGTGATATATATAGGAGGATGAACCAGAAATGTCTATGAGAGGGTAAACTAACAGTGTCTATGGGAGAGTAAACCAGTAATATCCATGGGAGAGTAAAACAGTAATATCTATGAGAGGATTAACCAGCAATGTCTATGCGAGGGTAAGTCAGTAATATCTATGGGAGAGAAAACCAGTAATGTTTATAGGAGGATGAACCAGCAATGTCTATTGGAGGGCAAACCAGCAATATATATACTGGAGGGTAAATCAGCAATGCCTATGGGAGCGTAAACCAGCAATGTCTATGGGAGGGTAAACCAGCAATGTCTATAGGAGGGTAAACCAGCAATGTCTATGGGAGGGTAAAGCCAGCAATGTCTATAGGAGGGTAAACCAGCAATGTCTATGGGAGGGTGAACCAGCAATGTCTATTGGAGGGCAAACCAGCAATATATATACTGGAGGGTAAACCAGCAATGCCTATGGGAGCGTAAACCAGCAATGTCTATAGGAGGGTAAACCAGCAATGTCTATGGGAGGGTAAAGCCAGCAATGTCTATAGGAGGGTAAACCAGCAATGTCTATGGGAGGGTAAACCAGCAATGTCTATAGGAGGGTAAACCAGCAATGTCTATGGGAGGGTAAACCAGCAATGTCTATGGGAGAGTAAACCAGCAATGTCTATGGGAGGGTAAACCAGCAATGTTTATGAGAGGGTAAACCAGCAATGTCAATGGGAGGGTAAACCAGCAATGTCTATAGGAGGGTAAACCAGCAATTTCTAAGGGAGCGTTAACCAGCAATGTCTATGAGAGGGTAAACCAGTAATGTCAATGGGAGCGTTAACCAGCAATGTATATGGGAGGGTAAACCAGCAATGTATATGGGAGGGTAAACCAGCAATGTCTATGAGAGGGTAAGACAGCAATGTCTATGGGAGGGTAAACCAGCAATGTCTAAGGGAGGGTAAACAGCAATGTCTATGGGAGAGTAATCCAGCAATGTCTATAGGAGGGTAATCCAGCAATGTCCGTGGGAGGCTAAATGAGTAATGTATATGGGAGAGTAAACCAGCAATGTCTATGGGAGGGTAAACCAGCAATGTCTATGAGAGGGTAAACCAGAAATGTCCGTGAGAGGCTAAACGAGTAATGTCTATGGGAGGGTAAACCAGCAATGTCTATGAAAGGGTAAACCAGTAATGTCTATGAGAGGGTAAACCAGCAATGTCTACGAGAGGGTAAACCAGTAATGACTATGAGAGGGTAAACCAGCAATGTCTATGAGAGGTTAAACCAGTAATTTCTATGAGAGGGTAAACCAGCAATGTCTATGAGAGGGTAAACCAGCAATGTCTATGAGAGGGTAAACCAGTAATGTCTATGAGAGGGTAAAACAGCACTGTATATGAGAGGGTAAACCAGTAATGTCTATGAGAGGGTAAAACAGCAATTTATATGGGAGGGTAAACCAGCAATATCTATGGGAGGGTAAACCAGCAATGACTTCGAGAGGGTAAAACACCAATGTTTATGGGAGAGTTTAACCACCAATGTCTATGGGAGGGTAAACCAGCAATGTTTATGGGAGGGTAAACCAGCAATGTCTATGGGAGAGTAAATCATTATAATCTATGGAAGGATGAACCAGCAATGTCTATGTTAGAGTAAATCAGTGATATATATAGGAGGATGAACCAGAAATGTCTATGAGAGGGTAAACTAACAGTGTCTATGGGAGAGTAAACCAGTAATATCCATGGGAGAGTAAAACAGTAATATCTATGAGAGGATTAACCAGCAATGTCTATGCGAGGGTAAGTCAGTAATATCTATGGGAGAGAAAACCAGTAATGTTTATAGGAGGATGAACCAGCAATGTCTATTGGAGGGCAAACCAGCAATATATATACTGGAGGGTAAACCAGCAATGCCTATGGGAGCGTAAACCAGCAATGTCTATGGGAGGGTAAACCAGCAATGTCTATAGGAGGGTAAACCAGCAATGTCTACGGGAGGGTAAAGCCAGCAATGTCTATAGGAGGGTAAACCAGCAATGTCTATGGGAGGGTGAACCAGCAATGTCTATAGGAGGGTAAACCAGCAATGTCTATGGGAGGGTAAACCAGCAATGTCTATGGGAGAGTAAACCAGCAATGTCTATGGGAAGGTAAACCAGCAATGTTTATGAGAGGGTAAACCAGCAATGTCAATGGGAGGGTAAACCAGCAATGTCTATAGGAGGGTAAACCAGCAATGTCTAAGGGAGCGTTAACCAGCAATGTCTATGAGAGGGTAAACCAGTAATGTCAATGGGAGCGTTAACCAGCAATGTATATGGGAGGGTAAACCAGCAATGTATATGGGAGGGTAAACCAGCAATGTCTATGAGAGGGTAAGACAGCAATGTCTATGGGAGGGTAAACCAGCAATGTCTAAGGGAGGGTAAACAGCAATGTCTATGGGAGAGTAATCCAGCAATGTCTATAGGAGGGTAATCCAGCAATGTCCGTGGGAGGCTAAATGAGTAATGTATATGGGAGAGTAAACCAGCAATGTCTATGGGAGGGTAAACCAGCAATGTCTATGAGAGGGTAAACCAGAAATGTCCGTGAGAGGCTAAACGAGTAATGTCTATGGGAGGGTAAACCAGCAATGTCTATGAAAGGGTAAACCAGTAATGTCTATGAGAGGGTAAACCAGCAATGTCTACGAGAGGGTAAACCAGTAATGACTATGAGAGGGTAAACCAGCAATGTCTATGAGAGGTTAAACCAGTAATTTCTTTGAGAGGGTAAACCAGCAATGTCTATGAGAGGGTAAACCAGTAATGTCTATGAGAGGGTAAACCAGCAATGTCTATGAGAGGGTAAAACAGCAATGTCTATGAGAGGGTAAACCAGCAATGTCTATGAGAGGGTAAACCAGCAATGTCTATGAGAGGGTAAACCAGTAATGTCTATGAGAGGGTAAAACAGCACTGCATATGAGAGGGTAAAACAGCAATGTATATGGTAGGGTAAACCAGCAATATCTAAGGGAGGGTAAACCAGCAATGACTTCGAGAGGGTAAAACACAAATTTTTATGGGAGAGTTTAACCACCAATATCTATGGAAGGGTAAACCAGCAATGTTTATGGGAGGGTAAACCAGCAATGTCTATGAGAGGGTAAACCAACAATGTCTATGGGAGGATAAACCAGCAATGTCTATAGGAGGGTAAACCAGCAATGTCTAAGGGAGCGTTAACCAGCAATGTCTATGGGAGGGTAAACCAGCAATATATATGTGAGCGTTAACCAGCAATGTATATGATAGGGTAAAGCAGCAATTTCCATGGGAAGGTAAACCAGCAAGTCTATGGGAGGGTAAAACAGCAATGTCTATGAGAGGGTAAACCAGCAATGTCTATGGGAGGGTAAACCAGCAATGTCTATGGGAGGGTAAACCAGCAATGTCTATGGGAGGCTAAACCAGCAATGTCTATGGGAGGGTAAACCAGCAATATCTATGGGAGCGTTAACCAGCAATGTCTACGAGAGGGTAAACCAGCAATGTCAATGGGGCGTTAACCAGCAATGTATATGGGAGCGTTAACCAGCAATGTCTATGAGATGGTAAACCAGCAATGTCAATGGGAGCGTTAACCATCAATGTATATGGGAGGGTAAAGCAGCAATTTCCATGGGAAGGTAAACCAGCAATGTCTATGGGAGGGTAAAACAGCAATGTCTATGAGAGGGTAAACCAGCAATGTCTATGGGAGGGTAAACCAGCAATGTCTATGGGAGGGTAAACCAGCAATGTCTATGGGAGGCTAAACCAGCAATGTCTATGGGAGGGTAAACCAGCAATATCTATGGGAGCGTTAACCAGCAATGTCTACGAGAGGGTAAACCAGCAATGTCAATGGGGCGTTAACCAGCAATGTATATGGGAGCGTTAACCAGCAATGTCTATGAGATGGTAAACCAGCAATGTCAATGGGAGCGTTAACCATCAATGTATATGGGAGGGTAAACCAGCAATGTCTATGGGAGGGTAAAACAGCAATATCTATGAGACGGTAAACCAACAATGTCTATGGGAGCGTTAACCAGCAATGTATATGGGAGGGTAAACCAGCAATGTCTATGGGAGGGTAAACCAGCAATGTCTATGGGAGGGTAAACCAGCAATATATATGGGAACGTTAACCAGCAATGTCTATGAGAGGGTAAACCAGCAATGTCAATGGGAGCGTTAACCAGCAATGTATATGGGAAGATGAACCAGCAATGTTTATGGGAGGGTAAACCAGCAATGTCTATTGGAGTGTAAACCAGCAATGTCTATGACAGGGTAAACCAGCAATGTATATGGGAGAGTAAACCAGTAGTCTATGGGAGGGTAAACCAGCAATGTCTATAGGAGGGTAAACCAGCAATGTCTGTGGGAGGCTAAACGAGTAATGTCTATGGGAGGGTCAACCAGCAATGTCTATGAGAGGGTAAACCAGCAATGTCCGTGGGAGGCTAAACGAGTAATGTCTATGGGAGGGTAAACCATCAATGTATATGAGAGGGTAAACCAGTAATGTCTATGAGAGGGTAAACCAGCAATGTCTATAAGAGGGTAAACCAGTAATGTCTATGAGAGGGTAAACCAGCAATGTCTATGAGAGAGTAAACCAGTAATTTATATGAGAGGGTAAACCAGCAATGTCTATGAGAGGGTAAACCAGTAATGTCTATGAGAGGGTAAACCAGCAATGTCTATGAGAGGGTAAAACAGCAATGTATATGAGAGGGTAAACCAGCAATGTCTATGAGAGGGTAAACCAGCAATGTCTATGAGAGGGTAAACCAGCAATGTCTATGAGAGGGTAAACCAGTAATGTCTATGAGAGGGTAAACCAGCAATGTCTATGAGAGGGTAAAACAGCAATGTATATGAGAGGGTAAACCAGCAATGTCTATGAGAGGGTAAACCAGCAATGTCTATGAGAGGGTAAACCAGTAATGTCTATGAGAGGGTAAAACAGCAATGTATATGTTAGGGTAAACCAGTAATGTCTATGAGAGGGTAAACCAGCAATGTATATGAGAGGGTAAACTAGCAATGTATATGAGAGGGTAAACCAGCAATGTATATGGGAGGGTAAACCAGTAATATCTATGGGAGGATGAACCAGCAATGTCTATGGGAGAGTAAACCAGTAATGTCTATGAGAGGGTAAAACAGCAATGTATATGAGAGGGTAAACCAGCAATGTATATGAGAGGGTAATCCAGCAATGTGTATGGGAGGGTAGAACAGCAATGTATATGGGAGGGTAAACCAGTAATGTATATGAGAGGGTGAAACAGCAATGTATATGAGAGGGTAAACCAGTAATGTATATGGGAGGGTAAACCAGTAATGTCTATGAGAGGGTAAAACAGCAATGTATATGAGAGGGTAAACCATTAATGTCTATGAGTGGGTAAAACAGCAATATATATGAGAGGGTAAACCAGTAATGTCTATGAGAGGGTAAATCAACAATGTATGGAGGAGGTTAAAGCAACAATGTTTGAGGGGCAACCCAACAATGGCTGGGGTAACCTACAATGTATGACGGAGGGTTAACCAACAATGTCTGAGGGGCAAACAAACAATGTATGGGGAGGGCAACCAACAATGTCTGGGAGAAAAACAATACTGTATGGGGGGTAACCAACAATGTCTGGGGAGAAACCAACAATGTATTTGGAGAAACAAGAAATGTGTGGGAGGTAAACCAACAATTTATAGTGAAACCCAACAATGTATGGGGTAAACTAACAATGTATGGGGTAAACTAACAATGTATGGGGTAAACTAACAATGTATGGGGAAAACTAACAATGTATCTAGCAATGTATGGGGTAAACTAACAATGTATGGGGTAAACTAACAATGCATGGGGTAAACTAACAATGTATGGGGTAAACTAACAATTTATGGGTGGGAAACCATCAATGTATGGGTGGGCAACCATCAATGTCTGAGGGTAAACTAACAATGTATGGGTGGGAAACCATCAATGTCTGAGGGTAAACTAACAATGTATGGGTGGGAAACCATCAATGTCTGAGGGTAAACTAACAATGTATGGGGTAAAAACTAACAATGTATCTAACAATGTATGGGGTAAACTAACAATGTATGGGGTAAACTAACAATGTATGGGGTAAACTAACAATGTATCTAACAATGTATGGGGTAAACTAACAATGTATGGGGTAAACTAACAATGTATGGGGTAAACTAACAATGTATGGGGCAAACTAACAATGTATGGGTGGGAAACCATCAATGTCTGAGTGTAAACTAACAATGTATGGGTGGGAAACCATCAATGTCTGAGGGTAAACTAACAATGTATGAGGGGTAAACTAACAATGTATGGGTGGGAAACCAAAAATGTCTAAGGGGCAAACCAACAATGTATTGGGAAGGGCAATCCAACAATGTCTTGGAGGACTCAACAATGTACTGGTTAAACCAACAATGTCTGGGAGGAACCAACAATGTCTGAAGGGAAAACCAACAATTTCTAGGAAGGAACCAACAATGTATGGAGGAGGTTAAAGCAACAATGTCTGAGGGGCAGTCAAACAATGGCTTGGGGAAACCAACAATGTATGAGGGAGGGTAAACCAACAATGTCTGAGGGGCAAACCAACAAAGTATGGGGAGGGCAACCAACAATGTCTGGGAGAACTCAACAATGTACGGATTAAACCAACAATGTATGGGAGGGACCAACAAAGTCTGAGGGGAAAACCAACAATTTCTGAGGGAAAAACCAACAATGTATGAGGCAGGGTAAACCAACAATGTCTGAGGGGCAAACTAACAATGTATGGAGGAGGTTAAACCAACAATGTCTGAGGGGCAAACCAACAATGTCTGGGGGGAAACCAACAATGTATGAGGGAGGGTAAACCAACAATATCTGGGGGAAAAATAACAATGTATACGGGAGGGTAAACCAAGAATGTCTGAGGGGCAACCCAACAATGGCTTGGGGAAACCAACAATGTATGAGGGAGAGTAAACCAACAATGTATGAGGGGCAAGCCAACAATGTATGGGGAGGGCAACCAACAATGTCTGGGAGAACTCAACAATGTATGGATTAAACCAACAATGTATGGGAGGGACCAACAATGTCTGAGGGAAAAACCAACAATGTATGAGGCAGGGTAAACCAACAATGTCTGAGGGGCAAACCAACAATGTCTGGGGGAAACCAACAATGTATGAGGGAGGGTAAACCAACAATATCTGGGGGGGGAAATAACAATGTATGCGGGAGGGTAAACCAAGAATGTCTGAGGGGCAACCCAACAATGGCTGGGGGAAACTAACAAAGTATGGAGGAGGTTAAACCAACAATATCTGAGGGGCAAACCAACAAGTCTGGGGAAACCAACAATGTACGAGGGAGGGTAAACCAACAAGTCTGGGGTGTTATATTTCTGTGAAGTTAGCCTTTTCCAAGCACATGTAATATAAAAATCACATTTTATATGACTATCTTTCACTCTCTGTACGTTCTGTATAGTACCTTAATCAGAAACTGCAATACGTCAGTACGAACATTATAAAATAAGTTCATGAAAAACAAATTAACTGATTCCTCGCCAGGAATAACCAATCATATAACAACACAGATAACAAATTTACTCCCTGTCAAGTTATTAGAGTTCCCTAGACCCCAATTACTGAAATAAGTACATCGTCATCGATTGCACCATGGCCCCGTCTTGAATGAAAAATAAATTAACAACATCATACACTGATAGAATCAACTCAAAACAACAAAATGTTCCTTAATATTAGTATAACAGCTAGACTTCAATCATGCATGAACCGAGAGTATTCACATAGTCACGATTTTTTTCTATGTAATATTTTTTTGTGGATTGATGTAATATCATCATTTCAGTGTTCTTTGTAGAATCATGCCAAACGTAATAATTCCACACACAGCTGCCGTGACGTGTATTAACGTCATAGTGACGTATATTAACAGTTTGATACTCCTACAAACAAGACTAGCAAGGATAACTTCGAATGTATCAAGGCATTCACTTTGCGTGGTGCGATTTCTTTCTCTTCTCTATTTTAAACAAGATGTCGGAATTGCATAATTAGAGGTAAGCAAAATTGCTGTCATGTCGCTCCAAATTACTAACCCCAAATTGTGCGTTGTTAAAACACACTATTCAGAAATGTAAACGAACATGGATACAATGCATGTGTAAAATATATGTAATGACTCGTGACCTGATCTCCTTTGCACCTATTGGTAGGTTAGTTTCTTCAAATAAAAAGCGCCTCCAAGTGTCATAGTGTGGCTAAAACGAACAACCAATCAGACCACAGTGCAGAGTCATTCCTTGTCTCAGAGATATTTGCGCACTGTGAACAGGAATTAACCGGACCAATGATCAACCACCATCTACCGGTTCTAATTTGAATTATCATATTGTCCGAATGTGATGGCTTGATCTATCACAAGGCTGGGTATGGAAACATTAACTTCAGAAAGTTGTTATTTGTGTTCCTGCAGCATAAGACGTGGTTAATACTGGTTCAAATAAAAACAATAAAAGTCTCACAAATAGCGTTTCCGAATCGAGTAGTGGGGGGGGGGTGCAATCGTTACCCTGTTAGTTTGATGCATCAGTAATGATGACTTGGTATGAATTGCACTTGATTCATTTTCAAATTACAAAATTTGCATTGGATTTAGTGAATTATTTAAACAAATAAATCATATTCTAATATTGTGCCATGGTTTGAGCATATCATTTGTTGGTTTGACAATGGACGAACGTTTACAGAACGAGATGTCATCTCAGCTATAGTACCACCTTTCGTTTTTTGCTGAATCATGGTAGACATTTAAAAAAATATCTAATCACTGACAACAATGGCTGTTGCTACGTGTCCATATAATCGAGCATCGCCGCGCAAAGCCTGGGACAATGAATAAGTCTATGTGTAACATTATAGTTTTAAAGATAATTTTGAAAATAATTTTAATAAATTACATACTTCTGAGTTTTAGAAGGAATTATACACCAAATCGAGAACGAAATAAATATCAAGCATTCATTGTGCGCACATATAATATATAATAACATATACAATCAGTGTTTAGTTGCTCAAAAATCTTTTTTAGAACGTTAATAACAATTACAATTTATGACAGATTCTGTACATTGTAAAATTTATTTTACTCCACAAATCATCGAATAGTTCCTTTCACGCTTTATAGGACATTAATAAAGACATTGACACGCCAGGATAGTTAACTCGAATATGTTTACATGTGTGTAGTATTCCCCGATGTTTACTGTGCCCCTGCAACTCTTATAGTTACATGTGCAGGAGATTGAACATATCGAATTTCACTGTTTGCCCCGTGGTATATATAATTAGAAATAAGGCAGTGAACTTGAATGCACTTTATAGTGACGCGCAATTTCATCAATCACAGAAACGGCATGCAGTGTTTCGTCGAGTCTATGTAACGTATGCGAATCGTTCAAGTGAAAAATAAATCAAAGCATGGACCAAGCTGCTTTATATTCAGAATGATACGGTGATGTGGTTAAATTGTTTATCCATTTCGTGTTACTAATAGTAATAAATGCGTGTTAATACGTTATTTCAAATTAATGGCTCCGTCAAGGAAACGTGAAATATTGTTTTATTGGCCTATTTTGTTGCTAATCGTCTTAGGGTGAATTTCGCATTAGAAAATAGAACAAGTTTATTTTTTAAATGTATATTGCCTGTAGTGGACATTATTTTCGCGAATAAAATGAAAAACGCTGTAACTAGAAAGTTACAGTACAGTAAAGCAAAACAATAAAACTATTAATGTATTTATATATATTGTGCTTTCAATTGGTAGTTGATTCTCGACGAGCAGTCACAACAACCACACAGTCTTGTGACAGGAAGCTCAATGAGTATGGAAAGCAGGGTAATACCTGGTTATGTTGTGCGTTTTAGCATGACATTAATCCAATCAATTTATTTGAGAACTGCCATTGACAGTATTTTGCCTCAAAATAAATCCATTTTAACGGAAATCAAACATCGTTTATCCTACGATAGGTCTAGTTATGTAGTACAGGCACATATGACGTAAGCTTGCATGTGAAGCGTTTGAGGCACGATTAAGACTAACAATTTATACGTCTGTTATAAAACTATAGAGCCCACCTGAGACAAGGTAGAGTTGCAATTTGCAATACAACAGCTTGTGTAGTCACCGGAATTGTTCAGATACACAAAGTTTAGATATCTTTTAGTCCTGATCGAAATTAATTAGACAAGTAGTTAAATTGGTGTCTGGTGTACATTTAACGATGACCAATTGTGCAGAATTTTGTTTTCACGTGTCTGCTCAACTGTTCAAGTACAATAAACTAATAAAAAACGAATCAATGCCAATTATTGCAACGTGCGCTACCTACTTGTCTAAGTAATTTCTGTAATTTTGACATCAAAATAAAAAATCAACATCAGTGAACAATAACTAAATAAATAAATAAATAAATAAATAAATAAATAAATAAATAAATAAATAAATAAATAAATAAATAAATAAATAAATAAATAAATAAATAAATAAATAAATTGAGATTGACTTAGCATAGCAGTACTTTAAAAATATAAGTGCTTCGTTTTTATTATGTTGAGTTTACTGTGCGTGGCTGAGCACGGCATGTTAAAGGTTATGTCAAAAACATAAGTTATTTGCCAATTTCCATTATGAGATTGTATTGTAGTAAATTCAGCAATTGTAGTAAAAGGTACTAATAATAACAATACACGTGTGACGTTATTGCGATTCGGTTTTCTTTGATTGTAATTTTCGTGTTCGTATATCATTGAAACTTCAACGCCAGATGGGGTTGGTGAATATTCTGTGGATTGCACATTGAACAATGACTATGGTATTAACAAAAAAACTGCACAGAAATTCTGTTTCCCGTACACTGGAATGTCACCTAAATATGTTACACGTCAGTAGCACAGTTTTCTCAGAGAATGGAAAAAGCAACCACAGTGTGAAAGTAAATTGAATGGTCATTATGTTGTATAAAAAATATCACTAAGGCGATACATATTTGCGGCGACAGATGAAGCAGAGCAAAGGCCACTTCGCCGCGAGGTGTCATCTCAAGTTAGAGAGAAACTGATGTACGCACGTATGAGTTTCACTTCCTGTGTGACAGTTACATTATAAATCACCGTTCAATATATGAAAGGGAATTGACTCTTATGAGTGGTTGAAGCTGTGTATATACGTAAGTGTGATTGTATCCACGCTACTTCTAAATCACTACTTTTCTATCATAGTTATTGGATTCGTATTTGAGTAATCCGAGTTTGCCAGGAGCTACTGTCTGCTCAAACAAGCCGACTCTCTCGAGGGCTTATAGAGAAAATAATTCAACGACAGGCCCTTCAGGCCTAATATGCAGAAGCCCAGCTCAGCCTGTTTATGACGTCGGCATTTGTCGTACATGTGATTTAAACGGTTTTGTGTCAATACGTCACAATTTATATAACACGGAAATTGGTACTTCAATTTATTGTGAAAAAATGAAGTTGCTGCTTACTGCCTTTTAAGATTTGATACACACTGTCATTTTAAACGTACTGTCGTTGTCATATATATTATTGAAGTTTGAAAAGTCATTGTTTCCAGTAATTTCTAATCGCATTGTAAACATTAATTATTACCATATGGTGATTAGATGACGATCTTCAATATTGGGATACTAAATTAAACAAAAACACATTCAGAGATAACTCAGTATATATTATATATGTATAGTTGAATGTCATCTTGCATGTCAAATGTAATTTTAATAATAAATGAACATTAGTCTGGGTCACATTCTTAAATAATAATTGAATAAATTCACTTTATACTATCGACTCTTTTTGTCGAGCTTATGTGATATCAGAAACTGTTCAATGATGTACCTTTCAAAATAATACATCCAAGTGGGAAAAGCTGTTGAAATTAAATAGTGCTCTATAATATGCGGAGATGGTATTAATTCACAAGATATGACACTGACAACACACGTACACGTCTCACTGATGCATTGTGACATGACACTGACATCACACGTACACATCTCATTCATGTGTAGTGTCATGACATTGTCATCACACGTACACATCTCACTCATACATAGTGACATGGCACTGACATCACACGTACACATCTCATTGATGCATAGTGACAAGACACTGACATCACACGTACATATCTCACTCATGCATAGTGATATGACACTGACATCACACGTACACATCTCATTCATGCATAGTGACATGACACTGACATCACACGTACATATCTCACTGGTGCATAGTGACATGACACTGACATCACACGAACACGTCTCACTGGTGCATTGTGACATGACACTGACATCACACGTATGCATCTCACTGGTGCATTGTGACATGACACTGACATCACACGTACACATCTCACTCATGCATAGTGACATGACACTGATATCACACGTGCACATCTCACTGATGCATTGTGACATGACACTGACATCACACGTACACATCTCACTCTTACATGGTGACATGACACTTATATCACATGTACACATCTCACTGATGCATTGTGCCATGACACTGACATCACACGTACACATCTCACTGATGCATTGTGAATGACACTGACATCACACGTACACATCTCACTCATACATGGTGACATGACACTGACATCACACGTACACGTCTCACTCATACATAGTGACATTACACTGTCATCACACGTACACATCTCACTCATACATAGTGACATGACACTGACATCACATGTACACATCTCACTCATGCATATCGACATAACACTGATATCACACTACGTATCTCACTGATGCATTGTGAGATGACACTGATATCACATGTACACATCTCACTCATACATAGTGACATGACACTGACATCACACGTACACATCTCACTCATGCATAGTGACATGACACTGACATCACACGTACACATCTCACTCATACATAGTGACATGACACTGACATCACACGTACACATCTCACTCATACATTGTGACATGACACTGACATCACACTTACATATCTCACTCATATATAATGGCATGACACTGACATCACACGAACACGACTCACTGGTGCATAGTGACATGGCACCGACATCACACGTACGCATCTCACTGATGCATTGTGACATGACACTGACAGCACACGTACACATATCACTGATGCATTGTGACATGACACTGACATAACATGTACACATCTCACTCATGCATAGTGATATGACACTGATATGACACGTGCACATCTCACTGATGCATTGTGCCATGACACTCACATCACACGTACACATCGCACTGAGGCATTGTGACATGACACTGACATAACACGTACACATCTCACTCATGTATAGTGATATGACACTAACATCACACGTACACATCTCACTCATGCAAAGTGACGTGACACTGACATCACACGTACACATCTCACTCATACATGGTGATATGACACTGACATCACACGAACACGTCACACTCATGCATAGTGACATGACACTGATATGACACGTGCACATCTCACTGATGCATTGTGCCATGACACTCACATCACACGTACACATCGCACTGAGGCATTGTGACATGACACTGACATAACACGTACACATCTCACTCATGTATAGTGATATGACACTAACATCACACGTACACATCTCACTCATGCATAGTGACGTGACACTGACATCACACGTACACATCTCATTGATGCATAGTGACATGACACTGACATAACACGTACACATCTCATTCATGTGTAGTGACATGACACTGACATCACACGAATACGTCTCACTGGTGCATTGTGACATGACACTGACATCACACGTATGCATCTCACTGGTGCATTGTGACATGACACTGACATCACACGTACACATCTCACTCATGCATAGTGACATGACACTGATATCACACGTACACATCTCACTGATGCAATGTGCCATGACACTGACATCACACGTACACATCTCACTCCTACATGGTGACATGACACTTATATCACATGTACACATCTCACTGATGCATTGTGCCATGACACTGACATCACACGTACACATCTCACTGATGCATTGTGAATGACACTGACATCACACGTACACATCTCACTCATACATGGTGACATGACACTGACATCACACGTACACATCTTACTCATACATAGTGACATGACTTTGACATCACACGTACACATCTCACTCATACATAGTGACATGACACTGACATCACACGTACACGTCTCACTCATACATAGTGACATGACACTGACATCACACGTACACGTCTCACTCATACATAGTGACATGACACTGACATCACACGTACACATCTCATTCATACATAGTGATATGACACTGACATCACACGTACATATCTCACTCATACATAGGGACATGACACTGCCATCACACGGACACATCTCACTCATACATAGTGACATGACACTGACATCACACGTACACATCTTACTCATGCATAGTGACATGACTTTTACATCACACGTACACATCTCACTCATACATTGTGCCATGACACTGACATCACACGTACATATCTCACTCATACATAGGGACATGACACTGACATCACACGTACATATCTCACTCATACATAGGGACATGACACTGCCATCACACGTACATATCTCACTCATACATAGGGACATGACACTGCCATCACACGGACACATCTCACTCATACATAGTGACATGACACTGACATCACACGTACACATCTCACTCATACATAGTGACATGACACTGACATCACACGTACACGTCTCACTCATACATAGTGATATGACACTGACATCACACGTACACATCTCACTCATACATTGTGCCATGATACTGACATCACACGTACATATCTCACTCATACATAGGGACATGACACTGATATCACACGTACACATCTCACTCATACATTGTGCCATGATACTGACATCACACGTACATATCTCACTCATACATAGGGACATGACACTGCCATCACACGTACAGATCTCACTCATACATAGTGACATAACACTGACATCACACGTACACATCTCACTCATGCATAGTGACATGACACTGACATCACACGTACACGTCTCACTCATACATAGTGACATTACACTGTCATCACACTTACACATCTCACTCATACATAGTGACATGACACTGACATCACACGTACACGTCTCACTCATACATAGGGACATGACACTGCCATCACACGTACATATCTCACTCATACATAGGGACATGACACTGTCATCACACTTACACATCTCACTCATACATAGTGACATGACACTGACATCACACGTACACGTCTCACTCATACATAGGGACATGACACTGCCATCACACGTACATATCTCACTCATACATAGGGACATGACACTGCCATCACACGTACACGTCTCACTCATACATAGTGACATTACACTGTCATCACACTTACACATCTCACTCATACATAGTGACATGACACTGACATCACACGTACACGTCTCACTCATACATAGGGACATGACACTGCCATCACACGTACATATCTCACTCATACATAGGGACATGACACTGCCATCACACGGACACATCTCACTCATACATTGTGCCATGACACTGACATCACACGTACATATCTCACTCATACATAGGGACATGACACTGACATCACACGTACATATCTCACTCATACATAGGGACATGACACTGCCATCACACGTACATATCTCACTCATACATAGGGACATGACACTGCCATCACACGGACACATCTCACTCATACATAGTGACATGACACTGACATCACACGTACACGTCTCACTCATACATAGTGACATGACACTGACATCACACGTACACGTCTCACTCATACATAGTGACATGACGCTGACATCACACGTACACATCTCATTCATACATAGTGATATGACACTGACATCACACGTACACATCTCACTCATACATTGTGCCATGATACTGACATCACACGTACATATCTCACTCATACATAGGGACATGACACTGATATCACACGTACACATCTCACTCATACATTGTGCCATGATACTGACATCACACGTACATATCTCACTCATACATAGGGACATGACACTGCCATCACACGTACAGATCTCACTCATACATAGTGACATAACACTGACATCACACGTACACATCTCACTCATGCATAGTGACATGACACTGACATCACACGTACACGTCTCACTCATACATAGTGACATTACACTGTCATCACACTTACACATCTCACTCATACATAGTGACATGACACTGACATCACACTTACACATCTCACTCATACATTGTGACATGACACTGACATCACACTTACATATCTCACTCATATATAATGGCATGACACTGACATCACACGAACACGACTCACTGGTGCATAGTGACATGGCACCGACATCACACGTACACATCTCACTCATACATATTGACATGACACTGACATCAAACGTACACATCTCACTCATAAATAGTGACATGACACTGACATCACACGTACACATCTCACTCATACATAGTGACATGACACTGACATCACACGTACATATCTCACTCATACATAGTGGCATGACACTGACATCACACGAACACGTCTCACTGGTGCATAGTGACATGACACTGACATCACACGTACACATCTCACGCATACATTGTGACATGACACTGACATCACACGAACACGTCTCACTGGTGCATAGTGACATGGCACCGACATCACACGTACACATCTCACTCATACATATTGACATGACACTGACATCACACTTACATATCTCACTCATATATAATGACATGACACTGACATCACACGTACACATCTCACTCACTCATACATAGTGACATGACACTGACTTCACACGTACATATCTCACTAATACATAGTGACATGTCACTGACATCACACGAACACGTCTCACTGGTGCATAGTGACATGACACTGACATCACACGTACATGTACACATCTCACGCATACATAGTGACATGACGCTGACATCACACGTACACATCTCACTCATACATAGTGACATGACACTGACATCACACGTACACATCTCACTCATACATAGTGACATGACACTGACATCACACGTACACATCTCACTCATACATAGTAGCTGACATTGACGTGGATCTGACATCACACGAACACATCGAAATAACGCATAATGACATAGTGACATGGGAGCGTGACCTCCCGTGTCCCATGTCACAACTTTCGGGTGACATAATTTGCTATGTGATTTATTTGCACGCATTTAAATATGCGTTCTATAATGTGCTTGTTAAATTTGGAACAAATAGACATCCTTTCCATTTGCTACATGTTAAAAGTTATTTTATGAAAAGTACAAATTTATTGTACTTTGTTTGTAAAAATAATAAACAATGTTACATGATACAGGGAGCGTGTTTACAAAATAATTTCCTTCATTCAATAATTTATGACGATTTTACATCATTCCCAATAATATTGCAAAACCATATTTTGCTAATACTTGCTAGTATAAATATTATAATGTAATGTATACTGTTGACGTCTAAAATGATTTTTACTTCAAGCTTTCAGGAAACGTTGATGGGCACAGATGGCTTATCACGAATACACTCTGATTGAAACCGTAATACTACAAAGCCTACTACCAATTAATTCAGTGTTTAGTGATTATCTGCAAGGCAAATAGCTCAAAATGTCACGGATCACGCTGGACTATATAACTGCAGGACTTGGTCTCCTCGATGTTTTGATACTAATGAGTGAAAAAAGAGAGTTCTAAGCGATTCAAATGTGGGTTATGTGGGATTGCTTCATAAAGCACGCCCGTAGTTACTCCATAGTACAAACTTATAAGTAACGATTTCATAAATTATTTTCAAAATAATGTGTAAATGTTTGTTTTGTCTACCTTTGCTTTCTAGGGTTGTAGTTTTATATTAATGCATTTGTTGTTAACTACAGGTTATATAATAATTTAAACTGATATTCAATCTTTTCTTTTAATTTGTGTAGTTGACTTATCTTCCTGTACAACAATTAACTGACTGGCTTAATATTCCTTGTCAATGCCCCCTAGTTACATTTTCATAAAATCACCATCAAAGGTACACCGGTTATTCATTTTATGTGAAACGTAATTGAATATTGATTTTTTCTGAACTAAGAAAATGGTTGTTGAACAAAATATTAAATTGCATTATTAAACCGGCATTTAGCTTTCACATTTAATTCAGTTAGTACGGTATAGAGTGAACGACAAAACAAATCGGATGCCGTAAGACCATTCATGTCCCTTACCATTACTTTCCTTGTATCCATTCTTATGAAAAAAAACATATCTTTGTCTTCTTATCACCTATCTATCACTGATAAATCTAAGCAACGTTCTTGTAGTTGCATTATGTTGACAAACTTGTATTTTCCTTATACAACTTGTTTGTCTATCTATGTTTTTATTTTAACATTATCTATATAATATTTGTGATAAGACTCTCTGTATCAATTAGGAATCTCCTGTTTCATAACTTTAAATTGATGATAGTTGCATGAGATGTTGTAATGAAAATTGGAGGGAGGGGGGCTTCTTTACTCTCTCACTTTTCTCTAAGTCACTAAGCTAGGTTTTAATTTTTTTCTCGAAATCAACAGCACTTGAAAAACGTCTAGTGGCGGTAAATAATATTCCATTACATATATCTAATTATCTCTTTATGTATAGCCAAAGCTGAGTCAGAGGTCAGAGGTCACACAATGGACGATGTGACAGACACTACAGGATCCACCTTCCACTATTTTAGTATGTATATTTTATTTCAACGCTTATGCAACGTGTGTACAGCATCATCGTATTTCGAAGTATATGTTCGGGGACTTTTATAACATATTCTATACAAACAATCCAAGAGAACAACAAACTAACAAATACATTACACAACATTGTCAAATCAGTATGTAAAAGATATGTGGAATCCGTGGTATATATGAATTGATGCCAGGTGGAAACAGTACCTGCTCCACATGTGATACCCGCCACATGTAAGTTATAATCATATGGTGTATGTTGGAAAATCTGAGAGCCACGCCAGCAAAGTGCCATCAATGCCTCCGTACAACAGTGTTATTTTATTTAACCACATGATCATAAGTAAACTAATAACGCAAATTATGTAGTTTAAGGAGTTCTATTATAGGAAAGAGGGCCAGAATACGTCAGCTTTCAATCAGTACAACGCTATTGATTTTTTAATTTATTCAAAAATTGAAAGAGATGTTAACTAAATTTTGCCAACAATATTGATTAATTTCTATGGCCCATAATACAGAGTTTCCGGTAGAGCCATTGAGGTAATCATTATATATGCAGGGGTTGGCGAGTCGTTCATTTTTGTTTGAATATTTTAACGGTGTTACAGTTTCGGTAACATAATTAATAATTTTGAAATCAATTCAAACCGTGGCCGTGTCACAATCCACGACGAATCACCACTAGACATGGTGAAAAAAGTCTGTGCACTGAAATGATATATCATATATATTTCTACTATTAGACTGTATTAGATTTTCAGGCAGTAACACTATCACTTCAATCAAGTATGGCAATAAAAATGTGACAACTTGTAATATCCTTACTGCATTCATCAGCAGTTTGATATATCACATCATTCCTAATGAAAGCGCTTGATTGTTCAACTAACAATATTACATATGATACTCACTTTTGTAACTGAGTAGATCGTTCTGCTTATAGTATCGAGACGCATTTTCGAGCCCCGTGTTTGTGTTTACATGTTCGTGCATGTGCCTGCATTTTCGATTCGTTTGTCATTGCTGGTGGACAGACTCATACTCAATAGCAGTCGTAGCTGAGTAGGTGGTAATAGACTATGACTATACTAGGCTATATTTGTGTGCATAAATAAATTGTATCACCACCAGTCATTTCATTGTCCACAGTCAGTCGCCAAGTGTTCTTGTGCCGAACCCGCTTTTTCTTCTACGTCCAATGAATAGCTGTCCTGGTTATGTCCTCAGCTTTCCGTATCACGACATGCCCAATCTTTTATAAGAATAATCACAACGATCACGTGAACGCTTTGAAAAAAAACTTAGAAATTCATGAAAGTTGATTCAAAACCTTATAGAATTAGAATGAGCAAAAATCTCAAGCAGTATTAATTCCTATAAAATGATAAAAAAAATGACTCACTTCAAAAACAACTAATCTTTGCAGTTGATCGCAAAATATATGCACGCGACCTATTGCAAACAATATAAAAACAATTAAAATTCGCTAAATGACAAATAAAAATATTTGTGCAAAATAAAACTTAATTTAAGTATCTACTCAATACATTATAGAAATGAAGACACTTTGAGAGTTCTCAGATGTTCTAGGACTAATTGGATGTGTACACATTATGGAAGACCATAATGCACCAGTATATAACAATGCATTGTGTATTGTGTTACTTAAGCCAACGCATCAAATGATTCAAAGAACTTGGTATATTTTTTCTGTTCAAATTAAAATGTAGTAGTGATATTTAAATAACCCTGCCCCTGGTTGTCATTTATTAATAATTAGTCTTATTAAACCTACAGATAATTGATTAGATTGCAGTTCATTAATGCTAGATTCATTGATATTATTCAATAATTTAGTAACTGTGTTATTGATTAGCTAATTCTGCCAACTCATACAGTATATATTCTTGCCCATCTGCTGTTTGAAATTTGTCAATTTTCTGACTTAAGGACATTCACAAGTAAATGTGATGTCTAAAATATCAGTGAAATATGCTTTGCTACAAAAGTAAATGTGTTTTGCTTCAACGACGTAATTAAATGTTTTCTGCTACAAAATCGCAATGAATTGGGTTTCTTTGTTTAAAGGTACACACAGAAATAGTCTTTTCTACAAACTCATTGTTGATCCTTATTTAAAAGTTCACAGTAAATTGTTTTCTCCTGTGACTTATCGTTGGTGTGCAGTATCACACAAACAATGTAACGTATTTATGTCGTGTCATAACCATCAGTCATATTAACTCTCATAAAAATATATCGACAGTACGTTCTTTAGGAATAATTGGAAGCAATAAATGGCACCTCAGCTCTCTTCCAAATATAACCGACTAGGTAATATATTCACTCAAGTGATTAAGTAGCTATAATAATCAAATTGCTCATGTGAGTAACATATATATAACTGGCACGTTGCCTAAATAATAACTTGACATTCAGGATATCAGGTTATCGGATATTTAATGTTACCATCAATCTTGCTAATTATATTAATTATATTTTTTTTTTTAAATAAATAGACATTGCCAGCGTTTTCTCGCTACCTGCTGGGATATGTCGGCTCCCATAATCTTCTATTTTCTATTTGTCATTAAATACTCATTACACACAATCTAACTTATATGTATATATATGTGTGTGTGTTGTATATATCATTAAATCACTTATTATATAACAATTACAAAATTACTTTTAAAAGCTATGATAAATGATATAATATCTGATATAAATATATATAATTACTGAGCACTATAATTTTTCATCGTACTAATGTAGTTGTATTCAAAATATCATAACATTAGAACGTGTATGTATAATGTGCCAAACACTCGGGGCCAAAAACACATTATTGGAATAGCAAAGAATAGACAAAAAACAAGAAACTTAATTGATATGGGACCGATGTTGCTTCACATAATTCTAAACTAAGCTTGAAGCATTCTTTTCATTGAATTTCTTTGGTTATAATTTATTAATTGCATACGACGTTTAGATATTTCTAGACTAAGCTCGTAGCATTTTACATGAATCTTTCTTGTGGTTACACGTATTAACGATTCGCCGTTTAGATATTATTAATCCCAACAAAATCCCACCCAAAAACCAAACAATGCTATATTATTTTTTATTACATTCATCACTGCCCCTATAGTTGTTTATGGATAACTCCATTGTGTTTGACTATAACGAAATCCGTTACAATGTCCACTATTAGCTGCAACCAACTTAACCAAAAATTTCATTTTTTAGTCGCTATTCCTATATTGATTTCTTACAAACTCACCCGAGAGCTAACTAAATAATGACTTTGGTCTATTGACTGGCAACTTTGTCAATCGGATCATCATCATATACCCATACCACCTAGGTCGCTCGTTATTGGTACGGTGTCAACATAATCGCGTAACGTGCGATTAATTCCGCCATATAAAAATACTAATAATCATTATCCTAACAAATATATGATTATGCACGACACACATTCCGTAATTAAAAAAAATACAGTAATGATTATTTGAAAGAATATATGAATATGTTACTTGAAATATGAAATTGTAATAACGGACATGAGAATATAACGCAGTGTTCGTAATATAAGAAATAATCATCATAGAACAGTCAGAATGAATTATATTATATACACATATTTTGTTAAATATGAAAATATACAATTCATATTGACTTTTATATTATAGCATTATGAATACCAGTGGATTTTATGACGTTATTTCAACATATTATTTGCGATTATGTATCCCGCTATTGAGCATCAAGTCCTTGTCCAATGAATATGAATACAATGTTGTTTTCAAAAACGAATAAAAGAGAAACTATGTAAAAAGAAGAAAAAATGTTAGATAACAAGTATTTATTAGTAAAATCGGCATCAAATAAAATAGTCAATTGCCAATAACATCAAATTTCAATATCGATATCAGACAATTTTGTGAGTACATCGTCGTCTGCTCTGTACGCTAAAGCGCGCTCGGTCAAAGTGTTCCGTCTATTACGCGCGCTTCTAGACTCCGTGACTAATGCCGTTATAGCTTGGTGGCTCCCAGAGTAAGTCGGTCTATCGTGTCGATAAACTAAGGGGCATGGGATGATTTAGCCAAACAAGTGCGATAAACGAAGTGGGAGTGTATATATGGAGCGCGAGTACAGAGAGCTGAACTTGTTCTGTTTTTTTGTTTGTTTTTTTGTAGTTAGTACCACTCTTTTTGCAAAACGAGATCGACGAATGAGAACGTGAGTAAACTGTGTAAATATCGCAGTCCGGGAACAGCTTGCCTAAACACATCGAAGTATCTCTGCTCTCAGGTGTGTTTTTTATTTATGCAATCAGATTAAAATCACTGTTATTTCTCCTTCTAGGGTTGCTAACACCCACTAGCTTCCAAGCCCGGGGGGTACTAACATTGACGGCTTATAGTTGTTAGTGTTATCCGTTTTAACATTTTATTTTTATATCTGTATTTCGTGTTATTGTGTTTTTTGTGTATGATTATTGGCCATGGTTAAAGCGCGGTGTATTTTACACGCGTTGTATACGTCACTATGAGTCCCATATCGAACAGGACGCGGCACGACGACTGCCGCCCTTTAATGTATTTTCAATTCATTAATTTGAGTCAAATAAAATATACTATATATATGTGCCGCCAAAAGGGGTCCCAAATTCACCACTTCTGTCTGAAAAAGGGTATGTTATTTTACCTTGTCTGTCTGAAAAGAGATCCATATTTTCCAAAGACTGTCTCTAGAGCTTGAGTAATCCAACAATCAGGAGATTGAAGCTGATTTTTTCTTTCTGTAACTTCATTTCGATCGTCAAGTCCATCCTCGAGAGTCCACCTGCTTTTCCCTTGGTACCAATTACGCTTACTGTCTGGAAATATCAACAGTTTGTCTGAAAAGGGGTAGGCAATTTGAGTCTATTTCTTTCTGATAAGGGGTAGGAGTTTCAAACAACCAGCTACACACCCCTGTCAGTATTTGTAGTACTCTTGGGGTTTCAAGGCACGTTTGCTCGCTACGCCTGTAAGTTTCGTTTGGCTTCAAAGTATTCGTCAAATCATCGGCCTTCCGTAAAATTTTAAATAATTATTACACAGATAGTAGAGTTGCCAATAACATCTACCCTTATGGTTTGAAAACACTCATGGAATGGGGTAACGATGCCCCGTATTACGTAGTACACTCATGGAATGGGGTAACGATACCCCGTATTACGTAGTACAAGACCGCGGCGGACACCGAGACGACATATCAGTCACGATGTGCCGTTCACTCGGGCGATCACTACAATGCTATTCCACACATCAGACACTCGTCAACTCGCAACGTTGCAGTAACTGATTTAATTAAATGATATTTGATGGATTAAAAGTGGTTTCTTTTTTAGTTTTTCATATGAGATTGTGGAAACAATTTCAAGCACATTTTGTGTTCCATATAAGTACTCTACTCACGCCTCGCCCATATATGTTGCACAAAGTGAGTTTTCGCCCATTGTGGGTTGGCGGGTCGTTCATTATATTTGTTAATAAAAACATGTAAATCAAAATTATAATGTTAGGAAGTCTAACAATATCAACAATATGTCATAGTGTCTCTAAGTTAAACACCATTTTATATAATTTCCCGAGGAGTCAAATGGAGCGATATTAATAAGTAAAATTGAGAATTGTATAATAAACTTGAAAATTATTAATATCCGATAATTTAGTTTGTTCCCTTGTATTTACAAATAACAGTGATCTGCACTAAACTATTTGTAACGTCAGGTTCTTGACATTTATAGAAAATGTTTACACCTATGACATAAAATAAAACATAAACATAATGTAACCTAAATTATTGATCGATTGCTTAGTAAACAAATCATTAGTGAAAATGGTCATTTCATATAGTAATGGGTTTCATAGTGGTTAGTGTGTCTGCCAATCATCAGGGAGATTGTGGGTTTTACTACCATGGTCGACTATACTTCTCAATACATGTATATGTTTGAGTTGTGTAAATGTCAATGAGTCTGTAAATGTCAATGGGCACGAAACTGTTGACAGGAAATTACAGTATGCGTGAGTATCATGCATCTTCAATTCTGTAAATACTGGATAAATAAATAAATAAATAAAATTAAGAAAGGCCACTTTTTTTACTGAATGAATTCAATCGGTAATTATTTACACTGCTGATCTCTTCAATGATGATGGGTTTCTGAGTTAAAAATAGACATTTGCTTGAAATTAAAAGAAATTGGATTGTGCAATAACAAGTACTATTCCATCGACATGGACAGCAATTGTACCAAATGTGTTTTCCAGTTCAGGAGAACCAAAAACTTAACTACTCAATAGATATTTAAGTGAACCTGTACTGGGAAGATTCTTATTGGCTTGTTGTTAATGACAAGACTGACGCTCCCTACATTTGCATTAATAAAATATACCAGTCTGTGAATTGAAAATATACTTGGGATAATAAAATTCAAAGTTGTACAAATAGTCTCATCATTGTGACAAATACAAAACAGTGAAAACTTCAAAATATTAACATTGAATGGAAAAATATTGATTTTGTATATTAAATACAGTCGAGATAATTTTATATACTGGGTACACACATTATGTTGGCTATGTTTGCTATCTGTTTAGATAGAGTCACAATACAATGTTCCATTGAGAATTACGTAGACGACAGGTTATCTCCGCTAATCAAGAAATATGTAATAAATGATTCAATATTGAAAGTCATTTAGGACATATTAGTTCTGTAAATCATTATATCTTCGATATGATGACAGGAGTGCAGTATATTGATTTTTTCTATCTGTGTAAAGAGATGATTTATTATATTGAATATCAAGAAGCTAGACGAGATAAAACAAATCAGGTGAATAATCAAATCAAAATAAATTAGACAATGACTGAGAATGTGACTAACTAAACTATAATTCCTTTCAATCTCCATATTCAATACAATTCGGATCCCTAATTGTCTAGAACATTCTCGGGATTATTCTGAAAACTACAAACCACATAAAATAAATACATGATTTACGATCATCTGTTTTTGAGAATAACTATTGCGTTGAATATCCTTAGAAAGCTGGGTCCGTTGATACAGAGGATGGAAGTCACGATCACAGTAGTCACTTCTACACTGCAAGTAGACGCGCTACCTATCATACCATACTCAATCACAGTCCTGAACCACATTAACAGTATAAAATCGTTCAGAAATTAGAATAATTGAAGTAAACTTTTGAGACTTATCATACAAGTGTCAAGACACATAAACGAGTGACAGTGTTGACTGATATCATTAATTCAAATTAACCGTCGGTTACTTAAAGCTCATTAATTCACGAGAAATCCATCAAATTTCATGAGACCATTAGCAGTTAACTTTCACACCCCTACCCGAGAATGAACCACTGAAAAGTGTTGAGAGACATCAAATATCCCTGCCGTCAGATTACCAAAGTAGATTGAAGGCTGGTGACAAACACCTGTGATCAGAAATTTTCAGAAAAGAAACTTCAACTTCCGGATAAATTTACCGGAACTCTTTTACAGGGTAATGCGAACAGGGAGTTGATGTGCGGAACAGAAAGCTGATTATCGGAAGCTGATTAGGGTCTTGCTCATTTTTGGTTAAATCACAATACGTCTGTCTTGCATGCGTTGTAAACGTTGCATGGGACCCATATCGGACATGACGCGTTTCGGCAACTGTAAATATGCGTTTTAAATACGAAGGAAGCTATAAATAAATAAACTCTATCTAAAGCATTGTGGTAAACAAAAAGAGTCATCATCATACAACATCTAAACAGACTCGTGTGGTTCCCATGACAATTGTTCAAAAAGAGGAGGAAACAAAATAAGTAGAAAATTGCCCACTGTCGGAAAAATATATTATATACCTCGTTCCTTTTTCCATGATTCAGTTGGTGTAATTTAGCTTTATCATGTCCCATCGTTTTGATTTGCTATAGTACATAAACACGATTTTCCGTCGAAGCTGACTTCGAAATTTGCGCAGGCGAAATAGTATAGTAGTATATGGTTTGGGTGAACTACAGATTGCGACTAATTAAATGAAGTGTATGTTATATGTTGTTTTTACACTTTACGATGTTCATTATTTCTATGGATAAACGCATTCATATAAATATTTCCTTGTGAGGACAAATTTAAACTTCAAAACACGTTTTCAAGCCAGGTGAAAAATATTAGTTGTTAATTATTAACTCCGAACTCACGTAACAACTCTGCACATATAAACTGTGGTTCCATTTCTTTGTTGCATAGTCGTGTGCATACGAGATTGGTTCAGATGTATTTTCGACATTTTTTTCCAATATGGCGGCCTTTACGAAAGGTTGTGCGTTTATATAAATATTTTTTTTAAATGGCTGATTGCTGTACATTATTGTTATATTACAAAACATATTATTTTACTGGATAATGTTTGATTTGTTTAAATTTGTTTTAATTCATAATAACAATAAATGTGATTATTAGTTTTTATTCAGCGAAAAAGTTGAACACACTAAAATTAAAGGTTAGTTATTTGTGAAAGGGTTTGCAAAAGCATTTTAACTCACGCATACATGGATGCATTTATTTCAGCTAAAAGCCAAAAACCAAAATTATTAGAGATGTTTGGTTACTCCAACTTTTCCAATCTTAATTTCCAATTTTAATCACTCACTCGACCACTGCACATTATATGTTTGAGTGTGCCCACTACATTATCATTTTTGCCTGAACATCACCTTAATGTGAAGTACCAATTGCCAGCGTTTTCACAACTTTGTGTCACTCAGGTGGTAGTAATAACATTAATAATACCAAAAATCACACGTGCATCATAATGCAATAAACTATCCGCACATGACTCAGTACTACTATGTTATTGTGTCGTGCCATTTTACAGAGACCGACAATTCGTTTAAGTATTCAGATGTTCCGAGCATGAATAACGCACCGAAGCATACATCGAGTTTGTAAGCCACTCTGCCACTCCCCAAGCCTATTAGAACATTCATCTATTTTTGGTAACCAAGCAACCATGGATACCGTGGTTGTGTTATTTGTCTCATTAGGCCACTTCACATTTGCAGCTTCTTCATTGAGACAATTTGTGAAAATGTACAAAAGATGGACTCAAATTGTGCCATGTTCTGAGTATAGAGTATAGATAGGTGTTTGTAACACCGCATTACACAATTTACATAATCGATTGTATTGTATTGACACAATGCGGTATTTGATTGAAAGCTGATTATATTCAGGAATGTATCTGACATAGACATCACTGTACGTATTAGGTAACAAATCAAGTGACGTACAATTGTGTATGGCTGTACCGAATTAAAATTTGTATTTGTCATAATTGGCAAAATGCATCTGACACAGCATCCACTTATTGTTGTCCGTGAAAACACAATTGATAAATTACTTTCATAAAATTATGATTTTCGATACATATTATTTCTGATATCAAAGCAATAAGGATATATGAACATTATATAGCGTATGTATCCATGACAATTCTCATGATTATTTATGTATCAAAAAATCTAGAAATCTAGATATCCTCAATAAATATGGTGCCTTAAGTATGTAATCTCAAAGTTAATAACAATGAACATTTGAATTGCGAATTAATCATAAATCATGTATGTCCAATTCAGTCAATACAATTATTCGTCACACGCATCGCTCAGAAATTGTAAACAAGTTGACAATAGTGCTCTGAATATACGTAGATGTGGGATATATTATTTGAAAAGTTTCCACAGTACATTGATCAATGTAATGCTTGTGTATAAGTAACAACACTAAGTGATCTGATGTTAGGAAGTATTATGTATTATATAAAAACGTTGACCTGAATATGTCAATCATATTGTCAGGTTTGTATTACATTATTTAAACAAGTTTGCGGTTGCGATATTAATTGAAATTCTTAATGTTACAATACGTATAGCGTGGCAATAGAGAAAACAATCACTGATGCGACAACCACACAATAGAGACTATGGTTTATCAGTGTTATGAGATTGTTGGTGTGTGAAGTTTGCGCATTGCAATTTCCGTGCTTCAACCGGGTATTTAACCGACTGTGGAATCACTACTTAATCATCGAACCAAGTTTAATTCCATCATTTGTAGTTATTGTGTGTGTATATTACCTTGACACAAGGTTGGTAATCAAAGGTTTAATCACCCATAACAGCCATGTGTCACATAAGTGCTCACATTTGGTCATGATAAACTGGGTATATATTAATATACACATATTGGCTACCAGTGGACAAAATCATTTGTGAATTTTTTCATCGGAAATACAGTCAGCCGAGTATGCAAAGTGAAATATACTTAGTCTGTTATTGGGTGATTCGAACATGTGTGATAATATTACACAAAATATTCAGTGACTTCGTCTACTAGCTTTTGAAATGACGTGTTAAATTCGATTATGTTATGGACGATAGTCAGCCTGCTAATTGAAAAACCTCACCCAACTCAATGAAAACACACCAACCACTGTCACAGTGTTGTATGTTCACAGAGATACCAAAGTTCACACACTCTTAAAATACCTTATTTAGTTTATATTAATGATCTAGGAATGTATTTACTGTCAACAATTCAAGCTTTCACTCCATTTACTGTGAGTGCATGTGGTTTAACTAATAATTAGTCGCGGATTATTGTTTTTGACAAACGTGTTACTATTGAACAAGTTGTCATATTATCTTCTCAGCATAGTAATAGACGACATATAAACACACAATTTCGTAGACGAATCAAACAAATTGTTTATATGTTAAAGATAAATTAAATTTAAATTAAATGAATGAGTGAAGTGGTTAAAGCCAAAGGGCTGAACATCACAAATCGAGGCAACGAGAACTCCACAGCGAGGCACGAGACGCAATAACATGAGGCTCTGAACATACCAAAACGAGGCAGTAATCACAATGACGTGGAACGCGAGAAACAATAAAGCCAATCAGATGGAATTCTGACGTACACTGAACACTAACGTGATCTTAGTAGTATAACGTATGTAACATAAGAAAGTTTCAAAATATATATATAATAAATAGATTTCAGAGTTGGTAATGCCTATCAGACTATACAGTATTCGGCTTACGGGGAAACGAACTTAAACCACTTTGCTTTAATGTGATAACTGAAAATTTGTTACGCATGTTCTAGGCCTGTGTCTTTCTACGCTACACATTCGTCGGCGCAATTGTCGAGGTTTTTGCAAAGAACAGACTCATCATATATACAATATTGCGCGTTTGGCAGTTTATCATTGTTATATTTTATCTATACTATCAGTAGTTTACATGGTGATAGTTGTCACAACACGCCATGTACGACATGGATATACAACGCCATTCAACGGAATTTGAAGAGGTGCTGCGACGTATAAATATGTAATAAAACTAGAAGGAATTACTGAAAGCTGATGTATTTTGATGTTTCGGTTTTTGATTTTGTTTTAATAGGTTCATGTCATTTCAGGCAGCATTAGGGAAAACTTATTTAACTAGATAACATTCAAAAGAGATGCCAACCTGCACCAGATTCACTATTATTGCTATTATTTAGGGTTTTGACCTTTTATTTTACTCTTTGACCGTAACACATATCCAAATATTGTAAATCGAAGGAGGAACATGTGTTCCAGGGTTGAATACACTAGTTATTTTGCCATTGTACGTAGACGAAAATACATACATAAACATACGGTATGTGTGTTTGCTTTACATTTAATGCATGCTATTGTGCCTACTGTTAGTGGCAATATTAAATTTCAATTTTGATTCGAGAAATAAATATGCATTACAATGTGTATATTTTTTTATTTTGTGATAAATCGAATTATTCATATTGACTAAAATGTGTACATGAACTGCCGATATGTATATGTAAATATGCACACATATTTTCATTAAATTATAACTTGTTTTAACTACTTATTTTGCTTAAAAAATCAAATTAAAAAATATTTTGTTTTCATTAATTTCAAATTTCAGGTAATAATTTTTGTGTTCAGTTTCTTTTGCTTTGTCTTGCAAATTCTGGCATTCGACTTTCCGTATGTACGTGACGTAGAGGGCATTCGTCATATCAAATCATAGTGATTCAGCATTGTAGACCGAATGCGTCACGCCTCACTTCTCCGTACTCAATGCTTTTATGCAAATATGCATCAATATTAATGCGCCAAATCAGCGTCAGCTCTTAGATCGAGTTTGGCTCTTATAAGGATAACACAGTGTTTCGGAGATTGGGATTAATAAGAACGAGGTAGGAATAGTTATGATTAGATTTCTTTTAATTCTTAATAATTTGCTTCAAATGCGAGCGACAAGCAAGCAGTTCAGGATTTTTCAGGATGTTCTTTATTAGTGTGTTGAAAATATCAATGTTCATATTCTCTGAATATGTCTCATTGGCTATTTCCATTATTGTTTTTTCAACACAACACATATAAGGTTTATATTATTATACGCCCATCATAATAGATATGACGACGAGAGAAACGGTGGTCCTACTAATACCAAGTATGATTTGTAACCACCGTTGATATTTGGAAACTGAATGCCGTATTGTATGAATATTGTTATGGGTGTTTGTTTGCGTCTTAGTGTCAGAAACGTCGTTTTGGTGTATGCAATGCGTATAAATTACGTTGGGATGAACATTTTTGTGATGTTTAAGTCCTTGATTGTGTAAAACAATCTGTTCGAAGATTCAGCTAGTCGAGCGTAACTAACTGTGTAATCGCACCGGAAACCGGCTTTTGCTCTTACGGAATTAGAAGTTGAATCCCACAGGGACCAAGCGCCAAAAGAAAGGGCCAAAATTCTGGATCAATTTAAGCCGATTTAATAGGATTACCAAAATGCTAAGGACGAGAGTCATGTTTTTCAGAGATAACTTGGGGGATAATCGACTAAGTGCTGTGGGCGCTTGTGTTGACTGAGAATTATTGTCGTCCGCTCAGTGTAGTCCAGTGTGTATAATATACTGCTTATAGGAAAAATTATCATACGACTTCGGTGGCTACTGCGTTAAGTGTACACAACGATCGAAAAAACATCTTTGTCGAGGTGTGTTGTACAGGGATGCAACTGTACATGATTCATGAATCGTAGTTAAGTATGAAAAGGTGATTTAATTTATATGTGTAAGATGTTTTCAAAATCAATTGTCACTACTCGAATTTTTATTGATTTGTTTTAGGGAATAATAATGTACAACTGAATGTTGATTTTGTGTTTGTACTTCCACGAAGATTGCCGAATACACAAGGTAAATTTATTTATTTATTTATTTATTTATTTATTTATTTTTTTTTTTTTTTTTTTTTTTGGCATGATTTACAAAATTTAAAAAACAAATGCATCGGTAACAGGATGGGAAATAAAGGATTACCGTTATTAATTACACAATTCAGAGGAAATCAAATCAACAGAGCAAATCAAATTCAGAGCAATCAAATCAAATCAACAATTGATTTCTAATGGTCCAATAACATTTGCATATGATGATATAATAAATCATTCAACTACGCACATACAGACTTTTAAATACCGAAATTAAATATGCACCATATTATGACAATATGAAAAAATATATCAAGATGTTATAACATTAGCTAAACTAAACGTAAGCTGCCATATCCTAGAAATTACAGTAGCGAGGCATACAAAACACCAGCTAACAAAATAATGTTTAAAATATTTAAAACAACAGAATGCGAAATACATTTCAAACTACACTGTCGAAAATAATAATAATAATAATACCAAAAAATGTAATTTCTATATAATAAGATTGTTATTATTATTTTACTGATTCTGGAGATATATCCGTGGAACAAAAATGTGCACAGATGTATTCACTCACATTGCCAGGACATTAGTTCACTTTGTGCTTTGCGATTTTATACACAACACGGGCTTATTAATTTTTGCCCGAGTAGTCATGGGTTGTTGTATATTGTGACTGAATGTCTACACTGTTGCATTCTAAACCGTTATCGCTGTGTAACAACAAATCATGCATGACATGCCTGTCTATCATACATCACTCCGAAGCGTGTAGAAACTGACAGTATAATTCTCAAGTCAACGGTGTCGTCTTACTTTCATAGCAGTATTGACATATCCATTCAGTCACAGTGGACAGGCTAGTTACAAAATAAATGATTCGGCAAGCATTTGAATGGTCGTGCTTTCTTTTCCAAAGTTTTCAAAAATTAATTCCGTACCATTCCTTCTGGACAGAGGAACCCCATTTACAATTAAGGCGTTCAATAACATAAGATAAGATTTTTAAAATTGGTTTCTTTTTTTATTGATTCGCTTGGATTCCCTAGTCTTCTGGACAAATAAAGATGTTTTAATTAATCTTATGTTTTGATAGCTTTATTGTAACACTGAAAGAAAAGCATTATATTGGAACAACTAATGTCCTTCCGCATGCTTCTAGAACATTAAGAGAGTTGCCTTCATCACAATGGTCTGAACAATAAATAGAATTCAATTATTATGTTCTAATTGCAAGAGAGTGTCAGAAGAGTTAATATCAAGCATGATTGACTGTTATTATAAAGCGTTTTAAACTTACGGTTATGGTGTCATTATGGCGTCACCAAGTAGGCAATATATCACTATTGTAAGTTTTAGTATAATGTGACATTTCAACCCCAGTAAGTTATATAAACCTGCCGACGTCACACATGATCAAACAATCTCGTGAGCTATTATTCCATGGTACACATTGTCGATGTCAGCGAGCACGTGACCGAGAGATAAATTAATACACTTTGATATTCTATAGATGGCTTCCTGAAGCCACAGGCAACGCCATAGCGACAATTAATGTCTTGTAGACGATATATCACATGCATGGTTGACCATCGTTAAACCCTGGATTGGAAACAGTTTATCCTCCTTCCACGGGTTCACTTTTTAGAGACCGAAAAATATCAGATACACGTCGATATAACGTTTAAGATGTAAACATTGTGAGACGTAATGCGACGGTTTTGTATGTATCTGTCCATTGTTTTATACAACTCTCGTAAAAGAGTCCGAGTATTGGTTTTATTTAATCTAAATACTTGTCAAATCACGCAGTGGATGGATACACTGAGGGTAAATTGGTTAATCGGCACACGCTTGATTGACATGTTTCTGAACACAGCGACATGCCAATTCTGTCTACTGTTAGGTACTAACATGGTCTGATATTAGCGTATTCATGATACGATTCCTAAATTGTTTTGCTGCACAAAAGGTGCTAAAAGCTATGTGTACAAATGTGGATCACATGCGTTGTAAACTTACAGACAGATAAAATTGGTGCGTCTGCACAGTATACAGGTGTGAAAATAAATGTGCGACCACATGGGCGATAACAACAACTGCACAGACTGAGAATACAGAATGTCTCGTATTGTGTTTGTGCGGTTTTATCATTACTAATAGAACACATTTTTTTAGAAAAGAGAAATACTTCATAATATCGCAATAAAGCTATCGGCGTGCGCAGTAACTATAATGTACGGAATTGTGCTATTAATACTAACACATATTGGCTGTCCATGAGACGTGGCAAAATGTATCAATGTTTTTTTTAACTAAACACACCAATTGAACGTCATTGACTATTCATATTTGTACAGATTGGGATTTGTATTCCATCTATTCCCATTTCTGAATAAACGAGTGAGAATGTGTTCGCTACTGCGACTGGTAATATAAAATTCCTTCAAGCATGACAACATTCAATTATAACCGCACTAAATTATGGATACATTAGAGCCAATGCCTCGCGACATGATTATCATTTTTTGTTCTCTGCGTTGACGTATATTGTTAAAACGAATGTCTTCGGGTTAGTTTATTGACCTCACAACAAAATACACGAGCTGTTTTGTTGATGAAACGGTATAGTGATCATTTTGCCCTGAACACAATATCCGATGTTATGTCAAACTCGTAATGGCCGTCGTTTGCAGCATATGTTGTTATTATCTGTGATATGCGTGTCGCTTTTTATAGTTGAATACACGTCGCACTAACATTGCCTAATAGTATCCACAAATACAAACTTGGTTATAAATAATATGTTTTTACTACTTTTACGGTGAAATAAAATAGGTATAGGTATATGTTGTCGCCCGTATGCCAATTCATGTTAGCACATTACATTAAATTCGACTGGTTTGCACGACTCGTTAATTTAACCAAAATTATTGCCTCTGTAGAGTTTCCAATTGTGTCAACTCTCCAGGAATCCTTTCTAAGTGGTAACACTTATTTCAAATGGGTTTCCATTCAAATGAACACTTTCTGTTTATACCTTAAGTGCAAACGCTCTTAACAAAGCATGTAGCATGATTGACAACATATTAGATCGCTGTTTCTCATGAACTAGGGTCTGTTATCGCCCACATTAATATATTTCGTCAACTAATATTACATGTCACTGAGACGTAATAGACAGAAAATGTCTCTAAACATAGAACTACAGTTATGAGGTAATAATTTCATACGTAAAGCATGCCAGTCGCGTGACAACATAATTAAGAACTTGAAATCGGCTTGCTATTATGACGTCATTGTTATTGCGTATTCATGTTGTTTTTTTTTTAATTTGTTTCTATATTCTCTTGGTTAATTGAATAATGTTAAAACAAATTATCATAATATGTCATAGGACATAGATATTCTTTTGCAAGAAAAACGAAACAACGCGGATAAAAAAAATGATGAAAGATCACTTCCGCGTTCAAAAGGAGAATAACAGTATGAGGTTCGAAACATAAAATTAGTCACTAAATTCTTCGATGACGTGTTTCCCTGTTAAAAACAACGATTATATTCCATAAGTGAATGTTCCATAGTCATGTAATTTGCATTACATTACCGGGATGAATATGCTGTGAGACAGGTATAAATTGTTCTGTGTTAAAAGTTGTCACATGGTACATTAAAGACTGTTACGTTACATCAATTTCAAAACTAATTTGAATACATCCGATCTACTCCCAGTGAGCGACTAAGATTTGAGTGTTTCAGATTGACACAATTTACTGCACGTACAAGTATTTAAATATCCCTGACACAAGTATTTAAATAACTCTGATACTATTAATAATGCCTCAAGTATTTAAATAACTCTGATACTATTAATAATGCCTCAAGTATTTAAATAACTCTGATACTATTAATAATGCCTCAAGTATTTAAATAACTCTGATACTATTACTAATGCCTCAAGTATTTAAATAACTCTGATACTATTAATAATTCATCAAGTATTTAAATAACTCTGATACTATTAATAATGCCTCAAGTATTTAAATAACTCTGATACTATTACTAATTAATGCCTCAAGTATTTTGACAAATCTGATAGTACTATCAATGCCTCTATTATGTAAATAACTCGGATACTACTACAAATGCCTGAAGTATTTTGATAACTCGGATACTATTAATAATGCCTCAAGTATTTTGATAACTCTGATACTATTACTAATGCCTGAAGTATTTTGATAACTCTGACTAATGCCTCAATTATTTTGATAACTCTAAATTTCGATAAATTTCCGAAAAGACCTTTTGTTGTATATATTTTGTAGATCATTTGAAAGCCGAATATGTAAATTGACATAGCCAAAACACAGTAACAGTCAACAAAAAAGAACAAAACTAAACAACTGTTAAATACTAAATAGTCAATTCAGTCTAACAAAGAAATATGGATTTTTTGGTATCCATGGAAAGGTATCTGTGAAAACCCATAGGTATACATCTGACAAGAGACACTTGTGAAAACTCATATCAACTATGTAACAGTGCTATTCACAAGCTTATTATATCGATTGACGAGCTTTTGATGGCTAATCGTTCTCTACAACTCTGCAAAAAACTTTCAGTTTCAAATAAAGGCAATGTCTTTTTGAAAAGTCTGCATAAGTACTGTAGCCCGGGTTGTAGATAGGATAGTGTAGGATATTGCTCACAGTTGTGAAATATTGACCTTGATTAAATTAAAATCATCTTATATATCATATAACGAAACTGGCATGTATAGTTGTATGCAAATGAAGAAGCAGATTGTGTGTTCTTTTTTACATGTACATGTATTCTCATTATATTAACTAAATTTAGGGTTGTTGATGTATACCAATAACTTATCCGAATGTGCGATAAAAAAAATTCTGTTTAAAAATGGAGCTTTATACATACAAAAAAGTAAATCAGCCAGTATGGGAACATAATTTGCTCTCATCGGAATGCCGAAATGTTGTGGATATATATATCTTTCACACTATGCTGTAATAAAGATATTATGGCGCGTTGGTAATGCCATCTTTAGTTAAGAAAGGTTTCGCATCAGTTCCAACAAGGTGATTTGTAGTAGTATAACTTGTAAATCAATTTTTGATTTATAGCAGTTTATTTTTTTAGTACACTATTTTTAAAATCCCTCTTTGACGGTAGACACAGTAGATTTTTTAAAGTTTTAGACAAACTCCTTGGTTCAACATTTGAAGATATCTAGTTTTTTGTGATAATCAATACAAGCTGGACAAGTCGTCCACTACTTCTTTGATATGAACGTTCATATAATGACTTGTGATAAGCAGACATTTCATTTTTGCTTGTAGGTATGGATTGTTACCTCCAGTATGCATACTAATACTACTCATAGGCAAACACTGTAATGTCGGAAGCATTGTCTACAAGGACAACGTCATGTTTATTTTGGAGATCATACGTGCACTTGAATGTATGTCTCAAGTTATGGATTAACACAACTCACTTCTTACTCCTTCACATGCTCTGGCGAAATATCCATCTCTACTTCTCATCTGTTAGACAAATCTTTAGTCATATTTTTCAACGAGGTCCTAATGGATATATCGAACAACTAATCTCTCTTTCTTTGATTTTCAGAAATATCTAATAAGCTATTTGCAACATAGCAGATAAACTACAATTATTGCAAGTTCAACACAAAGGTAGGTTGCTGAGATGTTGAGATATATATTCATTGGGCTGAGTAATTGTGTAATGACATAGTATACACTCGCTTGGTATTTATTTGCATTGCTTCAGGCTTCTTTATTTGCCTTATTTAATTGTAGACACATCCTGTGTACTGTTTAGCTTTAGTTTAGGTTTTTGTCTTTTGAAAATATCCAGCCAGGTTATTGTACCTATTCGCAGATAGCAGTATGCAATTTTTGTAGATGTTATTGCATGTTTTCGAGTGTATTTTTGTGCTGCGTGACAAAATTGATATAGATACATTACAAGTGCATAAAGTTTTATGAAAATTGCAATAATGATAAATATCAATTATTGATCAAATATAATCCGCAGATCAAATCCGCAGATCGACGACATATATATGTGAATTAAATATAAAAAAGTGGATTTGTGTTACTTGGAGTGAGACGTATTATAGAATAAAGTATGAAACGTTTTATTGCAATTAGTAACATGGAAATAAGTCATATTAGTTCAGAATCAATACGCGACTTACATATGTTTATGTTTTATCTATCTTCTACAATTTCAAAACTAAGCATGTCGAACAGTTGTTTAATCTTATATTGTATGAGTCATTTGATCGTTACCTCATTGATGTACATAATCAGAAAACGTATAGGATATCCAAAAACCTGACATTATCTTTTGGCTATATGTCTTTACCAGGGGTTGCAAGGAGTCTTGGGATATACGACAATGTTGTTTATGTATATTATTTAGCAATAATATAACGATGTGTAAGAAAATCGACACTACTGAATACGAAAATCTACCGCACTCGGGGACTCGTTTTGATATTTGACAAACGGTGATTCAAAGATGTAAACCGTCACGTTATTTTCTCATTTTACAATCGATAAGATTGAAAGTTAGAATGCCTTGACATACCATTTTCAGTTTGCAAACAACATTCCCAAATGACAAAATCTCATCGTTTCACAAATCAGAGCATAATATTAATGTCTTTCATTCTTTTTCGATATATAGTTCAAGATATGGAGAACGTGACTGACTTTCCCGGAGAGAACGAGATCGATGAATCAGCATCAAATGTCACTGGTGGTGGTCTAGGATTCGATATGGCAATGTTTTTTCTCCAAAATAGGCTAGCTGTTCCGGACGGCTATGAAATGTTTCTTTATTCTTTATATTTTGTATTGATCATAGGCGGTAACATTTGGGTGATTATAGCTGTAATACGCCAACCCAAACTCCGTAAATCCGCCACCAATCTCTTTATCATATCTCTATCCACTGCTGATCTCTTAATGGGTTTATTTGATATCCCATGGCGGTTTTTGTTCGAATGGGCTGGTCGATATTTTGTTTACTTAAATAATAATATTTATGTTTGTTGGACATTTGCATGGTTCCAGTGGATATCGCGTTGCGCAACGGTTAACTCGTTAGTCGGTATTGCCATTGACAGATATAGAGCAATAGTGCAACCAATGAAGCCAAGAATTACCAGAAAACAGGGAGGGATTATCGTTGCGATCATCTGGATATTGGCAATTGGATACGGTCTTCGGAAGTCTATCATAATCGATATGTACGAATATACTATCCAGATAACCAATGTTACTCGTACGTTCTGCATGGTACCATTGCATTATCATTACCTTAAACCTTATTTTCAGGTTATGGATGCAATTGTTATGTACATATTGCCACTTATAATTATAGTCGCTCTATATTCTGTTATGATATCAAGTCTTTGGTTCTCTAAAGGCCCCTCCAATGCGTCTAATCGTAACAAGAAAAAAGCAGTCAAAATGCTCACTCTTGTGGTGTTTCTCTTCGCACTGAGTTGGTTGCCCTATTACATCTACCAATTGTATTTCACATTCTACCTAACTCCATCACTGGATTTAATTTATTACATGGAGCTATGGTGGCATATTTCGCATAATATGTATGTGTGTAACAGTTTTGTTAACCCGTTCCTTTACGCATACTTCAATGAGAACTTCCGTAAAGAGTTCTTCAAAATGTTCCCATGTCTTAAGGCAATAATGCAGAGAAAGGTGGCCCCGGTGACTTCGACTAATTCGATGAAAACAAAGTCTCAATATGGTAATAGCACGGCCACTGCTGTCAGTACAGTGTCACAGGGAACTGTTTAAACTTGTCGTATAAAAGATACAGTACAATAAATGTAATATTATGTTTGCTTTGAGGTAAACTATAGTTAATCATTCCAGTATTAGTGAACAATTATATTAAAGTTATTTTGTTAATCGTCGAACTGCCTTTGAGAAAACAGTTGTTTTCATAAAAAACAAATTTCGGTAAAAAAGTAAAAATAATTGTTTTTTTAGTGCAATCAGGACGTGAATGTAAGACACTATACCCAAATGATATTGACAGACAAAACACGCTGTTTTCAATGTTGTACATCGATTCTTACCGAACCAAGTATAGTGCCCCGATATTTTTATTTAATTTAACATTACTATCATTTCAAAATGTGCATTTCTGGAATTGAGATTGAGCTTACATTTCCTGGGATTTGATAAACGCGAATGTACTTGTTTGGTGTTTCGACGCTCATTAATTTGCTACACACATTTGATGAGGGTGCAATTTTGATGATGTGATGGTATATCAACGCCACATGTTCCTCTGCATTTCGATATTGAACTATTTAAAAAAGGAAATTAAAATCATATTTTTAGATTTTTGTCTCAGACGTTCGGTCGGCGCCTTTTGTGCATTAAGCCAGATCTCCCAGTAAGCGAAAAATTACATATTCTGTTAACGACAGAATTATGCTCTATCATACATAATACATTGTAAAACATGGTATGACATTTCAAGAACACATTTAACAATTTCAAGAACAAAATGGTACAATATTATTTTTTCTTTTACATTACATTTTACATTAAGTCGCAGCATATATTAAAGGCGACGTCTCACTGTATTTACAGACTAAGTATTGAGTTAAGGATATATTATATGATGTGTTACCATTTGGATACTTGAATTGTGTATTATTATTTCATATATATATTCACTTATTTCATTCTTATACCAATATTATATTGACTGTTTAAATAACTAAACAATTCTATTTTTACAGGTCATTTTATAGTTTTTAATTAGTATATTTCTCAGATTGGTCCATTGTTTTTTGAAATGCTTTTGTTTGCTGTAATATAAAAGGTATTTTTGTAGATATATCAATTTACATTATAGGAAATATTCCAATGTCCTAATCGTACTCCAGGAATAGTTTTATCACAAAATGTGTATATATAATATGTACAACGCAATGTGATTCAGAATTTTCAATTATCTCATTTTCTGTCAGATTTAGTTCATTTTTCAAATTAGGCGTCTGTGTTCGTACTTTTTTTACATTTGTAATCAAAACACTGATGATAGAACATAGAAGTTTGTGAATATTACACAGTTTAGAGATAACAGGATGGTCAACCCCGTGTACCCTCAATACCACAATGAAAGATCTCAGATTGATAAGATTATATCCGGTCATTTGACGGATGATGGGTTTCGGTTTTAGTATCACGTGATAATGTTGTTCATGTACGTCATACAATCTATTATCATGTGAAATAATCAATAAAATAGTTCCCCGAATATCAAATTATTACAACCGTGCACTGCTTGAAAAAAAAGAAACAATTCTAAAAAGAAAATTCATTCTTTTGGCTCATTTGTTTCTATGCAGGAGAAAGCGACCGTTCGAGTTGTGAACACATTTGGACAATCCTTCACGTTTATAATCGGACAGAATATCACGTGATTAATTATCTGGGATATCGCTAGTTAATCTCTAACGCATGTCAACTGTTTGGGAATAAGCATTATATCTGTATGTTTGATTAATTAATTAACTAACTCGCACTGCAACTTAATTTTAAATATTTTCATTTGTTTTATTTAATGCAAAATAAACAATTAACTGTAAATAACAATGATTCTATGTGTATTCTAAATGAATGTAGCGCAGTGTGCTACTCTACCTATGAGAACGGTATGTCTTACATTCACAATAATAAACACAATTAATTGATTTAATTTTTATATTTGAAATTACATGGTAAGCTGATATCATACAAACCATGATGAATGAAAGATTACACCTCATAAAACACAAAACAAATACAAATGAATACAAAACAAATGAATACGAAAAACAAATTACGGAATACGAACAAGATGCATCATGGAGAGCATGGTATGACACGATGTCTTGTTTTCAGAAGTAAAAACAGAACGCACCTTCAGAGAATAGAAGCTTGAACAGATCGCTTGTTCTCAGACCTGAAACATTAAATGAATTAAGATTTACTGAGGTGCAGCAACACAAACTTTATTCGATGTAAATGATAACTCAATTAAAATAATAGTTTCAATGAGCTCACTCCGCGAAGCTTTCATCGGAAATATATGATATTACGAAATATATGATAATTTTAATTCAAATTCAAAAACATATGGTGTAGATTTGTTTTTCTAAAACCGCGTATTTCGTTTTAAAGTATTTATTATACAGCAACTTTTCTGCGCGCCGTGGACGTGATTATCACTGAGCACGAATACATAACACAACATTAATTCTTATCAATACGTACGCGATATTACAATTGTTGATTACTGACTGTTTTCCTAACCAAATGACGTTGTGCATATTTGTAATAATGATGACTATTATTCAATGCTATCGTCTGATGTTGACCATATCAGGTATCATGTAAATGCTTTAGAAGTTCCATATAATGTGCTGCAAGTCTTGATAAAATACAGGCATTACTCTAGAAGGTTTGTATGTAAACTAATATTGCACGGAATATTATTAATATTATCAACTCGATTTGACAATGCGTTATTTCTACTTCACGTTTCTTTTGATTTACATCAAAAAAGGTTCACTGTATCAGGCTTCAATGATGTATTGGTGTACAAGATACTATTTCACCGTATTGTTCTTATTAGTAATTCAAAGCAGACTATGCCTTAAAACAAACAACGATCTTCAACCTTTTGATTGAGTGTATTCCCTCAACACACATATATGACATCGTTATAATGCATTCTTTCTCTGGAATCATGTCTATATGTAGAAGGAAAAGACAATCCTTACAACAACACTGAATGATGGATTGAATCGAGAAAAATTGCGGAGGCTACTAACAGATTTTGTTAAGATTCAAAGTGCTGGCTAATCAGAAAAGTCTTTTTACATTTGTAAAACAATGACGCACAATCTTGTTATATGTATGTTACCAAGAGCTTGATATAAATTATACAAAATTAATTTCATTTTCATGTTATACGTTAAGTACGTATATGTGGCTCATAATATTAAAAAGGTTTGACTACATTTACCACGATCTATAAAATTGACGTGTTCTTTCACAATGATAAAACAGACGGATTTATGTGTAGCGACTGCGCTTGTCATTTAAACACGAACGATGATGTTAATTCATAGCTAGTTCGTTCACCACATATTTTGTTCCCATAGACAATACTCTAGACTAATAGATTATATAATATTGAATATATTAAATGGAACTGTTCATGCGTTTCTATTTTGATCGAGTCCTAATTGGTAATAATTCCCATTTGGTCCATTGGAAATTATGATAAAAAAAATCATTAAAATTTGCAATAACAATTTAGCCTGGAAAATAAGGGTAATGAAAGGGTTATGACAGTAAGTTGTTACGTCATCGCATGGAAGCTATTATATACCCGGCATGTTACACATAGTAATGGAATACATGTAAACATATACCAACATCTCATGTTCAGGAATAATAATGCCACGTTATAACCATTGATGAACTATGCAAGATGCCGATTCAAAGTCAATTTTCGATACACCGAACGTGGTTGTGGTCACCTGTAAATGTTTCAAGGCCATACATGAGCAATAAGGCGTGTATTGATGAAAGGAAACGTGTACTACCCGCTTCAACAGTTATATGAAGGTCGTCAGTTAATGGTTCATATTCACTTGACTCAAAAACATATCATACAGATATCTTTACAAAAATGAAATATAAAATTAAAATATATATATATAGTATCTAGAATGCACGTCAACGTCAGAATACACATTACTATACGTAAATGAGTAACCATGTAATGTCGATACAATACTACACATTATATGTAAATGAGTATGCATGTAATATCGATACAATACTACACATTATGTGTAAATGAGTATGCATGTAATGTCGATACAATACTACACATTATATGTAAATGAATATGCATGTAATGTCGATTCAATACTACACATTATGTGTAAATGAGTAACCATGAAATATCGATACAATACTACACATTATGTGTAAATGAATATGCATGTAATGTCGATACAATACTACACATTATATGTAAATGAATATGCATGTAATGTCGATACAATACTACACATTATATGTAAATGAATATGCATGTAATGTCGATACAGTACTACACATTATATGTAAATGAGTATGCATGTAATATCGATACAATACTACACATTCTATGTAAATGAGTATGCATGTAATGTCGATACAATACTACACATTATATGTAAATGAATATGCATGTAATGTCGATACAATACTACACATTATATGTAAATGAATATGCATGTAATGTCGATACAATACTACACATTATGTGTAAATGAGTATGCATGTAATGTCGATACAATACTACACATTATGTGTAAATGAGTATGCATGTAATATCGATACAATACTACACATTATATGTAAATGAGTATGCATGTAATGTCGATACAATACTACACATTATATGTAAATGAATATGCATGTAATGTCGATACAATACTACACATTATATGTAAATGAGTATGCATGTAATATCGATACAATACTACACATTATATGTAAATGAGTATGCATGTAATATCGATACAATACTACACATTATATGTAAATGAGTATGCATGTAATGTCGATACAATACTACACATTATATGTAAATGAATATGCATGTAATGTCGATACAATACTACACATTATATGTAAATGAGTATGCATGTAATATAGATACAATACTACACATTATATGTAAATGAGTATGCATGTAATGTCGATACAATACTACACATTATATGTAAATGAATATGCATGTAATGTCGATACAATACTACACATTATATGTAAATGAGTATGCATGTAATGTCAATACAATACTACACATTATGTGTAAATGAATATGCATGTAATATCGATACAATACTACACATTATATGTAAATGAGTATGCATGTAATATCGATACAATACTACACATTATATGTAAATGAGTATGCATGTAATGTCGATACAATACTACACATTATATGTACATGAGTATGCATGTAATGTCGATACAATACTACACATTATATGTAAATGAGTATGCATGTAATATCGATACAATACTACACATTATGTATAAATGAATATGCATGTAATGTCGATACAATACTACACATTATATGTAAATGAGTATGCATGTAATGTCGATTCAATACTACACATTATATGTAAATGAGTTTGCACATAGTGTCAACGACACTCTACATATTATATGTAAATGAGTAAGCATGTAAAGTCGACGTAAGACTACACATTATATGTAAATGAGTATGCATGTAATGTCTATGTAAGACTACACATTATATATAAATGAGTATGCATGTAATGTCGACGTAAGACTACACATTATATGTAAATGAGTATGCATGTAATGTCGACGTAAGACTACACATTATATGTAAATGAGTATGCATGTAATGTCGACGTAAGACTACACATTATATATAAATGAGTATGCGTGTAATGTCGACGTAAGACTACATATTATATGTAAATGAGTATGCATGTAATGTCGACGTAAGACTACACATTATATGTAAATGAGTATGCATGTAATGTCGACGTAAGACTACACATTATATATAAATGAGTATGCGTGTAATGTCGACGTAAGACTACATATTATATGTACATGAGTATGCATGTAATGTCGATACAATACTACACATTATATGTAAATGAGTATGCATGTAATATCGATACAATACTACACATTATGTATAAATGAGTATGCATGTAATGTCGATACAATACTACACATTATATGTAAATGAATATGCATGTAATGTCGATACAATACTACACATTATATGTAAATGAGTATGCATGTAATGTCAATACAATACTACACATTATGTGTAAATGAATATGCATGTAATATCGATACAATACTACACATTATATGTAAATGAGTATGCATGTAATATCGATACAATACTACACATTATATGTAAATGAGTATGCATGTAATGTCGATACAATACTACACATTATATGTACATGAGTATGCATGTAATGTCGATACAATACTACACATTATATGTAAATGAGTATGCATGTAATATCGATACAATACTACACATTATGTATAAATGAATATGCATGTAATGTCGATACAATACTACACATTATATGTAAATGAGTAAGCATGTAAAGTCGACGTAAGACTACACATTATATGTAAATGAGTATGCATGTAATGTCTATGTAAGACTACACATTATATATAAATGAGTATGCATGTAATGTCGACGTAAGACTACACATTATATGTAAATGAGTATGCATGTAATGTCGACGTAAGACTACACATTATATGTAAATGAGTATGCATGTAATGTCGACGTAAGACTACACATTATATATAAATGAGTATGCGTGTAATGTCGACGTAAGGCTACATATTATATGTAAATGAGTATGCATGTAATGTCGACGTAAGACTACACATTATATGTAAATGAGTATACATGTAATGTCTATGTAAGACTACACATTATATGTAAATGAGTATGCATGCAATGTCTATGTAAGACTACACATTATATGTGAATAAGTAAGCATGTAATGTTAATGTCAGACTACATACTACATGTAAATGAGTACGCATGTAATGTTAATGTCAGACTACACACTATGTGTAAATGAGTAAGCATGTAATGTTAATGTCAGACTACATACTACATGTAAATGAGTACGCATGTAATGTTAATGTCAGACTACACACTATATGTAAATGAGTAAGCATGCAATGTTAATGTCAGACTACACACTGTATGCAAATGAGTAAGCATGTAATGTTAATGTCAGACTACATACTACATGTAAATGAGTACGCATGTAATGTTAATGTCAGACTACACACTATATGTAAATGAGTAAGCATGTAATGTTAATGTCAGACTACTCACTATATGTAAATGAGTATGTATGTAATGTCTATGTAAGACTACACAATATATGTAAATGAGTAAGCATGTAATGTTAATGTCAGACTACTCACTATATGTAAATGAGTAAACATGTAATGTTAATGTCAGACTAAAAACTATATGTAAATGAGTAAGCATGTAATGTTAATGTCAGACTACAAACTACATGTAAATGAGTACGCATGTAATGTTAATGTCAGACTACACACTATATGTAAATGAGTAAGCATGTAATGTTAATGTCAGACTACACGCTGTATGCAAATGAGTAAGCATGTAATGTTAATGTCAGACTCCATACTACATGTAAATGAGTACGCATGTAATGTTAATGTCAGACTACACACTATATGTAAATGAGTAAGCATGTAATGTTAATGTCAGACTACATACTATATGTAAATGAGTACGCATGTAATGTTAATGTCAGACTACATACTATATGTAAATGAGTACGCATGTAATGTTAATGTCAGACTACACATTATATGTAAATGAGCAAGCATGTAATGTTAATGTCAGACTACACACTATATGCAAATGAGTATGAACGTAATGTCAATGTCAGATTGATTATACACGAGATAATATCGAGATAATAAGTAAATTTTAAAAATAGTTACACATTGCTTTACTCAATCCCCAACACCATAATTATAAGTCTTTTTCGGTCATTGGTTGCCATCATAGTATCACTGTTTCTCACATTGACGTATACAATTAGATTCTCAAAAAATATAGAGGCGTGATAACCAATCATTAATAGGAATAGTGATAGGAAGGGCGGCCTGGCAGTTCAAACGGTTCGATGTATCATACATGGAACCGAGAACCTTTAATAGCGAAGCGAATGTCTAACTCATCGTAAATTTGGTCGGCTGTTACCGCTCAAAACAACTAACATGCATCAGTCGTCGCCACAATCATTTACGCGTGCGGTTCCAATTACCCCAAGGAGTATTATGCTGTTATAACAATATATTAGCCGTCTCTAAATCTATAAATCGCACCACACCAAACGTATCTGATGGTCTATACAAAAAATATAGGTAATCTTGCCAATAGACATCACTTCAGCGGAACACTTCAAATCATAAATCACATTTGTCTAAGTATATCCCAATGGCCTTTTAAAAAATGTGAATGAGCTAACCTTACCATCTGACATCACTTCAGATCAGCCATAAGTTGAGCAAGAGTGTATTTATCCGATTGTGCAAACACATATATACTGCAACTCCCCTAGGTCGTTCTTGTCCTTATTCGCCCTCAAATTAATACCCTGTAGAGCACGAACGTGACCACGAATAATACACATATTTTGTCTTTCACATGTAGGAATTCTTACTCATTCTTTCATTTTTTTCCTATTATTCTCTTTTTTTCTCTTTCGTTTTATCTTCTGTATTATCTTCCATACACCTTTCCACCGGCGGACTGGACTAGAAACAACTCTGTTTCATATTCATACTTCATTATCGCCACAGTATGCGCCCATTAATCAAGTATATGGATACACCTGTAGTCCATTGACTTAATCTTTGTCATAATACACCATATGGGAAACACTTAGGGTGTGTGTAACGATTTACCAATCCCAATACTTGACATAGTAACCTTGTTATACACACCGTTGTCCTTTGTTCTCATTTGCTGCAGAATACCATATATGTACGATGACCATGCCTCAATGTATATTTTCAAGCAATCTTTATACACATGTAATACTCGGGTGAACATACTGTTGTTCATTGGTGAATTCCCTGAATATATTTCATACTATTAACTCCTTCATACGTGTATTAGTTTATTCCTCATCAACATAACTCCCAAGACTGATATTCTCACAAATTGTTTTAGTGCTTTCTGTTTTGTTAATAGCTCACTCCTGTCGATAACGAAAAACACGCTCAATATTTATAACATTTCAAATAATTTATATTGCTCTATTTTTCATTTCTGTCTTTGCCTTGTGCATCTAGACTTGTGAAGTAAACAAAACAAACCATTTCAGTGCGTGCCAAGATAAGACATTTAGTACACCCTAATATATATATATATGAAGTCAGTCTCGAGTTATTTTAGTCCGTACGTCGATTTTCATAATTGCTTGCGGCTATAACATCGCTGGTGCAGTCTTCCTCTTGACAATGTTGATTCATTTAGTTCGTGATCGGCATTTCTATATCAAGTTTGGTGTGTCGCTATCATCATAGGTATTTCTTTTCAAAGCTTGTTCAGTCGAATTTTTGTTTTCTATATAATATTATACTACTAATAACGTGTTTCGTTGCTGCTTGAAGTTTTAACAATATTCTGAATTGTAGCTACAGTTCTGGAACTTTGTGAGCGCATGTGACTGTCCTATTGACAGAAATCTGCTTCCAGCTTTCAGATTAGCCGAAAACTTTGGTCGCCATCTTGGATTTAGCCCAAACCGGAAGTGACGATTTTTTTTACTCTTTCTGGGGTAGGAGAGACATAAACTGCGTCTCATGTTGTAAAAAACTCGAAATAAAATATTAGCTCGGCAATCCATTATTTCAAAACGACTGAAAACATTGACCTGAAATTCGTTTTTTTTGCATCTATGTACATAAAGTGCATCAAAGGTTCAGAAGCTGTCTATGATTGGTCACGTGGTTTGGGCGCCATCTTGGATTTTTATAAGCATGGAATATTTTTACATTGATGCCACATTTTTCTTATTGTTTTAAAATTTGCCATGTTGCATTTTTTCACTAAACTCCTTTAGGCAACAGAAAAATAATTCTGATCAGTCACATGAGTTTCGGCAAAAATACAGGTACAAAACATAACATAAACATGTAGGTATATGTTTCTCATAAATACTTTAATCAATCAACTTGAATGTATGTAAAATTTATGGTACAAAAAAATAAAATAATTTGGATCAGTATTGATGTTTCGTCCCCATCTTGAATTTTCGATACAAATAGCAAAAAATGAAACATTTGTTTCTTTGAGTGTTTTATCCGATAAACGTGATTTTTTGTATATAGTATGTTTGACCTAAGCTTCTCATTAGGCTACGGCAAAAATATATCATTTTGACTAGTCACGAGCTTCTGCTGCTATCTTAGATTTTGTGTGCGAGAAGGGACGGTATTCACTTTGGCGGTCAACTAACAACTGGTTTATTCACTACTAGTGATAACACGTGAAATAGCGGATAAACATGAACGTGATCCAGGTTTTGGAGGATTGAACTAAAGCCATTTGGCCTTGTATCTGACAACTCTGTGGTTAGGTAGTTGTGATGCAGACTTCACGACAGATTTCTTACGAAAGTGGCCACAATGTGCGGCATCTGATTTTAACTGATCAACTTGATATTTGATATATCGCATATAAAAATAATGTTGATCTACCCACATTAAAGTTGTTTTTCCGCCATCTTCGATTTTGTGCAAAACGGAAATTATACAATTATGTGTGCTCTGTCTGAAATTTCGCTAAAAACCACATGGCGATGCCAAGTGTTTCAGCGTCTATGGTGAGTCGGTCATCTGACCTTATCAATATACATATATGTAATACGTACCAAGTACTGCTGCAGATAGGAAGATGCAATATTATGAAAAGATATGACTGAAATAACAGATGACCAAATATGGTCATATGAACTCATTAATATACATAACTATTGTATCTGAAGCAGTGTTGCAGACCGAGACATGCGCAGACCGAGACATGTGCAATACAATAACGAAGGCATCAAACAAGAGATGTGACTAACATAAGAGATGACCATATATAGTCATGTGAGCTCATTATTATGCAAAAGCACATGGCTCATATATTCAGAAAAATCGTATCTTGATAGACAGATAGATAAACAAACTAAGTAATTATGGGAACCAACTGCATTTAACATCACAGTACTCATCAAACTAACCTAATGATAATCACGTGACCTCATTAAATACATACCTGAAAGCCTGCGGAGTTAATATTTGTTTATATTTTGTATCCAGAAATGTATATATTTTTATGTTGATTTTTATAAATTGTAGTATTTCGTAAAGGTAAAATATCTTTCTCTTGTAGATTTTGCCTTGTTTATTATATTTTGTAAAATCCAAAACAAATTTGAAAAAATCTGTTGTTTCACTAGGCTGCAGTTGTATTTGGTGGATTTGATTTCGTTAATGAATAATGGTAGTTCTTCTACCTCAGCTATAAATAGTAAATTTGCAGTGATTTTGTTTAAACAAACTAGTTACTCGTAAAGTGATTTTTTTTCAGTTGAGGTTTTATCCCGTTTAAAATTAACGAAAATTTCAAATATCTTAACCGTTTAGTAAAATTTCCTTTATGTAGGCCTTGAAGAGGTGTTTTACAGGTATGTTTTTGTTTTAGTTATACGGCATCGGCAGCTTTAATTGTCAGTTTGTTTTTCTTGTATCAGTAAATCTACCATTTGAATGAATCGTTAGACCTAGTATAGATAACAATAGGAGAAAACTCTATTTTGTTGTTGATAATATAACCTTTCTGTTATTTTCAATGTCATATTTCTAAAAGTAACAATTTTAGTTGTGATATTTAGGTTCCATTTTTTACAGTTATTTTTGAAAGTTGTTTAAAACAATCTACATGCCCATTTTTGACACTAGAAAATAATCTTTTGCTGTAGAGATTAATTCAAGATCATCTGCCATTTAACTGAACTTAATCTACTGCAATTATGTAGGTCATTAATATATAAATTAAATATAATAGAACTAATGGCATATCCTTGTCGGTCTCATGTTGTGGTCTCAAATATTTTGATATTTTGGTGTTGTGGCATATATGTTATTATGTATTAGTATACATGTGATGTCGACGTCAGAGTTAATACTGTACAACACATTTGTGCTGTTTTTTACAATTCATTAACGACTGTTCATAATATATTTAAATTTTTTCACATTATGAAGTACGTTGCAAACCCGTGTGCCCGATATTCAATGCATCAATGCAAACATATCTATGTGGTAATGTATTAATAAAACTACCCAAAAATATGCTAATTGTTTGTTAATGTTAAATAAATACTTTTATGTCCTATAACTCTGGTGAGAGATTTCATACTATTGCATCTATTACATAGCTTATAGTTTATACGTAGTAGGTGTTAGATGGATGCCTATAGCAAGTATACTAATTATCCTAGCGGCATACGTATTGCCCAACATGTCTCTGCGAACATTTATTGTGATCACATTAAATATTTGGTATAGTATAGTATAGTATAGTATAGTATAGTATACAAAATAACATTATTATTGAAAATTAAGTTAAGCAGAATGTAATTGAATATAAACAGCTGTACCTAATGCTTTATATAAAAACGTTCGTATATTTTAACAAACACAATAACGGCATGCAATTATGTCAGAACAAATCTTTAAATCCAGATTGTTGTAGTCGTCGTTTCGCTGCCCTGACCTCCAAGGCAATTTGTGTACATATTTGAACAGAAACTTGAGAAGGTTAGCAGTGAATCTGAGCTTATATTGTATTATAAATATTCAATGTTAACGTCAATGACGTATGTTGGTATAGGACATATACGGAAATAGCGGAAACACACATATTGGTTCGATTATATTTAGATGTAGAACGATACTGATCTCAAAATAGTTTTTTGAGTTTCATGTGAATTATTTTTTGGTCGTTGTTCTAATGTCAAATTGACAAGTACATGTTACTACTGCAACTACTGTTGTGTCTCGCTCACCAATTAACTAAGTGATATAGTGATCCACAAATTAAGAAGTAACCCCTCAAGCTGATTCTATTCCACGTGTATGTGTGTGTAACTCATCAAATATGACAGTAATAGGTCGTACGTGATGACCTTTCGTTTTTCCATTCTTGTTATCAACCTATATTCACAGTTTTGTGTGTGCATATTTTTATTTTCCTAAAATTAAAAGGTGTTGTTAACATAGTCAGTATATACACATGTTAATAAACAAATGTCACACGTGACCAGTAGAGAGCTGGCTGTCTATAAGCTAGATTAGTAGAGTGCGAATGAACATATCCACGGGTAATAGTTAAAACCGGTTCTATACATTGACACGTAATGTTTGAGGTCATAATATTATGAGGTTATTACGAGGATATCTCAAAGTATGCACGAAGACAGTACAGCTGGAGATGCGTGGCGTACTGACTGAGTTCATGCTTTGAGGTATATATCTTCATAATAACCATATTATTATACATCATTTCCTTCCAAGAATACATCAAGGGAATGCCTAAATCCAAAATGTTTAGAAAAGAATCAGCGAACTTTTTGTGTGGTGTCCGGTCAAACTCTAGTGGCAGCCATGTTTGCTTACGAGCGTAATCATTATATATTTGGAATTCGCATTTCCTAATTATGGTAGGATGAAAATACGTAAAATAACGCAAAAATACGGCACGTTGTAATTTATGGCGTTACAGTGACAGATGTATAATAATTATGAATATTTTATTATGAAATACCGAAACGAACATGCTAAGCTGTTGTTTTAAAAAGGTTCAGTTATATTTTTCTTGGCTTTTGTTATTTTGTGTTATTGTTCACAGACAAACAGTGCATACATAGCAAGAGTAACCTACATTGTCTTTAACAGCATGTCTACTCTAGAGCACATGGCACCGCACAATAGCATGATTACAAATGAAAAATATAATAATTTAAATATTGAAAGTAATTGGAGAGCAATAAATAATATATTTTCAGACATTGAAAGCTTTCTTCAACAGATGTGTCTTGTGATTCAGTTTAAAATTAGCCATACATGTACTGTGCTTGATAGCATATGGTCGGGCATACCATATACGTGAGACAGCCACGGACAATTCTCCATCACCGAAAGTTGTCTAATAGCTTGTGTGCGTAAAATACGCGAAACAGAATTGTGAACTTTATACTGAATTGTTAATAACGGGTAACCAAATCTCGAACTATGAATCAGCATTTTAGTATTTTGAATGGATACACATTACCTAATGTGTGATAATCTATGAAGATGATTTTTACAAATGTAAGCACTATGATCACCTATATCCATCTTGTTGTCACCAAAGTTTTGTAAACTATTTTCACGGAAACTAATTTACGTCCATGTAAACTGTTATGGTTATTTTTTTACCAATTAAATTAACAAACCCCTGGGTAACACCAGATAGACGAGAGTTAACCATTAATTGTAACATATTGAAGTCTGTTAGTAAGGTACGTGTATGAACAATTGTTGGTGATACAAAAATCTTTTAAAAAGATATTATTATCAACGTTTGACATGCAGCACTCTAATCAGTATCAAGTAACATCTGTATAGGCAGACTGAGATATATTTTCTAATGAAATCTCTTTCAATATGGTCAGTAACTGAGTTACTAATACATTTTCAATTAATTATGAAACACAACACAATACTGATACTGGGCGATAGTTTTTGAACACCATTTTGTTTCCATATAAATAATACACTCGCCATTTTAGTCTTCCGGAAATATGCCGTACTGAATTGATGAGTTATAATACCGCTTGTCACTGCTTCGTGAAGGGAAACTAATATTAAACATATTAAAATGGGAATTACATAACTTTATAGGCGCGTTTATTATTATTATTAGTTGTCACTAGAATAAATTCAGAGAAGGGATATCCAATCACCCTAATGCTGAAACCAATCATTGAAAGTAGACCTTACTTTACCAACCTTTTCCATGGAATAATTGCAAGATTCATTAACCATTTCTAAATGCATGGGGAGTGAATCAGGATATGATTCTTAATAACAGGTATTTTGGTCAACTCTATTGCCATAAATTAATTTATCATAATATTCTTCTTTAATCTTCTTCAATAAATTATTCATACCCCTCGGTTTATTATGAAAACTAACATAAACATCATGAACACCTGTGTGACGTAATATCCATAAGTTACTAATTTTCTTTTTCAATCTTGATTTTGTTTTCACAATATTAGTAAACGAAAGCTGACGTTCACGTATTCACACCTATTTGTAATAACGGAGACAAACTTATCGATGATTATAGCCATACATTCATGATTCTTAGAAATCAGAAATTCTGTATATTTGATTCGAGGTTCATATATTGTAGATTCATATGGCCGTTAGGTTGAAACCAAGGAAAACAAAATGAGGGAATATTTAACAACTAAAAACGTCAGTCATTGAATAACGTTTAACACAATTGTCAAAATAGCTCCAATGGAAGGTGTTTTATTTATCTTTTTTACGAACTAAATGATGTAAGTGTTTTATTGATATACATTAATATGTAAGACAAAGCACGATTGCTGTCATATTAATGACGTCATATTGGTATTTAAATTACATATAATGTGGCACACTACACTCAAGTACAAACAAGGTAAGAGAATCATTGAAGATTTCCTTTAACTGAAAAAAATGCAACAGTCGATAGCCATTATGTTTGCCTTCTTTGCATTATTCTCACGATAATACACACAATACACATATGCATGTTGATTTTATGTGTTTGAGCGCGGCAGCCGTAGGTCCCTTGCTGCCTACTTCTCATTCATTATTCATTATCAAGACTATTAGATTCACGTCAATATAGTGTGTTTATTTTCTCGTCATACTACTGCCATGAATATGTTTTCGCGTATCTGTTGTCCGACTTATTTAGCTGATTACTAGTGAATGGCTGTGTTATGTCTGTCATCATTTAGGCTCATGCGAGGTCCTGAACGAAACTCGACTCAGTGATTTGGAACTAATTACGATATAACCGTCGCTATTCGGACTACTATTTCTGACAGTTGGTATTCGCAGTTATTAATTTAGTGAACGATTAATCAAAAGATATGACGTGTCCAGTACTTAGTGTGATTGGCTGTATGTGTGAAGGCCACGCCTTAGAGTCTTTTAATTGCTTTGTAATTGGTTAATGTTTTTAAAGTGAATAAAGAAGTTTTAGTTGGTCTTGGCAAGTACACCACGAGAGACGCTGTCTTGGGGCAGTCTAGAGGCAGTCTTAGGTCAGCCTTGCGATAGTCTTGGGGACTTTTCCCCAGGGCGCTGTGTCTTATAGAGTACTCGACTGACCGACTAAAGACGAGAGTTGATACGTATTTCGTTGTGTGTGTCTATTTGACTGTAAGGCTTAAGTGACTTTCCCGATCCCGTACCTCAAGTAGACGAGATATAGAGACAGACGATATTCTCCCTGACACGTGTTGGAGAACCCCAGAGGAGAAGAATTCCCCCGTGATACTACGTATGACCATTCACATGTACACAAACGCATTTCAATGTAATGTAATGTAATGTAATGTAATGTAATGTAATGTAATGTAATGTAAACGATAGTATTCTATGTAATGTAGACGATAGTATTCTGTGTAATTACAAGCACCTGTTTTTGACAGGTCTATATAATCATCACACAAGCATTCAAGCATGATCAGGTTATTGGTTATCAGACATATGTAGTTGCAAACCGTTTTAATATATTATTATTATTATTATTATGTTATCTAGTTGTCAGTGTATTACTATTAGCATTATTAGTCGAGCAGTCAATGAATTATTAGTAGTATGTTGGCGAGTGGTCAATATATTATTAGTAGTATTTAATTCCAGTTAATTTTTAACTAAGAGATTTTCTAGAAACGCCTTGGGTAACCTTGGACAGTGCATAAAAACACGAATGTAGCATACGCATTCATTAACCCAAACATGCACGCAATGTACATTAACGTCAAATAGACTAGTGTGGGCGGGGTTGTTACCGAGTCTGGGGAACTGGATTAGCTTCATAAATTGGTAGACTAGAGAGACAGACGGGAATCGTTACCTGGTGGTAAGGGTGTACAAGAGATACGAATAGTCCAGTATGCAACGCTTAGTAGATTTATTCTTAATATACAGTAGATCCGATCCGCAACTCTCATAATATACTGTTTGTTAGTTCACAAAGTAATGAGAAACAGTGATGTTAATCAGCGGCGAACAACATTTGTTCTTTGTCCATACCACCATATCAGTGTTGTGGATCTCTCTACTCAGAATTCAAGTGTAGTCTGAAATCTCATATCTCGTAAATATTAGCTTTTGTCATGGATTGTTCAAACTCATTGTTAGTTCAGTGGCTATTTCGATTGAACAGTCACAACAATTGTCTCTACTTAGAAGGTAGGAGAATTCAATGAGCAATGGGGAAAGACAATAACACTGTTGTCAGTGGGGAAAGTACACACGTGACTAACGTCCAAATATAAAAACACGTAATTTTTGGGTTTACACTAAATCACAAGATTTCTAATATTTCTAACATTTTAGTATTTTAAATGGATACACATCACCTAATTTGTGATAATCTATGAAGGTGTTTTTTTTTTACAAACGTATGCAATATGATCACCCATACTCATCGAAATACGAAATATCTAGAATCTAAAAATACATTTTTGTTGATTAGTTGTCAGTATGCTCTTTTTATTCGGTCGTCGCATTTGGATTAACATATTAGTAAAATTGCAATAAAACTGCCAAATTCTCATAAATCAAAGTTAAACGACATTTGTTAAAGCACGTACTCTGCACTTGCTGCTGTGAAGCCATTGTGTTTATTCACTGTTATCAGCAATGGGCGCCACAGTTGTGGTACTCGACACGATGTAGAGCAAATTTTACTGAGTTGTTGTTGCCGCCGGGCGAGAATTAGTATAATATCGATCATAAAAAACATTAATTATTTTCAAACAGAATACATTATTTATCGTAAGTTGTGAATGTGAATATGAAACAAATCCCGGTTCATTTTTAACACAACACAGCATATGCTCGATACGGGGCCTTCTCGCTCATTGTTGGTATTCAGCTGTATAACGAATAGTCTACAATGGTGACGTCACCAAATACTAGTACCCAATAAATTTGTTAGTATTTATAGTCAGTCAATAGATATATGTTAGGAATTTGTGGCAATCGATTAGTGCGCGTGCGTTGATGGGGTTTTCGGGTGATGACGTCAATGCAACTGATTTGCCTACAAATGTATTCGTGGTGCCGTGTATTATAATTTATTCATTAGTAAAAATAAAACTCGGTTTGTTATGTTGACTTCATCTGCACTTTTATCGAATCCTACAGTGAAGCTACTTTTTAATCTATATATCTACAAACCTTTGCAGATAACAAGAACATAATTCTAAACCTGCCTCTATTAATATCTTTTCCACTTTCATAACCCGAAACAGATACAAATTAATTATTGTTTATATAGTGCTTGATATATATTAAAAGATGCCCAATGACGATCACAATTAACAAAATATAAAACGTTATCTGGAAGTTGATTCCAAATAAAGTTTAACAGCCGAAGGTTTTAATGAGCGATCAGTTTTTGGGTATAGCAGAAAAGCGTCTCTTGCGAGAAAGACGAGTTCTTCGAGAGATTATTGGTAAAGCTAAGATAAGCGTGCAAATCTATTCACGTATCTGGAGCGTATTCCCATGGGATACCAACACTGCATGCATTTTTCAATTAGTGTCGATACAATTCTGAGTACTACATACGATATATAATCTTCCAATGACCCCGTACTTAAGAGCTAATAGTTCTTTTAAAGTCAAAAACAGCGGGGTTAGTGGTGCTGTGACATGGTATGTTTTTTATCATACAACATGTTTACAGTGACGATTTTGATAGATTATGACAATCAATACACTTTGCACCTGTTTTGTCTCAGCAAAGTACGTCTGGGAAATTGTAATGGATCTGTTTTTTAATTGTATATGAGAAATTGTGTTCCACGGAAACAATATTAGGGATAAAGTAACGCTACGTAGAAACTGGAACCTAATATTGAGGATATTTATGAAATTTGCATATATACATTGTTTTGCAAATATAATTAATGGATTAGACACTCCTGATCGATACAATATAATTACTGTCTTTTAACAGTGTTTGATCGAATACCACCCCTTTAAGGTAGAGATGCAGTTTACCTGACAGGTATTTTAATTAGTTAATTAGGAAACCAAGATGACCTCTCTTGTCCACAAAACTATATATTTTCGGAAAGCTTATTGTATGACTTTTAAAAGTTTGTTATTATTTTTTTTATGGTCACTGTCGCCTATGCAAATATGAAATGTCGCATATGCACACAAATGTGCTTTGTTGGTCAAAAGTTGTTTAAAAAAATTAGCTCTTAAACCATGCTTCTGTTTCCTGTCAAAATTGGTTTATGGGTACATCTGTTTACTATGAAGAAAGTGCCTTCTTGAAAATTGTCTACCAGTTGTCAATTTTGCAGGGCAGCAGCCCACATTTCACTACTTCAAGTTTATGCAGTTTTCTGTACGATTGTTGTAACACTGTTCAACCAATGCCCTGAAAGCGTTTTGAAGAAAAACACATTGTCAATTATTTGTGAAAATTTCAAAACAAAAGGTCAAAGCGTCTGGGAGCTGTCTGGGATGTGCACTAAAAAGAAGCTCAGATAATTGCTAATTCGCATAACAATTCACTCAGTAAGAAGTTTGCTAATGCTCATAATTAAAATGGCTGTAACAGTTCCAAATCTAAATGTATTATCGTTTTGTTAAAAGTTAAATACAGTGCATAATATGGAGATCCCGTCATTTCTCTTTTTCACCATGTTTCTTTTTTTATTATTTATGTACAGCCTTGCTAAATCTTGCTAAGCATTCAAATGAGAGAAATGTTTGCACCTGTCATCTATATTTTAAAATCGTTTTTTGAGTATGTTCTACTATTCACAATTCTACAAAATTTTAACAGTCTATAGCCAAAACTGTTTGGATAATAAAAAGCAAAAAAAAATTCACTCCCAACCTTAATAGTCGACTACTAATCAATTACAATATCAATATCAATTGTATTGCTCCGATTTAATGCAAATGTTCGAATATTTTGCCCTAAATCGCGTCTACTGCCTTATGGCAGTATACTACTCGTGCGTTTGTCTCATATGCGCATGTATTTTAAAAAACTTCAAATATTTCACAGCAGTATTTACCACAATGAAAACACACTAAAATCCCAATAAAGCGAAAAGTTACCAACGAAAACTTTGAGGTTCTGATATATCTTGTGGTGAAAATATTCTGAAACATTGTTTCACTTTATTGCACACATTTTCTGGGCAATTTAGTATGCTGGTCCATGTTTCAGTGAAATGTCGTCAATGTAAATATGAAATGTCGCCTATGTAAATATAACATGTCGTTATGAAAATATGTAATGTCCCCTATGTAAATATGAAATGTCCCCTATGTAAATATGAAATGTCCCCTATGTAAGTATAACATGTCGTTATGAAAATATGTAATGTCCGCTATGTAAATATGAAATGTCGCTTGCGTAAATATGAAATGTCGCCTATGTAAATATGAAATGTCCCCTATGTAAATATGAAATGTTCCTTATGTAAATATAACATGTCGTTATGAAAATATGTAATGTCCGCTATGTAAATATGAAATGTCGCTTGCGTAAATATGAAATGTCGCCTATGTAAATATGAAATGTCCCCTATGTAAATATGAAATGTTCCTTATGTAAATATAACATGTCGTTATGAAAATATGTAATGTCCGCTATGTAAATATGAAATGTTCCCTGTGTAAATATGAAATGTCGCCTGCGTAAATATGAAATGTCGCCTATGTAAATATGAAATGTCCCCTATGTAAATATGAAATGTTCCTTATGTAAATGTGAAATGTCTCTTATGTAAATATGAAATGTCGCCTATGTAAATATAACATGTCGTTATGAAAATATGTAATGTCCCTATGTAAATATGAAATGTCCCCTGTGTAAATATGAAATGTCGCCTGTGTAAATATGAAATGTCGCCTATGTAAATATGAAATGTCCCCTATGTAAATATGAAATGTTCCCTGTGTAAATGTGAAATGTCTCTTATGTAAATATGAAATGTCGCCTATGTAAATATGAAACGTCCCCTATGTAAATATGAAATGTCGCCTATGTAAATATAACATGTCGTTATGAAAATATGTAATGTCCGCTATGTAAATATGAAATGTCGTCTGTGTAAATATGAAATGTCGCCTATGTAAATATGAAATGTTCCCTATGTAAATATGAAATGTTCCCTATGTAAATATGAAATGTCGCCTATGTAAATATAACATGTCGTTATGAAAATATGTAATGTCCCCTATGTAAATATGAAATGTCCCCTATGTAAATATGAAATGTCCCTTATGTAAATATGAAATGTCCCCTATGTAAATATGAAATGTCCCCTATGTAAATATGAAATGTCGCCTATGTAAATATGAAATGTTGCCTATGTAAATATGAAATGTCCCCTGTGTAAATGTGAAGTGTCGCTATGTAAATATGAAATGTTCCCTATGTGAATATGAGATGTCCCCTGTGTAAATGTGAAGTGTCGCTATGTAAATATGAAATGTCCTTTATGTGAATATGAAATGTCCCATGTGTGAATGTGAAGTGTCGCTATGTAAATATGAAATGTCCCCTATGTAAATATGACATGTCCCTTATGTAAATATGAAATGTCCCCTATGTAAATATGAAACGTCCCCTAAGTAAATATGAAATGTCCCTTATGTAAATATGAAATGTCCCCTATGTAAATATGAAATGTCCCCTATGTAAATATGAAATGTCCCCTATGTAAATATGAAATGTCCCCTATGTAAATATGAACTGTCGCCTACGTAAAGATGAAATGTCCCCGATGTAAATATAAAATGTCCCCTAAGTAAATTTGAAATGTCCCCTATGTAAATATGAAATGTCGCCTATGTAAATATGAAATGTCCCCTATGTAAATATGAATTGTCCCCTACGTAAATATGAAATGTCCGCTATGTAAATATGAAATGTCGCCTGTGTAAATATGAAATGTCGCCTATGTAAATATAAAATGTTCCCTATGTAAATATGAAATGTTCCCTGTGTAAATGTGAAATGTCTTTTATGTAAATATGAAATGTCTTTTATGTAAATATGAAACGTCCCCTATGTAAATATGAAATGTCCCCTATGTAAATATGAAATGTCGCCTATGTAAATATAACATGTCGTTATGAAAATATGTAATGTCCCTATGTAAATATGAAATGTCCCCTATGTAAATATGAAATGTCCCTTATGTAAATATGAAATGTCGCCTGTGTAAATGTGAAATGTCGCCTATGTAAATATGAAATGTCGCCTGTGTAAATGTGAAATGTCCCCTATGTAAATATGAAATGTCGCCTATGTAAATATGAAATGTCCCCTATGTAAATATGAAATGTCCCCTATGTAAATATGAAATGTCGCCTGTGTAAATATGAAATGTCGCCTATGTAAATATGAAATGTCGCCTATGTAAATATGAAATGTCCCCTGTGTAAGTGTGAAGTGTCGCTATGTAAATATGAAATGTCCCCTATGTGAATATGAAATGTCCCCTGTGTAAATGTGAAGTGTCGCTATGTAAATATGAAATGTCCTTTATGTGAATATGAAATGTCCCATATGTAAATGTGAAGTGTCTCTATGTAAATATGAAATGTCCCCTATGTAAATATGAAATGTCCCCTATGTAAATATGAAATGTCGCCTATGTAAATATGAAATGTCGCCTATGTAAATATGAAATGTCCCCTATGTAAATATGAAATGTCCCCTATGTAAATATGAACTGTCGCCTACGTAAATATGAAATGTCCCCGATGTAAATATAAAATGTCCCCTATGTAAATTTGAAATGTCCCCTATGTAAGTATGAAATGTCCCCTATGTAAATATGAAATGTCCCCTACGTAAATATGAAATGTCCCCTATGTAAATATGAAATGTCGCCTATGTAAATGTGAAATGTCCCCTACGTAAATATGAAATGTCCCTTATGTAAATATGAAATGTCGCCTTTGTAAATATGAAATGTCGTCTGTGTAAATGTGAAATGTCGCTGATGTAAATGTGAAGTGTCCCCTATGTAAATATGGAATGTCCCCTGTGTAAATATGAAACGTCCCCTATGTAAATATGAAATGTCTCCTATGTAAATATGAAATGTCGCCTATGTAAAAATGAAATGTCCCCTATGTAAATATGAAATGTCCCCTATGTAAATATGAAATGTCGCCTATGTAAATATAACATGTCGTTATGAAAATATGTAATGTCCCCTATGTAAATATGAAATGTCCCCTATGTAAATATGAAATGTCCCTTATGTAAATATGAAATGTCCCCTATGTAAATATGAAATGTCCCCTATGTAAATATGAAATGTCGCCTATGTAAATATGAAATGTTGCCTATGTAAATATGAAATGTCCCCTGTGTAAATGTGAAGTGTCGCTATGTAAATATGAAATGTTCCCTATGTGAATATGAGATGTCCCCTGTGTAAATGTGAAGTGTCGCTATGTAAATATGAAATGTCCTTTATGTGAATATGAAATGTCCCATGTGTGAATGTGAAGTGTCGCTATGTAAATATGAAATGTCCCCTATGTAAATATGACATGTCCCTTATGTAAATATGAAATGTCCCCTATGTAAATATGAAACGTCCCCTAAGTAAATATGAAATGTCCCTTATGTAAATATGAAATGTCCCCTATGTAAATATGAAATGTCCCCTATGTAAATATGAAATGTCCCCTATGTAAATATGAAATGTCCCCTATGTAAATATGAACTGTCGCCTACGTAAAGATGAAATGTCCCCGATGTAAATATAAAATGTCCCCTAAGTAAATTTGAAATGTCCCCTATGTAAATATGAAATGTCGCCTATGTAAATATGAAATGTCCCCTATGTAAATATGAATTGTCCCCTACGTAAATATGAAATGTCCGCTATGTAAATATGAAATGTCGCCTGTGTAAATATGAAATGTCGCCTATGTAAATATAAAATGTTCCCTATGTAAATATGAAATGTTCCCTGTGTAAATGTGAAATGTCTTTTATGTAAATATGAAATGTCTTTTATGTAAATATGAAACGTCCCCTATGTAAATATGAAATGTCCCCTATGTAAATATGAAATGTCGCCTATGTAAATATAACATGTCGTTATGAAAATATGTAATGTCCCTATGTAAATATGAAATGTCCCCTATGTAAATATGAAATGTCCCTTATGTAAATATGAAATGTCGCCTGTGTAAATGTGAAATGTCGCCTATGTAAATATGAAATGTCGCCTGTGTAAATGTGAAATGTCCCCTATGTAAATATGAAATGTCGCCTATGTAAATATGAAATGTCCCCTATGTAAATATGAAATGTCCCCTATGTAAATATGAAATGTCGCCTGTGTAAATATGAAATGTCGCCTATGTAAATATGAAATGTCGCCTATGTAAATATGAAATGTCCCCTGTGTAAGTGTGAAGTGTCGCTATGTAAATATGAAATGTCCCCTATGTGAATATGAAATGTCCCCTGTGTAAATGTGAAGTGTTGCTATGTAAATATGAAATGTCCTTTATGTGAATATGAAATGTCCCATATGTAAATGTGAAGTGTCTCTATGTAAATATGAAATGTCCCCTATGTAAATATGAAATGTCCCCTATGTAAATATGAAATGTCGCCTATGTAAATATGAAATGTCGCCTATGTAAATATGAAATGTCGCCTATGTAAATATGAAATGTCCCCTATGTAAATATGAACTGTCGCCTACGTAAATATGAAATGTCCCCGATGTAAATATAAAATGTCCCCTATGTAAATTTGAAATGTCCCCTATGTAAGTATGAAATGTCCCCTATGTAAATATGAAATGTCCCCTACGTAAATATGAAATGTCCCCTATGTAAATATGAAATGTCGCCTATGTAAATGTGAAATGTCCCCTACGTAAATATGAAATGTCCCTTATGTAAATATGAAATGTCGCCTTTGTAAATATGAAATGTCGTCTGTGTAAATATGAAATGTCGCTGATGTAAATGTGAAGTGTCCCCTATGTAAATATGGAATGTCCCCTGTGTAAATATGAAACGTCCCCTATGTAAATATGAAATGTCTCCTATGTAAATATGAAATGTCGCCTATGTAAAAATGAAATGTCCCCTATGTAAATATGAAATGTCCCCTATGTAAATATGAAATGTCGCCTATGTAAATATGAAATGTCCCTTATGTAAATGTGAAATGTCCCTTATGTAAATATGAAATGTCCCCTATGTAAATATGAAATGTTCCCTATGTAAATATGAAATGTCGCCTGTGTAAATGTGAAATGTCCCCTATGTAAATGTGAAATGTCGCCTATGTAAATATGAAATGTTCCCTGTGTAAATGTGAAATGTCTCTTATGTAAATATGAAATGTCGCCTATGTAAATATGAAACGTCCCCTATGTAAATATGAAATGTCGCCTATGTAAATATAACATGTCGTTATGAAAATATGTAATGTCCGCTATGTAAATATGAAATGTCGTCTGTGTAAATATGAAATGTCGCCTATGTAAATATGAAATGTTCCCTATGTAAATATGAAATGTTCCCTGTGTAAATGTGAAATGTCTCTTATGTAAATATGAAATGTCGCCTATGTAAATATGAAACGTCCCCTATGTAAATATGAAATGTCCCCTATGTAAATATGAAATGTCGCCTATGTAAATATAACATGTCGTTATGAAAATATGTAATGTCCCCTATGTAAATATGAAATGTCCCCTATGTAAATATGAAATGTCCCTTATGTAAATATGAAATGTCCCCTATGTAAATATGAAATGTCCCCTATGTAAATATGAAATGTCGCCTATGTAAATATGAAATGTTGCCTATGTAAATATGAAATGTCCCCTGTGTAAATGTGAAGTGTCGCTATGTAAATATGAAATGTTCCCTATGTGAATATGAGATGTCCCCTGTGTAAATGTGAAGTGTCGCTATGTAAATATGAAATGTCCTTTATGTGAATATGAAATGTCCCATGTGTGAATGTGAAGTGTCGCTATGTAAATATGAAATGTCCCCTATGTAAATATGACATGTCCCCTATGTAAATATGAAATGTCGCCTATGTAAATATGAAATGTCGCCTATGTAAATATGAAATGTCCCCGATGTAAATATGAAATGTCCCCTATGTAAATATGAAATGTCCCCTATGTAAATATGAAATGTCCCCTATGTAAATATGAAATGTCGCCTACGTAAAGATGAAATGTCCCCGATGTAAATATGAAATGTCCCCTAAGTAAATTTGAAATGTCCCCTATGTAAATATGAAATGTCGCCTATGTAAATATGAAATGTCCCCTATGTAAATATGAATTGTCCCCTACGTAAATATGAAATGTCCCCTATGTAAATATGAAATGTCGTCTATGTAAATATAACATGTCGTTATGAAAATATGTAATGTCCGCTATGTAAATATGAAATGTCGCCTGTGTAAATATGAAATGTCGCCTATGTAAATATAAAATGTTCCCTATGTAAATATGAAATGTCCCCTATGTAAATATGAAATGTCGCCTATGTAAATATGAAATGTTGCCTATGTAAATATGAAATGTCCCCTGTGTAAATGTGAAGTGTCGCTATGTAAATATGAAATGTTCCCTATGTGAATATGAGATGTCCCCTGTGTAAATGTGAAGTGTCGCTATGTAAATATGAAATGTCCTTTATGTGAATATGAAATGTCCCATGTGTGAATGTGAAGTGTCGCTATGTAAATATGAAATGTCCCCTATGTAAATATGACATGTCCCCTATGTAAATATGAAATGTCGCCTATGTAAATATGAAATGTCGCCTATGTAAATATGAAATGTCCCCGATGTAAATATGAAATGTCCCCTATGTAAATATGAAATGTCCCCTATGTAAATATGAAATGTCCCCTATGTAAATATGAAATGTCGCCTACGTAAAGATGAAATGTCCCCGATGTAAATATGAAATGTCCCCTAAGTAAATTTGAAATGTCCCCTATGTAAATATGAAATGTCGCCTATGTAAATATGAAATGTCCCCTATGTAAATATGAATTGTCCCCTACGTAAATATGAAATGTCCCCTATGTAAATATGAAATGTCGTCTATGTAAATATAACATGTCGTTATGAAAATATGTAATGTCCGCTATGTAAATATGAAATGTCGCCTGTGTAAATATGAAATGTCGCCTATGTAAATATAAAATGTTCCCTATGTAAATATGAAATGTTCCCTGTGTAAATGTGAAATGTCTTTTATGTAAATATGAAATGTCTTTTATGTAAATATGAAACGTCCCCTATGTAAATATGAAATGTCCCCTATGTAAATATGAAATGTCGCCTATGTAAATATAACATGTCGTTATGAAAATATGTAATGTCCCTATGTAAATATGAAATGTCCCCTATGAAAATATGAAATGTCCCTTATGTAAATATGAAATGTCGCCTGTGTAAATGTGAAATGTCGCCTATGTAAATATGAAATGTCGCCTGTGTAAATGTGAAATGTCGCCTATGTAAATATGAAATGTCGCCTGTGTAAATATGAAATGTCCCCTATGTAAATATGAAATGTCCCCTATGTAAATATGAAATGTCCCCTGTGTAAGTGTGAAGTGTCGCTATGTAAATATGAAATGTCCCCTATGTGAATATGAAATGTCCCCTGTGTAAATGTGAAGTGTCGCTATGTAAATATGAAATGTCCTTTATGTGAATATGAAATGTCCCATATGTAAATGTGAAGTGTCTCTATGTAAATATGAAATGTCCCCTATGTAAATATGAAATGTCCCCTATGTAAATATGAAATGTCGCCTATGTAAATATGAAATGTCGCCTATGTAAATATGAAATGTCCCCTGTGTAAGTGTGAAGTGTCGCTATGTAAATATGAAATGTCCCCTACGTAAATATGAAACGTCCCCTATGTAAATATGAAATGTCCCCTATGTAAATATGAACTGTCGCCTATGTAAATATGAAATGTCGCCTATGTAAATATGAAATGTCCATATGTAAATGTGAAGTGTCTCTATGTAAATATGAAATGTCCCCTACGTAAATATGAAACGTCCCCTATGTAAATATGAAATGTCCCCTATGTAAATATGAACTGTCGCCTACGTAAATATGAAATGTCCCCGATGTAAATATAAAATGTCCCCTATGTAAATTTGAAATGTCCCCTATGTAAGTATGAAATGTCGCCTATGTAAATATGAAATGTCCCCTATGTAAATATGAAATGTCCCCTATGTAAATATGAAATGTCCCCTACGTAAATATGAAATGTCCCCTATGTAAATATGAAATGTCGCCTATGTAAATGTGAAATGTCCCCTACGTAAATATGAAATGTCCCTTATGTAAATATGAAATGTCGCCTTTGTAAATATGAAATGTCGTCTGTGTAAATATGAAATGTCGCTGATGTAAATGTGAAGTGTCCCCTATGTAAATATGGAATGTCCCCTGTGTAAATATGAAACGCCCCCTATGTAAATATGAAATGTCTCCTATGTAAATATGAAATGTCGCCTATGTAAAAATGAAATGTCCCCTATGTAAATATGAAATGTCCCCTATGTAAATATGAAATGTCGCCTATGTAAATATGAAATGTCCCTTATGTAAATGTGAAATGTCCCTTATGTAAATATGAAATGTCCCCTATGTAAATATGAAATGTTCCCTATGTAAATATGAAATGTCGCCTGTGTAAATGTGAAATGTCCCCTATGTAAATGTGAAATGTCGCCTATGTAAATATGAAATGTCGCCTATGTAAATATGAAATGTCGCCTATGTAAATATGAAATGTCGCCTATGTAAATATGAAATGTCCCTTATGTAAATGTGAAATGTCCCTTATGTAAATATGAAATGTCCCCTATGTAAATATGAAATGTTCCCTATGTAAATATGAAATGTCGCCTGTGTAAATGTGAAATGTTCCCTGTGTAAATGTGAAATGTCGCCTATGTAAATATGAAATGTCGCCTATGTAAATATGAAATGTCCCCTATGTAAATATGAAATGTCGCCTATGTAAATATGAAATGTCCCTTATGTAAATGTGAAATGTCCCTTATGTAAATATGAAATGTCCCCTATGTAAATATGAAATGTTCCCTATGTAAATATGAAATGTCGCCTGTGTAAATGTGAAATGTTCCCTGTGTAAATGTGAAATGTCGCCTATGTAAATATGAAATGTCGCCTATGTAAATATGAAATGTCCCCTATGTAAATATGAAATGTCGCCTATGTAAATATGAAATGTCCCTTATGTAAATGTGAAATGTCCCTTATGTAAATATGAAATGTCCCCTATGTAAATATGAAATGTTCCCTATGTAAATATGAAATGTCGCCTGTGTAAATGTGAAATGTCCCTATGTAAATGTGAAATGTCGCCTATGTAAATATGAAATGTCCCCTATGTAAATATGAAATGTTCCCTATGTAAATATGAAATGTCGCCTGTGTAAATGTGAAATGTTCCCTGTGTAAATGTGAAATGTCGCCTATGTAAATATGAAATGTCGCCTATGTAAATATGAAATGTCCCCTATGTAAATATGAAATGTCGCCTATGTAAATATGAAATGTCCCTTATGTAAATGTGAAATGTCCCTTATGTAAATATGAAATGTCCCCTATGTAAATATGAAATGTTCCCTATGTAAATATGAAATGTCGCCTGTGTAAATGTGAAATGTTCCCTGTGTAAATGTGAAATGTCGCCTATGTAAATATGAAATGTCGCCTATGTAAATATGAAATGTCCCCTATGTAAATATGAAATGTCGCCTATGTAAATGTGAAATGTCCCTTATGTAAATATGAAATGTCGCCTATGTAAATATGAAATGTCCCTTATGTAAATGTGAAATGTCCCTTATGTAAATATGAAATGTCCCCTATGTAAATATGAAATGTTCCCTATGTAAATATGAAATGTCGCCTGTGTAAATGTGAAATGTCCCCTATGTAAATGTGAAATGTCCCCTATGTTAATATGAAATGTCGCCTATGTAAATATGAAATGTCGCCTATGTAAATATGAAATGTCGCCTATGCAGATATGAAATGTCGCATATGAAATGTCGCTTATGTAAATATGAAATGTGGCTTATGTAAATATGAAATGTCGTCTATGTAAATACAGTAAAATAACATATGTTATGTTTATGGTATATGTAGTGTCATGTCAATATAAGTACAATCGCTCCTGAATGAATCATCAAACTGAATAATAACAGAACATGTAAATAATACACGAGGTTATAAATGTCAGCAAAATATTTAAAAAAATGCTTTCGTCCTTGGGAGACAGCAAGGAATCAAATATGTATCTGTTATGCTGCGGAAAATTGTTTCAAGTTCGCCGAGGAAACACTAACAGAAATTGATGCACGTTAAGTTCACTGTTCCAAACACCTTTGATCATGACTTTGACATCAAAAAAGTAAACGTGGAAAACAGCTCATTTCGTCAGACGCCGAACTTTTAGATTTTACTCTTGTTGTTGTGTGCAATATTATACCCTGACGTATCGGGATAAGTTCCAATTTCAATTACTATACGAGAAAAACACACCATCCACGTAACAGTTGGAAGCCATTCAATTCAAACGTCCGGGGCTTGAGAATTTCGTTTCACGTTTTCCAATCAACATTTATTAAATAATAATTGAATCGGCAAAATAGGGGAAAAAATGGAAAAAAAAACTACTAACAAATTACTAAGTTAAAGGTTCCATCGAATAGATGAACCAAAGCTGATACAAATCATTAGTCCTAAAAGTGTTTATTTTCAAGTGTAATCTTTTGAGACGACACATTAACACAGCCTAACATGTCTGACCATTGTGATCACAGAACAACAAATTAGCACAGCCTGCCATAAGTAATCAGTATGATCACACAATAATCGCTATGACCAAACATTAAAACATCCTACAACGTGCAACCACTGTGATCACACACTAAGACAAATCGTAGACTTAAGTTGGATCTCGCTACATGTTTCTGACGTCACAGCCTAGCAAAGCCGGTACAACTGACTACATCTGTGGTCTAACAACTGGTTATCTCCACGGTCACAGCCTACAACTGACTACCTCTGTGATCACATCCTACAACTGACTACCTCTGTGATCACATCCTACAACTGACTACCTCTGTGATCACAGCCTACAACTGACTACCTCTGTGACCACAGTCTACAACTGACTACGTCACAGCCTACAACTGACTACCTCTGTGATCACAGTCAACAGCTGACTACCTCTGTGATCACAGTCTACAACTGACTACGTCACAGCCTACAACTGGCTACCTCTGTGATCACAGTCTACAATTGACTACCTCTGTGATCACAGTCAACAACTGACTACCTCAGTAATCACATCCTACAGCTGACTACCTCTGTGATCACAGTCTACAACTGACTACGTCACAGCCTAAAACTGACTACCTCTGTGATCACAGTCTACAGCTGACTACCTCTGTGATCACAGTTTACAACTGACTACGTCACAGCCTACAACTGACTACCTCTGTGATCACAGTCTACAACTGACTACCTCTGTGATCACAGTCAACAACTGACTACCTCAGTAATCACATCCTACAACTGACTACTTCTGTGATCACAGCCTACAACTGACTACCTCTGTGATCACAGTCTACAACTGACAACCTCTGTGATCACAGTCAACAACTGAATACCTCTGTAATCACATCCTACAACTGACTACCTCTGTGATCACAGTCTACAACTGACTACGTCACAGCCTACAACTGACTACCTCTGTGATCACAGTCTACAACTGACTACCTCTGTGATCACAGTCTACAACTGACTACCTCTGTGATCACATCCTACAATTGACTACCTCTGTGGTCACAGTCTACAACTGAGTACCTCTGTGATCACATCCTACAATTGACTACCTCTGTTATCACAGTCTACAACTGACTACCTCTGTAATCACATTCTACAATTGACCACCTTTGTTATCACAGTCTACAACTGACTATCTCTGTGATCACATCCTACAACTGACTAACTCTGCGATCACAGCCTACAACTGACTACCTCTGTGATCACAGTCTACAACTGACTACCTCTGTGATCACACTCTACAACTGACTACCTCTATGATCACAGTCTACAACTGACTAACACTATGATCACAGTCTACAACTGACTACCTCTGTGATCACATCATACAATTGACTACCTCTGCTATTACAGCCTACAACTGACTACTTCTGTGATCATATCACACAACTGACTAACTCTGCGATCACAGTCTGCAATTGACTCCTCTGTGATCATATCATACAACTGACTACCTCTGTGATCATATCATACAACTGACTAACTCTGCGATCACAGTCTACAATTGACTCTTCTGTGATAATATCATACAACTGACTAGCTCTGCGATCACAGCCTACAACTGACTACCTCTGTGATCATATCATACAACTGACTACCTCTGTGATCATATCATACAACTGACTAACTCTGCGATCACAGCCTACAACTGACTACCTCTGTGATCACAATCTACAACTGACTACCTCTGTGATCACAGCCTACAACTGACTACCTCTGTGATCATATCATACAACTGACTACCTCTGTGATCATATCATACAACTGAATAACTCTGCGATCACAGTCTACAATTGACTCCTCTGTGGTAATATCATACAACTGACTAACTCTGCGATCACAGTCTACAAGTGACTCCTCTGTGATCATATCATACAACTGACTACTTCTGTGATCATATCATACAACTCACTACCTCTGTGAGCACAGTCTACAACTGACTAACTCTGTGATCACAGCCTACAACTGACTACCTCTGTGATCATATCGTACAACTGACTAACTCTGCGATCACAGTCTACAATTGACTCCTCTTTGATCACAGTCCACAACTGACTACCTCTGTGATCAGTCTACACCTGACTACATCTGTGATCACAGTATACAACTGACTACCTCTGTGATCAGTCTACACCTGACTACATCTGTGATCACAGTCCACAACTGACTACCTCTGTGATCAGTCTACACATGACTACATCTGTGATCACAGTCCACAACTGACTACCTCTGTGATCAGTCTACACCTGACTACCTCTGCGATCACAGTCTACAACTGACTACTTCTGTGATCACAGTCTACAACTGACTGCCTCTGTGATCACAGTCTACAACTGACTACCACTGTGATCACAGTCTACAACTGACTACCTCTGTGATCACATCATACAATTGACAACCTCTGTGATCACAGTCTACAACTGACTACCTCTGTGGTCACATCCTTCAATTGACTACCTCTGTGATCACGTCTACAACTGACTCTCTCTGTGATCACATCATACAATTGACTACCTCTGTGATCACAGTCTACAACTGGCTAACTCTGTGATCACATCATACAATTGACTACCTCTGTGATCACAGTCTACAACTGACTACCTCTGTGATCACATCCTACAATTGACTACCTCTGTGATCACAGTCCACAACTGACTACCTCTGTGATCACATCCTACAACTGACTACCTCTGTGATCACAGTCCACAACTGACTACCTCTGTGATCATATCATACAACTGACTACCTCTGTGATCATATCATACAAGTGACTACCTCTGTGATCATATCATACAAGTGACTAACTCTGCGATCACAATCTACAATTGACTACTCTGTGATCATATCATACAACTGACTACCTCTGTGATCACATCCTACAATTGACTACCTCTGTTATCACAGTCTACAACTGACTACCTCTGTAATCACATTCTACAATTGACCACCTCTGTTATCACAGTCTACAACTGACTATATATGTGATCACATCCTACAATTGACTACCTCTGTGATCACATCATACAATTGACTACCTCAGTGATCACAGTATGCAACTGACTACCTCTGTGATCAGTCTACACCTGACTACATCTGTGATCACAGTCCACAACTGACTACCTCTGTGATCAGTCTACACATGACTACATCTGTGATCACAGTCCACAACTGACTACCTCTGTGATCAGTCTACACCTGACTACCTCTGCGATCACAGTCTACAACTGACTACTTCTGTGATCACAGTCTACAACTGACTGCCTCTGTGATCACAGTCTACAACTGACTACCACTGTGATCACAGTCTACAACTGACTACCTCTGTGATCACATCATACAATTGACAACCTCTGTGATCACAGTCTACAACTGACTACCTCTGTGGTCACATCCTTCAATTGACTACCTCTGTGATCACGTCTACAACTGACTCTCTCTGTGATCACATCATACAATTGACTACCTCTGTGATCACAGTCTACAACTGGCTAACTCTGTGATCACATCATACAATTGACTACCTCTGTGATCACAGTCTACAACTGACTACCTCTGTGATCACATCCTACAATTGACTACCTCTGTGATCACAGTCCACAACTGACTACCTCTGTGATCACATCCTACAACTGACTACCTCTGTGATCACAGTCCACAACTGACTACCTCTGTGATCATATCATACAACTGACTACCTCTGTGATCATATCATACAAGTGACTACCTCTGTGATCATTTCATACAAGTGACTAACTCTGCGATCACAATCTACAATTGACTACTCTGTGATCATATCATACAACTGACTACCTCTGTGATCACATCCTACAATTGACTACCTCTGTTATCACAGTCTACAACTGACTACCTCTGTAATCACATTCTACAATTGACCACCTCTGTTATCACAGTCTACAACTGACTATATATGTGATCACATCCTACAATTGACTACCTCTGTGATCACATCATACAATTGACTACCTCAGTGATCACAGTCTACAACTGACTAACTCTGCAATCACAGCCTACAACTGACTACCTCTGTGATCACAGTCTACAACTGACTACCTCTGTGATCACACTCTACAACTGACTACCTCTGTGATCACAGTCTACAACTGACTAACACTATGGTCACAGACTACAACTGACTACCTCTGTGATCACATCATACAATTGACTACCTCTGTGATCACAGTCTACAACTGACTACCTCTGCGATTACAGCCTACAACTGACTACTTCTGTGATCATATCACACAACTGACTAACTCTGCGATCACAGTCTGCAATTGACTCCTCTGTGATCATTTCATACAACTGACTAACTCTGCGATCACAGTCTACAATTGACTCTTCTGTGATAATATCATACAACTGACTAGCTCTGCGATCACAACCTACAACTGACTACCTCTGTGATCATATCATACAACTGACTACCTCTGTGATCATATCATACAACTGACTAACTCTGCGATCACAGCCTACAACTGACTACCTCTGTGATCACAATCTACAACTGACTACCTCTGTGATCACAGCCTACAACTGACTACCTCTGTGATCATATCATACAACTGACTACCTCTGTGATCATATCATACAACTGACTAACTCTGCGATCACAGCCTACAACTGACTACCTCTGTGATCACAGTCTACAACTGACTACCTCTGTGATCACAGCCTACAACTGACTACCTCTGTGATCATATCATACAACTGACTACCTCTGTGATCATATCATACAACTGACTACCTCTGTGATCATATCATACAACTGACTACCTCTGTGATCATATCATACAAGTGACTAACTCTGCGATCACAATCTACAATTGACTACTCTGTGATCATATCATACAACTGACTACCTCTGTGATCATATCATACAACTGACTAACTCTGCGATCACAGTCTACAAGTGACTCCTCTGTGATCATATCATACAACTGACTACTTCTGTGATCATATCATACAACTCACTACCTCTGTGAGCACAGTCTACAACTGACTAACTCTGTGATCACAGCCTACAACTGACTACCTCTGTGATCATATCGTACAACTGACTAACTCTGCGATCACAGTCTACAATTGACTCCTCTTTGATCACAGTCCACAACTGACTACCTCTGTGATCAGTCTACACCTGACTACATCTGTGATCACAGTATACAACTGACTACTTCTGTGATCAGTCTACACCTGACTACATCTGTGATCACAGTCCACAACTGACTACCTCTGTGATCAGTCTACACATGACTACATCTGTGATCACAGTCCACAACTGACTACCTCTGTGATCAGTCTACACCTGACTACCTCTGCGATCACAGTCTACAACTGACTACTTCTGTGATCACAGTCTGCAACTGACTGCCTCTGTGATCACAGTCTACAACTGACTACCACTGTGATCACAGTCTACAACTGACTACCTCTGTGATCACATCATACAATTGACAACCTCTGTGATCACAGTCTACAACTGACTACCTCTGTGGTCACATCCTACAATTGACTACCTCTGTGATCACGTCTACAACTGACTATCTCTGTGATCACATCATACAATTGACTACCTCTGTGATCACAGTCTACAACTGGCTAACTCTGTGATCACATCATACAATTGACTACCTCTGTGATCACAGTCTACAACTGACTTCCTCTGTGATCACATCCTACAATTGACTACCTCTGTGATCACAGTCCACAACTGACTACCTCTGTGATCACATCCTACAACTGACTACCTCTGTGATCACAGTCCACAACTGACGACCTCTGTGATCAGCCTACAACTGACTAACTCTGCGATCACAGTCTACAACTGATTACATCTGTGATCACAGTCTACAACTGACTACTTCTGTGATCACAGTCTACAACTGACTACCTCTGTGATCACAGTCTACAACTGACTCCTCTGTGATAATATCATACAACTGACTAACTCTGCGATCACAGCCTACAACTGACTACCTCTGTGATCATATCATACAACTGACTAACTCTGCGATCACAGTCTGCAATTGACTCCTCTGTTATCATATCATACAACTGACTACCTCTGTGATCATATCATACAACTGACTAACTCTGTGATCACAGTCTACAATTGACTCTTCTGTGATAATATCATACAACTGACTAGCTCTGCGATCACAGCCTACAACTGACTACCTCTGTGATCATATCATACAACTGACTACCTCTGTGATCATATCATACAACTGACTAACTCTGCGATCACAGCCTACAACTGACTACCTCTGTGATCACAATCTACAACTGACTACCTCTGTGATCACAGCCTACAACTGACTACCTCTGTGATCATATCATACAACTGACTACTTCTGTGATCATATCATACAACTGACTAACTCTGCGATCACAGTCTACAATTGACTCCTCTGTGATAATATCATACAACTGACTAACTCTGCGATCACAGCCTACAACTGACTACCTCTGTGATCATATCATACAACTGGCTACCTCTGTGATCATATCATATAACTGACTAACTATGCGATCACAGCCTACAACTGACTACCGCTGTGATCAGTCTACAACTGACTACTTCTGTGATCACAGTCTACAACTGACTACCTCTGTGATCACAGTCTACATCTGACTACCTCTGTGATCACAGTCCACAATTGACTACCTCTGTGATCAGTCTACAACTGACTAACTCTGCGATCACAGTCTACAACTGACTAACTCTGCGATCACAGTCTACAGCTGACTACTTCTGTGATCACAGTCTACAACTGACTACCTCTGTGATCACAGTCTACAACAGACTACCTCTGTGATCACAGCCTACATTTGACTACTTCAGAAAGAAGGTATAAATATTTGACAGCACATATCTGCTGCTGAGTCGAAGCATTCAACAAACAAGCTTCTCTCTGATTGGTTTGGTTTAAGTATTGTGTAGCCAATCAGGGGAGAATCAGGATCTTGCAAGCAGCTTTGCATAGACCGTGAAACACAGAGTGCCACTCACTGGTCATGCGACATCAACAATTATCAACTTTTGGGAAAATAAGACACATCGAACATTCGATACCTATAATACGGAAAAAATACTATTATTATTTACATTATAAGTTAGTTGTCATGCCTAGAAGTGAATGTGCCCAGCTAATATCAACGTACTCCACTCCACCGATTTTTTTTTTTGGAAATAAGATATCTTTGTGATCGTTTGCCGTAATCCTGTTTGACACTTAACTAACTTTGCTTTCACAAACTAGTCCACTATGACTTTAGGCTTTTAGTAAAGTTTAAACAGGTTTTCCAATTACCAAAGTAGGAAAATCTGATATGCTTTGATTTATTTTGTAGATACGATATCGTTTGAGTTGGTCATATGAATCTAGCAATAAATTTAACGCGCGTTCTGGTGTAAACTGGTGTGGTAGTCCCTTCAGTGAACTGTTAAATATGAAGCATATTGAGCCATAATGGCTTAATCGACTACACTGGGCATCCTAGTATTGAAGAAGAGTTCACTAATATCTCCCTGGTGTCATGGCAGCTTGTTTGCTGGGTGAAGTTCTTTTTTGAAAACGTAACCTAATTAGGCGTATAACTGCACTACTTCTGGTCTTTGTTATAAATTTGAATTATTGTACCACCCTTGTGACATCGATATAAATATAGTCAATAAACTCAATTACAGCGAGGACGTGCCTATTAGCTGAGGCAACATTTACAGACGGTTTAATAATCAAAAGAAGAGTCTGTTTTACAGAAAGAAGACTAGTGTGGGTTCATCTATATACGGTGAGAAGCGAATACCATTGACCTACCTTGAAGGTAGCCAACTTCGCATAAAATTGATCATGACGCATAGTTTGCAAGACAAGTAGCTGTCTTCAATTCCCAGATGGGAGTCGAAGTGTTGGGTGGTATGATATTACCACCGCCCTTTATCCATTTAAATGACTAACAGTATAAGCTGTCAAAGTAGTGGGAGGTATGGTATTACGTCTTTGATCGCCTATTAAATGATTAATTGTATTTATTTATTTATTTATTTATTTATTTATTTATTTATTTATTTATTTATTTATTTATTTATTTATTTATTTATTTATTTATTTATTTATTTATTTATTTATTCACATTTAACACAAAAATACATCGTATTGGGTACACGGTGTTCTAGTTATAGAAGTTCCATTTTGCGCGCACTAATACTCTTGTTGGCAGTTATTTCGTTTTGTTCGTTAACTAGACTGTGTAAGTGTTAACAAATATATTCACAGATTGACAACAAAGCGTGTTATGTGAAACTTGTTTATATTTTTTGTTTACAGTTAACATAACCACTCACAGTTCGGATATGAACTGTATGTCGACAATGCTACCTACAAACCGAATCATGACAAATAACACATGCGTGCCGGGTCAATAGGTTTCTGTTACTTTCTATTCTATTACTAATATTTGATGGATGTTATTCTAAACAATACTGCATTGACAGCTAAGTTACCCGTTGGAGAAATGCACATATCTTTTTAATATATGTTCAGTGAGTTTTAGTTAGCGATAAATTATCAATCACTGTCAATTAATCCACATTTTTACAGTGTTCTCAAATACACACTATGGTGCAACGTATCCGTACATTGTTACTATGGTTCTCTCAAAACAGAGAGCAGACACTTAATAACAAAATATTTCTCATAACGGTTACTCTCACTAGTATGGTGCTTTTAGTGAATAGAAGCTGCAAGTAAGCAGTTAAGAAGAGATCAATTGCAAACGAAAAGCTGTCTATTGACTCCACAACTGGACGATGCGTGAACAGACAGTTGCCTATTGGCTCCACAACTGGACGTTGCGTGAACAGACAGTTGCCTATTGACTCCACAACTGGACGTTGCGTGAACAGACAGTTGCCTATTGACTCCACAACTGGACGTTGCGTGAACAGACAGTTGCCTATTGGCTCCACAACTGGACGTTGCGTGAACAGACAGTTGCCTATTGGCTCCACAACTTGTCGTGGTGTGAACAGACAGTTGCCTATTGGCTCCACAACTTGTCGTTGTGTGAACGACAGCTGCCTATTGGCTCCACAACTTGTCGTTGCGCGAACAGACAGCTGCCTATTTACCCCACAACTGGCCGTTGCGTGAACAGACAGTTGCCTATCGGCTCCGTAACTTGTCTTAGTGTGAACGACAGCTGCCTATTGATCCCAAAACTGGCCGTTGTGCGAACAGACAGCTGCCTATTGGCTCTACAACTGGTCGTGGTATAAACAGACAGCTGCCTATTGGCTCCACAACTGGTTGTTGCGCGAACAGACAGCTGCCTATTGGCTTCACAACTGGTCGTTGCGTGAACAGACAGCTGCCTATTGGCTCCACAACTGGTTGTGGTGTGAACAGACAGCTGCCTATTGGCTACACAACTGGTCATTGTGTCATGATTTATTTCCATGTGTCTAGAGATCGGTCACTGATACGATTTGGTAACTGGTTTCATGTTAGTAGCGGGTTGACATTATTCAACACATTCCCATAACCTGTCACCATTTAGGCACATGCAGCGTCCTGGTCGGAACTAAAATCAGTGATTGTGGTTTCCCGATATAGAGAGCAATTAATCAAATGGATATGACGTGTTAAGTACTTCGTGTGATTGGCTATATGCTAAAGTTTGGAAAGTAAACAAGAAGAGTCTTGGTCAGTCTTGAGAGAGTCTTGGCGGAGTTCCGGACGTGGCGGCGAGCCTTGGCGAGCTCTCCACCGGGCGACTTAGATTAGAAGTTGACACAAATTCGATCTGTGTGTGTCTTTGTTCAGTCAAACATAATAAACCCTGATTCCTGAGATTTAATTAAGGTTTTATAACACGATAATTAAGAGATGGTTATAGTTCCGTGATCAGACAGCAGCCTATTGGCTCCACAACTGGTTGTGGGTTGAACGGACAGCTGCCTATTGGCTCCACAACTGGTCGTGGTGTGAACAGACAGCTGCCTATTGGCTCCACAACTTGTCGTGGTGTGAACAGACAGCTGCCTATTGGCTCCACAACTGGTCGTGGTGTGAACAGACAGCTGCCTATTGGCTCCACAACTGGTTGTGGTGTGAACGGACAGCTGCCTATTGGCTCCACAACTGGTCGTGGTGTGAACAGACAGCTGCCTATTGGCTCCACAACTAGTTGTGGTGTGAACGGACAGCTGCCTATTGGCTCCACAACTGGTCGTGGTGTGAACAGACAGCTGCCTATTGGCACCACAACTCGTCGTGGACTCAACAGACAGTTGCCTATTGGCTCCACAACTGGTCGTTCCATAGACAGACAGCTGCCTATTGGCTCCACAACTGGTCTTTGCGTGAACAGACAGCAGCCTATTCATTTGCTCTACAACTGGTCGTTCTGTGAACAGACAGCTGCCTATTGGCTCCACAACTGGTCGTTGCATGAACAGACAGCTGCCTGTTGGCTACACAACTGGTCGTTGCGTGAACAGACAGCTGCCTATTGGCTCCACAGCTGGTCGTGGTGTGAACAGACAGCTGCCTATTGGCTCCACAACTGGTCATGGTGTGAACAGACAGCTGCCTATTGGCTCCACAACTGGTCGTTGCGTGAACAGACAGCTGCCTATTGTCTCCACAGCTGGTCTGTTGCGTGAACAGACAGCTGCCTATTGGCTCCACAACTGGACGTTGCGTGAACAGACAGTTGCCTATTGACTCCACAACTGGACGTTGCGTGAACAGACAGTTGCCTATTGACTCCACAACTGGACGTTGCGTGAACAGACAGTTGCCTATTGGCTCCACAACTGGACGTTGCGTGAACAGACAGTTGCCTATTGGCTCCACAACTTGTCGTTGTGTGAACAGACAGTTGCCTATTGGCTCCACAACTTGTCGTTGTGTGAACAGACAGTTGCCTATTGGCTCCACAACTTGTCGTTGTGTGAACGACAGCTGCCTATTGGCTCCACAACTTGTCGTTGCGCGAACAGACAGCTGCCTATTTACCCCACAACTGGCCGTTGCGTGAACAGACAGTTGCCTATCGGCTCCGTAACTTGTCTTAGTGTGAGCGACAGCTGCCTATTGATCCCAAAACTGGCCGTTGTGCGAACAGACAGCTGCCTATTGGCTCTACAACTGGTCGTGGTATAAACAGACAGCTGCCTATTGGCTCCACAACTGGTCGTTGCGCGAACAGACAGCTGCCTATTGGCTTCACAACTGGTCGTTGCGTGAACAGACAGCTGCCTATTGGCTCCACAACTGGTTGTGGTGTGAACAGACAGCTGCCTATTGGCTACACAACTGGTCATTGTGTCATGATTTATTTCCATGTGTCTAGAGATCGGTCACTGATACGATTTGGTAACTGGTTTCATGTTAGTAGCGGGTTGACATTATTCAACACATTCCCATAACCTGTCACCATTTAGGCACATGCAGCGTCCTGGTCGGAACTAAAATCAGTGATTGTGGTTTCCCGATATAGAGAGCAATTAATCAAATGGATATGACGTGTTAAGTACTTCGTGTGATTGGCTATATGCAAAAGTTTGGAAAGTAAACAAGAAGAGTCTTGGTCAGTCTTGAGAGAGTCGTGGCGGAGTTCCGGACGTGGCGGCGAGCCTTGGCGAGCTCTCCACCGGGCGACTTAGATTAGAAGTTGACACAAATTCGATCTGTGTGTGTCTTTGTTCAGTCAAACATAATAAACCCTGATGCCTGAGATTTAATTAAGGTTTTATAACACGATAATTAAGAGATGATTATAGTTCCGTGATCAGACAGCAGCCTATTGGCTCCACAACTGGTTGTGGTGTGAACGGACAGCTGCCTATTGGCTCCACAACTGGTCGTGGTGTGAACAGACAGCTGCCTATTGGCTCCACAACTGGTCGTGGTGTGAACAGACAGCTGCCTATTGGCTCCACAACTGGTCGTGGTGTGAACAGACAGCTGCCTATTGGCTCCACAACTGGTTGTGGTGTGAACGGACAGCTGCCTATTGGCTCCACAACTGGTCGTGGTGTGAACAGACAGCTGCCTATTGGCTCCACAACTGGTTGTGGTGTGAACGGACAGCTGCCTATTGGCTCCACAACTGGTCGTGGTGTGAACAGACAGCTGCCTATTGGCACCACAACTCGTCGTGGACTCAACAGACAGTTGCCTATTGGCTCCACAACTGGTCGTTCCATAGACAGACAGCTGCCTATTGGCTCCACAACTGGTCTTTGCGTGAACAGACAGCAGCCTATTCATTTGCTCTACAACTGGTCGTTCTGTGAACAGACAGCTGCCTATTGGCTCCACAACTGGTCGTTGCATGAACAGACAGCTGCCTGTTGGCTACACAACTGGTCGTTGCGTGAACAGACAGCTGCCTATTGGCTCCACAGCTGGTCGTGGTGTGAACAGACAGCTGCCTATTGGCTCCACAACTGGTCGTTGCGTGAACAGACAGCTGCCTATTGGCTCCACAACTGGTTGTGGTGTGAACGGACAGCTGCCTATTGGCTCCACAACTGGTCGTGGTGTGAACAGACAGCTGCCTATTGGCTCCACAACTAGTTGTGGTGTGAACGGACAGCTGCCTATTGGCTCCACAACTGGTCGTGGTGTGAACAGACAGCTGCCTATTGGCTCCACAACTGGTCGTTGCATGAACAGACAGCTGCCTGTTGGCTACACAACTGGTCGTTGCGTGAACAGACAGCTGCCTATTGGCTCCACAGCTGGTCGTGGTGTGAACAGACAGCTGCCTATTGGCTCCACAACTGGTCATGGTGTGAACAGACAGCTGCCTATTGGCTCCACAACTGGTCGTTGCGTGAACAGACAGCTGCCTATTGTCTCCACAGCTGGTCTGTTGCGTGAACAGACAGCTGCCTATTGGCTCCACAACTGGACGTTGCGTGAACAGACAGTTGCCTATTGACTCCACAACTGGACGTTGCGTGAACAGACAGTTGCCTATTGACTCCACAACTGGACGTTGCGTGAACAGACAGTTGCCTATTGGCTCCACAACTTGTCGTTGTGTGAACAGACAGTTGCCTATTGGCTCCACAACTTGTCGTGGTGTGAACAGACAGTTGCCTATTGGCTCCACAACTTGTCGTTGTGTGAACAGACAGTTGCCTATTGGCTCCACAACTTGTCGTTGTGTGAACGACAGCTGCCTATTGGCTCCACAACTTGTCGTTGCGCGAACAGACAGCTGCCTATTTACCCCACAACTGGCCGTTGCGTGAACAGACAGTTGCCTATCGGCTCCGTAACTTGTCTTAGTGTGAGCGACAGCTGCCTATTGATCCCAAAACTGGCTGTTGTGCGAACAGACAGCTGCCTATTGGCTCTACAACTGGTCGTGGTATAAACAGACAGCTGCCTATTGGCTCCACAACTGGTCGTTGCGCGAACAGACAGCTGCCTATTGGCTTCACAACTGGTCGTTGCGTGAACAGACAGCTGCCTATTGGCTCCACAACTGGTTGTGGTGTGAACAGACAGCTGCCTATTGGCTACACAACTGGTCATTGTGTCATGATTTATTTCCATGTGTCTAGAGATCGGTCACTGATACGATTTGGTAACTGGTTTCATGTTAGTAGCGGGTTGACATTATTCAACACATTCCCATAACCTGTCACCATTTAGGCACATGCAGCGTCCTGGTCGGAACTAAAATCAGTGATTGTGGTTTCCCGATATAGAGAGCAATTAATCAAATGGATATGACGTGTTAAGTACTTCGTGTGATTGGCTATATGCAAAAGTTTGGAAAGTAAACAAGAAGAGTCTTGGTCAGTCTTGAGAGAGTCGTGGCGGAGTTCCGGACGTGGCGGCGAGCCTTGGCGAGCTCTCCACCGGGCGACTTAGATTAGAAGTTGACACAAATTCGATCTGTGTGTGTCTTTGTTCAGTCAAACATAATAAACCCTGATGCCTGAGATTTAATTAAGGTTTTATAACACGATAATTAAGAGATGATTATAGTTCCGTGATCAGACAGCAGCCTATTGGCTCCACAACTGGTTGTGGTGTGAACGGACAGCTGCCTATTGGCTCCACAACTGGTCGTGGTGTGAACAGACAGCTGCCTATTGGCTCCACAACTGGTCGTGGTGTGAACAGACAGCTGCCTATTGGCTCCACAACTGGTCGTGGTGTGAACAGACAGCTGCCTATTGGCTCCACAACTGGTTGTGGTGTGAACGGACAGCTGCCTATTGGCTCCACAACTGGTCGTGGTGTGAACAGACAGCTGCCTATTGGCTCCACAACTGGTTGTGGTGTGAACGGACAGCTGCCTATTGGCTCCACAACTGGTCGTGGTGTGAACAGACAGCTGCCTATTGGCACCACAACTCGTCGTGGACTCAACAGACAGTTGCCTATTGGCTCCACAACTGGTCGTTCCATAGACAGACAGCTGCCTATTGGCTCCACAACTGGTCTTTGCGTGAACAGACAGCAGCCTATTCATTTGCTCTACAACTGGTCGTTCTGTGAACAGACAGCTGCCTATTGGCTCCACAACTGGTCGTTGCATGAACAGACAGCTGCCTGTTGGCTACACAACTGGTCGTTGCGTGAACAGACAGCTGCCTATTGGCTCCACAGCTGGTCGTGGTGTGAACAGACAGCTGCCTATTGGCTCCACAACTGGTCGTTGCGTGAACAGACAGCTGCCTATTGTCTCCACAGCTGGTCCGTTGCGCAAACAGACAGCTGCCTATTGGCTCCACAACTGGTCATGGTGTGAACAGATAGTTGCCTATTGGCTCCACAACTGGTCGTTACGTGAACGGACAGCTGCCTATTGGCTACACAACTGGTCGTGGTGTGAACAGACAGTTGCCTATTGGCTCCACAACTGGTCGTTGCGTGAACAGACAGCTGCCTATTGTCTCCACAGCTGATCCATTGCGCAAACAGACAGCTGCCTATTGGCTCCACAACTGGTCATGGTGTGAACAGATAGTTGCCTATTGGCTCCACAACTGGTCGTTGCATGAACGGACAGCTGCCTATTGGCTACACAACTGGTCGTGGTGTGAACAGACAGTTGCCTATTGGCTCCACAACTGGTCGTTGCGTGAACAGACAGCTGCCTATTGTCTCCACAGCTGGTCCGTTGCGTGAACAGACAGATGCCTATTGGCTCCACAACTGGTCGTTGCGTGAACAGACAGCTGCCTATTGACTCCACAACTGGTCGTTGCAAGAACAGACAGCTGCCTATTGTCTCCACAGCTGGTCCATTGCGCGAACAGACAGCTGCCTATTGGCTCCACAACTGGTCATGGTGTGAACAGATAGTTGCCTATTTGCTCCACAACTGGTCGTTGCGTGAACGGACAGCTGCCTATTGGCTACACAACTGGTCGTGGTGTGAACAGACAGTTGCCTATTGGCTCCACAACTGGTCGTTGCGTGAACAGACAGCTGCCTATTGTCTCCACAGCTGGTCCGTTGCGTGAACAGACAGCTGCCTATTGGCTCCACAACTGGTCATTGCGTGAACAGACAGCTGCCTATTGACTCCACAACTGGTCGTTGCGCGAACAGACAGCTGCCTATTGGCTCCACAACTGGTCGTGGTGTGAACAGACAGCTGCCTATTGGCTCCACAACTGGTCGTTGCGTGAACAGACAGCTGCCTATTGGCTCCACAACTGGTCGTGGTGTGAACAGACAGCTGCCTATTGGCTCCACAACTGGTAGTGGTGTGAACAGACAGCTGCCTATTGGCTCCACAACTGGTCGTGGTGTGAACGGACATCTGCCTATTGGCTCCACAACTGGTCGTTCTGTGAACAGACATCTGCCTATTGGCTCCACAACTGGTTGTGGTGTGAACAGACAGCTGCTTATTGGCTCCACAACTGGTCTTTGCGTGAACAGACAGCAGTCTATTCATTTGCTCTACAACTGGTCGTTCTGTGAACAGACAGCTGCCTATTGGCTCCACAACTGGTCGTTGCATGAACAGACAGCTGCCTGTTGGCTACACAACTGGTCGTTGCGTGAACAGACATCTGCCTATTGGCTCCACAGCTGGTCGTGGTGTGAACAGACAGCTGCCTATTGGCTCCACAACTGGTCGTTGCGTGAACAGACAGCTGCCTATTGTCTCCACAGCTGGTCCATTGCGCAAACAGACAGCTGCCTATTGGCTCCACAACTGGTCATGGTGTGAACAGATAGTTGCCTATTGGCTCCACAACTGGTCGTTGCGTGAACGGACAGCTGCCTATTGGCTACACAACTGGTCGTGGTGTGAACAGACAGTTGCCTATTGGCTCCACAACTGGTCGTTGCGTGAACAGACAGCTGCCTATTGTCTCCACAGCTGGTCCGTTGCGCAAACAGACAGCTGCCTATTGGCTCCACAACTGGTCATGGTGGGAACAGATAGTTGCCTATTGGCTCCACAACTGGTCGTTGCATGAACGGACAGCTGCCTATTGGCTACACAACTGGTCGTGGTGTGAACAGACAGTTGCCTATTGGCTCCACAACTGGTCGTTGCGTGAACAGACAGCTGCCTATTGTCTCCACAGCTGGTCCCTTGCGTGAACAGACAGCTGCCTATTGGCTCCACAACTGGTCGTTGCGTGAACAGACAGCTGCCTATTGACTCCACAACTGGTCGTTGCGTGAACAGACAGCTGCCTATTGTCTCCACAGCTGGTCCGTTGCGCGAACAGACAGCTGCCTATTGGCTCCACAACTGGTCATGGTGTGAACAGATAGTTGCCTATTTGCTCCACAACTGGTCGTTGCGTGAACGGACAGCTGCCTATTGGCTACACAACTGGTCGTGGTGTGAACAGACAGTTGCCTATTGGCTCCACAACTGGTCGTTGCGTGAACAGACAGCTGCCTATTGTCTCCACAGCTGGTCCGTTGCGTGAACAGACAGCTGCCTATTGGCTCCACAACTGGTCATTGCGTGAACAGACAGCTGCCTATTGACTCCACAACTGGTCGTTGCGCGAACAGACAGCTGCCTATTGGCTCCACAACTGGTCGTGGTGTGAACAGACAGCTGCCTATTGGCTCCACAACTGGTCGTTGCGTGAACAGACAGCTGCCTATTGGCTCCACAACTGGTCGTGGTGTGAACAGACAGCTGCCTATTGGCTCCACAACTGGTAGTGGTGTGAACAGACAGCTGCCTATTGGCTCCACAACTGGTCGTGGTGTGAACGGACATCTGCCTATTGGCTCCACAACTGGTCGTTCTGTGAACAGACATCTGCCTATTGGCTCCACAACTGGTTGTGGTGTGAACAGACAGCTGCCTATTGGCTCCACAACTGGTCGTGGTGTGAACAGACAGCTGCCTATTGGCTCCACAACTGGTTGTGGTGTGAACGGACATCTGCCTTTTGGCTCCACAACTGGTCGGTGCGTGAACAGACAGCTGCCCATTGGCTCCACAACTGGTCGTTGCGTGAAAAGACAGCTGCCTATTGGCTCCACAACTGGTCGTTGCGTGAACAGACAGCTGCCTATTGGCTCCACAACTGGTCGTGGTGTGAACAGACAGCTGCCTATTGGCTCCACAACTGGTCGTGGTGTGAATGGACATCTGCATATTGGCTCCACAACTGGTTGTGGTGTGAACGGACAGCTGCCTATTGGCTCCACAACTGGTTGTGGTGTGAACGGACACCTGCCTATTGGCTCTACAACTGGTCGTGGTGTGAACAGACAGCTGCTTATTGGCTCCACAACTGGTTGTGGTGTGAACAGACAGCTGCCTATTGGCTCCACAACTGGTCGTGGTGTGAACAGACAGCTGCCTAATGGCTCCACAACTGGTCGTTGCGTGAACAGACAGCTGCCTATTCTCTCCACAGCTGGTCCGTTGTGCAAACAGACAGCTGCCTATTGGCTCCACAACTGGTCATGCTGTGAACAGATAGTTGCCTATTGGCTCCACAACTGGTCGTTGCATGAACGGACAGCTGCCTATTGGCTACACAACTGGTCGTGGTGTGAACAGACAGTTGCCTATTGGCTCCACAACTGGTCGTTGCGTGAACAGACAGCTGCCTATTGTCTCCACAGCTGGTCCGTTGCATGAACAGACAGCTGCCTATTGGCTCCACAACTGGTAGTGGTGTGAACAGACAGCTGCCTATTGGCTCCACAACTGGTCGTGGTGTGAACGGACATCTGCCTATTGGCTCCACAACTGGTCGTTCTGTGAACAGACATCTGCCTATTGGCTCCACAACTGGTTGTGGTGTGAACAGACAGCTGCCTATTGGCTCCACAACTGGTCGTGGTGTGAACAGACAGCTGCCTATTGGCTCCACAACTGGTTGTGGTGTGAACGGACATCTGCCTTTTGGCTCCACAACTGGTCGGTGCGTGAACAGACAGCTGCCTATTGGCTCCACAACTGGTCGTTGCGTGAACAGACAGCTGCCTATTGGCTCCACAACTGGTCGTTGCGTGAACAGACAGCTGCCTATTGGCTCCACAACTGGTCGTGGTGTGAACAGACAGCTGCCTATTGGCTCCACAACTGGTCGTGGTGTGAACGGACATCTGCATATTGGCTCCACAACTGGTTGTGGTGTGAACGGACAGCTGCCTATTGGCTCCACAACTGGTTGTGGTGTGAACAGACAGCTGCCTATTGGCTCCACAACTGGTCGTGGTGTGAAAAGACAGCTGCCTAATGGCTCCACAACTGGTCGTTGCGTGAACAGACAGCTGCCTATTGTCTCCACAGCTGGTCCGTTGCGCAAACAGACAGCTGCCTATTGGCTCCACAACTGGTCATGGTGTGAACAGATAGTTGCCTATTGGCTCCACAACTGGTCGTTGCGTGAACGGACAGCTGCCTATTGGCTACACAACTGGTCGTGGTGTGAACAGACAGTTGCCTATTGGCTCCACAACTGGTCGTTGCGTGAACAGACAGCTGCCTATTGTCTCCACAGCTGGTCCGTTGTGCAAACAGACAGCTGCCTATTGGCTCCACAACTGGTCATGCTGTGAACAGATAGTTTCCTATTGGCTCCACAACTGGTCGTTGCATGAACGGACAGCTGCCTATTGGCTACACAACTGGTCGTGGTGTGAACAGACAGTTGCCTATTGGCTCCACAACTGGTCGTTGCGTGTACAGACAGCTGCCTATTGTCTCCGCAGCTGGTCCGTTGCGTGAACAGACAGCTGCCTATTGGCTCCACAACTGGTCGTTGCGTGAACAGACAGCTGCCTATTGACTCCACAACTGGTCGTTGCGTGAACAGACAGCTGCCTATTGTCTCCACAGCTGGTCCGTTGTGCGAACAGACAGCTGCCTATTGGCTCCACAACTGGTCGTTGCGTGAACAGACAGCTGCCTATTGGCTCCACAACTGGTCGTGGTGTGAACAGACAGCTGCCTATTGGCTCCACAACTGGTAGTGGTGTGAACAGACAGTTGCCTATTGGCTCCACAACTGGTCGTTGCGTGAACAGACAGCTGCCTATTGGCTCCACAACTGGTCATGGTGTGAACAGATAGTTGCCTATTTGCTCCACAACTGGTCGTTGCGTGAACGGACAGCTGCCTATTGGCTACACAACTGGTCATGGTGTGAACAGACAGTTGCCTATTGGCTCCACAACTGGTCGTTGCGTGAACAGACAGCTGCCTATTGTCTCCACAGCTGGTCCGTTGCGTGAACAGACAGCTGCCTATTGGCTCCACAACTGGTCATTGCGTGAACAGACAGCTGCCTATTGACTCCACAACTGGTCGTTGCGCAAACAGACAGCTGCCTATTGGCTCCACAACTGGTCGTGGTGTGAACAGACAGCTGCCTATTGGCTCCACAACTGGTCGTTGCGTGAACAGACAGCTGCCTATTGGCTCCACAACTGGTCGTGGTGTGAACAGACAGCTGCCTATTGGCTCCACAACTGGTAGTGGTGTGAACAGACAGCTGCCTATTGGCTCCACAACTGGTCGTGGTGTGAACGGACATCTGCCTATTGGCTCCACAACTGGTCGTTCTGTGAACAGACATCTGCCTATTGGCTCCACAACTGGTTGTGGTGTGAACAGACAGCTGCCTATTGGCTCTACAGCTGGTCGTTGCGTGAACAGACAGCTGCCTATTGGCTCCACAACTGGTCGTGGTGTGAACAGACAGCTGCCTATTGGCTCCACAACTGGTCGTGGTGTGAACGGACATCTGCATATTGGCTCCACAACTGGTTGTGGTGTGAACGGACAGCTGCCTATTGGCTCCACAACTGGTTGTGGTGTGAACGGACACCTGCCTATTGGCTCTACAACTGGTCGTGGTGTGAACAGACAGCTGCTTATTGGCTCCACAACTGGTTGTGGTGTGAACAGACAGCTGCCTATTGGCTCCACACCTGGTCGTGGTGTGAACAGACAGCTGCCTATTGGCTCCACAACTGGTTGTGGTGTGAACGGACATCTGCCTGTTGGCTCCACAACTGGTCGTTGCGTGAACAGACAGCTGCCTATTGGCTCCACAAATGGTCGTTGCGTGAACAGACAGCTGCCTATTGGCTCCACAACTGGTCGTTGCGTGGACAGACAGCTGCCTATTGTCTCCACAGCTGGTCCGTTGCGCAAACAGACAGCTGCCTATTGGCTCCACAACTGGTCATGGTGTGAACAGATAGTTGCCTATTGGCTCCACAACTGGTCGTTGCGTGAACGGACAGCTGCCTATTGGCTACACAACTGGTCGTGGTGTGAACAGACAGTTGCCTATTGGCTCCACAACTGGTCGTTGCGTGAACAGACAGCTGCCTATTGTCTCCACAGCTGGTCCGTTGCGCAAACAGACAGCTGCCTATTGGCTCCACAACTGGTCATGGTGGGAACAGATAGTTGCCTATTGGCTCCACAACTGGTCGTTGCATGAACGGACAGCTGCCTATTGGCTACACAACTGGTCGTGGTGTGAACAGACAGTTGCCTATTGGCTCCACAACAGGTCGTTGCGTGAACAGACAGCTGCCTATTGTCTCCACAGCTGGTCCGTTGCGTGAACAGACAGCTGCCTATTGGCTCCACAACTGGTCGTTGCATGAACAGACAGCTGCCTATTGACTCCACAACTGGTCGTTGCGTGAACAGACAGCTGCCTATTGTCTCCACAGCTGGTCCGTTGCGCGAACAGACAGCTGCCTATTGGCTCCACAACTGGTCATGGTGTGAACAGATAGTTGCCTATTTGCTCCACAACTGGTCGTTGCGTGAACGGACAGCTGCCTATTGGCTACACAACTGGTCGTGGTGTGAACAGACAGTTGCCTATTGGCTCCACAACTGGTCGTTGCGTGAACAGACAGCTGCCTATTGTCTCCACAGCTGGTCCGTTGCGTGAACAGACAGCTGCCTATTGGCTCCACAACTGGTCATTGCGTGAACAGACAGCTGCCTATTGACTCCACAACTGGTCGTTGCGCGAACAGACAGCTGCCTATTGGCTCCACAACTGGTCGTGGTGTGAACAGACAGCTGCCTATTGGCTCCACAACTGGTCGTTGCGTGAACGGACACCTGCCTATTGGCTCTACAACTGGTCGTGTTGTGAACAGACAGCTGCTTATTGGCTCCACAACTGGTTGTGGTGTGAACAGACAGCTGCCTATTGGCTCCACACCTGGTCGTGGTGTGAACAGACAGCTGCCTATTGGCTCCACAACTGGTTGTGGTGTGAACGGACATCTGCCTGTTGGCTCCACAACTGGTCGTTGCGTGAACAGACAGCTGCCTATTGGCTCCACAAATGGTCGTTGCGTGAACAGACAGCTGCCTATTGGCTCCACAACTGGTCGTTGCGTGAACAGACAGCTGCCTATTGTCTCCACAGCTGGTCCGTTGCGCAAACAGACAGCTGCCTATTGGCTCCACAACTGGTCATGGTGTGAACAGATAGTTGCCTATTGGCTCCACAACTGGTCGTTGCGTGAACGGACAGCTGCCTATTGGCTACACAACTGGTCGTGGTGTGAACAGACAGTTGCCTATTGGCTCCACAACTGGTCGTTGCGTGAACAGACAGCTGCCTATTGTCTCCACAGCTGGTCCGTTGCGCAAACAGACAGCTGCCTATTGGCTCCACAACTGGTCATGGTGGGAACAGATAGTTGCCTATTGGCTCCACAACTGGTCGTTGCATGAACGGACAGCTGCCTATTGGCTACACAACTGGTCGTGGTGTGAACAGACAGTTGCCTATTGGCTCCACAACAGGTCGTTGCGTGAACAGACAGCTGCCTATTGTCTCCACAGCTGGTCCGTTGCGTGAACAGACAGCTGCCTATTGGCTCCACAACTGGTCGTTGCGTGAACAGACAGCTGCCTATTGACTCCACAACTGGTCGTTGCGTGAACAGACAGCTGCCTATTGTCTCCACAGCTGGTCCGTTGCGCGAACAGACAGCTGCCTATTGGCTCCACAACTGGTCATGGTGTGAACAGATAGTTGCCTATTTGCTCCACAACTGGTCGTTGCGTGAACGGACAGCTGCCTATTGGCTACACAACTGGTCGTGGTGTGAACAGACAGTTGCCTATTGGCTCCACAACTGGTCGTTGCGTGAACAGACAGCTGCCTATTGTCTCCACAGCTGGTCCGTTGCGTGAACAGACAGCTGCCTATTGGCTCCACAACTGGTCATTGCGTGAACAGACAGCTGCCTATTGACTCCACAACTGGTCGTTGCGCGAACAGACAGCTGCCTATTGGCTCCACAACTGGTCGTGGTGTGAACAGACAGCTGCCTATTGGCTCCACAACTGGTCGTTGCGTGAACAGACAGCTGCCTATTGGCTCCACAACTGGTCGTGGTGTGAACAGACAGCTGCCTATTGGCTCCACAACTGGTAGTGGTGTGAACAGACAGCTGCCTATTGGCTCCACAACTGGTCGTGGTGTGAACGGACATCTGCCTATTGGCTCCACAACTGGTCGTTCTGTGAACAGACATCTGCCTATTGGCTCCACAACTGGTTGTGGTGTGAACAGACAGCTGCCTATTGGCTCCACAACTGGTCGTGGTGTGAACAGACAGCTGCCTATTGGCTCCACAACTGGTTGTGGTGTGAACGGACATCTGCCTTTTGGCTCCACAACTGGTCGGTGCGTGAACAGACAGCTGCCTATTGGCTCCACAACTGGTCGTTGCGTGAACAGACAGCTGCCTATTGGCTCCACAACTGGTCGTTGCGTGAACAGACAGCTGCCTATTGGCTCCACAACTGGTCGTGGTGTGAACAGACAGCTGCCTATTGGCTCCACAACTGGTCGTGGTGTGAACGGACATCTGCATATTGGCTCCACAACTGGTTGTGGTGTGAACGGACAGCTGCCTATTGGCTCCACAACTGGTTGTGGTGTGAACGGACACCTGCCTATTGGCTCTACAACTGGTCGTGGTGTGAACAGACAGCTGCTTATTGGCTCCACAACTGGTTGTGGTGTGAACAGACAGCTGCCTATTGGCTCCACAACTGGTCGTGGTGTGAACAGACAGCTGCCTAATGGCTCCACAACTGGTCGTTGCGTGAACAGACAGCTGCCTATTCTCTCCACAGCTGGTCCGTTGTGCAAACAGACAGCTGCCTATTGGCTCCACAACTGGTCATGCTGTGAACAGATAGTTGCCTATTGGCTCCACAACTGGTCGTTGCATGAACGGACAGCTGCCTATTGGCTACACAACTGGTCGTGGTGTGAACAGACAGTTGCCTATTGGCTCCACAACTGGTCGTTGCGTGAACAGACAGCTGCCTATTGTCTCCACAGCTGGTCCGTTGCGTGAACAGACAGCTGCCTATTGGCTCCACAACTGGTAGTGGTGTGAACAGACAGCTGCCTATTGGCTCCACAACTGGTCATTGCGTGAACAGACAGCTGCCTATTGACTCCACAACTGGTCGTTCTGTGAACAGACAGCTGCCTATTGGCTCCACAACTGGTCGTGGTGTGAACAGACAGCTGCCTATTGGCTCCACAACTGGTCGTTGCGTGAACAGACAGCTGCCTATTGGCTCCACAACTGGTCGTGGTGTGAACAGACAGCTGCCTATTGGCTCCACAACTGGTAGTGGTGTGAACAGACAGCTGCCTATTGGCTCCACAACTGGTCGTGGTGTGAACGGACATCTGCCTATTGGCTCCACAACTGGTCGTTCTGTGAACAGACATCTGCCTATTGGCTCCACAACTGGTTGTGGTGTGAACAGACAGCTGCCTATTGGCTCCACAACTGGTCGTGGTGTGAACAGACAGCTGCCTATTGGCTCCACAACTGGTTGTGGTGTGAACGGACATCTGCCTTTTGGCTCCACAACTGGTCGGTGCGTGAACAGACAGCTGCCTATTGGCTCCACAACTGGTCGTTGCGTGAACAGACAGCTGCCTATTGGCTCCACAACTGGTCGTTGCGTGAACAGACAGCTGCCTATTGGCTCCACAACTGGTCGTGGTGTGAACAGACAGCTGCCTATTGGCTCCACAACTGGTCGTGGTGTGAACGGACATCTGCATATTGGCTCCACAACTGGTTGTGGTGTGAACGGACAGCTGCCTATTGGCTCCACAACTGGTTGTGGTGTGAACGGACACCTGCCTATTGGCTCTACAACTGGTCGTGGTGTGAACAGACAGCTGCTTATTGGCTCCACAACTGGTTGTGGTGTGAACAGACAGCTGCCTATTGGCTCCACAACTGGTCGTGGTGTGAACAGACAGCTGCCTAATGGCTCCACAACTGGTCGTTGCGTGAACAGACAGCTGCCTATTCTCTCCACAGCTGGTCCGTTGTGCAAACAGACAGCTGCCTATTGGCTCCACAACTGGTCATGCTGTGAACAGATAGTTGCCTATTGGCTCCACAACTGGTCGTTGCATGAACGGACAGCTGCATATTGGCTACACAACTGGTCGTGGTGTGAACAGACAGTTGCCTATTGGCTCCACAACTGGTCGTTGCGTGAACAGACAGCTGCCTATTGTCTCCACAGCTGGTCCGTTGCGTGAACAGACAGCTGCCTATTGGCTCCACAACTGGTAGTGGTGTGAACAGACAGCTGCCTATTGGCTCCACAACTGGTCGTGGTGTGAACGGACATCTGCCTATTGGCTCCACAACTGGTCGTTCTGTGAACAGACATCTGCCTATTGGCTCCACAACTGGTTGTGGTGTGAACAGACAGCTGCCTATTGGCTCCACAACTGGTCGTGGTGTGAACAGACAGCTGCCTATTGGCTCCACAACTGGTTGTGGTGTGAACGGACATCTGCCTTTTGGCTCCACAACTGGTCGTTGCGTGAACAGACAGCTGCCTATTGGCTCCACAACTGGTCGTTGCGTGAACAGACAGCTGCCTATTGGCTCCACAACTGGTCGTGGTGTGAACAGACAGCTGCCTATTGGCTCCACAACTGGTCGTGGTGTGAACGGACATCTGCATATTGGCTCCACAACTGGTTGTGGTGTGAACGGACAGCTGCCTATTGGCTCCACAACTGGTTGTGGTGTGAACAGACAGCTGCCTATTGGCTCCACAACTGGTCGTGGTGTGAAAAGACAGCTGCCTAATGGCTCCACAACTGGTCGTTGCGTGAACAGACAGCTGCCTATTGTCTCCACAGCTGGTCCGTTGCGCAAACAGACAGCTGCCTATTGGCTCCACAACTGGTCATGGTGTGAACAGATAGTTGCCTATTGGCTCCACAACTGGTCGTTGCGTGAACGGACAGCTGCCTATTGGCTACACAACTGGTCGTGGTATGAACAGACAGTTGCCTATTGGCTCCACAACTGGTCGTGGTGTGAACGGACATCTGCATATTGGCTCCACAACTGGTTGTGGTGTGAACGGACAGCTGCCTATTGGCTCCACAACTGGTTGTGGTGTGAACAGACAGCTGCCTATTGGCTCCACAACTGGTCGTGGTGTGAAAAGACAGCTGCCTAATGGCTCCACAACTGGTCGTTGCGTGAACAGACAGCTGCCTATTGTCTCCACAGCTGGTCCGTTGCGCAAACAGACAGCTGCCTATTGGCTCCACAACTGGTCATGGTGTGAACAGATAGTTGCCTATTGGCTCCACAACTGGTCGTTGCGTGAACGGACAGCTGCCTATTGGCTACACAACTGGTCGTGGTGTGAACAGACAGTTGCCTATTGGCTCCACAACTGGTCGTTGCGTGAACAGACAGCTGCCTATTGTCTCCACAGCTGGTCCGTTGTGCAAACAGACAGCTGCCTATTGGCTCCACAACTGGTCATGCTGTGAACAGATAGTTTCCTATTGGCTCCACAACTGGTCGTTGCATGAACGGACAGCTGCCTATTGGCTACACAACTGGTCGTGGTGTGAACAGACAGTTGCCTATTGGCTCCACAACTGGTCGTTGCGTGTACAGACAGCTGCCTATTGTCTCCGCAGCTGGTCCGTTGCGTGAACAGACAGCTGCCTATTGGCTCCACAACTGGTCGTTGCGTGAACAGACAGCTGCCTATTGACTCCACAACTGGTCGTTGCGTGAACAGACAGCTGCCTATTGTCTCCACAGCTGGTCCGTTGTGCGAACAGACAGCTGCCTATTGGCTCCACAACTGGTCGTTGCGTGAACAGACAGCTGCCTATTGGCTCCACAACTGGTCGTGGTGTGAACAGACAGCTGCCTATTGGCTCCACAACTGGTAGTGGTGTGAACAGACAGTTGCCTATTGGCTCCACAACTGGTCGTTGCGTGAACAGACAGCTGCCTATTGGCTCCACAACTGGTCATGGTGTGAACAGATAGTTGCCTATTTGCTCCACAACTGGTCGTTGCGTGAACGGACAGCTGCCTATTGGCTACACAACTGGTCATGGTGTGAACAGACAGTTGCCTATTGGCTCCACAACTGGTCGTTGCGTGAACAGACAGCTGCCTATTGTCTCCACAGCTGGTCCGTTGCGTGAACAGACAGCTGCCTATTGGCTCCACAACTGGTCATTGCGTGAACAGACAGCTGCCTATTGACTCCACAACTGGTCGTTGCGCGAACAGACAGCTGCCTATTGGCTCCACAACTGGTCGTGGTGTGAACAGACAGCTGCCTATTGGCTCCACAACTGGTCGTTGCGTGAACAGACAGCTGCCTATTGGCTCCACAACTGGTCGTGGTGTGAACAGACAGCTGCCTATTGGCTCCACAACTGGTAGTGGTGTGAACAGACAGCTGCCTATTGGCTCCACAACTGGTCGTGGTGTGAACGGACATCTGCCTATTGGCTCCACAACTGGTCGTTCTGTGAACAGACATCTGCCTATTGGCTCCACAACTGGTTGTGGTGTGAACAGACAGCTGCCTATTGGCTCTACAACTGGTCGTTGCGTGAACAGACAGCTGCCTATTGGCTCCACAACTGGTCGTGGTGTGAACGGACATCTGCATATTGGCTCCACAACTGGTTGTGGTGTGAACGGACAGCTGCCTATTGGCTCCACAACTGGTTGTGGTGTGAACGGACACCTGCCTATTGGCTCTACAACTGGTCGTGGTGTGAACAGACAGCTGCTTATTGGCTCCACAACTGGTTGTGGTGTGAACAGACAGCTGCCTATTGGCTCCACACCTGGTCGTGGTGTGAACAGACAGCTGCCTATTGGCTCCACAACTGGTTGTGGTGTGAACGGACATCTGCCTGTTGGCTCCACAACTGGTCGTTGCGTGAACAGACAGCTGCCTATTGGCTCCACAAATGGTCGTTGCGTGAACAGACAGCTGCCTATTGGCTCCACAACTGGTCGTTGCGTGAAGAGACAGCTGCCTATTGACTCCACAACTGGTCGTTGCGCGAACAGACAGCTGCCTATTGGCTCCACAACTGGTTGTGGCGTGAACAGACAGCTGCCTATTGGCTCCACAACTGGTTGTGGTGTGAACGGACATCTGCCTGTTGGCTTCACAGCTGGTCCGTTGCGTGAACAGACAGCTGCCTATTGGCTCCACAACTGGTCGTGGTGTGAACAGACAGCTGCCTATTGACTCCACAACTGGTCGTTGCGTGAACAGACAGTTGCCTATTGGCTCCACAACTTGTCGTTGTGTGAATGACAGCTGCCTATTGGCTCCACAACTTGTCGTTGCGCGAACAGACAGCTGCCTATTTACCCCACAACAAGCCATTGCGTGAACAGACAGTTGCCTATCGGCTCCGTAACTTGTCTTAGTGTGAACGACAGCTGCCTATTGATCCCAAAACTGGCCGTTGTGTGAACAGACAGCTGCCTATTGGCTCTACAACTGGTCGTGGTATGAACAGACAGCTGCCTATTGGCTCCACAACTGGTCGTTGCGCGAACAGACAGCTGCCTATTGGCTTCACAACTGGTCATTGCATGAGCAGACAGCTGCCTATTGGCTCCACAACTGGTTGTGGTGTGAACAGACAGCTGCCTATTGGCTACACAACTGGTCATTGTGTCATGATTTATTTCCATGTGTCTAGAGATCAGTCACTGATACGATTTGGTAACTGGTTTCATGTTAGTAGCGGGTTGACATTATTCAACACATTCCCATAACCTGTCACCATTTAGGCACATGCAGCGTCCTGGTCGGAACTAAAATCAGTGATTGTGGTTTCCCGATATAGAGAGCAATTAATCAAATGGATATGACGTGTTAAGTACTTCGTGTGATTGGCTATATGCTAAAGTTTGGAAAGTAAACAAGAAGAGTCTTGGTCAGTCTTGAGAGAGTCTTGGCAGAGTTTCGGACGTGGCGGCGAGCCTTGGCGAGCTCTCCACCGGGCGACTTAGATTAGAAGTTGACACAAATTCGATCTGTGTGTGTCTTTGTTCAGTCGAACATAATAAACCCTGATGCCTGAGATTTAATTAAGGTTTTATAACACGATAATTAAGAGATGATTATAGTTCCGTGATCAGACAGCAGCCTATTGGCTCCACAACTGGTTGTGGTGTGAACGGACAGCTGCCTATTGGCTCCACAACTGGTCGTGGTGTGAACAGACAGCTGCCTATTGGCTCCACAACTGGTCGTGGTGTGAACAGACAGCTGCCTATTGGCTCCACAACTGGTTGTGGTGTGAACGGACAGCTGCCTATTGGCTCCACAACTGGTCGTGGTGTGAACAGACAGCTGCCTATTGGCTTCACAACTGGTTGTGGTGTGAACGGACAGCTGCCTATTGGCTCCACAACTGGTCGTGGTGTGAACAGACAGCTGCCTATTGGCACCACAACTCGTCATGGACTCAACAGAGCTGCCTATTGGCTCCACAACTGGTCTTTGCGTGAACAGACAGCAGCCTATTCATTTGCTCTACAACTGGTCGTTCTGTGAACAGACAGATGCCTATTGGCTCCACAACTGGTCGTTGCGTGAACAGACAGCTGCCTATTGTCTCCACAGCTGGTCCGTTGCGTGAACAGACAGCTGCCAATTGGCTCCACAGCTGGTCCGTTGCGTGAACAGACAGCTGCCTATTGTCTCCACAGCTGGTCCGTTGCGTGAACAGACAGCTGCCTATTGGCTCCACAACTGGTCCGTTGCGTGAACAGACAGCTGCCTATTGGCTTCACAACTGGTCGTGGTGTGAACAGACAGTTGCCTATTGGCTCCACACCTGGTCGTTGCGTGAACGGACAGCTGCCTATTGGCTACACAACTGGTCCGTTGCGTGAACAGACAGCCCCGTATTGGCTCCACAACTGGTCGTGGTGTGAACAGACATTTGCCTATTGGCTCCACAACTGGTCGTTGCGTGAACGGACAGCTGCCTATTGGCTACACAACTGGTCGCGGTGTGAACAGACAGTTGCCTATTGGCTCTACAACTGGTCGTGGTGTGAACAGACAGTTGCCTATTGGCTCCACAACTGGTCGTTGCGTGAACAGACAGCTGCCTATTGACTACACAACTGGCGGTTGCGCGAACAGACAGCTGCCTATTGGCTCCACAACTGGTCGTGGTGTGAACAGACAGCTGCCTATTGGCTCCACAACTGGTCGTGGTGTGAACAGACAGCTGCCTATTGGCTCCACAACTGGTTGTGGTGTGAACGGACAGCTGCCTATTGGCTCCACAACTGGTCGTTGCGTGAACAGACAGCTGCCTATTGGCTCCACAACTGGTCAGTGCGTGAACAGACAGCTGCCTATTGGCTCCACAACTGGTCGTTGCGTGAACGGACAGCTGCCTATTGGCCCCACAACTGGTCGTGGTGTGAACGGACATCTGCCTGTTGGCTCCACAACTGGTTGTGGTGTGAACGGACAGCTGCCTATTGGCTCCACAACTGGTCGTTGCGTGAACAGACAGCTGCCTATTGGCTCCACAACTGGTCGTTGCGTGAACGGACAGCTGCCTATTGGCCCCACAACTGGTCGTGGTGTGAACGGACATCTGCCTGTTGGCTCCACAACTGGTCATGGTGTGAACGAAAGGCTTTAACTATGGAGTTGTTATCGCTTGAAAAGATCAAGCAGTAAACGTTAATATACCATCTACTTTTCTCAGTTATATATAGCAGGACTTTAAAAATCATGCTGTATTTCCCATTAAAGACAACAAGCATTCAATCTCTGAAGCGTACGTTATTACATCGCTTCGCCGCTTAAAGGCAAGGTCTATTCAATCTAAGTGAAAATACTACTACTAGTTATATTTAAGCGAATCAAGTATCTTATCTATGAAACCAATTCGAAGAAGATATCAAGTTGAATGAGATAATCAGCAATAATTGTAATTTTGATTATTCGAAATGGTATGATATAATTCAAATCAGATTACGTCAGTCAAGTATAATGACTGGATGCTGCTCCGAAATACAGATAGGAAATTTCAATTTTGTGGGTAGCTTGGCTAAATGTAAGACGTTAATCATTATTGCAATTGTTCGTGACAGTATTACGCTGTTTTTAAATAAAGAATCATGCGTATACAGATGAAACGTCACGAGCATCTGACGTTCAAAGCACTGTCGCAAGTAACCGGCGTCTGAATGTCATTCCGCATCTATGTCAAGTAGCGTTTTAAAATCAAAGGGTATTCATCGATCGGTGGCGATGGGATTTCGATGAAAGAAGTCAACTTTATTAATGTCAAACACATTCGTTTTTTTCTGAATAGAGTGGAGTCTTCAATTATTTATATTGAAATTTTCCGTTAACGCCTTTTATGAATATTTCTCCGGCATCAATTCATAGCATACTCGCTTATACCACGGTTACTTCTGCTTATACCTAGAATGCTTCTCTTAGAAACTAGTAGTCAGGGTGTCTATTTTAATAGTGGACATAAGACAAGGCTATAATTGTTCTACAATACGTGACGATTACACAACCCTCTGTCAACTCAACAGTATCATTATGTGAAAGGAGATACGAATTCGTACATCGTGTTACGAAACCACGCCAATATTTCTAGAAACCACGCTCACTTTTGCAAAACTATACCCAAATTTTGACTCGATGTTCAATCAACTGTTCACTGAAATCCGAGTTACTAACTCGAAATCCAATTATGCAATTAACAGTTAACTGAACTTTGTTGAAATTCTGATATAATTAAAGTTAATTAATCATTTCAGTGAATATAACGGAACATGACGGAAATGATGTTGTTGCCGGAGAAAGATTAATGACTATAATTATCTCAGAATTGTCTGGCAAGTCGCACATGCAATATAAATAACAAGCAGAAATCACTCCAGTGTGCGGCACAGAATTAATACGCTTTATTAAGCTAATAGTGATTTAGGAAATAAGGGAAATATTACTAGTTACATTAATACATGTCATAATCCATAAAACTGCGTACAAATACAACACCAACCAGACTATCCGCTAATCAAAATTACAATAAGTATTGCATGAAGTATACACGTTATAATTAAATAATAAATTAAGAACTAGCATTAGATGTTGGTAATACAACCGGTTAGACCTCATGAACACGTCACACAATAACAAGTTCAGACTGTCCTAATGTCCGGTAAGTTCAAACGTTCACTTGTTCAACACTTTTGCTTCACTCTAAACAAGTGTAGGATTGATAATAACTTATTACTGATATCATTACTGTATTTGTGATCTCAATATCAGGCCTCAATATCATTCTGGTTCAGGGAAGAGACCCTGAAGTTTTTTGAAATAAAATATTTGCTAACAACAAGCTCAAAACTATATTTCATCTCGAGATAGAACGCATGTCGTGTAAAGTCCACTCAAAGCGCGCATGCGTCAGTGGTCTGAGCGAATCGTTTGCAGTCGTGGGGAATGTATGCGTTCCGACTGAAAATTCGGATCGCAAAAAGATCGCTAGAAAATCGGCAGAGGTGCACCGGACATTATTTGTAGATTTCAAAATTTCATGATCAAAAAGACTTTCAAAGTAGTGTTGTCACGGATATATATTTGGAGGGCTAGTTTAGTGAGTACTAGTATCACACGATTCGCTACAAACTACTGAGGATAAATATGGCGGACTCGGTGACGTAACCGGATAGAATTTACATCAGAATTTCGATTGAAAAATTCAGGTCCCTGGGTAAAGGCGAGTTATCAATAAATTGAAACGCCTTTTCAGGGAATTCTAATCGTTCAGCCTGAGAAGAATCGAAAGCGCTGCTCTCCGTGGTGCGATTGTCTAGTTTATTGCTGTAACAATCACCTTTCTTTTTTATATGATTGTGCATGTATTTCGACTTTTTGAGTGAATGCAATATTTATTCAAAAAAGCTTTTTCGTTTTCCACAAGCAGCTTTCAATGTATTCAATGGTTTGTATTGTTGCAATATGATATGTAGCAGTACGAGTTCGAACTCAGGTGAATACTTCAGGCAATTACACGGTTTACAACTGATAGTGTTTACCGATCTGATATCCACAAAAAATGCGCTGATAAACGAAGAATCGCCCCACTGGTTCATATCATTATACGTATTATAATTAATGCATGAACGAATCTAGAATTGGCCTGTGCAAAAGTCATTGTTTGCTTGACGTCAGCGTCCTGGGATTCTCTCAAATTTTGTGAAAACAAACAAGTATGAAAATGGGGTCATCAAGGGTCAACGAACTGTCAATTATACGAAAATAAATTTAATTTTTGTTGTGTTGTTTTGTGTTGTGTTTATTTTGCTTGTTAACAATCTTTACTTATGAAATTATATTTTGCGTCTTGCTATTTGCCCATCAAATTGCATTCCATACCAGTGTGGTAATAAAAGAGAGTCTTCGGTGAGTGAGATACAAGAATATATATAAGAAATGAAATCTGTGATGAAACAAACTGTTAAATATTATTATATACATCGATTGGAACTAACTCTAATCTGATATTCAATAGTTTATGGTATTCAATGCAACTTGTAAAAATAAGTGTTTGTTCTTTTTCTTGGGTCATTTAAAACATTAACATTGATTTGGATATTTTAGAATATTTAATACCTTGTTTTGTAGGCTCATTTTTCATACTTTTTGGTTTCAAAACGACGTCGAACAAAGATTCCCTTTTGCATAGCCTTATCGACAGCAGCTATCTATGCTAATCCTCACAGCGCCGCCAACGAACAAACGAAACAACTTTCATATGGGTAACAAATGTTCAGTGGCGGTTGAAATACCCTCAGCTTTGAAATTGAGACAGACAGACAGACAAATGGCGTGGCGGCCACGCAAGTTCTAAATACTTTAAAAAAAAGAATATCAGTGAAAAACTGATATAGCATTTAATGTTCGCAATATATAATATTGTCACCTCTGTCTTACCCACAACACATAGCCAGCAACAAACAGATTGTTCCACATGATAGTGTATTACTACGCCTTCTAGGCAATACCATGAATAGACTCACTTAGCTTTCGTGGTCCATTCAAAGGACACTTACAATAGGTCGTACTCTGCCCATCCTTTATTCATATCCAGCACGACAGGCTCAAAAAGCAGGTAGGACCATTTCCCCCTCCAACTTACACCTTGTTTACAGCCAGGAGAAAAAAAGGATACTTTTCCAGCAGTTGTATTTCGATACCATGGTGCTGCAGTAACTTTTTGACTTCCATTATTATCCCTCAGATTCTATGTTGCCGGCGGTCAGTAACCCTATCTAAAATTGCAAACGCAAATGACCACAAAAGATTAAGTTTGTTCGGAGTTGTGTGTGACACCTTTTTGAATTGTTCACTACGAGTCTAGTAGCATCGTACACTCAAAGATAATACCCACTTTACGGAACGGGGTTCAACATTTCCAGGGGGTGGGTGATCAATCACTGCCCAGTCAAACCTCAAGGCACTTGATTGTTTACTTCGTTTCAGGGACAGGCAGATTAACATGTGAGGGGTCTGAAATCAAGTAAAATTCATTTTAGAACATTGGTAACAATGTTATGTTAAATCCATGTTGTATTATCTATATCCGAAATTTCATTTCAATTTGTAATTCCAAACATTTACCTCAGCTGTAACCATAATTGTTCATTCTGGGAGAATAAAATAGATATAGAACACTATTTTCCCATGACTACATTCCCAATACACATGGATACTATATTATATTATCAGAATCAGGTGAAATTTGAGATATATAATTATACCGGTATATAAATTTATAATATCTGGTTCGGTCAACGGATTCATTGATTGCTAAAGAGGGTCATACAAAATGTGGCGGTCCAAACTGAAATTACTGTGGCATTTCGCAAAACCTCTTGACGATATTGTAGTTTCCGCTATGAATAGAACCGAGGGAACAGTTTACGTTTGTATATATACTGCTGTCTAACTCGTTCAGAACACGTCGATGTTTTGTCGAACAAAACACGTTTGGGGCTACAAATCAAAATGGGGGGGTTAAAACTAGTCTTCTCATGGCCACGTTAAGGTGCACAATCTGAACAATCAATGAAAATGATGTGACTAAGTCTTTTTGTTGTAAGAGATAAAGCGTCATGGAATACCTAAGCAATGTTATTATTAGAAACACAAGAGACCTGTCAAAACGGTTCGTTTCACCAAATCAATACAGTAGTTGCTATTGTCACAACCAAAATAGTACGGTCACGGTCGTCCAAGCGACATATACTGACACCAAAGGCACTTAATGACCAGAACCACTGATAACTATCAGATGCTCACAGTGATTTGATTACATTTGGCGTAGTAATATCATCTATCATGAACTCTGTTTCGAACGGCCGTTCTGATTAGAGCCACGAATCACCATACAATTGCAAGTGACTAATTATTAAGCAAGAGATACAACGTGTTTTATAGAAATTTATAGCAATAAGCGTAGTGCAATGCATAATACCATAGGTTATAATAGGTTAGGTTATTTTGCACAGCGTTACATGGCAAACTGGTATAATCTATCCATTTACATCATATCAGGACTTGTCCTAGTACTCGTCTTTAATTTCGTGATCGGACATTTGAGTATCATGATTAATGTAAAACGTTGTTAGGATTGCGTAGAATGAATCATGTCAATGCATATGCACTTTGAATTACTGATAATTGAAATTATCAAAATGGTAAAATACATTGTTTTCAGTATTCGATCTCAATCATGTTTGCAATGACACATAGTTGTATGTTTTGTTAAAGGTATCCACAGTTGTTGTGCCATGGGGCGCAGTCTATGCTCAACCACACGTTGTGCGATATGCGCAGCTCTAACCGCTGCTGCAATCGCTATAGGCCTCATTTTTATCCTCAGCTACGTATACTGGTGGCCAACAGGTAAGTGAACATATACAAACATCAATATTTGCAACAAAGTGTTCGTAAAATAAATACGATCATTCCCCGACACGCCGTAAAACACTATTGATAATATAATAAACAAATTGTAAGGAATTCGATCAAATGTGAAACGATTATGAAATCTTATTTTTTTATCCATTACAGAAATGTAAAACCTTGTATCTGTGTAGAATGACAAAAATGTACCCAGTACATGCAGTTTTAAGATGACGCATTTTATGCCACAAGATGGCACCATATTAATTCACACTATTAGATGATGATAGCAACAACTAAACCTCACAAGTTGATGTACCTTTCAAAATGATTATCAACTTCAAAAGATATATTAAACGAAGGTGGGGCGTTAAAGGTGATGCTCGTCGTGCCGCGCGTGTACAAAATTAACATTGATTTCCCCACTATCCAATGCGCTCTTTTAATGTAGATCACGAGTATGAGTTTTGATCTGGGCGTGACGTGCACTAATTACCGCCAGTGACTTCTTCGATACCTTCCAATCACCAAAGATTAAATAGTCGGTCTGCGTTAAAGTCGCCATCTTTGTTCATAAAGAGACCCATATCTCGCGCATGCGTAGCGTGACGACCACCGCTTTTTCAAGTGGTGAGCAACTTTTGAAGGTCGGCACTATTTTGCTCTACGAATCAGATAAGGAACGGTTAGCAGAATGTTCTATCGAAACAGTTCAAGGTTTAACATATTAAAATTGAGAAGGTTATTTTAACGTACACGTGTACTCGGGACTTTTTATTCACATTCAATTTCTTTCCAATTTAGGAGTATATGTATGTCTATACGTTTTAAATATGAATATTAAATAGCGGATGACAATTTTACCGACCCCATGTATTTCAAAGTGTTATTTCGGATTCTTTATCTGGTCCGGTGAGCACAATTGTTATCACCACAATGTTGCTCTTGATTTACTGGCTCTTATTAAACGATCCATGACTATGATAGTTTCATTGGCAATCGACGCCCGGAGATGACTATGCTTGTCTAATTAATGCTTGTATTGAATATTACGAGATGGATTTTCACATAATAATGTCGCGTGTTTGTTTTCAGACAATTCAACAGACAAAGATGGTGATATGGACAATTCAGTAGACCCGCCTTCGCCAGAACAACCATGTCCATCTGGTGATTTCCATACGGGATACATAGCAACTGGAAGCACAGTGGCAGTCAATAGTGACGTAGTCGCATATCTGTCCCGACCCGTCGGGACATCGTGTAAAGGGGCTGTTCTCATTTTTCATGATATATATGGTTACGGTCTCCCAGCAAATCAACAAGTCGCCGACGACTTAGCGCAGAACGGCTACGTTGCTATCCTCCCTGATCTCTTTCGCGGGAATCCATGGCAACCTGACATGTATGAGTATGTAGAGTGGAAAACCAGTCATTCTCAAGAACGTATCGATGGAGACATTGATGCGACAGTAAGCTTTATCAGATCTGCGTTGTCAGTTGACAATCTAGCTGTTGTCGGATTTTGTTGGGGTGGGCTTCAGTCCGTTTTCGCCTCAGCGCGGCTTAGCATAGACGCAGCTGTCGCGTTCTATGGAGTGGGTATTACTCCAGACGACCTTATTTCGATGAACAAGCCCACGTTGCTGCTACATGGTCAGAATGACACCATAATATCGGTAACTGATGTCGAGCTCCTTGAATCCACTCTGCATAATGCTAACAGACTACTGCAAAGTGTCGATGACCTGGAAACAGGGGCGCTGCGAGGCCCACCCTCATACGTCAAAATCTTCGAGGATGTTGGACATTCCTTTGCGCACAGGGGGGACATGGATGACCCCGTCATACGACAGGCTTCCGAAGAAGCGTTTAACGACATGTACCGGTGGATAAGTAGATTCACCCCTGGTTAACATGAAAACTATCGCATATAAAAAATAAACGCATTGTTCTATAAAGTTCCACACCCGAATACACTAGCGGCGTAGCTCTTTGAACGATATGTTTTCCCGCTAACTAAAGTAGTGCAAAATTGTGTTTATTTTTATAATCGTTCCGAATTTTAATCCCAATTATTGACAAACTTCATATTATTTTTCAATATGAAAAATCATATTTTGGCAATTTTGTGAAGTAATACAGTATATGTACTTTGGTGTTCAAAGGAACTTTCACTATGTATATATGTCATTCAGTTCATTTGCATAACATATTTAAAAAAAGTGATTATGTTGCTATTTTGTAAGTATGTCACAAATGGATTATTAGAAACAATCCGACACAAATAAAATGAAGACTGATTATTCCATATATGGGTGCAGCCCGTCAATACAATTTTGCACACTAAACGCCGATTTTACGTTATTTCACGGTATTTCAAATGTTATATTTTAGTTGCCGTTCCTGGTGAGATAGTTACATATCTTGAGGACTATTTAGTTAATAACTCAGCTACTAGAGAACGGGAAAATTCTGTATTTGATGACGTAATGGAACTAAATTACCACGTGACACTGGTACCAGCAAATAGTCTATTACCAACCTTCAATCAGTGGTGTCCGGTAACATTCAATGACACCATATTCAACAACTTGTATTCGTCGGGCCATCCACTGTTTACGTACAAGTTGCCTTTCTTCCATTTCTCGTGCAATATGACACGGGGCCAACATACAACTAGCGATTAACCTGTGGTAAAACGAGTTTTGTTTTTTTTTCTTTTTTTTTCTTTTATTTTGTCTTTATTTTACTTGAAATTAAATATGGTTTTAATTGTCAATGTTTTTTACTACACTGTATATTATTTCTACATGCCAGCAACCGAAGATGACGATTTCAAAAACATATTGTGTCATGGTAGTTATAACTGCTCTCATATCGCTGGCACTATTACACTTCCATCATCCTCTGACCAAGACCATGTAACATATACGTAACTAACATTATTTCTACATTACAGTATTATACTTTCACATTGCGTTTGTGTGCAAACGTTTAAACGCACTTGCACAATATTAAATTGTATTTAACTTACTAAAATACATCGTTTAGCCACAGTAAATGCTTTAATAAAAATATCTTACAAATAATTATAAGAAATGAACATGAATTATTGAATTAAGATGTTCTCAGGCTGAATTTAGAATTTGGTGAAAGTTAGTTCCTAAGAGCCCCTCGCCCATAATTCTAAAACTAATCTTGCCCCTCCCCATTTTAGTTGTATACACCCTAGCTTCAACACACATAGTTACGTAGAGTATATATGTAATTACACTGGGTTTGGGTTCAGTTAGAGTTAGAGTTCAGTTTAGGGCTATGTAGCGTTGTGTTCAAGAAACTCTTTCCATGTTCTGGTAAGAATTTTCACTATAAGATGATGAGTTTGCAATTATTCGGATGAGCCGAGTACGCACTATCGCAACTGACTTTGGATTGTAATTAAAAGCCTCGTGGGAAACGGGAAAAAATAAAAGTCAACTATTGTGACTGTGTTTATGTCATGTATTGAAGATTGAGGACTAACTCGACATAACAATACAACAAGGTCATATGCTAACCATATAGCAGGTGGGTGAATGCCTTTCTGTTAAAGATCTGAAAACAGACATGGGACACAACTTGCAACGTTGTTCGAATCCTCAAAATATCTTAAACCCCTGCGTCTAAATTGGCGAGGAGTGTCAGTAAACCATGCGTACAATGCTCTATTGATATGTAAAGACACGGGGTCACGGGGGAGAATAGAACCGAATTTTTAAATAGATTGTTTGTTTGTTCGAAGAGATGTGCAAGTTTTCTATTGAAGTTTTGCAGGGTTATTACAGGTCAGAAAACTGTGTCATGGTCTGAGATCACAAGACTATATTACAACGACAAGGTTTGAAAGGTAAACAAATATTTGGAGTATTATAAGTGTCATGATTTTGTGAAAATAGTTTCGAAATACACACGTAGCGAAGTGCATTGACTTAGAGGCCGTCTTACTTGCTTTCATTGTAGAGTGTGTTTTACTCAAAGAGCGGCCATTCCCCGACACGCCGTTAAACACTATTGGTTAATTTTACGGCGGGTATATATTGTAATTGGGACTCTGTGTTGGTGTTACAATATAGGGCGACATGTCTGACGATGTGGGTTGCCATGAACTGTACGACTGAAAACATGTCTGTACGTTCTGGTATACGTGTCACTGGCAGTGTACTGAAGTGTATGTATATTGAAATGGGGGTCAGAAAGATCGCTCAGTCGTAAAAATAGTGGTCAAAACAGGGGCGCATGCTTCATGTGTGAGAGTACACCACTGCGTGCTAGCACTCGCTTGTAAACAAAAACAATTAATATCTGTGCCATCTGTATCAATTCTTTTTTATACTGAGCCGAAATGCAAATACAAATTCCTACCACTATAAACCCCGGACCTTGTTTAGGGTATATTGTCTTATCTTCCAAACACATGTACAGCTCACCGTGGTATGCGGGTGATATGGTTCCAACAGCTCACCAGTAACATAAAATTAATAACCAATTTTGGTAGTGACTACTGATATTTAGTTGCAGATCTCGGAGCCTCTCTTGCTCAAAAATGTACTCAATTCTAGTATTACACATCCATATATAATATTCCAATAATGAAAGTTAATTTCCAACTGAACCAACTTAGCCGAACATAGCGTTCCGTGGTTTCATACAAATACGGCTATTTAGAAAATGTCGATTATTAAAACCTCATAGAAAAATAAATTGTGTAAATTCTTCTTTTAATTTGGTTTTCAGGAGGATGTTACTATTTGTGTGTGTATTTTCTTCGTTTTCATGAGTTTATTTATTCTGTTATTTGAAAACGGTTCGCTGTGTGGACCTTTTCACCCAAGCTTCTAATGATCAATTTCTTACAAACAATCTTTACAAACATGTTTTGATTTCTCTTATTTGATTTCGAACCTACAGGTACACTACTGTATTCCAAAGATGGCGCCCGCTACGAAAAAAGTGGACAAGAATATGAACCACTCAAAAAGAAAACAAACCAACCAAAAAAGAAAACGACGGCATGGTAGATCAAAAAGGATCGTCATGGGTCACAGCTCGAACCATATCACTCGAAAGATAGCTATTATGTTAGTCCTGGGAATCTTACTGTTACTAGGTTTTACTGCTGCTGTGTTAACGTTTACGTTATACCGCCCTCTATGGTCAGATGGAAGAGATTACACATCAGGTATAAAATTCGACACACAGACCGACACACAGACTCTTTTCAAGACAGTCCTTTTAAAAACAATAGTGGTGATACTCTTAATCTGACCAAATACGGAACAGAATGTATGTTCCCAGTTTTAGTATAACTGGCGTCATTTTATTTTGTCGCAGACCTCGGAGCCTCCTCGGAGATTCCAAATTGGAAGAAATTCCCTATACGCTGGGTTACCAAAAACGTTTATCACGAAAGTTGCCGAATGTCATCCTGATATCAACAACGACTGAATCATTAAACGCATAGTTGCCTTGAACACTACGAAACAAATATTTTTTAACTTTATTCTGAATTTTACTGATGTAATTTTTATTAGGCAACATTTCTTAATCTCGACAATGAGACTATTGAGACATGTGTACGCATTCTAAATTTAAGAATATTTGGCTAGATTTTGGCAATACTTTCAATGATTCCACCAAAAGTACAAAATGTTACTATCAGAATTTCCCTCTCTATTTGTTTCATTCACAGGATCATCAGATGAACACCTCAACGAAGAACAATGCGAGCTGCGTGATTTAGGAGGTACAGATCCAATCAATAGCACCGTACTATATATTACCGATGACGTAATGGCATACGTAGTACGGCCAATAGGCTGCTCCATTAAATCAGCAATTGTAATATTACACGATGAGAAAGGTTTCGAATCCGAAGCTTCCCGACAATTGGCGAATGACCTCGGCATGCGCGGATACGTCGCAGTTGTCCCTAATATGTTCACAGACAGCTCTATGGCAAATAAATCAACTTTGCATGACTGGTTTCAATCGCTGAAAGATCCATGTATTGAAGTTTGTGTCGAGGTTACTATTTCATACCTCAGGGAAGAACTCGGTGCTCTGAATATTGGAATGGTGGGATTTTCTTGGGGAGGCCAAAAAGTGGCGGCGTCCGCCGCTATCATAGGAAACATTCAAGCCACTGTCATATTCTATGGGTTGGAAATTTCGCCTGAGATGGCGCTTTCGATGCGAGCGCCGACATTATTAATTTATGCACAAAACGATACAATGATCCATATTTCGGACATTTATGCAAATGAGGAACTACTTCGAGCAGCCAATCGCCTCCTACCTCGCATCGACGCAGACGACAACGGTCTGAACGGTTCTCCTGTTTATATTGAAGTTGTTGAAAATATGGGACACGGATTTTTAAATCAAAACGATATTTCGTCGTCTGAATCAGGATCTAAAGCAGTTAACGATATGTACTGGTGGCTCAATAAATATTTGTCTAAGCCAAGCATGGAACCATAACCATTTCTCGCATGTAGTTTCTATTATAGTCAACTTACAACTTTGAAGACAGTTTTCCAATGCAACCTGTTTTTAAAAAATGGTTTGTCGTGAAACCGGAAAGCCGATTATAAAATGTCATCACGTGAACACTTCGAGTAGGCTTGTTCTTTTATGTGTGTGTGTTTTAGCAGTATGATAACATCGTAGTATCCGTTCGATGGAAGTCTGCGACTGCGCATTACAGTTTTTCATCGAACAAACGAATGTTTATTTTTATATCATAATGTGTTTACCAAGAAGCAATCCCATAAACAAGATATTTAAACATGCTCAAAAATATTTTATATATAATTTAAAGATGAATTCAAACACAAAACGTTTCGAAGGTAATTTCGTATTTCAAGAATCATTCAAAGAAAGCTGACTGATAATACTAGAATCGGATTCGATGCGAATTGGCATTTGTTTCCAGCAATAACGCTTAATTTAAAAAAAAAAGTTTGTACAGCAATGTAAAGCATGTCGAATTATGAGCGTTATAATGCAGACATTCTACAACTGCTTCAAACGTGTTCTCTCTGTCAACTTGTCGGGTTTAAAATTGCCGCCGTATGTGAATATAAATTAAAGCTGGGGAGTCGTCACCTTCGCATGCGTCAGATGACCATAGCGTGTCGTTGTTTACAAACAAGCGTCTACCCATAAGCCTTTGCGTTTTTAGTGTGTGTTATCGTCGTTTGGGACTCAATTCCCGCGTGTGCGCAGGCGACGACCCTCCCGCTTTAAACCGAACAATTATCAAAAGAATTCTTATGAAATGTAAAAACGTTTACACATGTAGGGGTTTCTGATACTACAACCCACAGTATATTACGTATTACAGTTGGTACCTGTTAACAATAATCTAAGAATTATTTCAGAATAGAATAAGTTGAAGGTTATTCTTCGTCGTGGTTTTACTGCAAGACTGTGGCTGATTAGCTCTTTGCACTGAAGGATAATTTCGGCTTCAAATAAGCTTCAAAATAAAGTGTGCAATGTTCTTCGTGTAATTAGGCGTTCGTAGTATGCAATGGATTTTTTCCACACAAAAACTACGAATTCGACAACATTGAAATTCAGGTATGTATAACATGATAGTGCTTACATAAGTTGGACAGCCCAAAACACACCTTGGGGATAAGACTTTTCAAAATTCCGATACAATTTCACAGTACACTTAAACACATATAATTGACGCGGAATAATATTACCCTGCTCTAAAAGTTGACAATATTTCTTTTCCATAACATAATCTTCAAAAAGATCATTCGATATAAAGTGTCCAAGATATTTGACCTTTTAGGCTTCACGAATTATCTTACAATTAATAAGAAAATCCGGAAGCACAGCTATGTGATCTGAATATCATAAACCGTCGGAGATACCATAAAACTATAGATGATAGTACCAATCATTCTATTTATTCTTCCAGGACACGAGATACATGCATTACTCATCTTTATATTCACATCTATGAAATGTTGTCCCTTTCTGTCTCACTCTTAATACTAAACCTGGAAAATAGATGAAGCCGGTAATACGCCATCAACGAACGAGAAGTTAATTTTATCGACACCAACTGGTGGCGCAATTTATGACGAGTAAATGCCGCGAAGTTAAACACATAGTGCAGACCATATATTAATGATAAAGAATTCTCTATCGCTAACCATTCGTTCGTTTCTAATGACGTCGATTTCGACAAGCACGTGATTAGTTCACCAGAAATTGTGTCTGGAAAGAAAAGAAAAAAAGCAGAATATTGAACCAGTAAAAACATAAAACATGAAAACGTGCGCCCAGAAGACACCAATAACCAATCATACAATGCCAGACTGTCCTTCGCCCACAAGGACGCAATGAAAGAATCAGTACCCGGACTTAGACAATAGCTGGCACGTGACGTTATACACATATAAATGCCTATCATTATGATTATGAATTACCATACAGTATAAACAACGTCGACGGCCAGTCTTTCAACCACGTGCATTACAACTTGTTGCTACGTGTCTGTAACTTTCTTTATACAATTTATGTTTAGTTTGCTTTTTCCCCGTGGTGCTAAACTATTTACAGAGTTGTCACATACTTATCGAACACGAATTTTCACATGAATTGACGTGTTAAAGCGGGGGAGTCGTCACCTGCGCATGCGTCAGACGGCCATTGCGTGTCATCGTTTACAAACAAGCGTCTACCCATGAGCCTTTGCGTTTTTAGCGTGTGTTGTTATTGTCGTATGGGACTCAATTCCCGTGCGTGCGCAGGTGACGACCCTCCTGCTTTAACAGCAATAAGGTACGATAGATGATACTGAATATGGTGTTTACGAGTTAATTTCATTGTTAAGAGCAAAACTTCCAAATTTTGGTTTTACCTGAATTCTCACTTATATTTATTGAGTTGCGCCCTCTGTTGCTTGGTTGACGTCAAGTAGAGGTGTATTCTGTTATAAATCCCCTTAATGTTGTGACAACACTCAAGTTGGAAACTACTGTATGGGCGTGATATATCGTGATTAATGGATTTTATCTTTTCACAAATAAACATTGCTGGTAATCATGTTATGTTGTCGGTGGACACTATAGTTTGCTGCCGCGTCTCGGTGGTGCCGGTGTTATCGTGACGAACGTCTTTCCGTAACCTAGGTCGTACTGTTGCCCAGGTGACATGCCACCAAGTCACGCTAAACTTCGGGTTTTGTTCGCTCTTTCAATGAGCGTGGATCAATTTTCCGCGCTTTTATCGTGTTTTCTTTAGGGCACGGTGTACCTCTTTCAAGCACGTTCCGAGTCTGACATATCACATTCAACGTGAGATCACGGTAAAGAAAATACCACTTACGGACCGCGCTGGTGTGTTTGCTAAGACTTAGTTGGAAATTTACCAGTTGTAACATTTTACAGATAAGCAAAGAGTAACTTTTACAATAAGCGACTGAATTCGTCATTGGTAATTACCAAAACGGTGTGCAGAGAACAAAGAAGGCAGCAGAGACGTTTGTAAAGGCGATTATCGTGACAGAAAACAGGTGAAATTTAGCGACATGTCAATTGCAAGGAAAACCAGTCGGGCGGACGATACACTTAACCCCCCGGGAGCAGTTGCCAGGAAAACTAGCCGATCAAGCGACACATTAGCAGACGGTTCGAGACGTCGACGTGTTAGCAGATACGAACCACCAACAGCAAATCTGGCGACCTCCGATAGAAGACGGAAAATCAGCCGGGTATATCTCCCGTCGTTACACGGATCATCTCGTGGTCAGTATGACGATACAGACATGACGCACAGCGAAACTTCGTACATGCAGACGGGCCAAAGGCGAGTGGAATGTGAGCCAACCTATCGCATGGAACCTTACAAAAAGTTCCGATCACACGAAGTGGAAAAGGTGGCTACAGACGTGTTAAAATCATACCTGGAACACGAAGAATATGATCCCGATATAAGCAGGGGCTTGTCTAAAGACCTGGCTAGAGTGATTCTAGACCGCGTGAAGGCGCTTGGATTCAAACGCTACAAGTACGTCGCCATCGTCAGCATAGGTAGCATTAAAGAACGTCCGGGAATGAATTTTGGAAGTCGATGTCTATGGGATCCTAAGTGGGACTCATTCACAACAATAAAATACGCAAATAGCTCACTCTTTGCCGTCGCTATGATATATGGTGTATATTTTGAATAGAATTGGACATGGGGTTTTATTTTTTCTGCGTGGCGTTCTGATAATCATAGTGGTTCGACGGGGTTATCTATGTGTACATGTTGTTATCTTGCCTCCATCGAATCAAAGCTGCCACACACGAACTCACCTCGGACATTTCCATGACAACGGCATTACAACAACATGGCGGTCGAAAGGTGGTGACACTCACGTTACGAACATAACCCTTGTACCTTATAAGTTGTATTATTAACTGATATATAAAGGGGGTTTCATTACACCCAACTATTGTAGTGACAGGGTAAAATCGATAGCGCGCTACCATCGGCTAACTGCAATGAACACCGACTTGTACAGAGTATTAACCTTTTCGTCTGGAGGTCACATGTCGCTACGAAACATATACACTAAAGAGTATGCCATTCCTCGCTACTACCGATTTTACTCATCCCTTTGATATCATAGAATGACATCTGAGTGTCGCAATAAAATCGCAGTTATTAAACGGCATCTAGCACTGACATCCGAGCAACCAAAACATGCCACAAAGACCTTTGAAACCCAATAAATGACGCGAAGGTGACGCAACAAACACTCAATTTAAAACACTTCTGTTTGATGATTTTTTACTTTAATATTTCTTTTCGCTCAGGATGGGGTTTTACTGTTAAATTCTTGTTTTTGCTTTGCACTATCAGCACTTTATGTATGTATAGTTTATATTATTTGAATTTGTTTTGAAAAGAAAGTGAAAGGTTAAAGTTATTTTGTACCAAGTTTATAAAACGCTTCCAGAAATTGTCTTTGTTTTTCATTTCCAACAATATGATGAAAAGTCGAATTAAAACGAATCCAGTTGTTCGGCTTTACCTGTCGGTTAGCTTTATGCTAAGTGATCTACTAATGACCACCAATCAATCAACAATAAACCAATTTTAATAGCATTGAACTTGGGTTATTCGCGGCACTGTTTGACCTATCGGACAATGTATTAACTATATGTGCCTTTAGCTGTAGCATGGAACTAGGGTTTATAGTTCCATGGCTGTAATAAGTAATATAGAATAGCAACCACGTACTCACAATCAGTGAGTGTGAGTGTTTGCGTGACGGTGGAAACGGGATGATAACAATGTACTTCTTTCATACAAGAATAGCCGGATTTCGTCTGTCACAACTCACATTGACCCGGAGCGTATGAATGATTGTGTATATTAAGTTGATGTAGGTGTGGCTTGGAAATACCATAAACCAATATTCCAATGAGGCGTGCAAGCTTCTTTTCTAGTATGCACAATATGAACAAATCACTTCGCACCAATTCAAATCTATTCAGTATAAAACAATCATCGTTAGCGGCGCTGTTGTGTGATAGCCTTTGAAACCTTTTTCTTTCAGGTCCGGTCAGCGGCATTGAAAGTGATCCCGATTATTCGCGCTTCAATCGCTTAACAACAATTTACTTCTGAAGCGACTAAACTTTTAACAAACATGCCATTATGTGCTGAGTTTATGCGCACGTTGAGGCCATTACATCGATAAATTCAATGAACTTATTTTCCCACGATGCAGTGACCATTTTGCTGAAGTGAATTCGTTCCTCACAACAATAGCCAATGCTATCTATTTGTGCTATTATTTTAGTTCAGATTTCTGCTATCATCAAATAGCATAGCAATAATAAAACACTGACCTAAATGTACAGAGGTTTGGGCACGGGTATAATGCCGTAGAAATTACTCTGGTGTACAGGAGTACTGTATATATGTATCACACCATAGCAATTACTCTGGTGTACAGGAGTACTGTATATAGGTATCACACCATTGCAATTACTCTGGTGTACAGGAGTACTGTATATAGGTATCACACCATAGCAATTACTCTGGTGTACAGGAGTACTGCATATAGGTATCACACCATAGCAATTACTCTGGTGTACAGGAGTACTGTATATAGGTATCACACCATGGCAATTACTCTGGTGTACAGGAGTACTGTATATAGGTATCACACCATAGCAATTACTCTGGTGTACAGGAGTACTGTATATAGGTATCACACCACTGCAATTACGCTGGTGTACAGGAGTACTGTATATAGGTATCACACCATAGCAATTACTCTGGTGTACAGGAGTACTGTATATATGTATCACACCATAGCAATTACTCTGGCGTACAGGAGTACTGTATATAGGTATCACACCATAGCAATTACTCTGGTGTACAGGAGTACTGTATATAGATATCACACCACTGCAATTACTCTGGTGTACAGGAGTACTGTATATATGTATCACACCACTGCAATTACTCTGGTGTACAGGAGTACTGTATATAGGTATCACACCATTGCAATTACTCTGGTGTACAGGAGTACTGTATATAGGTATCACACCACTGCAATTACTCTGGTGTACAGGAGTACTGTATATAGGTATCACACCACTGCAATTACTCTGGTGTACAGGAGTACTGTATATAGGTATCACACCACTGCAATTACTCTGGTGTACAGGAGTACTGTATATATGTATCACACCACTGCAATTACTCTGGTGTACAGGAGTACTGTATATAGGTATCACACCATAGCAATTACTCTGGTGTACAGGAGTACTGTATATAGATATCACACCATTGCAATTACTCTGGTGTACAGGAGTACTGTATATAGGTATCACACCATAGCAATTACTCTGGTGTACAGGAGTACTGTATATAGGTATCACACCATAGCAATTACTCTGGTGTACAGGAGTACTGTATATAGGTATCACACCATAGCAATTACTCTGGTGTACAGGAGTACTGTATATAGATATCACACCATTGCAATTACTCTGGTGTACAGGAGTACTGTATATAGGTATCACACCATAGCAATTACTCTGGTGTACAGGAGTACTGTATATAGGTATCACACCATAGCAATTACTCTGGTGTACAGGAGTACTGTATATAGGTATCACACCATTGCAATAACTCTGGTGTACAGGAGTACTGTATATAGGTATCACACCACTGCAATTACTCTGGTGTACAGGAGTACTGTATATATGTATCACACCACTGCAATTACTCTGGTGTACAGGAGTACTGTATATAGGTATCACACCATAGCAATTACTCTGGTGTACAGGAGTACTGTATATAGATATCACACCATTGCAATTACTCTGGTGTACAGGAGTACTGTATATAGGTATCACACCATAGCAATTACTCTGGTGTACAGGAGTACTGTATATAGGTATCACACCATAGCAATTACTCTGGTGTACAGGAGTACTGTATATAGGTATCACACCATTGCAATTACTCTGGTGTACAGGAGTACTGTATATAGGTATCACACCACTGCAATTACTCTGGTGTACAGGAGTACTGCATATAGGTATCACACCATAGCAATTACTCTGGTGTACAGGAGTACTGTATATAGGTATCACACCATGGCAATTACTCTGGTGTACAGGAGTACTGTATATAGGTATCACACCATAGCAATTACTCTGGTGTACAGGAGTACTGTATATAGGTATCACACCACTGCAATTACGCTGGTGTACAGGAGTACTGTATATAGGTATCACACCATAGCAATTACTCTGGTGTACAGGAGTACTGTATATAGGTATCACACCATAGCAATTACTCTGGTGTACAGGAGTACTGTATATATGTATCACACCATAGCAATTACTCTGGCGTACAGGAGTACTGTATATAGGTATCACACCATAGCAATTACTCTGGTGTACAGGAGTACTGTATATAGATATCACACCACTGCAATTACTCTGGTGTACAGGAGTACTGTATATAGGTATCACACCACTGCAATTACTCTGGTGTACAGGAGTACTGTATATAGGTACCACACCACTGCAATTACTCTGGTGTACAGGAGTACTGTATATATGTATCACACCACTGCAATTACTCTGGTGTACAGGAATACTGTATATAGCTATCACACCATAGCAATTACTCTGGTGTACAGGAGTACTGTATATAGGTATCACACCATTGCAATTACTCTGGTGTACAGGAGTACTGTATATATGTATCACACCATTGCAATTACTCTGGTGTACAGGAGTACTGTATATAGGTATCACACCATTGCAATTACTCTGGTGTACAGGAGTACTGTATATAGGTATCACACCACTGCAATTACTCTGGTGTACAGGAGTACTGTATATAGGTATCACACCATAGAAATTACTCTGGTGTACAGGAGTACTGTATATAGGTATCACACAATTGCAATTACTCTGGTGTACAGGAGTACTGTATATATGTATCACACCATAGCAATTACTCTGGTGTACAGGAGTACTGTATATAGGTATCACACCATTGCAAATACTCTGGCGTACAGGAGTACTGTATATAGATATCACACCATTGTAATTACTCTGGTGTACAAGAGTACTGTATATAGGTATCACACCATGGCAATTACTCTGGTGTACAGGAGTACTGTATATAGGTATCACACCATAGCAATTACTCTGGTGTACAGGAGTACTGTATATAGATATCACACCATTGTAATTACTCTGGTGTACAGGAGTATTGTATATAGGTATCACACCATGGCAATTACTCTGGTGTACAGGAGTACTGTATATAGATATCACACCATAGCAATTACTCTGCTGTACAGGAGTACTGTATATAGGTATCACACCATAGCAATTACTCTGGTGTACAGGAGTACTGTATATAGATATCACACCATTGCAATTACTCTGGTGTACAGGAGTACTGTATATAGGTATCACACCATAGCAATTACTCTGGTATACAGGAGTACTGTATATAGGTATCACACCATAGCAATTACTCTGGTGTACAGGAGTACTGTATATAGGTATCACACCATAGCAATTACTCTGGTGTACAGGAGTACTGTATATAGGTATCACACCATAGCAATTACTCTGGTGTACAGGAGTACTGTATATAGATATCACACCATTGTAATTACTCTGTTGTACAGGAGTACTGTATATAGGTATCACACCACTGCAATTACTCTGGTGTACAGGAGTACTGTATATAGGTATCACACCATTGCAATTACTCTGGTGTACAGGAGTACTGTATATAGGTATCACACCACTGCAATTACTCTGGTGTACAGGAGTACTGTATATAGGTATCACACCATAGCAATTACTCTGGTGTACTGGAGTACTGTATATAGGTATCACACCATAGCAATTACTCTGGTGTACAGGAGTACTGTATATAGGTATCACACCATAGCAATTACTCTGGTGAACAGGAGTACTGTATATAGGTATCACACCATAGCAATTACTCTGGTGTACAGGACTACTGTATATAGGTATCACACCATAGCAATTACACTGGTGTACAGGAGTACAGTATATAGGTATCACACCACTGCAATTACTCTGGTGTACAGGAGTACTGTATACAGGTATCACACCATAGCAATTACTCTGGTGTACAGGAGTACTGTATATATGTATCACACCATAGCAATTACTCTGGTGTACAGGAGTACTGTATATATGTATCACACCATAGCAATTACTCTGGTGTACAGGAGTACTGTATATAGGTATCACACCATGGCAATTACTCTGGTGTACAGGAGTACTGTATATAGGTATCACACCATTGCAATTGCTCTGGTGTACAGGAGTACTGTATATAGGTATCACACCATAGCAATTACTCTGGTGTACAGGAGTACTGTATATAGGTATCACACCATAGCAATTACTCTGGTGTACAGGAGTACTGTATATAGGTATCACACCATAGCAATTACTCTGGTGTACAGGAGTACTGTATATAGGTATCACACCACTGCAATTACTCTGGTGTACAGGAGTACTGTATATAGGTATCACACCATAGCAATTACTCTGGTGTACAGGAGTACTGTATATAGATATCACACCATTGTAATTACTCTGGTGTACAGGAGTACTGTATATAGATATCACACCATTGTAATTACTCTGGTGTACAGGAGTACTGTATATAGGTATCACACCACTGCAATTACTCTGGTGTACAGGAGTACTGTATACAGGTATCACACCATAGCAATTACTCTGGTGTACAGGAGTACTGTATATAGGTATCACACCATTGCAATTACTCTGGTGTACAGGATTACTGTATATATGTATCACACCATAGCAATTACTCTGGTGTACATGAGTAATGTATATATGTATCACACCATAGCAATTACTCCGGTGTACTGGAGTACTGTATATAGGTATCACACCACTGCAATTACTCTGGTGTACAGGAGTACTGTATATAGGTATCACACCACTGCAATTACTCTGGTGTACAGGAGTACTGTATACAGGTATCACACCATAGCAATTACTCTGGTGTACAGGAGTACTGTATATAGGTATCACACCATTGCAATTACTCTGGTGTACAGGAGTACTGTATATATGTATCACACCATAGCAATTACTCTGGTGTACAGGAGTACTGTATATATGTATCACACCATAGCAATTACTCTGGTGTACAGGAGTACTGTATATAGGTATCACACCATGGCAATTACTCTGGTGTACAGGAGTACTGTATATAGGTATGACACCATTGCAATTACTCTGGTGTATAGGAGTACTGTATATAGGTATCACACCATAGCAATTACTCTGGTGTACAGGAGTACAGTATATAGATATCACACCATTGTAATTACTCTGGTGTACAGGAGTACTGTATATAGGTATCACACCACTGCAATTACTCTGGTGTACAGGAGTACTGTATATAGGTATCACACCATAGCAATTACTCTGGTGTACTGGAGTACTGTATATAGGTATCACACCATAGCAATTACTCTGGTGTACAGGAGTACTGTATATAGGTATCACACCATAGCAATTACTCTGGTGTACAGGAGTACTGTATATAGGTATCACACCACTGCAATTACTTTGGTGTACAGGAGTACTGTATATAGGTATCACACCATAGCAATTACTCTGGTGTACAGGAGTACTGTATATAGGTATCACACCACTGCAATTACGCTGGTGTACAGGAGTACTGTATATAGGTATCACACCATAGCAATTACTCTGGTGTACAGGAGTACTGTATATAGGTATCACACCATTGCAATTACTCTGGTGTACAGGAGTACTGTATATAGGTATCACACCATAGCAATTACTCCGGTGTACAGGAGTACTGTATATAGGTATCACACCATAGCAATTACTCTGGTGTACAGGAGTACTGTATATAGGTATCACACCATAGCAATTACTCTGGTGTACAGGCGTACTGTATATAGGTATCACACCATAGCAATTACTCTGGTGTACAGGAGTACTGTATATAGCTATCACACCATAGCAATTACTCTGGTGTACAGGCGTACTGTATATAGGCATCACACCATAGCAATTACTCTGGTGTACAGGAGTACTGTATATAGGTATCACACCATAGCAATTACTCTGGTGTACAGGAGTACTGTATATATGTATCACACCATAGCAATTACTCTGGTGTACAGGAGTACTGTATATAGGTATCACACCATAGCAATTACTCTGGTGTACAGGAGTACTGTATATAGGTATCACACCACTGCAATTACGCTGGTGTACAGGAGTACTGTATATAGGTATCACACCATAGCAATTACTCTGGTGTACAGGAGTACTGTATATAGGTATCACACCATTGCAATTACTCTGGTGTACAGGAGTACTGTATATAGGTATCACACCATAGCAATTACTCCGGTGTACAGGAGTACTGTATATAGGTATCACACCACTGCAATTACTCTGGTGTACAGGAGTACTGTATATAGGTATCACACCCTAGCAATTACTCTGGTGTACTGGAGTACTGTATATAGGTATCACACCATAGCAATTACTCTGGTGTACAGGAGTACTGTATATAGGTATCACACCATAGCAATTACTCTGGTGTACAGGAGTACTGTATATAGGTATCACACCATAGCAATTACTCTGGTGTACAGGAGTACTGTATATAGATATCACACCATAGCAATTACTCTGGTGTACAGGAGTACTGTATATAGGTATCACACCATTGCAATTACTCTGGTGTACAGGAGTACTGTATATAGATATCACACCATAGCAATTACTCTGGTGTACAGGAGTACTGTATATAGGTATCACACCATAGAAATTACTCTGGTGTACAGGAGTACTGTATATAGGTATCACACCATAGCAATTACTCTGGTGTACAGGCGTACTGTATATAGGTATCACACCATAGCAATTACTCTGGTGTACAGGAGTACTGTATATATGTATCACACCATAGCAATTACTCTGGTGTACAGGAGTACTGTATATAGATATCACACCATTGCAATTACTCTGGTGTACAAGAGTACTGTATATAGGTATCGCACCATTGCAATTACTCTGATGTACAGGAGTACTGTATATAGGTATCACAACATTGCAATTACTCTGGTGTACAGGAGTACTGTATATAGGTATCACACCATAGCAATTACTCTGGTGTACAGGAGTACTGTATATAGGTATCACACCACTGCAATTACTCTGGTGTACAGGAGTACTGTATATAGGTATCACACCACTGCAATTACTCTGATGTACAGGAGTACTGTATATAGGCATCACACCATAGCAATTACTCTGGTGTACAGGAGTACTGTATATAGGTATCACACCATAGCAATTACTCCGGTGTACAGGAGTACTGTGTATAGGTATCACACCATTGCAATTACTCTGGTGTACAGGAGTACTGTATATAGGTATCACACCATAGCAATTACTCTGGTGTACAGGAGTACTGTATATAGGTATCACACCACAGCAATTACTCCGGTGTACTGGAGTACTGTATATAGGTATCACACCATAGCAATTACTCTGGTGTACAGGAGTACTGTATATAGGTATTACACCATAGCAATTACTCTGGTGTACAGGAGTACTGTATATAGGTATCACACCATAGCAATTACTCTGGTGTACAGGAGTACTGTATATAGGTATCACACCCTAGCAATTACTCTGGTGTACTGGAGTACTGTATATAGGTATCACACCATAGCAATTACTCTGGTGTACAGGAGTACTGTATATAGGTATCACACCATAGCAATTACTCTGGTGTACATGAGTACTGTATATAGGTATCACACCATAGCAATTACTCTGGTGTACAGGAGTACTGTATATAGATATCACACCATAGCAATTACTCTGGTGTACAGGAGTACTGTATATAGGTATCACACCATAGCAATTACTCTGGTGTACAGGAGTACTGTATATAGGTATCACACCATAGCAATTACTCTGGTGTACAGGAGTACTGTATATAGGTATCACACCATAGCAATTACTCTGGTGTACAGGAGTACTGTATATAGGTATCACATCATAGCAATTACTCTGGTGTACAGGAGTACTGTATATAGGTATCACACCATAGCAATTACTCTGGTGTACAGGAGTACTGTATATAGGTATCACACCATAGCAATTACTCTGGTGTACAGGAGTACTGTATATAGGTATCACACCATAGCAATTACTCTGGTGTACAGGAGTACTGTATATAGGTATCACACCATAGCAATTACTCTGGTGTACAGGAGTACTGTATATAGGTATCACACCATAGCAATTACTCTGGTGTACAGGAGTACTGTATATAGGTATCACACCATAGCAATTACTCTGGTGTACAGTAGTACTGTATATAGGTATCACACCATAGCAATTACTCTGGTGTACAGGAGTACTGTATATAGGTATCACACCATAGCAATTACTCTGGTGTACAGGAGTACTGTATATAGGTATCACACCACTGCAATTACTTTGGTGTACAGGAGTACTGTATATAGGTATCACACCATAGCAATTACTCTGGTGTACAGGAGTACTGTATATAGGTATCACTCCACTGCAATTACGCTGGTGTACAGGAGTACTGTATATAGGTATCACACCATAGCAATTATTCTGGTGTACAGGAGTACTGTATATAGGTATCACACCATTGCAATTACTCTGGTGTACAGGAGTACTGTATATAGGTATCACACCATAGCAATTACTCCGGTGTACAGGAGTACTGTATATAGGTATCACACCATAGCAATTACTCTGGTGTACAGGAGTACTGTATATAGGTATCACACCATAGCAATTACTCTGGTGTACAGGCGTACTGTATATAGGTATCACACCATAGCAATTACTCTGGTGTACAGGAGTACTGTATATAGGTATCACACCATAGCAATTACTCTGGTGTACAGGCGTACTGTATATAGGCATCACACCATAGCAATTACTCTGGTGTACAGGAGTACTGTATATAGGTATCACACCATAGCAATTACTCTGGTGTACAGGAGTACTGTATATATGTATCACACCATAGCAATTACTCTGGTGTACAGGAGTACTGTATATAGGTATCACACCATAGCAATTACTCTGGTGTACAGGCGTACTGTATATAGGTATCACACCATAGCAATTACTCTGGTGTACAGGAGTACTGTATATAGGTATCACACCATAGCAATTACTCTGGTGTACAGGAGTACTGTATATAGATATCACACCATTGCAATTACTCTGGTGTACAAGAGTAATGTATATAGGTATCACACCATTGCAATTACTCTGATGTACAGGAGTACTGTATATAGGTATCACAACATTGCAATTACTCTGGTGTACAGGAGTACTGTATATAGGTATCACACCATAGCAATTACTCTGGTGTACAGGAGTACTGTATATAGGTATCACACCACTGCAATTACTCTGGTGTACAGGAGTACTGTATATAGGTATCACACCACTGCAATTACTCTGATGTACAGGAGTACTGTATATAGGCATAACACCATAGCAATTACTCTGGTGTACAGGAGTACTGTATATAGGTATCACACCATAGCAATTACTCCGGTGTACAGGAGTACTGTATATAGGTATCACACCATTGCAATTACTCTGGTGTACAGGAGTACTGTATATAGGTATCACACCATAGCAATTACTCTGGTGTACAGGAGTACTGTATATAGGTATCACACCACAGCAATTACTCCGGTGTACTGGAGTACTGTATATAGGTATCACACCATAGCAATTACTCTGGTGTACAGGAGTACTGTATATAGGTATCACACCATAGCAATTACTTTGGTGTACAGGAGTACTGTATATAGGTATCACACCATAGCAATTACTCTGGTGTACAGGAGTACTGTATATAGGTGTCACACCATAGCAATTACTCTGGTGTATAGGAGTACTGTATATAGGTATCACACCATAGCAATTACTCTGGTGTACAGGAGTACTGTATATAGGTATCACACCATAGCAATTACTCTGGTGTACAGGAGTACTGTATATAGGTATCACACCATAGCAATTACTCTGGTGTACAGGAGTACTGTATATAGGTATCACACCATAGCAATTACTCTGGTGTACAGGAGTACTGTCTATAGGTATCACACCATAGCAATTACTCTGGTGTACAGGAGTAATGTCTATAGGTATCACACCATAGAAATTACTCTGGTGTACAGGAGTACTGTATATAGGTATCACACAATTGCAATTATTCTGGTGTACAGGAGTACTGTATATATGTATCACACCATAGCAATTACTCTGGTGTACAGGAGTACTGTATATAGGTATCACACCATTGCAAATACTCTGGTGTACAGGAGTACTGTATATAGGTATCACACCATTGTAATTACTCTGGTGTACAGGAGTACTGTATATAGGTATCACACCATAGCAATTACTCTGGTGTACAGGAGTACTGTATATAGGTATCACACCATTGCAATTACTCTGGTGTACAGGAGTACTGTATATAGGTATCACACCATAGCAATTACTCCGGTGTACAGGAGTACTGTATATAGGTATCACACCATAGCAATTACTCTGGTGTACAGGAGTACTGTATATAGGTATCACACCATAGCAATTACTCTGGTGTACAGGAGTACTGTATATAGGTATCACACCATAGCAATTACTCTGGTGTACAGGAGTACTGTATATAGGTATCACACCATAGCAATTACTCTGGTGTACAGGAGTACTGTATATAGGTATCACACCATAGCAATTACTCTGGTGTACAGTAGTACTGTATATAGGTATCACACCATAGCAATTACTCTGGTGTACAGGAGTACTGTATATAGGTATCACACCATAGCAATTACTCTGGTGTACAGGAGTACTGTATATAGGTATCACACCACTGCAATTACTTTGGTGTACAGGAGTACTGTATATAGGTATCACACCATAGCAATTACTCTGGTGTACAGGAGTACTGTATATAGGTATCACTCCACTGCAATTACGCTGGTGTACAGGAGTACTGTATATAGGTATCACACCATAGCAATTACTCTGGTGTACAGGAGTACTGTATATAGGTATCACACCATTGCAATTACTCTGGTGTACAGGAGTACTGTATATAGGTATCACACCATAGCAATTACTCCGGTGTACAGGAGTACTGTATATAGGTATCACACCATAGCAATTACTCTGGTGTACAGGAGTACTGTATATAGGTATCACACCATAGCAATTACTCTGGTGTACAGGCGTACTGTATATAGGTATCACACCATAGCAATTACTCTGGTGTACAGGAGTACTGTATATAGGTATCACACCATAGCAATTACTCTGGTGTACAGGCGTACTGTATATAGGCATCACACCATAGCAATTACTCTGGTGTACAGGAGTACTGTATATAGGTATCACACCATAGCAATTACTCTGGTGTACAGGAGTACTGTATATATGTATCACACCATAGCAATTACTCTGGTGTACAGGAGTACTGTATATAGGTATCACACCATAGCAATTACTCTGGTGTACAGGCGTACTGTATATAGGTATCACACCATAGCAATTACTCTGGTGTACAGGAGTACTGTATATAGGTATCAAACCATAGCAATTTCTCTGGTGTACAGGAGTACTGTATATAGATATCACACCATTGCAATTACTCTGGTGTACAAGAGTAATGTATATAGGTATCACACCATTGCAATTACTCTGATGTACAGGAGTACTGTATATAGGTATCACAACATTGCAATTACTCTGGTGTACAGGAGTACTGTATATAGGTATCACACCATAGCAATTACTCTGGTGTACAGGAGTACTGTATATAGGTATCACACCACTGCAATTACTCTGGTGTACAGGAGTACTGTATATAGGTATCACACCACTGCAATTACTCTGATGTACAGGAGTACTGTATATAGGCATAACACCATAGCAATTACTCTGGTGTACAGGAGTACTGTATATAGGTATCACACCATAGCAATTACTCCGGTGTACAGGAGTACTGTATATAGGTATCACACCATTGCAATTACTCTGGTGTACAGGAGTACTGTATATAGGTATCACACCATAGCAATTACTCTGGTGTACAGGAGTACTGTATATAGGTATCACACCACAGCAATTACTCCGGTGTACTGGAGTACTGTATATAGGTATCACACCATAGCAATTACTCTGGTGTACAGGAGTACTGTATATAGGTATCACACCATAGCAATTACTCTGGTGTACAGGAGTACTGTATATAGGTATCACACCATAGCAATTACTCTGGTGTACAGGAGTACTGTATATAGGTGTCACACCATAGCAATTACTCTGGTGTATAGGAGTACTGTATATAGGTATCACACCATAGCAATTACTCTGGTGTACAGGAGTACTGTATATAGGTATCACACCATAGCAATTACTCTGGTGTACAGGAGTACTGTATATAGGTATCACACCATAGCAATTACTCTGGTGTACAGGAGTACTGTATATAGGTATCACACCATAGCAATTACTCTGGTGTACAGGAGTACTGTCTATAGGTATCACACCATAGCAATTACTCTGGTGTACAGGAGTAATGTCTATAGGTATCACACCATAGAAATTACTCTGGTGTACAGGAGTACTGTATATAGGTATCACACAATTGCAATTACTCTGGTGTACAGGAGTACTGTATATATGTATCACATCATAGCAATTACTCTGGTGTACAGGAGTACTGTATATAGGTATCACACCATTGCAAATACTCTGGTGTACAGGAGTACTGTATATAGGTATCACACCATTGTAATTACTCTGGTGTACAGGAGTACTGTATATAGGTATCACACCATAGCAATTACTCTGGTGTACAGGAGTACTGTATATAGGTATCACACCATTGCAATTACTCTGGTGTACAGGAGTACTGTATATAGGTATCACACCATAGCAATTACTCCGGTGTACAGGAGTACTGTATATAGGTATCACACCATAGCAATTACTCTGGTGTACAGGAGTACTGTATATAGGTATCACACCATAGCAATTACTCTGGTGTACAGGCGTACTGTATATAGGTATCACACCATAGCAATTACTCTGGTGTACAGGCGTACTGTATATAGGCATCACACCATAGCAATTACTCTGGTGTACAGGCGTACTGTATATAGGTATCACACCATAGCAATTACTCTGGTGTACAGGAGTACTGTATATAGGTATCACACCATAGCAATTACTCTGGTGTACAGGAGTACTGTATATAGATATCACACCATTGCAATTACTCTGGTGTACAAGAGTAATGTATATAGGTATCACACCATTGCAATTACTCTGATGTACAGGAGTACTGTATATAGGTATCACAACATTGCAATTACTCTGGTGTACAGGAGTACTGTATATAGGTATCACACCATAGCAATTACTCTGGTGTACAGGAGTACTGTATATAGGTATCACACCACTGCAATTACTCTGGTGTACAGGAGTACTGTATATAGGTATCACACCACTGCAATTACTCTGATGTACAGGAGTACTGTATATAGGTATAACACCATAGCAATTACTCTGGTGTACAGGAGTACTGTATATAGGTATCACACCATAGCAATTACTCCGGTGTACAGGAGTACTGTATATAGGTATCACACCATTGCAATTACTCTGGTGTACAGGAGTACTGTATATAGGTATCACACCATAGCAATTACTCTGGTGTACAGGAGTACTGTATATAGGTATCACACCACAGCAATTACTCCGGTGTACTGGAGTACTGTATATAGGTATCACACCATAGCAATTACTCTGGTGTACAGGAGTACTGTATATAGGTATTACACCATAGCAATTACTCTGGTGTACAGGAGTACTGTATATAGGTATCACACCATTGCAAATACTCTGGTGTACAGGAGTACTGTATATAGGTATCACACCATAGCAATTACTCTGGTGTACAGGAGTACTGTATATAGGTATCACACCATAGCAATTACTCTGGTGTACAGGAGTACTGTATATAGGTATCACACCATAGCAATTACTCTGGTGTACAGGAGTACTGTATATAGGTATCACACCATAGCAATTACTCTGGTGTACAGGAGTACTGTCTATAGGTATCACACCATAGCAATTACTCTGGTGTACAGGAGTAATGTCTATAGGTATCACACCATAGAAATTACTCTGGTGTACAGGAGTACTGTATATAGGTATCACACAATTGCAATTACTCTGGTGTACAGGAGTACTGTATATATGTATCACACCATAGCAATTACTCTGGTGTACAGGAGTACTGTATATAGGTATCACACCATTGCAAATACTCTGGTGTACAGGAGTACTGTATATAGGTATCACACCATTGTAATTACTCTGGTGTACAGGAGTACTGTATATAGGTATCACACCATAGCAATTACTCTGGTGTACAGGAGTACTGTATATAGGTATCACACCATTGCAATTACTCTGGTGTACAGGAGTACTGTATATAGGTATCACACCATAGCAATTACTCCGGTGTACAGGAGTACTGTATATAGGTATCACACCATAGCAATTACTCTGGTGTACAGGAGTACTGTATATAGGTATCACACCATAGCAATTACTCTGGTGTACAGGCGTACTGTATATAGGTATCACACCATAGCAATTACTCTGGTGTACAGGCGTACTGTTTATAGGCATCACACCATAGCAATTACTCTGGTGTACAGGCGTACTGTATATAGGTATCACACCATAGCAATTACTCTGGTGTACAGGAGTACTGTATATAGGTATCACACCATAGCAATTACTCTGGTGTACAGGAGTACTGTATATAGATATCACACCATTGCAATTACTCTGGTGTACAAGAGTAATGTATATAGGTATCACACCATTGCAATTACTCTGATGTACAGGAGTACTGTATATAGGTATCACAACATTGCAATTACTCTGGTGTACAGGAGTACTGTATATAGGTATCACACCACTGCAATTACTTTGGTGTACAGGAGTACTGTATATAGGTATCACACCATAGCAATTACTCTGGTGTACAGGAGTACTGTATATAGGTATCACTCCACTGCAATTACGCTGGTGTACAGGAGTACTGTATATAGGTATCACACCATAGCAATTACTCTGGTGTACAGGAGTACTGTATATAGGTATCACACCATTGCAATTACTCTGGTGTACAGGAGTACTGTATATAGGTATCACACCATAGCAATTACTCCGGTGTACAGGAGTACTGTATATAGGTATCACACCATAGCAATTACTCTGGTGTACAGGAGTACTGTATATAGGTATCACACCATAGCAATTACTCTGGTGTACAGGCGTACTGTATATAGGTATCACACCATAGCAATTACTCTGGTGTACAGGCGTACTGTATATAGGCATCACACCATAGCAATTACTCTGGTGTACAGGAGTACTGTATATAGGTATCACACCATAGCAATTACTCTGGTGTACAGGAGTACTGTATATATGTATCACACCATAGCAATTACTCTGGTGTACAGGAGTACTGTATATAGGTATCACACCATAGCAATTACTCTGGTGTACAGGCGTACTGTATATAGGTATCACACCATAGCAATTACTCTGGTGTACAGGAGTACTGTATATAGGTATCACACCATAGCAATTACTCTGGTGTACAGGAGTACTGTATATAGATATCACACCATTGCAATTACTCTGGTGTACAGGAGTACTGTATATAGGTATCACACCACTGCAATTACTCTGGTGTACAGGAGTACTGTATATAGGTATCACACCACTGCAATTACTCTGATGTACAGGAGTACTGTATATAGGCATAACACCATAGCAATTACTCTGGTGTACAGGAGTACTGTATATAGGTATCACACCATAGCAATTACTCCGGTGTACAGGAGTACTGTATATAGGTATCACACCATTGCAATTACTCTGGTGTACAGGAGTACTGTATATAGGTATCACACCATAGCAATTACTCTGGTGTACAGGAGTACTGTATATAGGTATCACACCACAGCAATTACTCCGGTGTACTGGAGTACTGTATATAGGTATCACACCATAGCAATTACTCTGGTGTACAGGAGTACTGTATATAGGTATCACACCATAGCAATTACTTTGGTGTACAGGAGTACTGTATATAGGTATCACACCATAGCAATTACTCTGGTGTACAGGAGTACTGTATATAGGTGTCACACCATAGCAATTACTCTGGTGTATAGGAGTACTGTATATAGGTATCACACCATAGCAATTACTCTGGTGTACAGGAGTACTGTATATAGGTATCACACCATAGCAATTACTCTGGTGTACAGGAGTACTGTATATAGGTATCACACCATAGCAATTACTCTGGTGTACAGGAGTACTGTATATAGGTATCACACCATAGCAATTACTCTGGTGTACAGGAGTACTGTCTATAGGTATCACACCATAGCAATTACTCTGGTGTACAGGAGTAATGTCTATAGGTATCACACCATAGAAATTACTCTGGTGTACAGGAGTACTGTATATAGGTATCACACAATTGCAATTATTCTGGTGTACAGGAGTACTGTATATATGTATCACACCATAGCAATTACTCTGGTGTACAGGAGTACTGTATATAGGTATCACACCATTGCAAATACTCTGGTGTACAGGAGTACTGTATATAGGTATCACACCATTGTAATTACTCTGGTGTACAGGAGTACTGTATATAGGTATCACACCATAGCAATTACTCTGGTGTACAGGAGTACTGTATATAGGTATCACACCATTGCAATTACTCTGGTGTACAGGAGTACTGTATATAGGTATCACACCATAGCAATTACTCCGGTGTACAGGAGTACTGTATATAGGTATCACACCATAGCAATTACTCTGGTGTACAGGAGTACTGTATATAGGTATCACACCATAGCAATTACTCTGGTGCACAGGCGTACTGTATATAGGTATCACACCATAGCAATTACTCTGGTGTACAGGAGTACTGTATATAGGTATCACACCATAGCAATTACTCTGGTGTACAGGAGTACTGTATATAGGTATCACACCATAGCAATTACTCTGGTGTACAGTAGTACTGTATATAGGAATCACACCATAGCAATTACTCTGGTGTACAGGAGTACTGTATATAGGTATCACACCATAGCAATTACTCTGGTGTACAGGAGTACTGTATATAGGTATCACACCACTGCAATTACTTTGGTGTACAGGAGTACTGTATATAGGTATCACACCATAGCAATTACTCTGGTGTACAGGAGTACTGTATATAGGTATCACTCCACTGCAATTACGCTGGTGTACAGGAGTACTGTATATAGGTATCACACCATAGCAATTACTCTGGTGTACAGGAGTACTGTATATAGGTATCACACCATTGCAATTACTCTGGTGTACAGGAGTACTGTATATAGGTATCACACCATAGCAATTACTCCGGTGTACAGGAGTACTGTATATAGGTATCACACCATAGCAATTACTCTGGTGTACAGGAGTACTGTATATAGGTATCACACCATAGCAATTACTCTGGTGTACAGGCGTACTGTATATAGGTATCATACCATAGCAATTACTCTGGTGTACAGGAGTACTGTATATAGGTATCACACCATAGCAATTACTCTGGTGTACAGGCGTACTGTATATAGGCATCACACCATAGCAATTACTCTGGTGTACAGGAGTACTGTATATAGGTATCACACCATAGCAATTACTCTGGTGTACAGGAGTACTGTATATATGTATCACACCATAGCAATTACTCTGGTGTACAGGAGTACTGTATATAGGTATCACACCATAGCAATTACTCTGGTGTACAGGCGTACTGTATATAGGTATCACACCATAGCAATTACTCTGGTGTACAGGAGTACTGTATATAGGTATCAAACCATAGCAATTTCTCTGGTGTACAGGAGTACTGTATATAGATATCACACCATTGCAATTACTCTGGTGTACAAGAGTAATGTATATAGGTATCACACCATTGCAATTACTCTGATGTACAGGAGTACTGTATATAGGTATCACAACATTGCAATTACTCTGGTGTACAGGAGTACTGTATATAGGTATCACACCATAGCAATTACTCTGGTGTACAGGAGTACTGTATATAGGTATCACACCACTGCAATTACTCTGGTGTACAGGAGTACTGTATATAGGTATCACACCACTGCAATTACTCTGATGTACAGGAGTACTGTATATAGGCATAACACCATAGCAATTACTCTGGTGTACAGGAGTACTGTATATAGGTATCACACCATAGCAATTACTCCGGTGTACAGGAGTACTGTATATAGGTATCACACCATTGCAATTACTCTGGTGTACAGGAGTACTGTATATAGGTATCACACCATAGCAATTACTCTGGTGTACAGGAGTACTGTAAATAGGTATCACACCACAGCAATTACTCCGGTGTACTGGAGTACTGTATATAGGTATCACACCATAGCAATTACTCTGGTGTACAGGAGTACTGTATATAGGTATCACACCATAGCAATTACTCTGGTGTACAGGAGTACTGTATATAGGTATCACACCATAGCAATTACTCTGGTGTACAGGAGTACTGTATATAGGTGTCACACCATAGCAATTACTCTGGTGTATAGGAGTACTGTATATAGGTATCACACCATAGCAATTACTCTGGTGTACAGGAGTACTGTATATAGGTATCACACCATAGCAATTACTCTGGTGTACAGGAGTACTGTATATAGGTATCACACCATAGCAATTACTCTGGTGTACAGGAGTACTGTATATAGGTATCACACCATAGCAATTACTCTGGTGTACAGGAGTACTGTCTATAGGTATCACACCATAGCAATTACTCTGGTGTACAGGAGTAATGTCTATAGGTATCACACCATAGAAATTACTCTGGTGTACAGGAGTACTGTATATAGGTATCACACCATAGCAATTACTCTGGTGTACAGGAGTACTGTATATAGATATCACACCATTGCAATTACTCTGGTGTACAAGAGTAATGTATATAGGTATCACACCATTGCAATTACTCTGATGTACAGGAGTACTGTATATAGGTATCACAACATTGCAATTACTCTGGTGTACAGGAGTACTGTATATAGGTATCACACCATAGCAATTACTCTGGTGTACAGGAGTACTGTATATAGGTATCACACCATAGCAATTACTCCGGTGTACAGGAGTACTGTATATATGTATCACACCATTGCAATTACTCTGGTGTACAGGAGTACTGTATATAGGTATCACACCATAGCAATTACTCTGGTGTACAGGAGTACTGTATATAGGTATCACACCACAGCAATTACTCCGGTGTACTGGAGTACTGTATATAGGTATCACACCATAGCAATTACTCTGGTGTACAGGAGTACTGTATATAGGTATTACACCATAGCAATTACTCTGGTGTACAGGAGTACTGTATATAGGTATCACACCATTGCAAATACTCTGGTGTACAGGAGTACTGTATATAGGTATCACACCATAGCAATTACTCTGGTGTACAGGAGTACTGTATATAGGTATCACACCATAGCAATTACTCTGGTGTACAGGAGTACTGTATATATGTATCACACCATAGGAATTACTCTGGTGTACATGAGTACTGTATATAGGTATCACACCATAGCAATTACTCTGGTGTACAGGAGTACTGTAAAGAGGTATCACACCATTGCAATTACTCTGGTGTACAGGAGTACTGTATATAGGTATCACACCATAGCAATTACTCTGGTGTACAGGAGTACTGTATATAGGTGTCACACCATAGCAATTACTCTGGTGAATAGGAGTACTGTATATAGGTATCACACCATAGCAATTACTCTGGTGTACAGGAGTACTGTATATAGGTATCACACCATAGCAATTACTCTGGTGTACAGGAGTACTGTATATAGATATCACACCATAGCAATTACTCTGGTGTATAGGAGTACTGTATATAGGTATCACACCATAGCAATTACTCTGGTGTACAGGACTACTGTATATAGGTATCACACCATTGCAATTACTCTGGTGTACAGAAGTACTGTCTATAGGTATCACACCATAGCAATTACTCTGGTGTACAGGAGTACTGTATATAGGTATCACACCATAGCAATTACTCTGGTGTACAGGAGTACTGTATATAGGTATCACACCATAGCAATTACTCTGGTGTACAGGAGTACTGTCTATAGGTATCACACCATAGCAATTACTCTGGTGTACAGGAGTAATGTCTATAGGTATCACACCATAGAAATTACTCTGGTGTACAGGAGTACTGTATATAGGTATCACACAATTGCAATTACTCTGGTGTACAGCAGTACTGTATATATGTATCACACCATAGCAATTACTCTGGTGTACAGGAGTACTGTATATAGGTATCACACCATTGCAAATACTCTGGTGTACAGGAGTACTGTATATAGATATCACACCATTGTAATTACTCTGGTGTACAAGAGTACTGTATATAGGTATCACACCATGGCAATTACTCTGGTGTACAGGAGTACTGTATATAGGTATCACACCACAGCAATTACTCCGGTGTACTGGAGTACTGTATATAGGTATCACACCATAGCAATTACTCTGGTGTACAGGAGTACTGTATATAGGTATTACACCATAGCAATTACTCTGGTGTACAGGAGTACTGTATATAGGTATCACACCATTGCAAATACTCTGGTGTACAGGAGTACTGTATATAGGTATCACACCATAGCAATTACTCTGGTGTACAGGAGTACTGTATATAGGTATCACACCATAGCAATTACTCTGGTGTACAGGAGTACTGTATATATGTATCACACCATAGGAATTACTCTGGTGTACATGAGTACTGTATATAGGTATCACACCATAGCAATTACTCTGGTGTACAGGAGTACTGTAAAGAGGTATCACACCATTGCAATTACTCTGGTGTACAGGAGTACTGTATATAGGTATCACACCATAGCAATTACTCTGGTGTACAGGAGTACTGTATATAGGTGTCACACCATAGCAATTACTCTGGTGAATAGGAGTACTGTATATAGGTATCACACCATAGCAATTACTCTGGTGTACAGGAGTACTGTATATAGGTATCACACCATAGCAATTACTCTGGTGTACAGGAGTACTGTATATAGGTATCACACCATAGCAATTACTCTGGTGTATAGGAGTACTGTATATAGGTATCACACCATAGCAATTACTCTGGTGTACAGGACTACTGTATATAGGTATCACACCATTGCAATTACTCTGGTGTACAGAAGTACTGTATATAGGTATCACACCATAGCAATTACTCTGGTGTACAGGAGTACTGTATATAGGTATCACACCATAGCAATTACTCTGGTGTACAGGAGTACTGTATATATGTATCACACCATAGCAATTACTCTGGTGTACAGGAGTACTGTCTATAGGTATCACACCATAGCAATTACTCTGGTGTACAGGAGTAATGTCTATAGGTATCACACCATAGAAATTACTCTGGTGTACAGGAGTACTGTATATAGGTATCACACAATTGCAATTACTCTGGTGTACAGCAGTACTGTATATATGTATCACACCATAGCAATTACTCTGGTGTACAGGAGTACTGTATATAGGTATCACACCATTGCAAATACTCTGGTGTACAGGAGTACTGTATATAGATATCACACCATTGTAATTACTCTGGTGTACAAGAGTACTGTATATAGGTATCACACCATGGCAATTACTCTGGTGTACAGGAGTACTGTATATAGGTATCACACCATAGCAATTACTCTGGTGTACAGGAGTACTGTATATAGATATCACACCATTGTAATTACTCTGGTGTACAGGAGTACTGTATATAGGTATCACACCATAGCAATTACTCTGGTGTACAGGAGTACTGTATATAGGTATCACACCACTGCAATTACTCTGGTGTACATGAGTACTGTCTATAGGTATCACACCACTGCAATTACTCTGGTGTACAGGAGTACTGTATATAGGTATCACACCATAGCAATTACTCTGGTGTACAGGAGTACTGTCTATAGGTATCACACCATAGCAATTACTCTGGTGTACAGGAGTAATGTCTATAGGTATCACACCATAGAAATTACTCTGGTGTACAGGAGTACTGTATATAGGTATCACACAATTGCAATTACTCTGGTGTACAGGAGTACTGTATATATGTATCACACCATAGCAATTACTCTGGTGTACAGGAGTACTGTATATAGGTATCACACCATTGCAAATACTCTGGTGTACAGGAGTACTGTATATAGATATCACACCATTGTAATTACTCTGGTGTACAAGAGTACTGTATATAGGTATCACACCATGGCAATTACTCTGGTGTACAGGAGTACTGTATATAGGTATCACACCATAGCAATTACTCTGGTGTACAGGAGTACTGTATATAGATATCACACCATTGTAATTACTCTGGTGTACAGGAGTACTGTATATAGGTATCACACCATAGCAATTACTCTGGTGTACAGGAGTACTGTATATAGGTATCACACCACTGCAATTACTCTGGTGTACAGGAGTACTGTCTATAGGTATCACACCACTGCAATTACTCTGGTGTACAGGAGTACTGTATATAGGTATCACACCACTGCAATTACTCTGGTGTACAGGAGTACTGTATATAGGTATCACACCATAGCAATTACTCTGGTGTACAGGAGTACTGTATATAGGTATCACACCATAGCAATTACTCTGGTGTACAGGAGTACTGTATATAGGTATCACACCACTGCAATTACTCTGGTGTACAGGAGTACTGTATATAGGTATCACACCACTGCAATTACTCTGGTGTACAGGAGTACTGTATATAGGTATCACACCATAGCAATTACTCTGGTGTACAGGAGTACTGTATATAGGTATTACACCATAGCAATTACTCTGGTGTACAGGAGTACTGTATATAGGTATTACACCATAGCAATTACTCTGGTGTACAGGAGTACTGTATATAGGTATCACACCATTGCAAATACTCTGGTGTACAGGAGTACTGTATATAGGTATCACACCATAGCAATTACTCTGGTGTACAGGAGTACTGTATATAGGTATCACACCATAGCAATTACTCTGGTGTACAGGAGTACTGTATATATGTATCACACCATAGGAATTACTCTGGTGTACATGAGTACTGTATATAGGTATCACACCATAGCAATTACTCTGGTGTACAGGAGTACTGTAAAGAGGTATCACACCATTGCAATTACTCTGGTGTACAGGAGTACTGTATATAGGTATCACACCATAGCAATTACTCTGGTGTACAGGAGTACTGTATATAGGTGTCACACCATAGCAATTACTCTGGTGAATAGGAGTACTGTATATAGGTATCACACCATAGCAATTACTCTGGTGTACAGGAGTACTGTATATAGGTATCACACCATAGCAATTACTCTGGTGTACAGGAGTACTGTATATAGGTATCACACCATAGCAATTACTCTGGTGTATAGGAGTACTGTATATAGGTATCACACCATAGCAATTACTCTGGTGTACAGGACTACTGTATATAGGTATCACACCATTGCAATTACTCTGGTGTACAGAAGTACTGTATATAGGTATCACACCATAGCAATTACTCTGGTGTACAGGAGTACTGTATATAGGTATCACACCATAGCAATTACTCTGGTGTACAGGAGTACTGTATATATGTATCACACCATAGCAATTACTCTGGTGTACAGGAGTACTGTCTATAGGTATCACACCATAGCAATTACTCTGGTGTACAGGAGTAATGTCTATAGGTATCACACCATAGAAATTACTCTGGTGTACAGGAGTACTGTATATAGGTATCACACAATTGCAATTACTCTGGTGTACAGCAGTACTGTATATATGTATCACACCATAGCAATTACTCTGGTGTACAGGAGTACTGTATATAGGTATCACACCATTGCAAATACTCTGGTGTACAGGAGTACTGTATATAGATATCACACCATTGTAATTACTCTGGTGTACAAGAGTACTGTATATAGGTATCACACCATGGCAATTACTCTGGTGTACAGGAGTACTGTATATAGGTATCACACCATAGCAATTACTCTGGTGTACAGGAGTACTGTATATAGATATCACACCATTGTAATTACTCTGGTGTACAGGAGTACTGTATATAGGTATCACACCATAGCAATTACTCTGGTGTACAGGAGTACTGTATATAGGTATCACACCACTGCAATTACTCTGGTGTACATGAGTACTGTCTATAGGTATCACACCACTGCAATTACTCTGGTGTACAGGAGTACTGTATATAGGTATCACACCATAGCAATTACTCTGGTGTACAGGAGTACTGTCTATAGGTATCACACCATAGCAATTACTCTGGTGTACAGGAGTAATGTCTATAGGTATCACACCATAGAAATTACTCTGGTGTACAGGAGTACTGTATATAGGTATCACACAATTGCAATTACTCTGGTGTACAGGAGTACTGTATATATGTATCACACCATAGCAATTACTCTGGTGTACAGGAGTACTGTATATAGGTATCACACCATTGCAAATACTCTGGTGTACAGGAGTACTGTATATAGATATCACACCATTGTAATTACTCTGGTGTACAAGAGTACTGTATATAGGTATCACACCATGGCAATTACTCTGGTGTACAGGAGTACTGTATATAGGTATCACACCATAGCAATTACTCTGGTGTACAGGAGTACTGTATATAGATATCACACCATTGTAATTACTCTGGTGTACAGGAGTACTGTATATAGGTATCACACCATAGCAATTACTCTGGTGTACAGGAGTACTGTATATAGGTATCACACCACTGCAATTACTCTGGTGTACAGGAGTACTGTCTATAGGTATCACACCACTGCAATTACTCTGGTGTACAGGAGTACTGTATATAGGTATCACACCACTGCAATTACTCTGGTGTACAGGAGTACTGTATATAGGTATCACACCATAGCAATTACTCTGGTGTACAGGAGTACTGTATATAGGTATCACACCATAGCAATTACTCTGGTGTACAGGAGTACTGTATATAGGTATCACACCACTGCAATTACTCTGGTGTACAGGAGTACTGTATATAGGTATCACACCACTGCAATTACTCTGGTGTACAGGAGTACTGTATATAGGTATCACACCATAGCAATTACTCTGGTGTACAGGAGTACTGTATATAGGTATCACACCATAGCAATTACTCTGGTGTACAGGAGTACTGTATATAGGTATCACACCATAGCAATTACTCTGGTGTACAGGAGTACTGTATATAGGCATCACACCATAGCAATTACTCTGGTGTATAGGAGTACTGTATATAGGTATCACACCACTGCAATTACTCTGGTGTACAGGAGTACTGTATATAGGTATCACACCACTGCAATTACTCTGGTGTACAGGAGTACTGTATATAGGTATCACACCACTGCAATTACTCTGGTGTATAGGAGTACTGTATATAGGTATCACACCATAGCAATTACTCTGGTGTACAGGAGTACTGTATATAGGTATCACACCATTGCAATTACTCTGGTGTACAGGAGTACTGTATATAGGTATCACACCACTGCAATTACTCTGGTGTACAGGAGTACTGTATATAGGTATCACACCACTGCAATTACTCTGGTGTACAGGAGTACTGTATATAGGTATCACACCATTGCAAATACTCTGGTGTACAGGAGTACTGTATATAGATATCACACCATTGCAAATACTCTGGTGTACAGGAGTACTGTATATAGGTATCACACCATTGCAAATACTCTGGTGTACAGGAGTACTGTATATAGGTATCACACCATAGCAATTACTCTGGTGTACAGGAGTACTGTATATAGGTATCACACCACTGCAATTACTCTGGTGTACAGGAGTACTGTATATAGGTATCACACCACTGCAATTACTCTGGTGTACAGGAGTACTGTATACAGGTATCACACCATAGCAATTACTCTGGTGTACAGGAGTACTGTATATTGGTATCACACCATTGCAATTACTCTGGTGTACAGGAGTACTGTATATATGTATCACACCATAGCAATTACTCTGGTGTACAGGAGTACTGTATATATGTATCACACCATAGCATTTACTCTGGTGTACAGGAGTACTGTATATAGGTATCACACCATGGCAATTACTCTGGTGTACAGGAGTACTGTATATAGGTATCACACCATTGCAATTACTCTGGTGTACAGGAGTACTGTATATAGGTATCACACCATAGCAATTACTCTGGTGTACAGGAGTACTGTATATAGGTATCCCACCATAGCAATTACTCTGGTGTACAGGAGTACTGTATATAGGTATCACACCATAGCATTTACTCTGGTGTACAGGAGTACTGTATATAGGTATCACACCACTGCAATTACTCTGGTGTACAGGAGTACTGTATATAGGTATCACACCATAGCAATTACTCTGGTGTACAGGAGTACTGTATATAGATATCACACCATTGTAATTACTCTGGTGTACAGGAGTACTGTATATAGGTATCACACCACTGCAATTACTCTGGTGTACAGGAGTACTGTATATAGGTATCACACCATAGCAATTACTCAGGTGTACTGGAGTACTGTATATAGGTATCACACCATAGCAATTACTCTGGTGTACAGGAGTACTGTATATAGGTATCACACCATAGCAACTACTCTGGTGTACAGGAGTACTGTATATAGGTATCACACCATAGCAATTACTCTGGTGTACAAGAGTACTGTATATAGATATCACACCATAGCAATTACTCTGGTGTACAAGAGTACTGTATATAGGTATCACACCATTGCAATTACTCTGGTGTACAGGAGTACTGTATATAGGTATCACACCATTGCAATTACTCTGGTGTACAGGAGTACTGTATATAGGTATCACACCATAGCAATTACTCCGGTGTACTGAAGTACTGTATATAGGTATCACACCACTGCAATTACTCTGGTGTACAGGAGTACTGTATATAAGTATCACACCATAGCGATTACTCTGGTGTACAGGAGTACTGTATATAGGTATCACACCACTGCAATTACTCTGGTGTACAGGAGTACTTTATATAGGTATCACACCATAGCAATTACTCTGGTGTACAGGAGTACTGTATATAGGTATCACACCATAGCAATTACTCTGGTGTACAGGAGTACTGTATATAGGTATCACACCATAGCAATTACTCTGGTGTACAGGAGTACTGTATATAGGTATCACACCATAGCAATTACTCTGGTGTACAGGAGTACTGTATATAGGTATCACACCATTGCAATTACTCTGGTGTACAGGAGTACTGTATATATGTATCACACCATAGCAATTACTCTGGTGTACAGGAGTACTGTATATATGTATCACACCATAGCATTTACTCTGGTGTACAGGAGTACTGTATATAGGTATCACACCATGGCAATTACTCTGGTGTACAGGAGTACTGTATATAGGTATCACACCATTGCAATTACTCTGGTGTACAGGAGTACTGTATATAGGTATCACACCATAGCAATTACTCTGGTGTACAGGAGTACTGTATATAGGTATCACACCATAGCAATTACTCTGGTGTACAGGAGTACTGTATATAGGTATCACACCATAGCAATTACTCTGGTGTACAGGAGTACTGTATATAGGTATCACACCACTGCAATTACTCTGGTGTACAGGAGTACTGTATATAGGTATCACACCATAGCAATTACTCTGGTGTACAGGAGTACTGTATATAGATATCACACCATTGTAATTACTCTGGTGTACAGTAGTACTGTATATAGGTATCACACCACTGCAATTACTCTGGTGTACAGGAGTACTGTATATAGGTATCACACCATAGCAATTACTCTGGTGTACTGGAGTACTGTATATAGGTATCACACCATAGCAATTACTCTGGTGTACAGGAGTACTGTATATAGGTATCACACCATAGCAATTACTCTGGTGTACAGGAGTACTGTATATAGGTATCACACCATAGCAATTACTCTGGTGTACAGGAGTACTGTATGTAGATATCACACCATAGCAATTACTCTGGTGTACAAGAGTACTGTATATAGGTATCACACCATTGCAATTACTCTGGTGTACAGGAGTACTGTATATAGGTATCACACCATTGCAATTACTCTGGTGTACAGGAGTACTGTATATAGGTATCACACCATAGCAATTACTCCGGTGTACTGAAGTACTGTATATAGGTATCACACCACTGCAATTACTCTGGTGTACAGGAGTACTGTATATAAGTATCACACCATAGCAATTACTCTGGTGTACAGGAGTACTGTATATAGGTATCACACCATAGCAATTACTCTGGTGTACAGGAGTACTGTATATAGGTATCACACCATAGCAATTACTCTGGTGTACAGGAGTACTGTATATAGGTATCACACCATAGCAATTACTCTGGTGTACAGGAGTACTGTATATAGGTATCACACCATGGCAATTACTCTGGTGTACAGGAGTACTGTATATAGGTATCACACCATTGCAATTACTCTGGTGTACAGGAGTACTGTATATAGGTATCACACCATAGCAATTACTCTGGTGTACAGGAGTACTGTATATAGGTATCACACCATAGCAATTACTCTGGTGTACAGGAGTACTGTATATAGTATCACACCACTGCAATTACTCTGGTGTACAGGAGTACTGTATATAGGTATCACACCATAGCAATTACTCTGGTGTACAGGAGTACTGTATATAGATATCACACCATTGTAATTACTCTGGTGTACAGGAGTACTGTATATAGGTATCACACCACTGCAATTACTCTGGTGTACAGGAGTACTGTATATAGGTATCACACCCTAGCAATTACTCTGGTGTACTGGAGTACTGTATATAGGTATCACACCATAGCAATTACTCTGGTGTACAGGAGTACTGTATATAGGTATCACACCATAGCAATTACTCTGGTGTACAGGAGTACTGTATATAGGTATCACACCATAGCAATTACTCTGGTGTACAGGAGTACTGTATATAGATATCACACCATAGCAATTATTCTGGTGTACAGGAGTACTGTATATAGGTATCACACCACTGCAATTACTCTGGTGTACAGGAGTACTGTATATAGGTATCACACCATAGCAATTACTCTGGTGTACAGGAGTACTGTATATAGGTATCACACCATAGCAATTACTCTGGTGTACAGGAGTACTGTATATAGGTATCACACCATAGCAATTACTCTGGTGTACAGGAGTACTGTATATAGGTATCACACCATAGCAATTACTCTGGTGTACAGGAGTACTGTATATAGGTATCACACCATGGCAATTACTCTGGTGTACAGGAGTACTGTATATAGGTATCACACCATTGCAATTACTCTGGTGTACAGGAGTACTGTATATAGGTATCACACCACAGCAATTACTCTGGTGTACAGGAGTACTGTATATAGGTATCACACCATAGCAATTACTCTGGTGTACAGGAGTACTGTATATAGGTATCACACCACTGCAATTACTCTGGTGTACAGGAGTACTGTATATAGGTATCACACCATAGCAATTACTCTGGTGTACAGGAGTACTGTATATAGATATCACACCATTGTAATTATTCTGGTGTACAGGAGTACTGTATATAGGTATCACACCACTGCAATTACTCTGGTGTACAGGAGTACTGTATATAGGTATCACACCCTAGCAATTACTCTGGTGTACTGGAGTACTGTATATAGGTATCACACCATAGCAATTACTCTGGTGTACAGGAGTACTGTATATAGGTATCACACCATAGCAATTACTCTGGTGTACAGGAGTACTGTATATAGGTATCACACCATAGCAATTACTCTGGTGTACAGGAGTACTGTATATAGATATCACACCATAGCAATTACTCTGGTGTACAGGAGTACTGTATATAGGTATCACACCATAGAAATTATTCTGGTGTACATGAGTACTGTATATAGGTATCACACCATAGCAATTACTCTGGTGTACAGGAGTACTGTATATAGGTATCACACCATAGCAATTACTCTGGTGTACAGGAGTACTGTATATAGGTATCACATCATAGCAATTACTCTGGTGTACAGGAGTACTGTATATAGGTATCACACCATAGCAATTACTCTGGTGTACAGGAGTACTGTATATAGGTATCACACCACAGCAATTACTCTGGTGTACAGGAGTACTGTATATAGGTATCACACCATAGCAATTACTCTGGTGTACAGGAGTACTGTATATAGGTATCACACCATAGCAATTACTCTAGTGTACAGGAGTACTGTATATAGGTATCACACCATAGCAATTACTCTGGTGTACAGGAGTACTGTATATAGGTATCACACCATAGCAATTACTCTGGTGTACAGGAGTACTGTATATAGGTATCACACCATAGCAATTACTCTGGTGTACAGGAGTACTGTATATAGGTATCACACCATAGCAATTACTCTGGTGTACAGGAGTACTGTATATAGGTATCACACCACTGCAATTACTTTGGTGTACAGGAGTACTGTATATAGGTATCACACCATAGCAATTACTCTGGTGTACAGGAGTACTGTACATAGGTATCACACCACTGCAATTACGCTGGTGTACAGGAGTACTGTATATAGGTATCACACCATAACAATTACTCTGGTGTACAGGAGTACTGTATATATGTATCACACCATAGCAATTACTCTGGTGTACAGGAGTACTGTATATAGGTATCACACCATAGCAATTACTCTGGTGTACAGGCGTACTGTATATAGGTATCACACCATAGCAATTACTCTGGTGTACAGGAGTACTGTATATAGGTATCACACCATAGCAATTACTCTGGTGTACAGGAGTACTGTATATAGATATCACACCATTGCAATTACTCTGGTGTACAAGAGTACTGTATATAGGTATCACACCATTGCAATTACTCTGATGTACAGGAGTACTGTATATAGGTATCACACCATGGCAATTACTCTGGTGTACAGGAGTACTGTATATATGTATCACACCACTGCAATTACTCTGGTGTACAGGAGTACTGTATATATGTATCACACCATTGCAAATACTCTGGTGTACAGGAGTACTGTATATAGGTATCACACCATTGCAATTACTCTGGTGTACAGGAGTACTGTATATAGGTATCACACCATAGCAATTACTCTGGTGTACAGGAGTACTGTATATAGGTATCACACCACTGCAATTACTCTGGTGTACAGGAGTACTGTATATAGGTATCACACCACTGCAATTACTCTGGTGTACAGGAGTACTGTATATAGGCATCACACCATAGCAATTACTCTGGTGTACAGGAGTACTGTATATAGGTATCACACCACTGCAATTACTCTGGTGTACAGGAGTACTGTATATAGGTATCACACCATAGCAATTACTCTGGTGTACAGGAGTACTGTATATAGGTATCACATCATAGCAATTACTCTGGTGTACAGGAGAACTGTATATAGGTATCACACCATAGCAATTACTCCGGTGTACAGGAGTACTGTATATAGGTATCACACCATTGCAATTACTCTGGTGTACAGGAGTACTGTATATAGGTATCACACCATAGCAATTACTCTGGTGTACAGGAGTACTGTATATAGGTATCACACCACAGCAATTACTCCGGTGTACTGGAGTACTGTATATAGGTATCACACCATAGCAATTACTCTGGTGTACAGGAGTACTGTATATAGGTATCACACCATAGCAATTACTCTGGTGTACAGGAGTACTGTATATAGGTATCACACCATTGCAAATACTCTGTTGTACAGGAGTACTGTATATAGGTATCACATCATAGGAATTACTCTGGTGTACAGGAGTACTGTATATAGGTATCACACCATAGCAATTACTCTGGTGTACAGGAGTACTGTATATATGTATCACACCATAGCAATTACTTTGGTGTACAGGAGTACTGTATATAGGTATCACACCACTGCAATTACTCTGGTGTACAGGAGTACTGTATATAGGTATCACACCACTGCAATTACTCTGATGTACAGGAGTACTGTATACAGGTATCACACCATAGCAATTACTCTGGTGTACAGGAGTACTGTATATAGGTATCACACCATTGTAATTACTCTGGTGTACAGGAGTACTGTATATAGGTATCACACCACTGCAATTACTCTGGTGTACAGGAGTACTGTATATAGGTATCACACCATAGCAATTACTCTGGTGTACTGGAGTACTGTATATAGGTATCACACCATTGCAATTACTCCGGTGTACTGAAGTACTGTATATAGGTATCACACCATAGCAATTACTCCGGTGTACTGAAGTACTGTATATAGGTATCACACCACTGCAATTACTCTGGTGTACAGGAGTACTGTATATAAGTATCAAACCATAGCGATTACTCTGGTGTACAGGAGTACTGTATATAGGTATCACACCACTGCAATTACGCTGGTGTACAGGAGTACTTTATATAGGTATCACACCATAGCAATTACTCTGGTGTACAGGAGTACTGTATATAGGTATCACACCATAGCAATTACTCTGGTGTACTGGAGTACTGTATATAGGTATCACACCATAGCAATTACTCTGGTGCACAGGAGTACTGTATATAGGTATCACACCATAGCAATTACTCTGGTGTACTGGAGTACTGTATATAGGTATCACACCACTGCAATTACTCTGGTGCACAGGAGTACTGTATATAGGTATCACACCATAGCAATTACTCTGGTGTACAGGAGTACTGTATATAGGTATCACACCATAGCAATTACTCTGGTGTACAGGAGTACTGTATACAGATATCACACCATAGCAATTACTCTGGTGTACAGGAGTACTGTATATAGGTATCACACCATAGAAATTACTCTGGTGTACAGGAGTACTGTATATAGGTATCACACCATAGCAATTACTCTGGTGTACAGGAGTACTGTATATAGGTATCATACCATAGCAATTACTCTGGTGTACAGGAGTACTGTATATAGGTATCACATCATAGCAATTAGTCTGGTGTACAGGAGTACTGTATATAGGTATCACACCATAGCAATTACTCTGGTGTACAGGAGTACTGTATATAGGTATCACACCACAGCAATTACTCTGGTGTACAGGAGTACTGTATATAGGTATCACACCATAGCAATTACTCTGGTGTACAGGAGTACTGTATATAGGTATCACACCATAGCAATTACTCTGGTGTACAGGAGTACTGTATATAGGTATCACACCATAGCAATTACTCTGGTGTACAGGTGTACTGTATATAGGTATCACACCATAGCAATTACTCTGGTGTACAGGAGTACTGTATATAGGTATCACACCATAGCAATTACTCTGGTGTACAGGAGTACTGTATATAGGTATCACACCATAGCAATTACTCTGGTGTACAGGAGTACTGTATATAGGTATCACACTACTGCAATTACTTTGGTGTACAGGAGTACTGTATATAGGTATCACACCATAGCAATTACTCTGGTGTACAGGAGTACTGTATATAGGTATCACACCACTGCAATTACGCTGGTGTACAGGAGTACTGTATATAGGTATCACACCATAGCAATTACTCTGGTGCACAGGAGTACTGTATATAGGTATCACACCATAGCAATTACTCTGGTGTACTGGAGTACTGTATATAGGTATCACACCACTGCAATTACTCTGGTGCACAGGAGTACTGTATATAGGTATCAAACCATAGCAATTACTCTGGTGTACAGGAGTACTGTATATAGGTATCACACCATAGCAATTACTCTGGTGTACAGGAGTACTGTATACAGATATCACACCATAGCAATTACTCTGGTGTACAGGAGTACTGTATATAGGTATCACACCATAGAAATTACTCTGGTGTACAGGAGTACTGTATATAGGTATCACACCATAGCAATTACTCTGGTGTACAGGAGTACTGCATATAGGTATCATACCATAGCAATTACTCTGGTGTACAGGAGTACTGTATATAGGTATCACATCATAGCAATTAGTCTGGTGTACAGGAGTACTGTATATAGGTATCACACCATAGCAATTACTCTGGTGTACAGGAGTACTGTATATAGGTATCACACCACAGCAATTACTCTGGTGTACAGGAGTACTGTATATAGGTATCACACCATAGCAATTACTCTGGTGTACAGGAGTACTGTATATAGGTATCACACCATAGCAATTACTCTGGTGTACAGGAGTACTGTATATAGGTATCACACCATAGCAATTACTCTGGTGTACAGGTGTACTGTATATAGGTATCACACCATAGCAATTACTCTGGTGTACAGGAGTACTGTATATAGGTATCACACCATAGCAATTACTCTGGTGTACAGGAGTACTGTATATAGGTATCACACCATAGCAATTACTCTGGTGTACAGGAGTACTGTATATAGGTATCACACTACTGCAATTACTTTGGTGTACAGGAGTACTGTATATAGGTAACACACCATAGCAATTACTCTGGTGTACAGGAGTACTGTATATAGGTATCACACCACTGCAATTACGCTGGTGTACAGGAGTACTGTATATAGGTATCACACCATAGCAATTACTCTGGTGTACAGGAGTACTGTATATATGTATCACACCATAGCAATTACTCTGGTGTACAGGAGTACTTTATATAGCTATCACACCATAACAATTACTCTGGTGTACAGGCGTACTGTATATAGGTATCACACCATAGCAATTACTCTGGTGTACAGGAGTACTGTATATAGGTATCACACCATAGCAATTACTCTGGTGTACAGGAGTACTGTATATAGATATCACACCATTGCAATTACTCTGGTGTACAAGAGTACTGTATATAGGTATCACACCATTGCAATTACTCTGGTGTACAGGAGTACTGTATATAGGTATCACACCATAGCAATTACTCTGGTGTACAGGAGTACTGTATATATGTATCACACCACTGCAATTACTCTGGTGTACAGGAGTACTGTATATATGTATCACACCATTGCAATTACTCTGGTGTACAGGAGTACTGTATATAGGTATCACACCATTGCAATTACTCTGGTGTACAGGAGTACTGTATATAGGTATCACACCATAGCAATTACTCTGGTGTACAGGAGTACTGTATATAGGTATCACACCACTGCAATTACTCTGGTGTACAGGAGTACTGTATATAGGTATCACACCACTGCAATTACTCTGGTGTACAGGAGTACTGTATATAGGCATCACACCATAGCAATTACTCTGGTGTACAGGAGTACTGTATATAGGTATCGCACCACTGCAATTACTCTGGTGTACAGGAGTACTGTATATAGGTATCACACCATAGCAATTACTCTGGTGTACAGGAGTACTGTATATAGGTATCACATCATAGCAATTACTCTGGTGTACAGGAGAACTGTATATAGGTATCACACCATAGCAATTACTCTGGTGTACTGGAGTACTGTATATAGGTATCACACCATTGCAATTACTCCGGTGTACTGAAGTACTGTATATAGGTATCACACCATAGCAATTACTCCGGTGTACTGAAGTACTGTATATAGGTATCACACCACTGCAATTACTCTGGTGTACAGGAGTACTGTATATAAGTATCAAACCATAGCGATTACTCTGGTGTACAGGAGTACTGTATATAGGTATCACACCACTGCAATTACGCTGGTGTACAGGAGTACTTTATATAGGTATCACACCATAGCAATTACTCTGGTGTACAGGAGTACTGTATATAGGTATCACACCATAGCAATTACTCTGGTGTACTGGAGTACTGTATATACGTATCACACCATAGCAATTACTCTGGTGCACAGGAGTACTGTATATAGGTATCACACCATAGCAATTACTCTGGTGTACTGGAGTACTGTATATAGGTATCACACCACTGCAATTACTCTGGTGCACAGGAGTACTGTATATAGGTATCACACCATAGCAATTACTCTGGTGTACAGGAGTACTGTATATAGGTATCACACCATAGCAATTACTCTGGTGTACAGGAGTACTGTATACAGATATCACACCATAGCAATTACTCTGGTGTACAGGAGTACTGTATATAGGTATCACACCATAGAAATTACTCTGGTGTACAGGAGTACTGTATATAGGTATCACACCATAGCAATTACTCTGGTGTACAGGAGTACTGTATATAGGTATCATACCATAGCAATTACTCTGGTGTACAGGAGTACTGTATATAGGTATCACATCATAGCAATTAGTCTGGTGTACAGGAGTACTGTATATAGGTATCACACCATAGCAATTACTCTGGTGTACAGGAGTACTGTATATAGGTATCACACCACAGCAATTACTCTGGTGTACAGGAGTACTGTATATAGGTATCACACCATAGCAATTACTCTGGTGTACAGGAGTACTGTATATAGGTATCACACCATAGCAATTACTCTGGTGTACAGGAGTACTGTATATAGGTATCACACCATAGCAATTACTCTGGTGTACAGGTGTACTGTATATAGGTATCACACCATAGCAATTACTCTGGTGTACAGGAGTACTGTATATAGGTATCACACCATAGCAATTACTCTGGTGTACAGGAGTACTGTATATAGGTATCACACCATAGCAATTACTCTGGTGTACAGGAGTACTGTATATAGGTATCACACTACTGCAATTATTTTGGTGTACAGGAGTACTGTATATAGGTATCACACCATAGCAATTACTCTGGTGTACAGGAGTACTGTATATAGGTATCACACCACTGCAATTACGCTGGTGTACAGGAGTACTGTATATAGGTATCACACCATAGCAATTACTCTGGTGCACAGGAGTACTGTATATAGGTATCACACCATAGCAATTACTCTGGTGTACTGGAGTACTGTATATAGGTATCACACCACTGCAATTACTCTGGTGCACAGGAGTACTGTATATAGGTATCACACCATAGCAATTACTCTGGTGTACAGGAGTACTGTATATAGGTATCACACCATAGCAATTACTCTGGTGTACAGGAGTACTGTATACAGATATCACACCATAGCAATTACTCTGGTGTACAGGAGTACTGTATATAGGTATCACACCATAGAAATTACTCTGGTGTACAGGAGTACTGTATATAGGTATCACACCATAGCAATTACTCTGGTGTACAGGAGTACTGCATATAGGTATCATACCATAGCAATTACTCTGGTGTACAGGAGTACTGTATATAGGTATCACATCATAGCAATTAGTCTGGTGTACAGGAGTACTGTATATAGGTATCACACCATAGCAATTACTCTGGTGTACAGGAGTACTGTATATAGGTATCACACCACAGCAATTACTCTGGTGTACAGGAGTACTGTATATAGGTATCACACCATAGCAATTACTCTGGTGTACAGAAGTACTGTATATAGGTATCACACCATAGCAATTACTCTGGTGTACAGGAGTACTGTATATAGGTATCACACCATAGCAATTACTCTGGTGTACAGGTGTACTGTATATAGGTATCACACCATAGCAATTACTCTGGTGTACAGGAGTACTGTATATAGGTATCACACCATAGCAATTACTCTGGTGTACAGGAGTACTGTATATAGGTATCACACCATAGCAATTACTCTGGTGTACAGGAGTACTGTATATAGGTATCACACTACTGCAATTACTTTGGTGTACAGGAGTACTGTATATAGGTAACACACCATAGCAATTACTCTGGTGTACAGGAGTACTGTATATAGGTATCACACCACTGCAATTACGCTGGTGTACAGGAGTACTGTATATAGGTATCACACCATAGCAATTACTCTGGTGTACAGGAGTACTGTATATATGTATCACACCATAGCAATTACTCTGGTGTACAGGAGTACTGTATATAGGTATCACACCATAACAATTACTCTGGTGTACAGGCGTACTGTATATAGGTATCACACCATAGCAATTACTCTGGTGTACAGGAGTACTGTATATAGGTATCACACCATAGCAATTACTCTGGTGTACAGGAGTACTGTATATAGATATCACACCATTGCAATTACTCTGGTGTACAAGAGTACTGTATATAGGTATCACACCATTGCAATTACTCTGGTGTACAGGAGTACTGTATATAGGTATCACACCATAGCAATTACTCTGGTGTACAGGAGTACTGTATATATGTATCACACCACTGCAATTACTCTGGTGTACAGGAGTACTGTATATATGTATCACACCATTGCAATTACTCTGGTGTACAGGAGTACTGTATATAGGTATCACACCATTGCAATTACTCTGGTGTACAGGAGTACTGTATATAGGTATCACACCATAGCAATTACTCTGGTGTACAGGAGTACTGTATATAGGTATCACACCACTGCAATTACTCTGGTGTACAGGAGTACTGTATATAGGTATCACACCACTGCAATTACTCTGGTGTACAGGAGTACTGTATATAGGCATCACACCATAGCAATTACTCTGGTGTACAGGAGTACTGTATATAGGTATCGCACCACTGCAATTACTCTGGTGTACAGGAGTACTGTATATAGGTATCACACCATAGCAATTACTCTGGTGTACAGGAGTACTGTATATAGGTATCACATCATAGCAATTACTCTGGTGTACAGGAGAACTGTATATAGGTATCACACCATAGCAATTACTCCGGTGTACAGCAGTACTGTATATAGGTATCACACCATTGCAATTATTCTGGTGTACAGGAGTACTGTATATAGGCATCACACCATAGCAATTACTCTGGTGTACAGGAGTACTGTATATAGGTATCACACCATAGCAATTACTCCGGTGTACAGGAGTACTGTGTATAGGTATCACACCATTGCAATTACTCTGGTGTACAGGAGTACTGTATATAGGTATCACACCATAGCAATTACTCTGGTGTACAGGAGTACTGTATATAGGTATCACACCACAGCAATTACTCCGGTGTACTGGAGTACTGTATATAGGTATCACACCATAGCAATTACTCTGGTGTACAGGAGTACTGTATATAGGTATTACACCATAGCAATTACTCTGGTGTACAGGAGTACTGTATATAGGTATCACACCATTGCAATTACTCTGGTGTACAGGAGTACTGTATATAGGTATCACACCCTAGCAATTACTCTGGTGTACTGGAGTACTGTATATAGGTATCACACCATAGCAATTACTCTGGTGTACAGGAGTACTGTATATAGGTATCACACCATAGCAATTACTCTGGTGTACAGGAATACTGTATATAGGTATCACACCATAGCAATTACTCTGGTGTACAGGAGTACTGTATATAGATATCACACCATAGCAATTACTCTGGTGTACAGGAGTACTGTATATAGGTATCACACCATAGCAATTACTCTGGTGTACAGGAGTACTGTATATAGGTATCACACCATAGCAATTACTCTGGTGTACAGGAGTACTGTATATAGGTATCACACCATAGCAATTACTCTGGTGTACAGGATTACTGTATATAGGTATCACATCATAGCAATTACTCTGGTGTACAGGAGTACTGTATATAGGTATCACACCATAGCAATTACTCTGGTGTACAGGAGTACTGTATATAGGTATCACACCATAGCAATTACTCTGGTGTACAGGAGTACTGTATATAGGTATCACACCATAGCAATTACTCTGGTGTACAGGAGTACTGTATATAGGTATCACACCATAGCAATTACTCTGGTGTACAGGAGTACTGTATATAGGTATCACACCATAGCAATTACTCTGGTGTACAGGAGTACTGTATATAGGTATCACACCATAGCAATTACTCTGGTGTACAGGAGTACTGTATATAGGTATCACACCATAGCAATTACTCTGGTGTACAGGAGTACTGTATATAGGTATCACACCATAGCAATTACTCTGGTGTACAGGAGTACTGTATATAGGTATCACACCACTGCATTTACTTTGGTGTACAGGAGTACTGTATATAGGTATCACACCATAGCAATTACTCTGGTGTACAGGAGTACTGTATATAGGTATCACTCCACTGCAATTACGCTGGTGTACAGGAGTACTGTATATAGGTATCACACCATAGCAATTACTCTGGTGTACAGGAGTACTGTATATAGGTATCACACCATTGCAATTACTCTGGTGTACAGGAGTACTGTATATAGGTATCACACCATAGCAATTACTCCGGTGTACAGGAGTACTGTATATAGGTATCACACCATAGCAATTACTCTGGTGTACAGGAGTACTGTATACAGGTATCACACCATAGCAATTACTCTGGTGTACAGGCGTACTGTATATAGGTATCACACCATAGCAATTACTCTGGTGTACAGGAGTACTGTATATAGGTATCACACCATAGCAATTACTCTGGTGTACAGGCGTACTGTATATAGGCATCACACCATAGCAATTACTCTGGTGTACAGGAGTACTGTATATAGGTATCACACCATAGCAATTACTCTGGTGTACAGGAGTACTGTATATATGTATCACACCATAGCAATTACTCTGGTGTACAGGAGTACTGTATATAGGTATCACACCATAGCAATTACTCTGGTGTACAGGCGTACTGTATATAGGTATCACACCATAGCAATTACTCTGGTGTACAGGAGTACTGTATATAGGTATCACACCATAGCATTTACTCTGGTGTACAGGAGTACTGTATATAGATATCACACCATTGCAATTACTCTGGTGTACAAGAGTAATGTATATAGTTATCACACCATTGCAATTACTCTGATGTACAGGAGTACTGTATATAGGTATCACAACATTGCAATTACTCTGGTGTACAGGAGTACTGTATATAGGTATCACACCATAGCAATTACTCTGGTGTACAGGAGTACTGTATATAGGTATCACACCACTGCAATTACTCTGGTGTACAGGAGTACTGTATATAGGTATCACACCACTGCAATTACTCTGATGTACAGGAGTACTGTATATAGGCATAACACCATAGCAATTACTCTGGTGTACAGGAGTACTGTATATAGGTATCACACCATAGCAATTACTCCGGTGTACAGGAGTACTGTATATAGGTATCACACCATTGCAATTACTCTGGTGTACAGGAGTACTGTATATAGGTATCACACCATAGCAATTACTCTGGTGTACAGGAGTACTGTATATAGGTATCACACCACAGCAATTACTCCGGTGTACTGGAGTACTGTATATAGGTATCACACCATAGCAATTACTCTGGTGTACAGGAGTACTGTATATAGGTATTACACCATAGCAATTACTGTGGTGTACAGGAGTACTGTATATAGGTATCACACCATTGCAAATACTCGGGTGTACAGGAGTACTGTATATAGGTATCACACCATAGCAATTACTCTGGTGTACAGGAGTACTGTATATAGGTATCACACCATAGCAATTACTCTGGTGTACAGGAGTACTGTATATATGTATCACACCATAGGAATTACTCTGGTGTACATGAGTACTGTATATAGGTATCACACCATAGCAATTACTCTGGTGTACAGGAGTACTGTATATAGGTATCACACCACTGCAATTACTCTGGTGTACAGGAGTACTGTATATAGGTATCACACCATAGCAATTACTCTGGTGTACAGGAGTACTGTATATAGGTATCACACCACTGCAATTACTCTGGTGTACAGGAGTACTGTATATAGGTATCACACCACTGCAATTACTCTGATGTACAGGAGTACTGTATATAGGCATAACACCATAGCAATTACTCTGGTGTACAGGAGTACTGTATATAGGTATCACACCATTGCAATTACTCTGGTGTACAGGAGTACTGTATATAGGTATCACACCATAGCAATTACTCTGGTGTACAGGAGTACTGTATATAGGTATCACACCACAGCAATTACTCCGGTGTACTGGAGTACTGTATATAGGTATCACACCATAGCAATTACTCTGGTGTACAGGAGTACTGTATATAGGTATCACTCCACTGCAATTACGCTGTGTACAGGAGTACTGTATATAGGTATCACACCATAGCAATTACTCTGGTGTACAGGAGTACTGTATATAGGTATCACACCATTGCAATTACTCTGGTGTACAGGAGTACTGTATATAGGTATCACACCATAGCAATTACTCCGGTGTACAGGAGTACTGTATATAGGTATCACACCATAGCAATTACTCTGGTGTACAGGAGTACTGTATACAGGTATCACACCATAGCAATTACTCTGGTGTACAGGCGTACTGTATATAGGTATCACACCATAGCAATTACTCTGGTGTACAGGAGTACTGTATATAGGTATCACACCATAGCAATTACTCTGGTGTACAGGCGTACTGTATATAGGCATCACACCATAGCAATTACTCTGGTGTACAGGAGTACTGTATATAGGTATCACACCATAGCAATTACTCTGGTGTACAGGAGTACTGTATATATGTATCACACCATAGCAATTACTCTGGTGTACAGGAGTACTGTATATAGGTATCACACCATAGCAATTACTCTGGTGTACAGGCGTACTGTATATAGGTATCACACCATAGCAATTACTCTGGTGTACAGGAGTACTGTATATAGGTATCACACCATAGCATTTACTCTGGTGTACAGGAGTACTGTATATAGATATCACACCATTGCAATTACTCTGGTGTACAAGAGTAATGTATATAGTTATCACACCATTGCAATTACTCTGATGTACAGGAGTACTGTATATAGGTATCACAACATTGCAATTACTCTGGTGTACAGGAGTACTGTATATAGGTATCACACCATAGCAATTACTCTGGTGTACAGGAGTACTGTATATAGGTATCACACCACTGCAATTACTCTGGTGTACAGGAGTACTGTATATAGGTATCACACCACTGCAATTACTCTGATGTACAGGAGTACTGTATATAGGCATAACACCATAGCAATTACTCTGGTGTACAGGAGTACTGTATATAGGTATCACACCATAGCAATTACTCCGGTGTACAGGAGTACTGTATATAGGTATCACACCATTGCAATTACTCTGGTGTACAGGAGTACTGTATATAGGTATCACACCATAGCAATTACTCTGGTGTACAGGAGTACTGTATATAGGTATCACACCACAGCAATTACTCCGGTGTACTGGAGTACTGTATATAGGTATCACACCATAGCAATTACTCTGGTGTACAGGAGTACTGTATATAGGTATTACACCATAGCAATTACTCTGGTGTACAGGAGTACTGTATATAGGTATCACACCATTGCAAATACTCGGGTGTACAGGAGTACTGTATATAGGTATCACACCATAGCAATTACTCTGGTGTACAGGAGTACTGTATATAGGTATCACACCATAGCAATTACTCTGGTGTACAGGAGTACTGTATATATGTATCACACCATAGGAATTACTCTGGTGTACATGAGTACTGTATATAGGTATCACACCATAGCAATTACTCTGGTGTACAGGAGTACTGTATATAGGTATCACACCACTGCAATTACTCTGGTGTACAGGAGTACTGTATATAGGTATCACACCATAGCAATTACTCTGGTGTATAGGAGTACTGTATATAGGTATCACACCACTGCAATTACTCTGGTGTACAGGAGTACTGTATATAGGTATCACACCACTGCAATTACTCTGATGTACAGGAGTACTGTATATAGGCATAACACCATAGCAATTACTCTGGTGTACAGGAGTACTGTATATAGGTATCACACCATTGCAATTACTCTGGTGTACAGGAGTACTGTATATAGGTATCACACCATAGCAATTACTCTGGTGTACAGGAGTACTGTATATAGGTATCACACCACAGCAATTACTCCGGTGTACTGGAGTACTGTATATAGGTATCACACCATAGCAATTACTCTGGTGTACAGGAGTACTGTATATAGGTATTACACCATAGCAATTACTCTGGTGTACCGGAGTACTGTATATAGGTATCACACCATTGCAAATACTCTGGTGTACAGGAGTACTGTATATAGGTATCACACCATAGCAATTACTCTGGTGTACAGGAGTACTGTATATAGGTATCACACCATAGCAATTACTCTGGTGTACAGGAGTACTGTATATATGTATCACACCATAGGAATTACTCTGGTGTGCATGAGTACTGTATATAGGTATCACACCATAGCAATTACTCTGGTGTACAGGAGTACTGTAAAGAGGTATCACACCATTGCAATTACTCTGGTGTACAGGAGTACTGTATATAGGTATCACACCATAGCAATTACTCTGGTGTACAGGAGTACTGTATATAGGTGTCACACCATAGCAATTACTCTGGTGTATAGGAGTACTGTATATAGGTATCACACCATAGCAATTACTCTGGTGTACAGGAGTACTGTATATAGGTATCACACCATAGCAATTACTCTGGTGTACAGGAGTACTGTATATAGGTATCACACCATAGCAATTACTCTGGTGCATAGGAGTACTGTATATAGGTATCACACCATAGCAATTACTCTGGTGTACAGGACTACTGTATATAGGTATCACACCATTGCAATTACTCTGGTGTACAGAAGTACTGTATATAGGTATCACACCATAGCAATTACTCTGGTGTACAGGAGTACTGTATATAGGTATCACACCATAGCAATTACTCTGGTGTACAGGAGTACTGTATATAGGTATCACACCATAGCAATTACTCTGGTGTACAGGAGTACTGTCTATAGGTATCACACCATAGCAATTACTCTGGTGTACAGGAGTAATGTCTATAGGTATCACACCATAGAAATTACTCTGGTGTACAGGAGTACTGTATATAGGTATCACACAATTGCAATTACTCTGGTGTACAGGAGTACTGTATATATGTATCACACCATAGCAATTACTCTGGTGTACAGGAGTACTGTATATAGGTATCACACCATTGCAAATACTCTGGTGTACAGGAGTACTGTATATAGGTATCACACCATTGTAATTACTCTGGTGTACAGGAGTACTGTATATAGGTATCACACCATAGCAATTACTCTGGTGTACAGGAGTACTGTATATAGGTATCACACCATTGCAATTACTCTGGTGTACAGGAGTACTGTATATAGGTATCACACCATAGCAATTACTACGGTGTACAGGAGTACTGTATATAGGTATCACACCATAGCAATTACTCTGGTGTACAGGAGTACTGTATATAGGTATCACACCATAGCAATTACTCTGGTGTACAGGCGTACTGTATATAGGTATCACACCATAGCAATTACTCTGGTGTACAGGAGTACTGTATATAGGTATCACACCATAGCAATTACTCTGGTGTACAGGCGTACTGTATATAGGCATCACACCATAGCAATTACTCTGGTGTACAGGAGTACTGTATATAGGTATCACACCATAGCAATTACTCTGGTGTACAGGAGTACTGTATATATGTATCACACCATAGCAATTACTCTGGTGTACAGGAGTACTGTATATAGGTATCACACCATAGCAATTACTCTGGTGTACAGGCGTACTGTATATAGGTATCACACCATAGCAATTACTCTGGTGTACAGGAGTACTGTATATAGGTATCACACCATAGCAATTACTCTGGTGTACAGGAGTACTGTATATAGATATCACACCATTGCAATTACTCTGGTGTACAAGAGTAATGTATATAGGTATCACAACATTGCAATTACTCTGGTGTACAGGAGTACTGTATATAGGTATCACACCATAGCAATTACTCTGGTGTACAGGAGTACTGTATATAGGTATCACACCACTGCAATTACTCTGGTGTACAGGAGTACTGTATATAGGTATCACACCACTGCAATTACTCTGATGTACAGGAGTACTGTATATAGGCATAACACCATAGCAATTACTCTGGTGTACAGGAGTACTGTATATAGGTATCACACCATAGCAATTACTCCGGTGTACAGGAGTTCTGTATATAGGTATCACACCATTGCAATTACTCTGGTGTACAGGAGTACTGTATATAGGTATCACACCATAGCAATTACTCTGGTGTACAGGAGTACTGTATATAGGTATCACACCACAGCAATTACTCCGGTGTACTGGAGTACTGTATATAGGTATCACACCATAGCAATTACTCTGGTGTACAGGAGTACTGTATATAGGTATTACACCATAGCAATTACTCTGGTGTACAGGAGTACTGTATATAGGTATCACACCATTGCAAATACTCTGGTGTACAGGAGTACTGTATATAGGTACCACACCATAGCAATTACTCTGGTGTACAGGAGTACTGTATATAGGTATCACACCATAGCAATTACTCTGGTGTACAGGAGTACTGTATATATGTATCACACCATAGGAATTACTCTGGTGTACATGAGTACTGTATATAGGTATCACACCATAGCAATTACTCTGGTGTACAGGAGTACTGTAAAGAGGTATCACACCATTGCAATTACTCTGGTGTACAGGAGTACTGTATATAGGTATCACACCATAGCAATTACTCTGGTGTACAGGAGTACTGTATATAGGTGTCACACCATAGCAATTACTCTGGTGTATAGGAGTACTGTATATAGGTATCACACCATAGCAATTACTCTGGTGTACAGGAGTACTGTATATAGGTATCACACCATAGCAATTACTCTGGTGTACAGGAGTACTGTATATAGGTATCACACCATAGCAATTACTCTGATGTACAGGAGTACTGTATATAGGTATCACACCATAGCAATTACTCTGGTGTACAGGACTACTGTATATAGGTATCACACCATTGCAATTACTCTGGTGTACAGAAGTACTGTATATAGGTATCACACCATAGCAATTACTCTGGTGTACAGGAGTACTGTATATAGGTATCACACCATAGCAATTACTCTGGTGTACAGGAGTACTGTATATAGGTATCACACCATAGCAATTACTCTGGTGTACAGGAGTACTGTCTATAGGTATCACACCATAGCAATTACTCTGGTGTACAGGAGTAATGTCTATAGGTATCACACCATAGAAATTACTCTGGTGTACAGGAGTACTGTATATAGGTATCACACAATTGCAATTACTCTGGTGTACAGGAGTACTGTATATATGTATCACACCATAGCAATTACTCTGGTGTACAGGAGTACTGTATATAGGTATCACACCATTGCAAATACTCTGGTGTACAGGAGTACTGTATATAGATATCACACCATTGTAATTACTCTGGTGTACAAGAGTACTGTATATAGGTATCACACCATGGCAATTACTCTGGTGTACAGGAGTACTGTATATAGGTATCACACCATAGCAATTACTCTGGTGTACAGGAGTACTGTATATAGATATCACACCATTGTATTTACTCTGGTGTACAGGAGTACTGTATATAGGTATCACACCATAGCAATTACTCTGGTGTACAGGAGTACTGTATATAGGTATCACACCACTGCAATTACTCTGGTGTACAGGAGTACTGTCTATAGGTATCACACCACTGCAATTACTCTGGTGTACAGGAGTACTGTATATAGGTATCACACCACTGCAATTACTCTGGTGTACAGGAGTACTGTATATAGGTATCACACCATAGCAATTACTCTGGTGTACAGGAGTACTGTATATAGGTATCACACCATAGCAATTACTCTGGTGTACAGGAGTACTGTATATAGGTATCACACCACTGCAATTACTCTGGTGTACAGGAGTACTGTATATAGGTATCACACCACTGCAATTACTCTGGTGTACAGGAGTACTGTATAAAGGTATCACACCATAGCAATTACTCTGGTGTACAGGAGTACTGTATATAAGTATCACACCATAGCAATTACTCTGGTGTACAGGAGTACTGTATATAGGTATCACACCATAGCAATTACTCTGGTGTACAGGAGTACTGTATATAGGCATCACACCATAGCAATTACTCTGGTGTACAGGAGTACTGTATATAGGTATCACACCACTGCAATTACTCTGGTGTACAGGAGTACTGTATATAGGTATCACACCACTGCAATTACTCTGGTGTACAGGAGTACTGTATATAGGTATCACACCACTGCAATTACTCTGGTGTATAGGAGTACTGTATATAGGTATCACACCATAGCAATTACTCTGGTGTACAGGAGTACTGTATATAGGTATCACACCATTGCAATTACTCTGGTGTACAGGAGTACTGTATATAGGTATCACACCACTGCAATTACTCTGGTGTACAGGAGTACTGTATATAGGTATCACACCACTGCAATTACTCTGGTGTACAGGAGTACTGTATATAGGTATCACACCATTGCAAATACTCTGGTGTACAGGAGTACTGTATATAGATATCACACCATTGCAAATACTCTGGTGTACAGGAGTACTGTATATAGGTATCACACCATTGCAAATACTCTGGTGTACAGGAGTACTGTATATAGGTATCACACCATAGCAATTACTCTGGTGTACAGGAGTACTGTATATAGGTATCACACCACTGCAATTACTCTGGTGTACAGGAGTACTGTATATAGGTATCACACCACTGCAATTACTCTGGTGTACAGGAGTACTGTATACAGGTATCACACGATAGCAATTACTCTGGTGTACAGGAGTACTGTATATAGGTATCACACCATTGCAATTACTCTGGTGTACAGGAGTACTGTATATATGTATCACACCATAGCAATTACTCTGGTGTACAGGAGTACTGTATATATGTATCACACCATAGCATTTACTCTGGTGTACAGGAGTACTGTATATAGGTATCACACCATGGCAATTACTCTGGTGTACAGGAGTACTGTATATAGGTATCACACCATTGCAATTACTCTGGTGTACAGGAGTACTGTATATAGGTATCACACCATAGCAATTACTCTGGTGTACAGGAGTACTGTATATAGGTATCCCACCATAGCAATTACTCTGGTGTACAGGAGTACTGTATATAGGTATCACACCATTGCAATTACTCTGGTGTACAGGAGTACTGTATATAGGTATCACACCACTGCAATTACTCTGGTGTACAGGAGTACTGTATATAGGTATCACACCATAGCAATTACTCTGGTGTACAGGAGTACTGTATATAGATATCACACCACTGTAATTACTCTGGTGTACAGGAGTACTGTATATAGGTATCACACCACTGCAATTACTCTGGTGTACAGGAGTACTGTATATAGGTATCACACCATAGCAATTACTCAGGTGTACTGGAGTACTGTATATAGGTATCACACCATAGCAATTACTCTGGTGTACAGGAGTACTGTATATAGGTATCACACCATAGCAATTACTCTGGTGTACAGGAGTACTGTATATAGGTATCACACCATAGCAATTACTCTGGTGTACAGGAGTACTGTATATAGATATCACACCATAGCAATTACTCTGGTGTACAAGAGTACTGTATATAGGTATCACACCATTGCAATTACTCTGGTGTACAGGAGTACTGTATATAGGTATCACACCATTGCAATTACTCTGGTGTACAGGAGTACTGTATATAGGTATCACACCATAGCAATTACTCCGGTGTACTGAAGTACTGTATATAGGTATCACACCACTGCAATTACTCTGGTGTAGAGGAGTACTGTATATAAGTATCACACCATAGCGATTACTCTGGTGTACAGGAGTACTGTATATAGGTATCACACCACTGCAATTACTCTGGTGTACAGGAGTACTTTATATAGGTATCACACCATAGCAATTACTCTGGTGTACAGGAGTACTGTATATAGGTATCACACCATAGCAATTACTCTGGTGTACAGGAGTACTGTATATAGGTATCACACCATAGCAATTACTCTGGTGTACAGGAGTACTGTATATAGGTATCACACCATAGCAATTACTCTGGTGTACAGGAGTACTGTATATAGGTATCACACCATTGCAATTACTCTGGTGTACAGGAGTACTGTATATATGTATCACACCATAGCAATTACTCTGGTGTACAGGAGTACTGTATATATGTATCACACCATAGCATTTACTCTGGTGTACAGGAGTACTGTATATAGGTATCACACCATGGCAATTACTCTGGTGTACAGGAGTACTGTATATAGGTATCACACCATTGCAATTACTCTGGTGTACAGGAGTACTGTATATAGGTATCACACCATAGCATTTACTCTGGTGTACAGGAGTACTGTATATAGGTATCACACCATAGCAATTACTCTGGTGTACAGGAGTACTGTATATAGGTATCACACCATAGCAATTACTCTGGTGTACAGGAGTACTGTATATAGGTATCACACCACTGCAATTACTCTGGTGTACAGGAGTACTGTATATAGGTATCACACCATAGCAATTACTCTGGTGTACAGGAGTACTGTATATAGATATCACACCATTGTAATTACTCTGGTGTACAGGAGTACTGTATATAGGTATCACACCACTGCAATTACTCTGGTGTACAGGAGTACTGTATATAGGTATCACACCATAGCAATTACTCTGGTGTACTGGAGTACTGTATATAGGTATCACACCATAGCAATTACTCTGGTGTACAGGAGTACTGTATATAGGTATCACAGCATAGCAATTACTCTGGTGTACAGGAGTACTGTATATAGGTATCACACCATAGCAATTACTCTGGTGTACAGGAGTACTGTATATAGATATCACACCATAGCAATTACTCTGGTGTACAAGAGTACTGTATATAGTATCACACCATTGCAATTACTCTGGTGTACAGGAGTACTGTATATAGGTATCACACCATTGCAATTACTCTGGTGTACAGGAGTACTGTATATAGGTATCACACCATAGCAATTACTCCGGTGTACTGAAGTACTGTATATAGGTATCACACCACTGCAATTACTCTGGTGTACAGGAGTACTGTATATAAGTATCACACCATAGCAATTACTCTGGTGTACAGGAGTACTGTATATAGGTATCACACCATAGCAATTACTCTGGTGTACAGGAGTACTGTATATAGGTATCACACCATAGCAATTACTCTGGTGTACAGGAGTACTGTATATAGGTATCACACCATAGCAATTACTCTGGTGTACAGGAGTACTGTATATAGGTATCACACCATGGCAATTACTCTGGTGTACAGGAGTACTGTATATATGTATCACACCATTGCAATTACTCTGGTGTACAGGAGTACTGTATATAGGTATCACACCATAGCAATTACTCGGGTGTACAGGAGTACTGTATATAGGTATCACACCATAGCAATTACTCTGGTGTACAGGAGTACTGTATATAGTATCACACCACTGCAATTACTCTGGTGTACAGGAGTACTGTATATAGGTATCACACCATAGCAATTACTCTGGTGTACAGGAGTACTGTATATAGATATCACACCATTGTAATTACTCTGGTGTACAGGAGTACTGTATATAGGTATCACACCACTGCAATTACTCTGGTGTACAGGAGTACTGTATATAGGTATCACACCCTAGCAATTACTCTGGTGTACTGGAGTACTGTATATAGGTATCACACCATAGCAATTACTCTGGTGTACAGGAGTACTGTATATAGGTATCACACCATAGCAATTACTCTGGTGTACAGGAGTACTGTATATAGGTATCACACCATAGCAATTACTCTGGTGTACAGGAGTACTGTATATAGATATCACACCATAGCAATTACTCTGGTGTACAGGAGTACTGTATATAGGTATCACACCATAGAAATTACTCTGGTGTACAGGAGTACTGTATATAGGTATCACACCATAGCAATTACTCTGGTGTACAGGAGTACTGTATATAGGTATCACACCATAGCAATTACTCTGGTGTACAGGAGTACTGTATATAGGTATCACACCATAGCAATTACTCTGGTGTACAGGAGTACTGTATATAGATATCACACCATAGCAATTACTCTGGTGTACAGGAGTACTGTATATAGGTATCACACCATAGAAATTACTCTGGTGTACAGGAGTACTGTATATAGGTATCACACCATAGCAATTACTCTGGTGTACAGGAGTACTGTATATAGGTATCACACCATAGCAATTACTCTGGTGTACAGGAGTACTGTATATAGGTATCACATCATAGCAATTAGTCTGGTGTACAGGAGTACTGTATATAGGTATCACACCTTTGCAATTACTCTGGTGTACAGGAGTACTGTATATAGGTATCACACCATTGCAATTACTCTGGTGTACAGGAGTACTGTATATAGGTATCACACCATAGCAATTACTCCGGTGTACTGAAGTACTGTATATAGGTATCACACCACTGCAATTACTCTGGTGTACAGGAGTACTGTATATAAGTATCACACCATAGCAATTACTCTGGTGTACAGGAGTACTGTATATAGGTATCACACCATAGCAATTACTCTGGTGTACAGGAGTACTGTATATAGGTATCACACCATAGCAATTACTCTGGTGTACAGGAGTACTGTATATAGGTATCACACCATAGCAATTACTCTGGTGTACAGGAGTACTGTATATAGGTATCACACCATGGCAATTACTCTGGTGTACAGGAGTACTGTATATAGGTATCACACCATTGCAATTACTCTGGTGTACAGGAGTACTGTATATAGGTATCACACCATAGCAATTACTCTGGTGTACAGGAGTACTGTATATAGGTATCACACCATAGCAATTACTCTGGTGTACAGGAGTACTGTATATAGGTATCACACCACTGCAATTACTCTGGTGTACAGGAGTACTGTATATAGGTATCACACCATAGCAATTACTCTGGTGTACAGGAGTACTGTATATAGATATCACACCATTGTAATTACTCTGGTGTACAGGAGTACTGTATATAGGTATCACACCACTGCAATTACTCTGGTGTACAGGAGTACTGTATATAGGTATCACACCATAGCAATTACTCTGGTGTACAGGAGTACTGTATATAGGTGTCACACCATAGCAATTACTCTGGTGTATAGGAGTACTGTATATAGGTATCACACCATAGCAATTACTCTGGTGTACAGGAGTACTGTATATAGGTATCACACCATAGCAATTACTCTGGTGTACAGGAGTACTGTATATAGGTATCACACCATAGCAATTACTCTGATGTACAGGAGTACTGTATATAGGTATCACACCATAGCAATTACTCTGGTGTACAGGACTACTGTATATAGGTATCACACCATTGCAATTACTCTGGTGTACAGAAGTACTGTATATAGGTATCACACCATAGCAATTACTCTGGTGTACAGGAGTACTGTATATAGGTATCACACCATAGCAATTACTCTGGTGTACAGGAGTACTGTATATAGGTATCACACCATAGCAATTACTCTGGTGTACAGGAGTACTGTCTATAGGTATCACACCATAGCAATTACTCTGGTGTACAGGAGTAATGTCTATAGGTATCACACCATAGAAATTACTCTGGTGTACAGGAGTACTGTATATAGGTATCACACAATTGCAATTACTCTGGTGTACAGGAGTACTGTATATATGTATCACACCATAGCAATTACTCTGGTGTACAGGAGTACTGTATATAGGTATCACACCATTGCAAATACTCTGGTGTACAGGAGTACTGTATATAGATATCACACCATTGTAATTACTCTGGTGTACAAGAGTACTGTATATAGCTTTCACACCATGGCAATTACTCTGGTGTACAGGAGTACTGTATATAGGTATCACACCATAGCAATTACTCTGGTGTACAGGAGTACTGTATATAGATATCACACCATTGTGTTTACTCTGGTGTACAGGAGTACTGTATATAGGTATCACACCATAGCAATTACTCTGGTGTACAGGAGTACTGTATATAGGTATCACACCACTGCAATTACTCTGGTGTACAGGAGTACTGTCTATAGGTATCACACCACTGCAATTACTCTGGTGTACAGGAGTACTGTATATAGGTATCACACCACTGCAATTACTCTGGTGTACAGGAGTACTGTATATAGGTATCACACCATAGCAATTACTCTGGTGTACAGGAGTACTGTATATAGGTATCACACCATAGCAATTACTCTGGTGTACAGGAGTACTGTATATAGGTATCACACCACTGCAATTACTCTGGTGTACAGGAGTACTGTATATAGGTATCACACCACTGCAATTACTCTGGTGTACAGGAGTACTGTATAAAGGTATCACACCATAGCAATTACTCTGGTGTACAGGAGTACTGTATATAAGTATCACACCATAGCAATTACTCTGGTGTACAGGAGTACTGTATATAGGTATCACACCATAGCAATTACTCTGGTGTACAGGAGTACTGTATATAGGCATCACACCATAGCAATTACTCTGGTGTACAGGAGTACTGTATATAGGTATCACACCACTGCAATTACTCTGGTGTACAGGAGTACTGTATATAGGTATCACACCACTGCAATTACTCTGGTGTACAGGAGTACTGTATATAGGTATCACACCACTGCAATTACTCTGGTGTATAGGAGTACTGTATATAGGTATCACACCATAGCAATTACTCTGGTGTACAGGAGTACTGTATATAGGTATCACACCATTGCAATTACTCTGGTGTACAGGAGTACTGTATATAGGTATCACACCACTGCAATTACTCTGGTGTACAGGAGTACTGTATATAGGTATCACACCACTGCAATTACTCTGGTGTACAGGAGTACTGTATATAGGTATCACACCATTGCAAATACTCTGGTGTACAGGACTACTGTATATAGATATCACACCATTGCAAATACTCTGGTGTACAGGAGTACTGTATATAGGTATCACACCATTGCAAATACTCTGGTGTACAGGAGTACTGTATATAGGTATCACACCATAGCAATTACTCTGGTGTACAGGAGTACTGTATATAGGTATCACACCACTGCAATTACTCTGGTGTACAGGAGTACTGTATATAGGTATCACACCACTGCAATTACTCTGGTGTACAGGAGTACTGTATACAGGTATCACACGATAGCAATTACTCTGGTGTACAGGAGTACTGTATATAGGTATCACACCATTGCAATTACTCTGGTGTACAGGAGTACTGTATATATGTATCACACCATAGCAATTACTCTGGTGTACAGGAGTACTGTATATATGTATCACACCATAGCATTTACTCTGGTGTACAGGAGTACTGTATATAGGTATCACACCATGGCAATTACTCTGGTGTACAGGAGTACTGTATATAGGTATCACACCATTGCAATTACTCTGTTGTACAGGAGTACTGTATATAGGTATCACACCATAGCAATTACTCTGGTGTACAGGAGTACTGTATATAGGTATCCCACCATAGCAATTACTCTGGTGTACAGGAGTACTGTATATAGGTATCACACCATAGCAATTACTCTGGTGTACAGGAGTACTGTATATAGGTATCACACCACTGCAATTACTCTGGTGTACAGGAGTACTGTATATAGGTATCACACCATAGCAATTACTCTGGTGTACAGGAGTACTGTATATAGATATCACACCACTGTAATTACTCTGGTGTACAGGAGTACTGTATATAGGTATCACACCACTGCAATTACTCTGGTGTACAGGAGTACTGTATATAGGTATCACACCATAGCAATTACTCAGGTGTACTGGAGTACTGTATATAGGTATCACACCATAGCAATTACTCTGGTGTACAGGAGTACTGTATATAGGTATCACACCATAGCAATTACTCTGGTGTACAGGAGTACTGTATATAGGTATCACACCATAGCAATTACTCTGGTGTACAGGAGTACTGTATATAGATATCACACCATAGCAATTACTCTGGTGTACAAGAGTACTGTATATAGGTATCACACCATTGCAATTACTCTGGTGTACAGGAGTACTGTATATAGGTATCACACCATTGCAATTACTCTGGTGTACAGGAGTACTGTATATAGGTATCACACCATAGCAATTACTCCGGTGTACTGAAGTACTGTATATAGGTATCACACCACTGCAATTACTCTGGTGTAGAGGAGTACTGTATATAAGTATCACACCATAGCGATTACTCTGGTGTACAGGAGTACTGTATATAGGTATCACACCACTGCAATTACTCTGGTGTACAGGAGTACTTTATATAGGTATCACACCATAGCAATTACTCTGGTGTACAGGAGTACTGTATATAGGTATCACACCATAGCAATTACTCTGGTGTACAGGAGTACTGTATATAGGTATCACACCATAGCAATTACTCTGGTGTACAGGAGTACTGTATATAGGTATCACACCATAGCAATTACTCTGGTGTACAGGAGTACTGTATATAGGTATCACACCATTGCAATTACTCTGGTGTACAGGAGTACTGTATATATGTATCACACCATAGCAATTACTCTGGTGTACAGGAGTACTGTATATATGTATCACACCATAGCATTTACTCTGGTGTACAGGAGTACTGTATATAGGTATCACACCATGGCAATTACTCTGGTGTACAGGAGTACTGTATATAGGTATCACACCATTGCAATTACTCTGGTGTACAGGAGTACTGTATATAGGTATCACACCATAGCATTTACTCTGGTGTACAGGAGTACTGTATATAGGTATCACACCATAGCAATTACTCTGGTGTACAGGAGTACTGTATATAGGTATCACACCATAGCAATTACTCTGGTGTACAGGAGTACTGTATATAGGTATCACACCATGGCAATTACTCTGGTGTACAGGAGTACTGTATATAGGTATCACACCATTGCAATTACTCTGGTGTACAGGAGTACTGTATATAGGTATCACACCATAGCAATTACTCTGGTGTACAGGAGTACTGTATATAGGTATCACACCATAGCAATTACTCTGGTGTACAGGAGTACTGTATATAGGTATCACACCACTGCAATTACTCTGGTGTACAGGAGTACTGTATATAGGTATCACACCATAGCAATTACTCTGGTGTACAGGAGTACTGTATATAGATATCACACCATTGTAATTACTCTGGTGTACAGGAGTACTGTATATAGGTATCACACCACTGCAATTACTCTGGTGTACAGGAGTACTGTATATAGGTATCACACCCTAGCAATTACTCTGGTGTACTGGAGTACTGTATATAGGTATCACACCATAGCAATTACTCTGGTGTACAGGAGTACTGTATATAGGTATCACACCATAGCAATTACTCTGGTGTACAGGAGTACTGTATATAGGTATCACACCATAGCAATTACTCTGGTGTACAGGAGTACTGTATATAGATATCACACCATAGCAATTACTCTGGTGTACAGGAGTACTGTATATAGGTATCACACCATAGAAATTACTCTGGTGTACAGGAGTACTGTATATAGGTATCACACCATAGCAATTACTCTGGTGTACAGGAGTACTGTATATAGGTATCACACCATAGCAATTACTCTGGTGTACAGGAGTACTGTATATAGGTATCACATCATAGCAATTAGTCTGGTGTACAGGAGTACTGTATATAGGTATCACACCATAGCAATTACTCTGGTGTACAGGAGTACTGTATATAGGTATCACACCACAGCAATTACTCTGGTGTACAGGAGTACTGTATATAGGTATCACACCATAGCAATTACTCTGGTGTACAGGAGTACTGTATATAGGTATCACACCATAGCAATTACTCTGGTGTACAGGAGTACTGTATATAGGTATCACACCATAGCAATTACTCTGGTGTACAGGAGTACTGTATATAGGTATCACACCATAGCAATTACTCTGGTGTACAGGAGTACTGTATATAGGTATCACACCATAGCAATTACTCTGGTGTACAGGAGTACTGTATATAGGTATCACACCATAGCAATTACTCTGGTGTACAGGAGTACTGTATATAGGTATCACACCACTGCAATTACTTTGGTGTACAGGAGTACTGTATATAGGTATCACACCATAGCAATTACTCTGGTGTACATGAGTACTGTATATAGGTATCACACCACTGTAATTACGCTGGTGTACAGGAGTACTGTATATAGGTATCACACCATAGCAATTACTCTGGTGTACAGGAGTACTGTATATAGGTATCACACCATTGCAATTACTCTGGTGTACAGGAGTACTGTATATAGGTATCACACCATAGCAATTACACTGGTGTACAGGAGTACTGTATATAGGTATCACACCATAGCAATTACTCTGGTGTACAGGAGTACTGTATATAGGTATCACACCATAGCAATTACTCTGGTGTACAGGAGTACTGTATATAGGTATCACACCATAGAAATTACTCTGGTGTACAGGAGTACTGTATATAGGTATCACACCATAGCAATTACTCTGGTGTACAGGAGTACTGTATATAGGTATCACACCATAGCAATTACTCTGGTGTACAGGAGTACTGTATATAGGTATCACATCATAGCAATTAGTCTGGTGTACAGGAGTACTGTATATAGGTATCACACCATAGCAATTACTCTGGTGTACAGGAGTACTGTATATAGGTATCACACCACAGCAATTACTCTGGTGTACAGGAGTACTGTATATAGGTATCACACCATAGCAATTACTCTGGTGTACAGGAGTACTGTATATAGGTATCACACCATAGCAATTACTCTGGTGTACAGGAGTACTGTATATAGGTATCACACCATAGCAATTACTCTGGTGTACAGGAGTACTGTATATAGGTATCACACCATAGCAATTACTCTGGTGTACAGGAGTACTGTATATAGGTATCACACCATAGCAATTACTCTGGTGTACAGGAGTACTGTATATAGGTATCACACCATAGCAATTACTCTGGTGTACAGGAGTACTGTATATAGGTATCACACCACTGCAATTACTTTGGTGTACAGGAGTACTGTATATAGGTATCACACCATAGCAATTACTCTGGTGTACAGGAGTACTGTATATAGGTATCACACCACTGCAATTACGCTGGTGTACAGGAGTACTGTATATAGGTATCACACCATAGCAATTACTCTGGTGTACAGGAGTACTGTATATAGGTATCACACCATTGCAATTACTCTGGTGTACAGGAGTACTGTATATAGGTATCACACCATAGCAATTACTCTGGTGTACAGGAGTACTGTATATAGGTATCACACCATAGCAATTACACTGGTGTACAGGAGTACTGTATATAGGTATCACACCATAGCAATTACTCTGGTGTACAGGAGTACTGTATATAGGTATCACACCATAGCAATTACTCTGGTGTACAGGAGTACTGTATATAGGTATCACACCATAGAAATTACTCTGGTGTACAGCAGTACTGTATATAGGTATCACACCATAGCAATTACTCTGGTGTACAGGAGTACTGTATATAGGTATCACACCATAGCAATTACTCTGGTGTACAGGAGTACTGTATATAGGTATCACATCATAGCAATTAGTCTGGTGTACAGGAGTACTGTATATAGGTATCACACCATAGCAATTACTCTGGTGTACAGGAGTACTGTATATAGGTATCACACCACAGCAATTACTCTGGTGTACAGGAGTACTGTATATAGGTATCACACCATAGCAATTACTCTGGTGTACAGGAGTACTGTATATAGGTATCACACCATAGCAATTACTCTGGTGTACAGGAGTACTGTATATAGGTATCACACCATAGCAATTACTCTGGTGTACAGGAGTACTGTATATAGGTATCACACCATAGCAATTACTCTGGTGTACAGGAGTACTGTATATAGGTATCACACCATAGCAATTACTCTGGTGTACAGGAGTACTGTATATAGGTATCACACCATAGCAATTACTCTGGTGTACAGGAGTACTGTATATAGGTATCACACCATAGCAATTACTCTGGTGTACAGGAGTACTGTATATAGGTATCACACCATAGCAATTACTCTGGTGTACAGGAGTACTGTATATAGGTATCACACCACTGCAATTACTTTGGTGTACAGGAGTACTGTATATAGGTATCACACCATAGCAATTACTCTGGTGTACATGAGTACTGTATATAGGTATCACACCACTGTAATTACGCTGGTGTTCAGGAGTACTGTATATAGGTATCACACCATAGCAATTACTCTGGTGTACAGGAGTACTGTATATAGGTATCACACCATTGCAATTACTCTGGTGTACAGGAGTACTGTATATAGGTATCACACCATAGCAATTACACTGGTGTACAGGAGTACTGTATATAGGTATCACACCATAGCAATTACTCTGGTGTACAGGAGTACTGTATATAGGTATCACACCATAGCAATTACTCTGGTGTACAGGAGTACTGTATATAGGTATCACACCATAGAAATTACTCTGGTGTACAGGAGTACTGTATATAGGTATCACACCATAGCAATTACTCTGGTGTACAGGAGTACTGTATATAGGTATCACACCATAGCAATTACTCTGGTGTACAGGAGTACTGTATATAGGTATCACATCATAGCAATTAGTCTGGTGTACAGGAGTACTGTATATAGGTATCACACCATAGCAATTACTCTGGTGTACAGGAGTACTGTATATAGGTATCACACCACAGCAATTACTCTGGTGTACAGGAGTACTGTATATAGGTATCACACCATAGCAATTACTCTGGTGTACAGGAGTACTGTATATAGGTATCACACCATAGCAATTACTCTGGTGTACAGGAGTACTGTATATAGGTATCACACCATAGCAATTACTCTGGTGTACAGGAGTACTGTATATAGGTATCACACCATAGCAATTACTCTGGTGTACAGGAGTACTGTATATAGGTATCACACCATAGCAATTACTCTGGTGTACAGGAGTACTGTATATAGGTATCACACCATAGCAATTACTCTGGTGTACAGGAGTACTGTATATAGGTATCACACCACTGCAATTACTTTGGTGTACAGGAGTACTGTATATAGGTATCACACCATAGCAATTACTCTGGTGTACAGGAGTACTGTATATAGGTATCACACCACTGCAATTACGCTGGTGTACAGGAGTACTGTATATAGGTATCACACCATAGCAATTACTCTGGTGTACAGGAGTACTGTATATAGGTATCACACCATTGCAATTACTCTGGTGTACAGGAGTACTGTATATAGGTATCACACCATAGCAATTACTCTGGTGTACAGGAGTACTGTATATAGGTATCACACCATAGCAATTACACTGGTGTACAGGAGTACTGTATATAGGTATCACACCATAGCAATTACTCTGGTGTACAGGAGTACTGTATATAGGTATCACACCATAGCAATTACTCTGGTGTACAGGAGTACTGTATATAGGTATCACACCATAGAAATTACTCTGGTGTACAGCAGTACTGTATATAGGTATCACACCATAGCAATTACTCTGGTGTACAGGAGTACTGTATATAGGTATCACACCATAGCAATTACTCTGGTGTACAGGAGTACTGTATATAGGTATCACATCATAGCAATTAGTCTGGTGTACAGGAGTACTGTATATAGGTATCACACCATAGCAATTACTCTGGTGTACAGGAGTACTGTATATAGGTATCACACCACAGCAATTACTCTGGTGTACAGGAGTACTGTATATAGGTATCACACCATAGCAATTACTCTGGTGTACAGGAGTACTGTATATAGGTATCACACCATAGCAATTACTCTGGTGTACAGGAGTACTGTATATAGGTATCACACCATAGCAATTACTCTGGTGTACAGGAGTACTGTATATAGGTATCACACCATAGCAATTACTCTGGTGTACAGGAGTACTGTATATAGGTATCACACCATAGCAATTACTCTGGTGTACAGGAGTACTGTATATAGGTATCACACCATAGCAATTACTCTGGTGTACAGGAGTACTGTATATAGGTATCACACCACTGCAATTACTTTGGTGTACAGGAGTACTGTATATAGGTATCACACCATAGCAATTACTCTGGTGTACAGGAGTACTGTATATAGGTATCACACCACTGCAATTACGCTGGTGTACAGGAGTACTGTATATAGGTATCACACCATAGCAATTACTCTGGTGTACAGGAGTACTGTATATAGGTATCACACCATTGCAATTACTCTGGTGTACAGGAGTACTGTATATAGGTATCACACCATAGCAATTACTCTGGTGTACAGGAGTACTGTATATAGGTATCACACCATAGCAATTACTCTGGTGTACAGGAGTACTGTATATAGGTATCACACCACTGCACTTACGCTGGTGTACAGGAGTACTGTATATAGGTATCACACCATAGCAATTACTCTGGTGTACAGGAGTACTGTATATAGGTATCACACCATAGCAATTACTCTGGTGTACAGGAGTACTGTATATAGGTATCACACCATAGCAATTACTCTGGTGTACAGGAGTACTATATATAGATATCACACCATTGCAATTACTCTGGTGTACAAGAGTACTGTATATAGGTATCACACCATTGCAATTACTCTGATGTACAGGAGTACTGTATATAGGTATCACACCATAGAAATTACTCTGGTGTACAGCAGTACTGTATATAGGTATCACACCATAGCAATTACTCTGGTGTACAGGAGTACTGTATATAGGTATCACACCATAGCAATTACTCTGGTGTACAGGAGTACTGTATATAGGTATCACATCATAGCAATTAGTCTGGTGTACAGGAGTACTGTATATAGGTATCACACCAAAGCAATTACTCTGGTGTACAGGAGTACTGTATATAGGTATCACACCACAGCAATTACTCTGGTGTACAGGAGTACTGTATATAGGTATCACACCATAGCAATTACTCTGGTGTACAGGAGTACTGTATATAGGTATCACACCATAGCAATTACTCTGGTGTACAGGAGTACTGTATATAGGTATCACACCATAGCAATTACTCTGGTGTACAGGAGTACTGTATATAGGTATCACACCATAGCAATTACTCTGGTGTACAGGAGTACTGTATATAGGTATCACACCATAGCAATTACTCTGGTGTACAGGAGTACTGTATATAGGTATCACACCATAGCAATTACTCTGGTGTACAGGAGTACTGTATATAGGTATCACACCATAGCAATTACTCTGGTGTACAGGAGTACTGTATATAGGTATCACACCATAGCAATTACTCTGGTGTACAGGAGTACTGTATATAGGTATCACACCACTGCAATTACTTTGGTGTACAGGAGTACTGTATATAGGTATCACACCATAGCAATTACTCTGGTGTACAGGAGTACTGTATATAGGTATCACACCATAGCAATTACTCTGGTGTACAGGAGTACTGTATATAGGTATCACACCATAGCAATTACTCTGGTGTACAGGAGTACTGTATATAGGTATCACACCATAGCAATTACTCTGGTGTACAGGAGTACTGTATATAGGTATCACACCATAGCAATTACACTGGTGTACAGGAGTACTGTATATAGGTATCACACCATAGCAATTACTCTGGTGTACAGGAGTACTGTATATAGGTATCACACCATAGCAATTACTCTGGTGTACAGGAGTACTGTATATAGGTATCACACCATAGAAATTACTCTGGTGTACAGGAGTACTGTATATAGGTATCACACCATAGCAATTACTCTGGTGTACAGGAGTACTGTATATAGGTATCACACCATAGCAATTACTCTGGTGTACAGGAGTACTGTATATAGGTATCACATCATAGCAATTAGTCTGGTGTACAGAGTACTGTATATAGGTATCACACCATAGCAATTACTCTGGTGTACAGGAGTACTGTATATAGGTATCACACCACAGCAATTACTCTGGTGTACAGGAGTACTGTATATAGGTATCACACCATAGCAATTACTCTGGTGTACAGGAGTACTGTATATAGGTATCACACCATAGCAATTACTCTGGTGTACAGGAGTACTGTATATAGGTATCACACCATAGCAATTACTCTGGTGTACAGGAGTACTGTATATAGGTATCACACCATAGCAATTACTCTGGTGTACAGGAGTACTGTATATAGGTATCACACCATAGCAATTACTCTGGTGTACAGGAGTACTGTATATAGGTATCACACCATAGCAATACTCTGGTGTACAGGAGTACTGTATATAGGTATCACACCACTGCAATTACTTTGGTGTACAGGAGTACTGTATATAGGTATCACACCATAGCAATTACTTCTGGTGTACAGGAGTACTGTATATAGGTATCACACCACTGCAATTACGCTGGTGTACAGGAGTACTGTATATAAGTATCACACCATAGCAATTACTCTGGTGTACAGGAGTACTGTATATAGGTATCACACCATTGCAATTACTCTGGTGTACAGGAGTACTGTATATAGGTATCACACCATAGCAATTACTCTGGTGTACAGGAGTACTGTATATAGGTATCACACCATAGCAATTACACTGGTGTACAGGAGTACTGTATATAGGTATCACACCATAGCAATTACTCTGGTGTACAGGAGTACTGTATATAGGTATCACACCATAGCAATTACTCTGGTGTACAGGAGTACTGTATATAGGTATCACACCATAGAAATTACTCTGGTGTACAGCAGTACTGTATATAGGTATCACACCATAGCAATTACTCTGGTGTACAGGAGTACTGTATATAGGTATCACACCATAGCAATTACTCTGGTGTACAGGAGTACTGTATATAGGTATCACATCATAGCAATTAGTCTGGTGTACAGGAGTACTGTATATAGGTATCACACCATAGCAATTACTCTGGTGTACAGGAGTACTGTATATAGGTATCACACCACAGCAATTACTCTGGTGTACAGGAGTACTGTATATAGGTATCACACCATAGCAATTACTCTGGTGTACAGGAGTACTGTATATAGGTATCACACCATAGCAATTACTCTGGTGTACAGGAGTACTGTATATAGGTATCACACCATAGCAATTACTCTGGTGTACAGGAGTACTGTATATAGGTATCACACCATAGCAATTACTCTGGTGTACAGGAGTACTGTATATAGGTATCACACCATAGCAATTACTCTGGTGTACAGGAGTACTGTATATAGGTATCACACCATAGCAATTACTCTGGTGTACAGGAGTACTGTATATAGGTATCACACCACTGCAATTACTTTGGTGTACAGGAGTACTGTATATAGGTATCACACCATAGCAATTACGCTGGTGTACAGGAGTACTGTATATAGGTATCACACCACTGCAATTACGCTGGTGTACAGGAGTACTGTATATAGGTATCACACCATAGCAATTACTCTGGTGTACAGGAGTACTGTATATAGGTATCACACCATTGCAATTACTCTGGTGTACAGGAGTACTGTATATAGGTATCACACCATAGCAATTACTCTGGTGTACAGGAGTACTGTATATAGGTATCACACCATAGCAATTACTCTGGTGTACAGGAGTACTGTATATAGGTATCACACCATAGCAATTACTCTGGTGTACAGGAGTACTGTATATAGGTATCACACCATAGCAATTACTCTGGTGTACAGGAGTACTATATATAGATATCACACCATTGCAATTACTCTGGTGTACAAGAGTACTGTATATAGGTATCACACCATTGCAATTACTCTGATGTACAGGAGTACTGTATATAGGTATCACACCATAGCAATTACTCTGGTGTACAGGAGTACTGTATATATGTATCACACCACTGCAATTACTCTGGTGTACAGGAGTACTGTATATATGTATCACACCATTGCAATTACTCTGGTGTGCAGGAGTACTGTATATAGGTATCACACCATTGCAATTACTCTGGTGTACAGGAGTACTGTATATAGGTATCACACCATAGCAATTACTCTGGTGTACAGGAGTACTGTATATAGGTATCACACCACTGCAATTACTCTGGTGTACAGGAGTACTGTATATAGGTATCACACCACTGCAATTACTCTGGTGTACAGGAGTACTGTATATAGGCATCACACCATAGCAATTACTCTGGTGTACAGGAGTACTGTATATAGGTATCACACCACTGCAATTACTCTGGTGTACAGGAGTACTGTATATAGGTATCACACCATAGCAATTACTCTGGTGTACAGGAGTACTGTATATAGGTATCACATCATAGCAATTACTCTGGTGTACAGGAGAACTGTATATAGGTATCACACCATAGCAATTACTCCGGTGTACAGCAGTACTGTATATAGGTATCACACCATTGCAATTACTCTGGTGTACAGGAGTACTGTATATAGGTATCACACCATAGCAATTACTCTGGTGTACAGGAGTACTGTATATAGGTATCACACCACAGCAATTACTCCGGTGTACTGGAGTACTGTATATAGGTATCACACCATAGCAATTACTCTGGTGTACAGGAGTACTGTATATAGGTATCACACCATAGCAATTGCTCTGGTGTACAGGAGTACTGTATATAGGTATCACACCATTGCAAATACTCTGGTGTACAGGAGTACTGTATATAGGTATCACACCATAGCAATTACTCTGGTGTACAGGAGTACTGTATATAGGTATCACACCATAGCAATTACTCTGGTGTACAGGAGTACTGTATATAGATATCACACCATAGCAATTACTCTGGTGTACAAGAGTACTGTATATAGGTATCACACCATTGCAATTACTCTGGTGTACAGGAGTACTGTATATAGGTATCACACCATTGCAATTACTCTGGTGTACAGGAGTACTGTATATAGGTATCACACCACTGCAATTACTTTGGTGTACAGGAGTACTGTATATAGGTATCACACCACTGCAATTACTCTGGTGTACAGGAGTACTGTATATAGGTATCACACCATAGCAATTACTCTGGTGTACAGGAGTACTGTATATAGGTATAACATCATAGCAATTACTCTGGTGTACAGGAGAACTGTATATAGGTATCACACCATAGCAATTACTCCGGTGTACAGGAGTACTGTATATAGGTATCACACCATTGCAATTACTCTGGTGTACAGGAGTACTGTATATAGGTATCACACAATAGCAATTACTCTGGTGTACAGGAGTACTGTATATAGGTATCACACCACAGCAATTACTCCGGTGTACTGGAGTACTGTATATAGGTATCACACCATAGCAATTACTCTGGTGTACAGGAGTACTGTATATAGGTATCACACCATAGCAATTACTCTGGTGTACAGGAGTACTGTATATAGGTATCACACCATTGCAAATACTCTGGTGTACAGGAGTACTGTATATAGGTATCACATCATAGCAATTACTCTGGTGTACAGGAGTACTGTATATAGGTATCACACCATAGCAATTACTCTGGTGTACAGGAGTACTGTATATATGTATCACACCATAGCAATTACTCTGGTGTACAGGAGTACTGTATATAGGTATCACACCACTGCAATTACTCTGGTGTACAGGAGTACTGTATATAGGTATCACACCACTGCAATTACTCTGGTGTACAGGAGTACTGTATACAGGTATCACACCATAGCAATTACTCTGGTGTACAGGAGTACTGTATATAGGTATCACACCATTGCAATTACTCTGGTGTACAGGAGTACTGTATATATGTATCACACCATAGCAATTACTCTGGTGTACAGGAGTACTGTATATATGTATCACACCATAGCATTTACTCTGGTGTACAGGAGTACTGTATATAGGTATCACACCATGGCAATTACTCTGGTGTACAGGAGTACTGTATATAGGTATCACACCATTGCAATTACTCTGGTGTACAGGAGTACTGTATATAGGTATCACACCATAGCAATTACTCTGGTGTACAGGAGTACTGTATATAGGTATCACACCATAGCAATTACTCTGGTGTACAGGAGTACTGTATATAGGTATCACACCATAGCAATTACTCTGGTGTACAGGAGTACTGTATATAGGTATCACACCACTGCAATTACTCTGGTGTACAGGAGTACTGTATATAGGTATCACACCATAGCAATTACTCTGGTGTACAGGAGTACTGTATATAGATATCACACCATTGTAATTACTCTGGTGTACAGGAGTACTGTATATAGGTATCACACCACTGCAATTACTCTGGTGTACAGGAGTACTGTATATAGGTATCACACCATAGCAATTACTCTGGTGTACTGGAGTACTGTATATAGGTATCACACCATAGCAATTACTCTGGTGTACAGGAGTACTGTATATAGGTATCACACCATAGCAATTACTCTGGTGTACAGGAGTACTGTATATAGGTATCACACCATAGCAATTACTCTGGTGTACAGGAGTACTGTATATATGTATCACACCATAGCATTTACTCTGGTGTACAGGAGTACTGTATATAGGTATCACACCATGGCAATTACTCTGGTGTACAGGAGTACTGTATATAGGTATAACATCATAGCAATTACTCTGGTGTACAGGAGAACTGTATATAGGTATCACACCATAGCAATTACTCCGGTGTACAGGAGTACTGTATATAGGTATCACACCATTGCAATTACTCTGGTGTACAGGAGTACTGTATATAGGTATCACACAATAGCAATTACTCTGGTGTACAGGAGTACTGTATATAGGTATCACACCACAGCAATTACTCCGGTGTACTGGAGTACTGTATATAGGTATCACACCATAGCAATTACTCTGGTGTACAGGAGTACTGTATATAGGTATCACACCATAGCAATTACTCTGGTGTACAGGAGTACTGTATATAGGTATCACACCATTGCAAATACTCTGGTGTACAGGAGTACTGTATATAGGTATCACATCATAGCAATTACTCTGGTGTACAGGAGTACTGTATATAGGTATCACACCATAGCAATTACTCTGGTGTACAGGAGTACTGTATATATGTATCACACCATAGCAATTACTCTGGTGTACAGGAGTACTGTATATAGGTATCACACCACTGCAATTACTCTGGTGTACAGGAGTACTGTATATAGGTATCACTCCACTGCAATTACTCTGGTGTACAGGAGTACTGTATACAGGTATCACACCATAGCAATTACTCTGGTGTACAGGAGTACTGTATATAGGTATCACACCATTGCAATTACTCTGGTGTACAGGAGTACTGTATATATGTATCACACCATAGCAATTACTCTGGTGTACAGGAGTACTGTATATAGGTATCACACCATAGCATTTACTCTGGTGTACAGGAGTACTGTATATAGGTATCACACCATGGCAATTACTCTGGTGTACAGGAGTACTGTATATGGGTATCACACCATTGCAATTACTCTGGTGTACAGGAGTACTGTATATAGGTATCACACCATAGCAATTACTCTGGTGTACAGGAGTACTGTATATAGGTATCACACCATAGCAATTACTCTGGTGTACAGGAGTACTGTATATAGGTATCACACCATAGCAATTACTCTGGTGTACAGGAGTACTGTATATAGGTATCACACCACTGCAATTACTCTGGTGTACAGGAGTACTGTATATAGGTATCACACCATAGCAATTACTCTGGTGTACAGGAGTACTGTATATAGATATCACACCATTGTAATTACTCTGGTGTACAGGAGTACTGTATATAGGTATCACACCACTGCAATTACTCTGGTGTACAGGAGTACTGTATATAGGTATCACACCATAGCAATTACTCTGGTGTACTGGAGTACTGTATATAGGTATCACACCATAGCAATTACTCTGGTGTACAGGAGTACTGTATATAGGTATCACACCATAGCAATTACTCTGGTGTACAGGAGTACTGTATATAGGTATCACACCATAGCAATTACTCTGGTGTACAGGAGTACTGTATATAGATATCACACCATAGCAATTACTCTGGTGTACAAGAGTACTGTATATAGGTATCACACCATTGCAATTACTCTGGTGTACAGGAGTACTGTATATAGGTATCACACCATTGCAATTACTCTGGTGTACAGGAGTACTGTATATAGGTATCACACCATAGCAATTACTCCGGTGTACTGAAGTACTGTATATAGGTATCACACCACTGCAATTACTCTGGTGTACAGGAGTACTGTATATAAGTATCACACCATAGCGATTACTCTGGTGTACAGGAGTACTGTATATAGGTATCACACCACTGCAATTACTCTGGTGTACAGGAGTACTTTATATAGGTATCACACCATAGCAATTACTCTGGTGTACAGGAGTACTGTATATAGGTATCACACCATAGCAATTACTCTGGTGTACTGGAGTACTGTATATAGGTATCACACCATAGCAATTACTCTGGTGCACACGAGTACTGTATATAGGTATCACACCATAGCAATTACTCTGGTGTACTGGAGTACTGTATATAGGTATCACACCACTGCAATTACTCTGGTGCACAGGAGTACTGTATATAGGTATCACACCATAGCAATTACTCTGGTGTACAGGAGTACTGTATATAGGTATCACACCATAGCAATTACTCTGGTGTACAGGAGTACTGTATATAGGTATCACACCATAGCAATTACTCTGGTGTACAGGAGTACTGTATATAGGTATCACACCATAGCAATTACTCTGGTGTACAGGAGTACTGTATATAGGTATCACACCATGGCAATTACTCTGGTGTACAGGAGTACTGTATATAGGTATCACACCATTGCAATTACTCTGGTGTAGAGGAGTACTGTATATAGGTATCACACCATAGCAATTACTCTGGTGTACAGGAGTACTGTATATAGGTATCACACCATAGCAATTACTCTGGTGTACAGGAGTACTGTATATAGGTATCACACCACTGCAATTACTCTGGTGTACAGGAGTACTGTATATAGGTATCACACCATAGCAATTACTCTGGTGTACAGGAGTACTGTATATATATGCATCACATAATAGCAATTACTCTGGTGTACAGGAGTACTGTATATAGGTATCACACCATAGCAATTACTCTGGTGTACAGGAGTACTGTATATATGTATCACACCATAGCAATTACTCTGGTGTACAGGAGTACTGTATATAGGTATCACACCACTGCAATTACTCTGGTGTACAGGAGTACTGTATATAGGTATCACACCACTGCAATTACTCTGGTGTACAGGAGTACTGTATACAGGTATCACACCATAGCAATTACTCTGGTGTACAGGAGTACTGTATATAGGTATCACACCATTGCAATTACTCTGGTGTACAGGAGTACTGTATATATGTATCACACCATAGCAATTACTCTGGTGTACAGGAGTACTGTATATATGTATCACACCATAGCATTTACTCTGGTGTACAGGAGTACTGTATATAGGTATCACACCATGGCAATTACTCTGGTGTACAGGAGTACTGTATATAGGTATCACACCATTGCAATTACTCTGGTGTACAGGAGTACTGTATATAGGTATCACACTATAGCAATTACTCTGGTGTACAGGAGTACTGTATATAGGTATCACACCATAGCAATTACTCTGGTGTACAGGAGTACTGTATATAGGTATCACACCATAGCAATTACTCTGGTGTACAGGAGTACTGTATATAGGTATCACACCATAGCAATTACTCTGGTGTACAGGAGTACTGTATATAGATATCACACCATAGCAATTACTCTGGTGTACAAGAGTACTGTATATAGGTATCACACCATTGCAATTACTCTGGTGTACAGGAGTACTGTATATAGGTATCACACCATTGCAATTACTCTGGTGTACAGGAGTACTGTATATACGTATCACACCATAGCAATTACTCCGGTGTACTGAAGTACTGTATATAGGTATCACACCACTGCAATTACTCTGGTGTACAGGAGTACTGTATATAAGTATCACACCATAGCGATTACTCTGGTGTACAGGAGTACTGTATATAGGTATCACACCACTGCAATTACTCTGGTGTACAGGAGTACTTTATATAGGTATCACACCATAGCAATTACTCTGGTGTACAGGAGTACTGTATATAGGTATCACACCATAGCGATTACTCTGGTGTACTGGAGTACTGTATATAGGTATCACACCATAGCAATTACTCTGGTGCACAGGAGTACTGTATATAGGTATCACACCATAGCAATTACTCTGGTGTACTGGGGTACTGTATATAGGTATCACACCACTGCAATTACTCTGGTGCACAGGAGTACTGTATATAGGTATCACACCATAGCAATTATTCTGGTGTACAGGAGTACTGTATATAGGTATCACACCATAGCAATTACTCTGGTGTACAGGAGTACTGTATATAGGTATCACACCATAGCAATTACTCTGGTGTACAGGAGTACTGTATATAGGTATCACACCACTGCAATTACTCTGGTGTACAGGAGTACTGTATATAGGTATCACACCATAGCAATTACTCTGGTGTACAGGAGTACTGTATATAGGTATCACACCATAGCAATTACTCTGGTGTACAGGAGTACTGTATATAGGAATCACACCATAGCAAATTACTCTGGTGTACAGGAGTACTGTATATAGGTATCACACCATAGCAATTACTCTGGTGTACAGGAGTACTGTATATAGGTATCACACCATGGCAATTACTCTGGTGTACAGGAGTACTGTATATAGGTATCACACCATTGCAATTACTCTGGTGTACAGGAGTACTGTATATAGGTATCACACCATAGCAATTACTCTGGTGTACAGGAGTACTGTATATAGGTATCACACCATAGCAATTACTCTGGTGTACAGGAGTACTGTATATAGGTATCACACCACTGCGATTACTCTGGTGTACAGGAGTACTGTATATAGGTATCACACCATAGCAATTACTCTGGTGTACAGGGGTACTGTATATAGGTATCACACCATAGCAATTACTCTGGTGTACAGGAGTACTGTATATAGATATCACACCATAGCAATTACTCTGGTGTACAGGAGTACTGTATATAGGTATCACACCATAGAAATTACTCTGGTGTACAGGAGTACTGTATATAGGTATCACACCATAGCAATTAGTCTGGTGTACAGGAGTACTGTATATAGGTATCACACCATAGCAATTACTCTGGTGTACAGGAGTACTGTATATAGGTATCACATCATAGCAATTAGTCTGGTGTACAGGAGTACTGTATATAGGTATCACACCATAGCAATTACTCTGGTGTACAGGAGTACTGTATATAGGTATCACACCATAGCAATTACTCTGGTGTACAGGAGTACTGTATATAGGTATCACACCATAGCAATTACTCTGGTGTACAGGAGTACTGTATATAGGTATCACACCATAGCAATTACTCTGGTGTACAGGAGTACTGTATATAGGTATCACACCATAGCAATTACTCTGGTGTACAGGAGTACTGTATATAGGTATCAAACCATAGCAATTACTCTGGTGTACAGGAGTACTGTATATAGGTATCACACCATAGCAATTACTCTGGTGTACAGGAGTACTGTATATAGGTATCACACCATAGCAATTACTCTGGTGTACAGGAGTACTGTATATAGGTATCACACCATAGCAATTACTCTGGTGTACAGGAGTACTGTATATAGGTATCACACCACTACAATTACGCTGGTGTACAGGAGTACTGTATATAGGTATCACACCATAGCAATTACTCTGGTGTACAGGAGTACTGTATATAGGTATCACACCATTGCAATTACTCTGGTGTACAGGAGTACTGTATATAGGTATCACACCATAGCAATTACTCCGGTGTACAGGAGTACTGTATATAGGTATCACACCATAGCAATTACTCTGGTGTACAGGAGTACTGTATATAGGTATCACACCATAGCAATTACTCTGGTGTACAGGCGTACTGTATATAGGTATCACACCATAGCAATTACTCTGGTGTACAGGAGTACTGTATATAGGTATCACACCATAGCAATTACTCTGGTGTACAGGAGTACTGTATATAGGTATCACACCATGGCAATTACTCTGGTGTACAGGCGTACTGTATATAGGCATCACACCATAGCAATTACTCTGGTGTACAGGAGTACTGTATATAGGTATCACACCATAGCAATTACTCTGGTGTACAGGAGTACTGTATATATGTATCACACCATAGCAATTACTCTGGTGTACAGGAGTACTGTATATAGGTATCACACCATAGCAATTACTCTGGTGTACATGCGTACTGTATATAGGTATCACACCATAGCAATTACTCTGGTGTACAGGAGTACTGTATATAGGTATCACACCATAGCAATTACTCTGGTGTACAGGAGTACTGTATATAGATATCACACCATTGCAATTACTCTGGTGTACAAGAGTACTGTATATAGGTATCACACCATTGCAATTACTCTGATGTACAGGAGTACTGTATATAGGTATCACACCATAGCAATTACTCTGGTGTACAGGAGTACTGTATATACGTATCACACCACTGCAATTACTCTGGTGTACAGGAGTACTGTATATATGTATCACACCATTGCAATTACTCTGGTGTACAGGATTACTGTATATAGGTATCACACCATTGCAATTACTCTGGTGTACAGGAGTACTGTATATAGGTATCACACCATAGCAATTACTCTGGTGTACAGGAGTACTGTATATAGGTATCACACCACTGCAATTACTCTGGTGTACAGGAGTACTGTATATAGGTATCACACCACTGCAATTACTCTGGTGTACAGGAGTACTGTATATAGGCATCACACCATAGCAATTACTCTGGTGTACAGGAGTACTGTATATAGGTATCACACCACTGCAATTACTCTGGTGTACAGGAGTACTGTATATAGGTATCACACCATAGCAATTACTCTGGTGTACAGGAGTACTGTATATAGGTATCACATCATAGCAATTACTCTGGTGTACAGGAGAACTGTATATAGGTATCACACCATAGCAATTACTCCGGTGTACAGGAGTACTGTATATAGGTATCACACCATTGCAATTACTCTGGTGTACAGGAGTACTGTATATAGGTATCACACCATAGCAATTACTCTGGTATACAGGAGTACTGTATATAGGTATCACACCACAGCAAGTACTCCGGTGTACTGGAGTACTGTATATAGGTATCACACCATAGCAATTAATCAGGTGTACAGGAGTACTGTATATAGGTATCACACCATAGCAATTACTCTGGTGTACAGGAGTACTGTATATAGGTATCACACCATTGCAATTACTCTGGTGTACAGGAGTACTGTATATAGGTATCACACCATAGCAATTACTCCGGTGTACAGGAGTACTGTATATAGGTATCACACCATAGCAATTACTCTGGTGTACAGGAGTACTGTATATAGGTATCACACCATAGCAATTACTCTGGTGTACAGGCGTACTGTATATAGGTATCACACCATAGCAATTACTCTGGTGTACAGGAGTACTGTATATAGGTATCACACCATAGCAATTACTCTGGTGTACAGGAGTACTGTATATAGGTATCACACCATGGCAATTACTCTGGTGTACAGGCGTACTGTATATAGGCATCACACCATAGCAATTACTCTGGTGTACAGGAGTACTGTATATAGGTATCACACCATAGCAATTACTCTGGTGTACAGGAGTACTGTATATATGTATCACACCATAGCAATTACTCTGGTGTACAGGAGTACTGTATATAGGTATCACACCATAGCAATTACTCTGGTGTACAGGCGTACTGTATATAGGTATCACACCATATTAATTACTCTGGTGTACAGGAGTACTGTATATAGGTATCACACCATAGCAATTACTCTGGTGTACAGGAGTACTGTATATAGGTATCACACCATTGCAATTACTCTGGTGTACAGGAGTACTGTATATAGGTATCACACCATAGCAATTACTCTGGTGTACAGGAGTACTGTATATAGGTATCACACCACTGCAATTACTCTGGTGTACAGGAGTACTGTATATAGGTATCACACCACTGCAATTACTCCGGTGTACAGGAGTACTGTATATAGGCATCACACCATAGCAATTACTCTGGTGTACAGGAGTACTGTATATAGGTATCACACCACTGCAATTACTCTGGTGTACAGGAGTACTGTATATAGGTATCACACCATAGCAATTACTCTGGTGTACAGGAGTACTGTATATAGGTATCACATCATAGCAATTACTCTGGTGTACAGGAGAACTGTATATAGGTATCACACCATAGCAATTACTCCGGTGTACAGGAGTACTGTATATAGGTATCACACCATTGCAATTACTCTGGTGTACATGAGTACTGTATATAGGTATCACACCATAGCAATTACTCTGGTATACAGGAGTACTGTATATAGGTATCACACCACAGCAAGTACTCCGGTGTACTGGAGTACTGTATATAGGTATCACACCATAGCAATTACTCTGGTGTACAGGAGTACTGTATATAGGTATCACACCATAGCAATTACTCTGGTGTACAGGAGTACTGTATATAGGTATCACACCATTGCAATTACTCTGGTGTACAGGAGTACTGTATATAGGTATCACACCATAGCAATTACTCCGGTGTACAGGAGTACTGTATATAGGTATCACACCATAGCAATTACTCTGGTGTACAGGAGTACTGTATATAGGTATCACACCATAGCAATTACTCTGGTGTACAGGCGTACTGTATATAGGTATCACACCATAGCAATTACTCTGGTGTACAGGAGTACTGTATATAGGTATCACACCATAGCAATTACTCTGGTGTACAGGAGTACTGTATATAGGTATCACACCATGGCAATTACTCTGGTGTACAGGCGTACTGTATATAGGCATCACATCATAGTAATTACTCTGGTGTACAGGAGTACTGTATATAGGTATCACACCATAGCAATTACTCTGGTGTACAGGAGTACTGTATATATGTATCACACCATAGCAATTACTCTGGTGTACAGGAGTACTGTATATAGGTATCACACCATAGCAATTACTCTGGTGTACAGGCGTACTGTATATAGGTATCACACCATAGCAATTACTCTGGTGTACAGGAGTACTGTATATAGGTATCACACCATAGCAATTACTCTGGTGTACAGGAGTACTGTATATAGATATCACACCATTGCAATTACTCTGGTGTACAAGAGTACTGTATATAGGTATCACACCATTGCAATTACTCTGATGTACAGGAGTACTGTATATAGGTATCACACCATAGCAATTACTCTGGTGTACAGGAGTACTGTATATATGTATCACACCACTGCAATTACTCTGGTGTACAGGAGTACTGTATATATGTATCACACCATTGCAATTACTCTGGTGTACAGGAGTACTGTATATAGGTATCACACCATTGCAATTACTCTGGTGTACAGGAGTACTGTATATAGGTATCACACCATAGCAATTACTCTGGTGTACAGGAGTACTGTATATAGGTATCACACCACTGCAATTACTCTGGTGTACAGGAGTACTGTATATAGGTATCACACCACTGCAATTACTCTGGTGTACAGGAGTACTGTATATAGGCATCACACCATAGCAATTACTCTGGTGTACAGGAATACTGTATATAGGTATCACACCATAGCAATTACTCTGGTGTACAGGAGTACTGTATATAGGTATCACATCATAGCAATTACTCTGGTGTACAGGAGAACTGTATATAGGTATCACACCATAGCAATTACTCCGGTGTACAGGAGTACTGTATATAGGTATCACACCATTGCAATTTCTCTGGTGTACAGGAGTACTGTATATAGGTATCACACCATAGCAATTACTCTGGTATACAGGAGTACTGTATATAGGTATCACACCATAGCAATTACTCTGGTGTACAGGAGTACTGTATATATGTATCACACCATGGGAATTACTCTGGTGTACATGAGTACTGTATATAGGTATCACACCATAGCAATTACTCTGGTGTACAGGAGTACTGTATATAGGTATCACACCATAGCAATTACTCTGGTGTACAGGAGTACTGTATATAGGTATCACACCATAGCAATTACTCTGGTGTACAGGAGTACTGTATATAGGTATCACACCATAGCAATTACTCTGGTGTACAGGACTACTGTATATAGGTATCACACCACTGCAATTACTTTGGTGTACAGGAGTACTGTATATAGGTATCACACCATAGCAATTACTCTGGTGTACAGGAGTACTGTATATAGGTATCACACCACTGCAATTACGCTGGTGTACAGGAGTACTGTACATAGGTATCACACCATAGCAATTACTCTGGTGTACAGGAGTACTGTATATAGGTATCACACCATTGCAATTACTCTGGTGTACAGGAGTACTGTATATAGGTATCACACCATAGCAATTACTCCGGTGTACAGGAGTACTGTATATAGGTATCACACCATAGCAATTACTCTGGTGTACAGGAGTACTGTATATAGGTATCACACCATAGCAATTACTCTGGTGTACAGGCGTACTGTATATAGGTATCACACCATAGCAATTACTCTGGTGTACAGGAGTCCTGTATATAGGTATCACACCATAGCAATTACTCTGGTGTACAGGTACTGTATATAGGTATCACACCATGGCAATTACTCTGGTGTACAGGCGTACTGTATATAGGCATCACACCATAGCAATTACTCTGGTGTACAGGAGTACTGTATATAGGTATCACACCATAGCAATTACTCTGGTGTACAGGAGTACTGTATATATGTATCACACCATAGCAATTACTCTGGTGTACAGGAGTACTGTATATAGGTATCACACCATAGCAATTACTCTGGTGTACAGGCGTACTGTATATAGGTATCACACCATAGCAATTACTCTGGTGTACAGGAGTACTGTATATAGGTATCACATCATAGCAATTACTCTGGTGTACAGGAGTACTGTATATAGATATCACACCATTGCAATTACTCTGGTGTACAAGAGTACTGTATATAGGTATCACACCATTGCAATTTCTCTGATGTACAGGAGTACTGTATATAGGTATCACACCATAGCAATTACTCTGGTGTACAGGAGTACTGTATATATGTATCACACCACTGCAATTACTCTGGTGTACAGGAGTACTGTATATATGTATCACACCATTGCAATTACTCTGGTGTACAGGAGTACTGTATATAGGTATCACACCATTGCAATTACTCTGGTGTACAGGAGTACTGTATATAGGTATCACACCAGAGCAATTACTCTGGTGTACAGGAGTACTGTATATAGGTATCACACCACTGCAATTACTCTGGTGTACAGGAGTACTGTATATAGGTATCACACCACTGCAATTACTCTGGTGTACAGGAGTACTGTATATAGGCATCACACCATAGCAATTACTCTGGTGTACAGGAGTACTGTATATAGGTATCACACCACTGCAATTACTCTGGTGTACAGGAGTACTGTATATAGGTATCACACCATAGCAATTACTCTGGTGTACAGGAGTACTGTATATAGGTATCACATCATAGCAATTACTCTGGTGTACAGGAGAACTGTATATAGGTATCACACCATAGCAATTACTCCGGTGTACAGGAGTACTGTATATAGGTATCACACCATTGCAATTACTCTGGTGTACAGGAGTACTGTATATAGGTATCACACCATAGCAATTACTCTGGTGTACAGGAGTACTGTATATAGGTATCACACCACAGCAATTACTCCGGTGTACTGGAGTACTGTATATAGGTATCACACCATAGCAATTACTCTGGTGTACAGGAGTACTGTATATAGGTATCACACCATAGCAATTACTCTGGTGTACAGGAGTACTGTATATAGGTATCACACCATTGCAAATACTCTGGTGTACAGGAGTACTGTATATAGGTATCACACCATAGCAATTACTCTGGTGTACAGGAGTACTGTATATAGGTATCACACCATAGCAATTACTCTGGTGTACAGGAGTACTGTAAAGAGGTATCACACCATTGCAATTACTCTGGTGTACAGGAGTACTGTATATAGGTGTCACACCATAGCAATTACTCTGGTGTACAGGAGTACTGTATATAGGTATCACACCATAGCAATTACTCTGGTGTATAGGAGTACTGTATATAGGTATCACACCATAGCAATTACTCTGGTGTACAGGAGTACTGTATATAGGTATCACACCATAGCAATTACTCTGGTGTACAGGAGTACTGTATATAGGTATCACACCATAGCAATTACTCTGGTGTATAGGAGTACTGTATATAGGTATCACACCATAGCAATTACTCTGGTGTACAGGACTACTGTATATAGGTATCACACCATTGCAATTACTCTGGTGTACAGGAGTACTGTATATAGGTATCACACCATAGCAATTACTCTGGTGTATAGGAGTACTGTATATAGGTATCACACCATAGCAATTACTCTGGTGTACAGGAGTACTGTATATAGGTATCACACCATAGCAATTACTCTGGTCTACAGGAGTACTGTATATAGGTATCACACCATAGCAATTACTCTGGTGTACAGGAGTACTGTCTATTGGTATCACACCATTGCAATTACTCTGGTGTACAGGAGTACTGTCTATAGGTATCACACCATAGCAATTACTCTGGTGTACAGGAGAACTGTATATAGGTATCACACCATAGCAATTACTCTGGTGTACAGGAGTACTGTATATAGGTATCACACCACTGCAATTACTCTGGTGTACAGGAGTACTGTCTATAGGTATCACACCACTGCAATTACTCTGGTGTACAGGAGTACTGTATATAGGTATCACACCACTGCAATTACTCTGGTGTACAGGAGTACTGTATATAGGTATCACACCATAGCAATTACTCTGGTGTACAGGAGTACTGTATATAGGTATCACACCATAGCAATTACTCTGGTGTACAGGAGTACTGTATATAGGTATCACACCACTGCAATTACTCTGGTGTACAGGAGTACTGTATATAGGTATCACACCATAGCAATTACTCTGGTGTACAGGAGTACTGTATATAGGTATCACACCATAGCAATTACTCTGGTGTACAGGAGTACTGTATATAGGTATCACACTACTGCAATTACTCTGGTGTACAGGAGTACTGTATATAGGCATCACACCATAGCAATTACTCTGGTGTACAGGAGTACTGTATATAGGTATCACACCACTGCAATTACTCTGGTGTACAGGAGTACTGTATATTGGTATCACACCACTGCAATTAGTCTGGTGTACAGGAGTACTGTATATAGGTATCACACCACTGCAATTACTCTGGTGTATAGGAGTACTGTATATAGGTATCACACCATAGCAATTACTCTGGTGTACAGGAGTACTGTATATAGGTATCACACCATTGCAATTACTCTGGTGTACAGGAGTACTGTATATAGGTATCACACCATAGCAATTACTCTGGTGTACAGGAGTACTGTATATAGGTATCACACCACTGCAATTACTCTGGTGTACAGGACTACTGTATATAGGCATCACACCATAGCAATTACTCTGGTGTACAGGAGTACTGTATATAGGTATCACACCACTGCAATTACTCTGGTGTACAGGAGTACTGTATATAGGTATCACACCATTGCAAATACTCTGGTGTACAGGAGTACTGTATATAGGTATCACACCATAGCAATTACTCTGGTGTACAGGAGTACTGTATATAGGTATCACACCACTGCAATTACTCTGGTGTACAGGAGTACTGTATATAGGTATCACACCATTGCAATTACTCTGGTGTACAGGAGTACTGTATATAGGTATCACACCATAGCAATTACTCTGGTGTACAGGAGTACTGTATATAGGTATCACACCACTGCAATTACTCTGGTGTCCAGGAGTACTGTATATAGGTATCACACCATAGCAATTACTCTGGTGTACAGGAGTACTGTATATAGGTATCACACCATTGCAATTACTCTGGTGTACAGGAGTACTGTATATAGGTATCACACCACTGCAATTACTCTGGTGTACAGGAGTACTGTATATAGGTATCACACCACTGCAATTACTCTGGTGTACAGGAGTACTGTATATAGGTATCACACCATTGCAATTACTCTGGTGTACAGGAGTACTGTATATAGGTATCACACCACTGCAATTACTCTGGTGTACAGGAGTACTGTATATAGGTATCACACCACTGCAATTACTCTGGTGTACAGGAGTACTGTATATAGGTATCACACCATTGCAAATACTCTGGTGTACAGGAGTACTGTATATAGGTATCACACCATTGCAAATACTCTGGTGTACAGGAGTACTGTATATAGGTATCACACCATTGCAAATACTCTGGTGTACAGGAGTACTGTATATAGGTATCACACCATAGCAATTACTCTGGTGTACAGGAGTACTGTATATATATGCATCACACCATAGCAATTACTCTGGTGTACAGGAGTACTGTATATATATGCATCACACCATAGCAATTACTCTGGTGTACAGGAGTACTGTATATAGGTATCACACCATTGCAATTACTCTGGTGTACAGGAGTACTGTATATAGGTATCACACCACTGCAATTACTCTGGTGTACAGGAGTACTGTATATAGGTATCACACCACTGCAATTACTCTGGTGTACAGGAGTACTGTATATAGGTATCACACCATTGCAAATACTCTGGTGTACAGGAGTACTGTATATTGGTATCTCACCATTGCAAATACTCTGGTGTACAGGAGTACTGTATATAGGTATCACACCATTGCAAATACTCTGGTGTACAGGAGTACTGTATATAGGTATCACACCATAGCAATTACTCTGGTGTACAGGAGTACTGTATGTAGGTATCACACCACTGCAATTACTCTGGTGTACAGGAGTACTGTATATAGGTATCACACCACTGCAATTACTCTGGTGTACAGGAGTACTGTATATAGGTATCACACCACTGCAATTACTCTGGTGTACAGGAGTACTGTATATAGGTATCACACCATAGCAATTACTCTGGTGTACAGGAGTACTGTATATATATGCATCACACCATAGCAATTACTCTGGTGTACAGGAGTACTGTATATAGGTATCACACCACTGCAATTACTCTGGTGTACAGGAGTACTGTATATAGGTATCACACCACTGCAATTACTCTGGTGTACAGGAGTACTGTATATAGGTATCACACCATTGCAAATACTCTGGTGTACAGGAGTACTGTATATAGGTATCACACCATTGCAAATACTCTGGTGTACAGGAGTACTGTATATAGGTATCACACCACTGCAATTACTCTGGTGTACAGGAGTACTGTATATAGGTATCACACCATTGCAAATACTCTGGTGTACAGGAGTACTGTATATAGGTATCACACCATTGCAAATACTCTGGTGTACAGGAGTACTGTATATAGGTATCACACCATTGCAAATACTCTGGTGTACAGGAGTACTGTATATAGGTATCACACCATAGCAATTACTCTGGTGTACAGGAGTACTGTATATATATGCATCACACCATAGCAATTACTCTGGTGTACAGGAGTACTGTATATATATGCATCACACCATAGCAATTACTCTGGTGTACAGGAGTACTGTATATAGGTATCACACCATTGCAATTACTCTGGTGTACAGGAGTACTGTATATAGGTATCACACCACTGCAATTACTCTGGTGTACAGGAGTACTGTATATAGGTATCACACCACTGCAATTACTCTGGTGTACAGGAGTACTGTATATAGGTATCACACCATTGCAAATACTCTGGTGTACAGGAGTACTGTATATAGGTATCTCACCATTGCAAATACTCTGGTGTACAGGAGTACTGTATATAGGTATCACACCATTGCAAATACTCTGGTGTACAGGAGTACTGTATATAGGTATCACACCATAGCAATTACTCTGGTGTACAGGAGTACTGTATGTAGGTATCACACCACTGCAATTACTCTGGTGTACAGGAGTACTGTATATAGGTATCACACCACTGCAATTACTCTGGTGTACAGGAGTACTGTATATAGGTATCACACCATTGCAAATACTCTGGTGTACAGGAGTACTGTATATAGGTATCACACCATTGCAAATACTCTGGTGTACAGGAGTACTGTATATAGGTATCACACCATTGCAAATACTCTGGTGTACAGGAGTACTGTATATAGGTATCACACCATAGCAATTACTCTGGTGTACAGGAGTACTGTATATATATGCATCACACCATAGCAATTACTCTGGTGTACAGGAGTACTGTATATAGGTATCACACCACTGCAATTACTCTGGTGTACAGGAGTACTGTATATAGGTATCACACCACTGCAATTACTCTGGTGTACAGGAGTACTGTATATAGGTATCACACCATTGCAAATACTCTGGTGTACAGGAGTACTGTATATAGGTATCACACCATTGCAAATACTCTGGTGTACAGGAGTACTGTATATAGGTATCACACCATTGCAAATACTCTGGTGTACAGGAGTACTGTATATAGGTATCACACCATAGCAATTACTCTGGTGTACAGGAGTACTGTATATATATGCATCACACCATAGTAATTACTCTGGTGTACAGGAGTACGGTATATAGGTATCACACCATAGCAATTACTCTGGTGTACAGGAGTACTGTATATAGGTATCACACCATAGCAATTACTCTGGTGTACAAGAGTACTGTATATAGGTATCACACCACTGCAATTACTCTGGTGTACAGGAGTACTGTATATAGGTATCACACCCTAGCAATTACTCTGGTGTACAGGAGTACTGTATATAGGTATCACACCATTGCAATTACTCTGGTGTACAGGAGTACTGTATATAGGCATCACACCATTGCAATTACTCTGGTGTACAGGAGTACTGTATATAGGTATCACACCACTGCAATTACTCTGGTGTACAGGAGTACTGTATATAGGTATCACACCCTAGCAATTACTCTGGTGTACTGGAGTACTGTATATAGGTATCACACCATAGCAATTACTCTGGTGTACAGGAGTACTGTATATAGGTATCACACCATTGCAATTACTCTGGTGTACAGGAGTACTGTATATAGGTATCACACCATAGCAATTACTCTGGTGTACAGGAGTACTGTATATAGGTATCACACCATAGCAATTACTCTGGTGTACAGGAGTACTGTATATAGGTATCACACCATTGCAATTACTCTGGTGTACAGGAGTACTGTATATAGATACCACATATATATTCTATATACATATAGAATAATTGACAGTGCCATTTGAAATTATTAACACTACGCCTTTAAATGTTTACTGTAAACTTTGAAATCTTTAGTCATAATCTTGGAAAAACGCACATAAAAACAAATGTACAAACGTATTGGTATGGAATTAGAGGGCGCTATTGCATAAAACATTTTCCAATGATTTGCAAGGCTGGATTTCCAAATCCTATGACTATCACAACAATACAAGCAAACCACGTGCAGACACATGTTAAATGAACCCGCTGTGAATCAGGATTAGTTACTATGTTTGCAAAACTTTTATTTGCTGATTCGCTGGGGTAAATATCCAGCAGCGAGAGCAGTTTCTTGAAAATCACCGGTTTCCTTGGAAACCAATTAGATACCTTTGTATAGAGTTGGAACTATTCTTGTCACTAATGAACTTATTTATTTGGATTAATGTTGTTCGATAATACTGAAACTGTCTGCCTGCATTTCCGAGGAGTTAATATCTGACATGTAAGATATGCTGCAAGAATACAAATATTGCTCTAAGGGTAGTCAATAGTAACGTTCAGCTGAGTTTACGTTCTTCCTTATAGTTCCTTAAAGGGCAGTGGTCGTCGCGCCACGCATGCGCGATATACATGATTGATAAGAACAAAGATGGCGACTTTGACTGTTTTGCAGACCATCGAGCGTAAACTGAGACGTTACGTTTGATGATCGAACGGTTTCGGATGCGTCACCGGCTGTAATTAGTGCATGTTGCACCCAGATCAAAACTCCATTAGATTTCCATTAGAAGAGCGCATTGGATTGTGGGAAAATCAATGTTTATCAATACAAGTTTTAAAAGGTGGTGGTCGTTGCACCGTGTTCTGTTCGATATGGGACTCATATACCGTGTTAACGCGTGTGCCAAAAAAAAAAAAAAAAAAAAACGGTTTGGAGACCAGCTTTATAATTAAGCCGGCGTTGAAACACGTATGGTTTAGTTTAAGACGACCTAAAATGGCAAGTTATGACCGGCACCCCGTATTTACAGAAACGGTTTTAACGGGATTTTAGCACGCGTAAACAATATTGCCGCCTTAAAAGCACGCCCTCAATGCCAGTCTCGCAATTATTTTAAAGAAACCTGACGGCCGAGAACAATGCTGGCTCAGTTTAGTTTTTATACACGTATGAAAACATGACCAATTAAAGGCACTAATGACGATTGATAACCAAGTTAGTCAAGCCGGCTCTGTGGCACACGTGTGAACACGGTAATAGCAACGTGCACAACGCGGGTAAAATGCGCTGTTTGTTTACATGAAATTCGAACACGAACTGATCCAGATCTCAATGTAGACTGTCGACAGTTTTCGGGCCTAATAAATAGTCACTTATTTTTCAAACGCCGTAGGCGTCTTAACGAAATACTGAAGGCATTTCAAGCGACAAAGACCTACAAGGCGCGCAACACGAATGACGCAACTGAAGAAAACGTGTTGCAGTCATTTTAATTTTGCTATAGAAAAGTCTAAAATAAGGTGTTTGATTTGTTTCCAAATAAATTTCTCTGGGAACAATCCATGCCCCTAAATGCATAATGTGCCCGGCCAACATCTTTACCCTTTATGCAAAATGCAAAAACCCTTTCACTATACCTTAAAGATACTATCTATAAATCCCCTGATTAAATGTTGCGAGAATCTTGAAGTTATTATTTTAATATTTCTTTATTTTTTCAGTTTTACTGTTTGTTTTTATTATATTTGTTTATTTATGTATTGTTATGATGATTTAGTTGTGTAATATAAAGTTATTATTTATTTTCTGAAGATTGCATATTATCCGATTTTCAGTCGAGTTGCTTGGCGTCCCCCGAGGTCCCTTCACCTATTACGCTGTACGTACACTGATAGACTCGTTCTCGATCTGAGGTTGCTTTAAAAAGGAAGAAGTCTAAATTACAATTCTACTGGGTGTTTATCATCGCTTAGTGAAACTTTGTACGCCATTGCACACATGCTTCGCATTACTGTTACGAGACATTACCAGTATTCCTAAGGCTGTTGTTTTGTTTGAATTCATTAGCAATAGTATGTGATCCATTTTTCGCACTGATTAATACTTCATTTCATTCTGTGACGACAACCATGAGTCACGGGGGACCTACGTTTGAGAACGGCCACACAATTACAGCATGTGATGAACTACTTTTCCCTCGGGGTGTGCCAAAGATCGACCTAATAGCAACGTACATTGCTTGTTTTTCAACAACTTCAAGTTACCATAGTCGAAATCGAAGCAATTTACCACCGTCTACGCTTCTGGTGTTTTCCACAACTAGCTTTGGTGATTGAAATTGAAATAAACATATTTGGACACAACCCTAAAGCAAACAACTGTTTTCAATTAATAAATAAATAAATAAATAAATAAATTAACTCGAGTCTCAATTCTAGTGAATTATTTCTAGCAACGTGTGTCTTGGTTGGTTGTTTCACTGCAATCTTCATTGCTGCTGGCATAATCTACAAAGCAGTTTGTTTTAAATAAAACACACATGCCTTAAAACCTTGACCTATTTTTTTCAAATGTTCCATTGGATTATTATCAAAACACTTTGATTTCACATGCATCAGTGGTTTACTCAAATGCTGACTTCGATTTCCAATTTGTTAGTTTATCAAAATACCCCTGTGACCAATTTGCCTGACGACTGCTTTGTATCTCGTATAAACAAACTTTACATTTGAAAGATTTGTTAATCTACTGAAACATAAAGCATCCTATCACCATCAGAGAAAAAATAAAGTTATTTTGTTTCTACTGATACTGGGCGTGTTACTCAGAAGCATAGGTTTTCCGACTGGGAGCCCGTGAGATAGCTATATGATAAACACCTAGACTGTTTGGAGGGAGGTATTAGCTGGTATCTAATGAATAAAAATAGACTAGGCTCCAGCGATCCCATATGTTTTAAATTGAAAAAAAAAAACAGACGAAAAAAAATACAAATTGAAATATTTACAAAAAAAATTACGATAAAATGTGAAAGGCATATGGATCAAATTGAAGATGAGAAACATTTCATTTTAGAAAATTATGACACGGAAATGAGAACTTAGTAGTACAATAACACGTGACTAAAGATGTTATCCTCATTACAAACCATCAGAAATGCACTCACAATGTACTTGAAAAAAAAACATTTATAAATAAAATAACAATTTTGTTGAAATTCGGGGGAATTTAGAGATTGTTTTGTAATGTTTATTTTTTTTTATTTACCATACTGTATCAGAAAATAGTTTAGTCAAGTAACTTGAATACAGTTAGTTATTACAAGTTTCCAATCGACCCGGCACTTCTTATAAGTTGCCATAGGTGACTGGCGTATTGACACATATACTATATGTGGGTCAACAGGAAACTTCCCTAATACTTTGTGGAAGACATTAAATTGCAAACTCTGTTCGACCTACTTTTTGGAATGAATGCCAGGTTATCTACAAACGGCACGATAATATCGCAAGCCAGTTTCCAATTACTAAATGCCTTTTCGATGGTTTGCAATTGAGCATAGCATGGTCGGTTAGGGAGTTATTGATAATAAATTGAAAGCTTGACTGTGGAAGAGTCTAATTGAAACGCTACTGCGCACGTGCATTACATATGCCCCCACTGTCTATCGGAATGTCAGTGCGCTGATCCGCCAACAGTAAAATACTTATATTACGTCAATAATATATTCAGACTAAAGCTCGTGACAGTGCATCGGGTTTCAGGTACTTTAAGATTTCAGATGTTGTGTAATAAGCTGGGGTAACAATACCACTTCAATTTGTAATTACGCCCACTCACATCCGGATATAAACTAGGGATACGAAGCGGATACGTAAACTTGAAATAACAAAAATGTGTAAAGGGTATATATTTTGATCAGGCACGTAACACGGTTTGTGAATTTAGTGGTGTAATTTTTAATCAAAAGACGCGTTTAGGGGTATAACTTGTTGCTTTTCATAGAAATCTTAAATAAATTAAGATTTGTACATTTTAATACACATACAGTTTCTTATATCAGTGACGCCATATCCTAATATATGTTTCAAGTCACTCCACCTAAGGTCTACCCTTGTACCATAACATTTTTCGACATTTCAGTAAGACATATGAATTTATTAATTTAAGGAATGGGAAAAATTGTAATCCAATTATTAAGGTTGGGCGCCCAACTCTTACCTGGCATCGTTTACCAGGATTTACAACAAAGACGACCCATATATGAACACTATTCAGTTGATGGTCGACAGGCGTTGGTGTGCAGTGCATGTCACTGAATGAAGGATTTAGACACCGGGTGGGTTAGTCTTTCATGTACTAGACACGCAGAGTCCTGGCTTATAATATTGTGATGGGGGAGGGTGCATATATATATATATATATATAGATAACAAGCTATACCGGAACACGGAAAAACGGGTATATATTGGGTGTGCAATGAACAGTGGAGTACTTTAGGAAGAACTCAGGTTGGTTACTGAGGGTAGAAGCATATTCACAAAACATAAAAGGCGATTGGCAAAATAAGCATTGAATAATAATAATTGTTTATTGGGGTGTTAGTCAATGGCCAACAAAAGATTGTAATTTCTTTACGGTGATAATAAAGTGTTATTGTAATTGTATTGTATATGGCAAAACATTGCTTAATTTTAAATCTATTTTAAAATAATGTAAGACAACGAGCATTACCCTCTCAGACACTTGATAAAGTTGAGATATGATTTTCTATGAAAACAACGACAATAAAATGGTTCAAAACTGACAAAATTGGCGGAAGAAATTGATTCTAAATTGATAATAAATCTACTTACTGAGTGATATTGAGCTTCATTTTACTATAAGCTTTTCTAAATTAGCTCATTTTATTATGAAAAAGTTATTTTGTTTTCTTTTTTCCAAATGTAGTTGCGTAGAGACCACTAAATTGCCTAATAATAGTAGTTTAAAGGGTAGTGGTCGTAGCGCAGCGCGTGTTCGAATTTCATGTAAAAAACAATGTATTTTACACGCGAAATAATTAATTATATATAAAATACTTGTATGCAAGCTATGTTCTTTCCACGCTATTAATTACATTGTTATCATTTAATACAACGACTTGAGACAATCTGTCACAAACAAATCAACACCAGAATCTAGTATCATTCGTTAGACTTTTTTTAGTATCCTCATAGATTTATTGAGAACACACAACATCCTTCGGACAGGATGAAAAGGGTTACATTTCTTACATTGTAAAACTAACAAAATTCTCACAATAAATTGATTAATTCTAATAGGCTAACAACTATACTACAACTGTACTATTTCAAGATATCAACTATAACAAAAATACTACAACTATAAAATGGTCCAGAACTAGAATAATAACAAAGAATTGGGATAGAGGGCGCTATTCATTGGCACTTGAATGTTTTACTGTCGATCGAGATTGCATGCGGAGTAAACGACTTTGCAGCATGAATGATATTTGAAAATGCAGTCTATAGATCACGAGGTATCAACATCACAAACCTGCTTTTTTGTCCATTCATGAAATTTTACCGTCAAGTGCAAACTGCGCATGCTTGAATCAATTTCAGGATACTTCCGCCATTGGTCGATTATCCACCTTTCAGCGAATCAACATCATCAGTTACCTGATGTCACTGATCCTACGTTCGACAGGGGGAATCTCCAAACTCAGTTGCTTTCGTGGACTACCTAGACGAGTCAGCAGTCGCAGTTTCCTGACTTTCAAGCCCGAAGAAATTACACGGCAACACGAACGATTTAAGTTGTTTGGTATTAACTGGTCACCTACGACGGCGATGGCATCAAACGCGGGATCCAAGTGTGGCCACGGAGCTCGTGGTACAGGCAGTACAAGCAACTCAGCTTTGAAATCCAGCATAAAGAAAGTGAAATATCTGGGGTAAGTTGTTGCATACCTCTGCATTAATATTTGTATGCGTGTATAAATACTTCTGGTCTGGGCTTGTTCTTTTATCATTTGTCGATGAGAGTTAGTTACCCTGGTTTATGATTACTGGTCATTGATTCATTTGACCCCGCCCCTCTTTCGCTGTTTGTTTTGTTTCACATATCGTCAGCCCATGTCCTGCCGCATCGTAATGCATTTGCATATCACAGTACCGCAAGACTCGTTGATAGTTCGCCCAAAGTATTTAACTATAATCAACTTACAAGTAAAAGATCATCGCTAGGACCCGTCATTCATTACATCTCTATAAATGGGATAGAGGGACTGTGCTTATACCCATCCTGTTCACTGCTCACAGTCCACGTTTACGACTCAGTGGTCATCATTCGACGTATACTAAACCATTATAAGTCTCTAGATATTTTGAATTTTTAAATGGCAAAGTCACCTTTCATAAGATTAAAATGCATTTTTGTTTTCAAATTTATCAACACCTGTAGCCAGTGAGAACATATAACCCTTTGGTCAGTCCAAAATTAACAAATAAATTAGAAAAAATGTGTAAAAACGTACACAGTAATTTTATTAACACTTACACACTTAAGTTTTAAAAAAAACACTAAGCTAATACATTATAGGAAAAAAAATAATATTAAGGCTAAATTATTATACTATAAATGATAGAAAACAAACTGCAAAACTTAACTGTGAAAGAACATTTTTACTGGGGTTGCTGTCTTATTTTAAAAGGAACCTTTCTACAGGGAGTGTTAGACCACTGTTGTTTAGCAAGGCCATGAATTGTGTCTTTGGTGACAAATTTACAAATTTTGTATATAATGTTGTCATAAAATTTTGGTGGGATTAATACTTTATCAAATGCCCAAATATTATAAGGATAACTGACCAGATATACAAATGTAGTGTTCGTGTATAATTAAAGTTAAACCTGTGTTACATGTAATATATTATATACTTACTCAATTACTCAATATATTATATTATATTTATTATTTGTTATATGAGGCACTATTGTTTTTATATGTGTACTTTGTGACCATTTTCTTTCCCTCCTTGGATTGTGTAACAGTCAATAGATAAATCAAATTACCAGATGCATCTTGCTAGTAGACTAATTAATGCAGACTAGATTAATCAATAAAATATAAAATAATTTGTTCTTGTCCCATAATATTTGAGGCAATATTTTACCATTTTTTTTTTGGGGGGGGGGGTTTTCTCTATCCTCTTTTTGAAAATTTAGAACCAAATGAACATAATTTCCTATTCTAAATAGCGAACATCCAAGCTTTTCATCGCCTGGCAACCACAACCAGTAAAAACAACGGTCGGAAACTATTTTGTGATAGTTGTTGAGACTCTCTAACAAGATTACTCATAGATGTGCAACATATATAAATTTGGTTGCCCAGGATTACTTCAGTTGAGTTTGTACTGTTTTCTTGAACTCTTATTTTCCCCAGCTCTTCAACTGGCGTTGCACAGCAGCTCACACAGAGCCCATAGAAATACATGTTCGTGTGTACAATAGTGTGCGTCTTAGCAACATAGAGTGTTCTGTGACAAAGCTCAGCCCCCAAGTCTTGTCTAAAATTTTGAAAAAATTATGAAAAATTATGTGGGTTTAAAATTCTTGAATTGTGACAACAGTTGACATTGGTCCCTTAAAGGTTAAATGAGCATCATGTCTAGACAGTTGGAAAATGATTTTGTGGTCATCTAAAATGTTATATATGTAAACAGTGCCTAGACAGTTGGAAAATGATTTTGTGGTCATCTAAAATGTTATATATGTAAACAGTGCCTAGATATTTGGAAAATGAATTTGTATTCATCTAAAATATTATAGATGTAAACAGCGCCTCGACAGTTCGAAAATGAATTGGTGGTCACCTAGAATGTTATATATGTAAACAGTGCCTAGACAGTTGGAAAATGAATTTGCAGTCATCTAAAATGTTATGTATGTAAACAGTGCCTAGACAGTTTGAAAATGAATTTGTGGTCATCTAAAATGTTATATATGTAAACAGCACCTAGACAGTTGGAAAATGAATTTGTGGTATTTGTGGAAAATGAATTTAAAGTTTTAAATGAAAATTAAAAAAAAACTTTTGCGTTTAAAGGATTTCACATTATTTTTCACCAAATGAGAAATATTAAATCTTCTCCTGGTCTTGTCATTTTGTGGTGGTTTGATGTTAGAGTGAATACTTTATACAAACAGTAATCTAATTCAAGTAAACTTGTAACACCCCAGATTTTATGGAACAACTCAGTTTTTTATTGTAATCATGATTAATCTAGAACCTAAAATAAATTTAAAGTAACTTGATCATTTATTCAATATGGCTGCCTTTTTAAGTTGCATCTCAAACAAGAAATGCAATTGTCTATCATCATACAAACAAACAAGTCACAGGTTAACACAGTAAACAGACATAGTTTAAATTCCCATTTGTCTGGACTGTTTTTTCTCTGAGGATGTTAATTTACTGATACACCAAGATATCGCAATCTGATAAGAGCATGAAATCACATCTGATGATGCAGAGGAATTAATTCCAATATACATCCCCAAAGGTCATGACCTCTGAACCACTGATATTGTTGAAGCATTGTTATTGTCATAGGAATAGGTTATTTTACTTGTCACAAAACGGCGAGTCTGTAATGCTCCCACTAAATATAGAAATACAAATCCAGGAAACTGAGCACAAGCTGTGTTTTTACTGTTTAATATTTTAATCCATGTACGTGTATTACTGCATCAGAATAACCTTTATGGCACGAAATGAGTAAACACATGGTAATATGTCTTGTCACATGACGTATATTTACGATAATAGCTAGTTGATAAAAATTATCAATGTCCAGTTGTTTATGTGTGTCCATTTTGTTTTGTTTCATTTTGACTTAAGATAGAGATGCAGGTTTGTGGGCACTTGGGAGTAACAAATTTTTTTTTTGCTTTTTATTATCCAAACAGTCTTGGCTATAGACTGTTAAAATTTTGTAGAATTGTGAATAGTGGAACATACTCAAAAAACGATTTTAAAATATAGATAACAGGTGCAAACATTCTCTCTTTTGAATGCTTAACAAGATTTAGCAAGGCTGTACATAAATAATCAAAAAGAAACACGGTAAAAAAAATTAATTACGGAATCTCCATATTATGCACTATATTTAACTTTTTACAAAACGATAATACATTTAAATTTAGAACTGTTACAGCCATTTTAATTATGAGCAAACTTCTTACTGAGTGAATTGTTATGCAAATTAGCAATTATCTCAGCTTCTTTTTAGTGCACATCCCAGAAAAATAGCTCCTAGACACTTTGACCTTTTGTTTTGAAATTTTCACAAATGATTGACAACGTGTTTATCTTCAAAACGCCATCCGGGCATTGTTTTTGGTTGAACAGTATTACAACAATCGTACAGACAGCTTGCCAGGGTGTTAATTTATGCATAAACTTGAAGTAGTTAAATTTGAGCTGCTGCCCTGCAAAATTGACAACTGGTAGACAGTTTTCAAGACGGCACTTTCTTCATAGTAAAGAGATGTACACATATTCCGAAAATATATAGTTTTGTGGACAAGGGAGGTCATCTTGGTTTCCTAATTAACTAATTAAAATACCTGTCAGGTAAACTGCATCTCTACCTTAATTACATGGATTGAAAAATATGAACAAATTAAATATTCTAAATGAATATCTGTTTTGTTTTTAATGAAACATGAAATCAAACAAAACATCTTGTTGTCAACCAGTGCAATGACACAAGATTGTGTTCTATAAATAGAATCCAGAAAAGTGTTTTCAACTCAAAATATTGTAAATTCATTTCACAAGATATGGTTGCCCCACTCTCTTTGCCACATTATCGCTACCTTGATCCTTGCCCCACCCTCCTTACTTCACCCTTCTTACCCCACCCTGGATTCCGCACATAAATGGTTAGATGAGAAAAATTTATAATAATAAGCACTTATGAAAATATCAGTGTATGCACCCTGAGTATACGCTGTTGCATCTACCTAATCACGTTTGATAACCACCTACGGTTCGATAAATACCCACTTGCGGTCAATACTCTCCCACAGTTGATATACCCATGCAGTCTTCATACATATATTGTCATAGTAACCGCTTAATATTATTATTATTATAACAATAATATACAACCTGCGGCAATATAAAGGATGAGAAGTAAATTTAAAACCATTAGACACTCTGGTGAGCGCATTATAAGAGGTGATTAAAATATGTGGTAATACTGAATGCTGTGCCGACTGGTACAGAGTTTTGTATGCTACAGATGCACACACAGTTTATTGTAAACAAGTTTTTTCTGCTTTGTCTTAGTTTGTTTGTATTTGTAATATGCTTTTATTTTTACAAAATCTAAAATCTCAGAAATGAGGCCAATATTATGTATTATTATACATCTGTCACCGTAACGCCATAAGTTACAGCGTGCCATAATTTTGCTGTATTTTACGGGTTATTTTCATACTACCATATTTGGAAATGCAAATTTCAAATATGGAATGATTACGCGCGTAAGCGTCCTATAATAATAAAAACAAACATGGCTGCCACCAGGATTTGACTGGACTTCATACAAAGAAGTTCGCTGATTCTGTTCTAAAATTTTTGGATTTCTGCATTTCCATGATCCTTGAAGGGAAAAGATGTATAATAATAAGGTTATTACGAAGATACCTCAAAGTATGCACTCAGACAGTACGCTGTTGCATCGACCTCTGCTGCGTGTCAGGCGATACTGCCGCTGTACTGTCTTCGTGCATACTTTGAGGTATCTTCGTAATAGCCTTATAATAATCATATTATATTGTTAAAATTTTTTATTCTGTAAATATCCAACAAATATCTTTAATGATAACTTTATTGTTTTGCTAAACATATCCTCTTCTAAAAAAATATGATTTGAAGGGCGGTAGTCATTGCGCTGCGCATGTGCGACATTTGTGTTGATAAACATTGATTTTCCCACAATCCAATGCGCTCTTCTAATGGAAATCACAAGTATGAGGTTCGACCTGGGCGCGACTCCTCGATACCTTCCAAACACCTAATAAAATACCAAATTAAAGCTTGGTAACATGCCAGTTTGTACTCATTGATCTGCACAACAGTCAAAGTCTTTGTTTATATGAGACCCATATATCTCCCGCATGCATGGCACGACAACTACCACCCTTTAAGTGAAATTTTGTGTATGTTATGAATCTTTATTTTTAGCATAAAGAACATAGTTGCTATATATTTATCCAGAGAGGATACTTTAAAAAATAACGAATAATCTGTTACCACTTGTACAGTGTAAATAGATACATTCATCGTTATGCATTCACATGATGTTACATGCTTAAACGTGTTTCTACAAAATCAAATTTTATTGGACGCATATCAAATACCCATGATAGTAGAAACAACTTCTCTTCATTTATTTATTCAAACCTTTTCAACATTTTTATAGCATAACTCAGCACTAGACAATTTTGAATATTCAGTATTTAAAATGTTATTGTTGATCTTTTTCCAACCCCCCTCCCCCCCCCCATAATTTCATATATTTGTACTAACCAGGTCTGTTTCGTTAAAACTTTGAATGGTACTGTAAATAATTCTCAGGCATAGTGTAAATGATTCTAAGACATACTATAAATGATTCTAAGGCATAGTGTAAATGATTCTAAGACATACTATAAATGATTCTAAGGCATAGTGTAAATGATTCTGAGACATACTATAAATGATTCTAAGACATACTATAAATGATTCTAAGGCATAGTGTAAATGATTCTGAGACATACTATAAATGATTCTAAGACATACTATAAATGATTCTAAGACATACTGTAAATGATTCTAAGACATACTGTAAATGATTCTGAGACATACTATAAATGATTCTAAGACATACTATAAATGATTCTAAGACATACTATAAATGATTCTGAGACATACTGTAAATGATTCTGAGACATACTATAAATGATTCTAAGGCATACTGTAAATAATTCTCAGGCATAGTGTAAATGATTCTAAGAAATACTATAAATGATTCTAAGGCATAGTGTAAATGATTCTGAGACATACTATAAATGATTCTAAGGCATAGTGTAAATGATTCTGAGACATACTATAAATGATTCTAAGACATACTATAAATGATTCTAAGACATACTATAAATGATTCTAAGACATACTATAAATGATTCTAAGACATACTATAAATGATTCTAAGACATACTGTAAATGATTCTAAGACATACTGTAAATGATTCTGAGACATACTATAAATGATTCTAAGACATACTATAAATGATTCTAAGACATACTATAAATGATTCTGAGACATACTGTAAATGATTCTGAGACATACTATAAATGATTCTAAGGCATACTGTAAATGATTCTGAGACATACTATAAATGATTCTAAGACATACTATAAATGATTCTAAGACATACTGTAAATGATTCTAAGACATACTATAAATGATTCTAAGGCATACTATAAATGATTCTAAGACATACTATAAATGATTCTAAGACATACTATAAATGATTCTAAGGCATACTATAAATGATTCTATGGCATACTATAAATGATTCTAAGACATACTATAAATGATTCTAAGGCATACTATAAATGATTCTAAGACATACTATAAATGATTCTAAGGCATACTATAAATGATTCTGAGGCTTACTGTAAATGATTCTAAGACATACTATAAATGATTCCAAGACATACTATAAATGATTCTAAGACATACTGTAAATGATTCTAAGGCATAGTGTAAATGATTTTACTAAGACATACTGTAAATGATTCTAAGGCATAGTGTAAATGATTCTAAGGCATACTATAAATGATTCTAAGACATACTATAAATGATTCTAAGACATACTATAAAGGATTCTAAGACATACTGTAAATGATTCTAAGACATACTATAAATGATTCTAAGACATACTATAAATGATTCTAAGGCATACTATAAATGATTCTAAGGCATACTATAAATGATTCTAAGACATACTATAAATGATTCTAAGGCATACTATAAATGATTCTAAGACATACTATAAATGATTCTAAGACATACTATAAATGATTCTAAGGCATACTATAAATGATTCTATGGCATACTATAAATGATTCTAAGACATACTATAAATGATTCTAAGGCATACTATAAATGATTCTGAGGCATACTGTAAATGATTCTAAGACATACTATAAATGATTCTAAGACATACTGTAAATGATTCTAAGGCATAGTGTAAATGATTTTACTGAGACATACTGTAAATGATTCTAAGGCATAGTGTAAATGATTCTAAGGCATACTATAAATGATTCTAAGGCATACTATAAATGATTCTAAGACATACTATAAATGATTCTAAGGCATACTATAAATGATTCTGAGGCATACTGTAAATGATTCTAAGACATACTATAAATGATTCTAAGACATACTATAAATGATTCTAAGACATACTGTAAATGATTCTAAGGCATAGTGTAAATGATTCTAAGGCATACTATAAATGATTCTAAGACATACTATAAATGATTCTAAGACATACTATAAAGGATTCTAAGACATACTGTAAATGATTCTAAGGCATAGTGTAAATGATTCTAAGACATACTATAAATGATTCTAAGGCATACTGTAAATGATTCTAAGACATACTATAAATGATTCTAAGACATACTATAAATGATTCTAAGACATACTGTAAATGATTCTAAGGCATAGTGTAAATGATTCTAAGACATACTATAAATGATTCTAAGGCATACTGTAAATGATTCTAAGACATACTATAAATGATTCTAAGGCATACTGTAAATGATTCTAAGACATACTATAAATGATTCTTAGGCATACTATAAATGATTCTAAGGCATACTATAAATGATTCTGAGGCATACTGTAAATGATTCTAAGACATACTATAAATGATTCTAAGACATACTATAAATGATTCTAAGACATACTGTAAATGATTCTAAGGCATAGTGTAAATGATTCTAAGGCATACTATAAATGATTCTAAGACATACTATAAATGATTCTAAGGCATACTGTAAATGATTCTAAGACATACTATAAATGATTCTAAGGCATACTGTAAATGATTCTAAGACATACTATAAATGATTCTTAGGCATACTATAAATGATTCTAAGGCATACTATAAATGATTCTGAGGCATACTGTAAATGATTCTAAGACATACTATAAATGATTCTAAGACATACTATAAATGATTCTAAGACATACTGTAAATGATTCTAAGGCATAGTGTAAATGATTCTAAGGCATACTATAAATGATTCTAAGACATACTATAAATGATTCTAAGACATACTATAAAGGATTCTAAGACATACTGTAAATGATTCTAAGGCATAGTGTAAATGATTCTAAGACATACTATAAATGATTCTAAGGCATACTGTAAATGATTCTAAGACATACTATAAATGATTCTAAGACATACTATAAATGATTCTAAGACATACTATAAATAATTCTAAGACATACTGTAAATGATTCTAAGGCATAGTGTAAATGATTCTAAGACATACTATAAATGATTCTAAGGCATACTGTAAATGATTCTAAGACATACTATAAATGATTCTAAGGCATACTGTAAATGATTCTAAGACATACTATAAATGATTCTTAGGCATACTATAAATGATTCTAAGACATACTGTAAATGATTCTAAGACATACTGTAAATGATTCTAAGACATACTATAAATGATTCTAAGACATACTATAAATGATTCTAAGACATACTATAAATGATTCTAAGACATACTATAAATGATTCTAAGACATACTATAAATGATTCTAAGACATACTGCAAATGATTCTAAGGCATAGTGTAAATGATTCTAAGGCATACTATAAATGATTCTAAGACATACTGTAAATGATTTTAAGACATACTGCAAATGATTCTAAGGCATAGTGTAAATGATTCTAAGGCATACTATAAATGATTCTAAGACATACTGTAAATGATTCTAAGGCATAGTGTAAATGATTCTAAGACATACTGTAAATGATTCTTAGGCATACTATAAATGATTCTAAGGCATACTATAAATGATTCTAAGACATACTATAAATGATTCTAAGGCATACTATAAATGATTCTAAGACATACTATAAATGATTCTAAGACATACTATAAATGATTCTGAGACATAACTGTAAATGATTCTAAGGCAATACTATAAATGATTCTAAGACATACTATAAACGATTCTAAGGCATACTATAAATGATTCTAAGACATACTGTAAATGATTCTAAGACATACTATAAATGATTCTGAGACATACTATAAATGATTCTAAGACATACTATAAATGATTCTAAGACATACTATAAATGATTCTAAGACATACTATAAATGATTCTAAGACATACTGTAAATGATTCTAAGGCATACTGTAAATGATTCTAAGGCATACTATAAATGATTCTAAGACATACTATAAATGATTCTAAGGCATACTATAAATGATTCTAAGACATACTATAAATGATTCTAAGACATACTATAAATGATTCTAAGACATACTATAAATGATTCTAAGGCATACTATAAATGATTCTAAGACATACTGTAAATGATTCTAAGACATACTATAAATGATTCTGAGACATACTATAAATGATTCTAAGACATACTATAAATGATTCTTAGGCATACTGTAAATGATTCTGAGACATACTGTAAATGATTCTAAGGCATACTGTAAATGATTCTAAGGCATACTGTAAATGATTCTAAGGCATACTGTAAATGATTCTTAAGCATAGTGTACATGATTCTTAAGCATAGTGTACATGATTCTAAGGCATACTATAAATGATTCTAAGGCATAGTGTAAATGATTCCAATGCATACTATAAATGATTCTAAGGCATACTGTAAATGATTCTAAGGCATACTATAAATGATTCTAAGGCATACTATAAATGATTCTAAGGCCTACTATAAATGATTCTAAGGCATACTATAAATGATTCTAAGGCATACTGTAAATGATTCTAAGGCATAGTGTAAATGATTCTAAGGCATACTATAAATGATTCTAAGGCATACTATAAATGATTCTAAAGCATACTGTAAATGATTCTAAGGCATAGTGTAAATGATTCTAAGGCATACTATAAATGATTCTAAGGCATATCATAAATGATTCTAAGACATACTATAAATGATTCTAAGACATACTGTAAATGATTTTAAGGCATACTGTAAATGATTCTAAGGCATACTGTAAATGATTCTAAGGCATACTATAAATGATTCTAAGGCATAGTGTAAATGATTCTAAGACATACTGTGAATGATTCTAAGGCATACTGTAAATGATTCTAAGGCATACTGTAAATGATTCTTAAGCATAGTGTACATGATTCTAATGCATACTGTAAATGATTCTGAGGCATACTATAAATGATTCTAAGGCATACTGTTAATGATTCTAAGGCATACTATAAATGATTCTGAGGCATACTGTAAATGATTCTTAAGCATAGTGTACATGATTCTAAGGCATACTGTTAATGATTCTTAGGCATAGTGTAAATGATTCTAAGGCATACTATAAATGATTCTAAGACATACTATAAATGATTCTAAGACATACTATAAAGGATTCTAAGACATACTGTAAATGATTCCAAGGCATACTATAAATGATTCTAAGGCATACTATAAATGTTTCTAAGGCATATTATAAATGATTCTAAGGCATAGTGTAAATGATTGTAAGGCATACTATAAATGATTCTAAGGCATACTATAAATGATTCTAAGGCATACTATAAATGATTCTAAGACATACTATAAATGATTCTAAGACATACTATAAATGATTCTAAGACATACTATAAATGATTCTAAGGCATACTATAAATGATTCTAAGACATACTGTAAATGATTCTAAGACATACTATAAATGATTCTGAGACATACTATAAATGATTCTAAGACATGCTATAAATGATTCTTAGGCATACTGTAAATGATTCTGAGACGTACTGTAAATGATTCTAAGGCATACTGTAAATGATTCTAAGGCATACTGTAAATGATTCTAAGGCATACTGTAAATGATTCTTAAGCATAGTGTACATGATTCTTAAGCATAGTGTACATGATTCTAAGGCATACTATAAATGATTCTAAGGCATAGTGTAAATGATTCCAATGCATACTATAAATGATTCTAAGGCATACTGTAAATGATTCTAAGGCATACTATAAATGATTCTAAGGCATACTATAAATGATTCTAAGGCATACTATAAATGATTCTAAGGCATACTATAAATGATTCTAAGGCATACTATAAATGATTCTAAGGCATACTGTAAATGATTCTAAGGCATAGTGTAAATGATTCTAAGGCATACTATAAATGATTCTAAGGCATACTATAAATGATTCTAAAGCATACTGTAAATGATTCTAAGGCATAGTGTAAATGATTCTAAGGCATACTATAAATGATTCTAAGGCATATCATAAATGATTCTAAGACATACTATAAATGATTCTAAGACATACTGTAAATGATTTTAAGACATACTGTAAATGATTTTAAGGCATACTGTAAATGATTCTAAGGCATACTGTAAATGATTCTAAGGCATACTATAAATGATTCTAAGGCATAGTGTAAATGATTCTAAGACATACTATAAATGATTCTAAGACATACTGTGAATGATTCTAAGGCATACTGTAAATGATTCTAAGGCATACTGTAAATGATTCTTAAGCATAGTGTACATGATTCTAATGCATACTGTAAATGATTCTGAGGCATACTATAAATGATTCTAAGGCATACTGTTAATGATTCTAAGGCATACTATAAATGATTCTGAGGCATACTGTAAATGATTCTTAAGCATAGTGTACATGATTCTAAGGCATACTGTTAATGATTCTTAGGCATAGTGTAAATGATTCTAAGGCATACTATAAATGATTCTAAGACATACTATAAATGATTCTAAGACATACAATAAAGGATTCTAAGACATACTGTAAATGATTCCAAGGCATACTATAAATGATTCTAAGGCATACTATAAATGTTTCTAAGGCATACTATAAATGATTCTAAGGCATAGTGTAAATGATTGTAAGGCATACTATAAATGATTCTAAGGCATACTGTACATGATTCTAAGGCATACTGTTAATGATTCTAAGGCATACTGTAAATGATTCTAAGGCATAGTGTAAATGATTCTAAGGCATACTATAAATGATTCTAAGGCATACTATAAATGATTCTAAGGCATACTATAAATGATTCTAAGGCATACTATAAATGAATCTAAGGCATACTATAAATGAATCTAAGGCATATTATAAATGATTCTAAGACATACATGTTGTACTGTAATGATTCTGAGGCAATAGTGTAAATGATTCTGGGGCAATAGTGTAAATGATTCTAAGGCATATGTAAATGATTCTGGGGCAATAGTGTAAATGATTCTAAGGCATGCATGTATTGGACACAGTGTTGTTGATATTAGCTGGATAAGACGTTACCGAAAATTGTAAACTTTAAGCCACATCATTTAAGATTAATGTTTTTCTCTCTTTCCATGATTTTATTGAATCACAGTATCAAGGGAAAGTAGCAATCGTCTATAAAATACACCACATGGGAATGATCTAAGACTGCTACCACTGAAAATTAAGATAAATGTAGGATTGACAGAAATTCAAAGCATTATTTTCATGCATGATAATGTAGCCCCATATTGAAATGAGTCTATTGAGACTTCTTTTTTATCCCAATTGCTACATAAAAAAGTAAGATATAACTATGAAGGAATGATGAAATGCTTGTTGCTATGGAAACAAAATACTCTTATCCCTTATTTTTAATTGGATATGGCTAATCACTATAGTACTTTCAATATATGTAAATCATCAGGAATTGAATGTCTCTATTGCTTTTCCGTTTTCTTTGTTTTCCTCTAGGCATTAGTGCATATATTTACGTCAATGTATAATTTTATTCGTTTATAGTCGAACAAATAATCTATTTTCTGTAGGACATTTTATTTATAACTGTTTGAAGTGAAGAAATAAAGCAACTATAGTAATAATTGTTTTATCTTTGTGGGGGAATTATTGAAGTCCTATCCGTGTCATTGAAGGAAAACAGGATATTATAACCTGGGGTGAAGTTGATTTAAAATATGACAAAATTATATCTTATTGACTGGGTTGAATCTATTAATCGAAGTACAAACTGCGCAAACCCCAATATTTGAGATAGCTGTCATTTTGCCAATTTAACAATGAGAATTCTCATCAATAACAAAGTATGACTATTTTATCCCGCGTCACCAAGCAAAATTTTGAGATATGAAATAATAATAATAATCTCACTAGTGTATAAATGTTTTCCCTATGGTTTGACCTCACATTTCTAGATTCAACACTTAATTTCACCTCCAGACTTAACCTTGACACTTCAGATTCATTCACCTCCACATTCCTTTCTTCCTTCTGCAGATTGCACTTCTAAATCCATGCTAAAATCCTAAAACAATGTTCATGCAAATTTTATCATAATTATTTTTTACTCATCAGTAATTTATTCCAAATTTGTAGTTTAATTGATATTCATTCAGAATTTACTCAAAAATGAAACAAAAATGTATGGAATATTTGTCTTTGTGGAAGGTTACAAAATGTACCAGCAGTGGTGAAATGGTTATAAGCCAAACTACATGTATAGGAGAACATACTAATTACAAAACTGACTGTAGATGACTGAAAACTAAAAATTTTTTTTACAATTCAAAGATTATGATTGAATGTGTTGGAACTAAAAATTATTAATTGCTGAGAACTATTTTGTTACTGTCAAATTATAGGTTGTTTGTACTGCTGCTAAGTCTTGTGTAAAATTATCAAATTATTCCACTTCAGTGATGTTGCATTATGGTAAATCTTACAGGCGGAACGTGTTGTTAAGGTGTATTTGAATTTTAACTATTCATCAGAATATCAGCGTCCATGTGGAAACACAATATAATATTGTCAGAAATCTGTCATTTTTTTCTAAACCTTTTGAACCCATCATTTTTCCCACAAATATGTTAGTCTAACATTTTGCATAATTTTTCATAAATTTCATTTAAATTTTTAACCAAATTGACATATTTTCTATAGACTGTACCTCATTTTTTTCTTGTTTTGTTAAAATTAAAAATGATTGGCAATTAACCCACAAGCGATAGCTAGCAAGTTTGTTTGTTTGTTTGGTAAAATATTGTTTGCTTTAAGGTGATCACAATCAAACTGATTCAGTATCCGCAAAGCTACCATATCCAAGAAGCTCGGCAGAGTTCACCACCACTATGCACCCTCACTCACACACACTCCCTGTGAGATCTCCAGAAAAACAAATCGTTGCATAGTTACAATGCTATGAATTATAGCGTTATATAATTCCATTGTTACTGTCAGTACGGTATAGCTGATATTTGGACAATGTGAACGTACTGGTATTTTACTTTGGAAACTGTGTACCGCCGATTCAGCGTTTTATTAAAGTTGTGTAATCGCGATGCTAATAGGTCAGCAGAAACCTTGCTACAATGTTCTAAAATGTAAAAACGTATGAGCATTTAAGTCGTCTTATTTTTTATATAGCAATTGAAGTTCTTTTGGAGTTTAAAAAATGGGTTTCCAATTTGTTCTATTCTGCTGGTAAGAACGAGGTGCTGCACTGTGACTATTCTGTCTTTAGGAAGACTAGTGAGATATTCACTGTGACTCCCCTGTCTTAAGGACACCAGTGAGATATTCACTGTGACTCCCCTGTCTTAAGGACACCAGTGTGATATTCACTGTGACTACCCTGTCTTAAGGACACCAGTGTGATATTCACTGTGACTCCCCTGTCTTAAGGACACCAGTGAGATATTCACTGTGACTCCCCTGTCTTAAGGACACCAGTGTGATATTCAATGTGACTACCCTGTCTTAAGGACACCAGTGTGATATTCACTGTGACTACCCTGTCTATAGGACACCAGTGTGATATTCACTGTGACTACCCTGTCTTAAGGACACCAGTGAGATATTCACTGTGACTACCCTGTCTTAAGGACACCAGTGTGATATTCACTGTGACTACCCTGTCTTAAGGACACCAGTGTGATATTCACTGTGATTACCCTGTCTTAAGGACACCAGTGTGATATTCAATGTGATTACCCTGTCTTAAGGACACCAGTGTGATATTCACTGTGACTACCCTGTCTTAAGGACACCAGTGTGATATTCACTGTGACTACCCTGTCTATAGGACACCAGTGAGATATTCACTGTGACTACCCTGTCTTAAGGACACCAGTGTGATATTCACTGTGACTCCCCTGTCTTAAGGACACCAGTGAGATATTCACTGTGACTACCCTGTCTTAAGGACACCAGTAAGATATTCACTGTGATTACCCTGTCTTAAGGACACCAGTGAGATATTCACTGTGACTACCCTGTCTTAACGACACCAGTGTGATATTCACTGTGACTACCCTGTCTTAACGACACCAGTGAGATATTCACTGTGACTACCCTGTCTTAACGACACCAGTGAGATATTCACTGTGACTACCCTGTCTTAAGGACACCAGTGTGATATTCACTGTGACTACCCTGTCTTAAGGACACCAGTGTGATATTCACTGTGACTCCCCTGTCTTAAGGACACCAGTGAGATATTCACTGTGACTACCCTGTCTTAAGGACACCAGTGTGATATTCACTGTGACTACCCTGTCTTAACGACACCAGTGAGATATTCACTGTGACTCCCCTGTCTTAAGGACACCAGTGTGATATTCACTGTGATTACCCTGTCTTAAGGACACCAGTGTGATATTCAATGTGATTACCCTGTCTTAAGGACACCAGTGTGATATTCACTGTGACTACCCTGTCTTAAGGACACCAGTGTGATATTCACTGTGACTACCCTGTCTATAGGACACCAGTGAGATATTCACTGTGACTACCCTGTCTTAAGGACACCAGTGTGATATTCACTGTGACTACTCTGTTTTAAGGACACCAGTGAGATATTCACTGTGACTCCCCTGTCTTAAGGACACCAGTGTGATATTCACTGTGACTACCCTGTCTTAAGGACACCAGTGTGATATTCACTGTGACTACCCTGTCTATAGGACACCAGTGAGATATTCACTGTGACTACCCTGTCTTAAGGACACCAGTGTGATATTCACTGTGACTACCCTGTCTTAAGGACACCAGTGAGATATTCACTGTGACTCCCCTGTCTTAAGGACACCAGTGTGATATTCACTGTGACTACCCTGTCTTAAGGACACCAGTGTGATATTCACTGTGACTACCCTGTCTTAAGGACACCAGTGTGATATTCACTGTGACTACCCTGTCTTAAGGACACCAGTGAGATATTCACTGTGACTACCCTGTCTTAACGACACCAGTGAGATATTCACTGTGACTACCCTGTCTTAAGGACACCAGTGTGATATTCACTGTGACTCCCCTGTCTTAAGGACACCAGTGAGATATTCACTGTGACTACCCTGTCTTATGGACACCAGTGAGATATTCACTGTGATTACCCTGTCTTAAGGACACCAGTGTGATATTCACTGTGACTACCCTGTCTATAGGACACCAGTGAGATATTCACTGTGACTACCCTGTCTTAACGACACCAGTGTGATATTCACTGTGACTACCCTGTCTTAACGACACCAGTGAGATATTCACTGTGACTACCCTGTCTTAAGGACACCAGTGAGATATTCACTGTGACTACCCTGTCTTAACGACACCAGTGTGATATTCACTGTGACTACCCTGTCTTAACGACACCAGTGAGATATTCACTGTGACTACCCTGTCTTAACGACACCAGTGAGATATTCACTGTGACTACCCTGTCTTAAGGACACCAGTGTGATATTCACTGTGACTACCCTGTCTTAAGGACACCAGTGTGATATTCACTGTGACTCCCCTGTCTTAAGGACACCAGTGAGATATTCACTGTGACTACCCTGTCTTAAGGACACCAGTGAGATATTCACTGTGACTACCCTGTCTTAAGGACACCAGTGTGATATTCACTGTGACTACCCTGTCTTAACGACACCAGTGAGATATTCACTGTGACTCCCCTGTCTTAAGGACACCAGTGTGATATTCACTGTGACTACCCTGTCTTAAGGACACCAGTGTGATATTCACTGTGACTACCCTGTCTTAAGGACACCAGTGAGATATTCACTGTGACTACCCTGTCTATAGGACACCAGTGAGATATTCACTGTGACTACCCTGTCTTAAGGACACCAGTGTGATATTCACTGTGACTACCCTGTCTTAAGGACACCAGTGAGATATTCGCTGTGACTACCCTGTCTTAAGGACACCAGTGTGATATTCACTGTGACTACCCTGTCTTAAGGACACCAGTGTGATATTCACTGTGATTACCCTGTCTTAAGGACACCAGTGTGATATTCACTGTGACTACCCTGTCTTAAGGACACCAGTGTGATATTCACTGTGACTACCCTGTCTTAAGGACACTAGTGAGATATTCACTGTGACTACCCTGTCTTAACGACACCAGTGAGATATTCACTGTGACTACCCTGTCTTAAGGACACCAGTGTGATATTCACTGTGACTACCCTGTCTTAAGGACACCAGTGTGATATTCACTGTGACTCCCCTGTCTTAAGGACACCAGTGAGATATTCACTGTGACTACCCTGTCTTAACGACACCAGTGAGATATTCACTGTGACTACCCTGTCTTAAGGACACCAGTGTGATATTCACTGTGACTACCCTGTCTTAAGGACACCAGTGTGATATTCACTGTGACTCCCCTGTCTTAAGGACACCAGTGAGATATTCACTGTGACTACCCTGTCTTAAGGACACCAGTGAGATATTCACTGTGATTACCCTGTCTTAAGGACACCAGTGAGATATTCACTGTGACTACCCTGTCTTAACGACACCAGTGTGATATTCACTGTGACTACCCTGTCTTAACGACACCAGTGAGATATTCACTGTGACTACCCTGTCTTAAGGACACCAGTGTGATATTCACTGTGACTACCCTGTCTTAAGGACACCAGTGAGATATTCACTGTGACTACCCTGTCTTAACGACACCAGTGTGATATTCACTGTGACTACCCTGTCTTAAGGACACCAGTGAGATATTCACTGTGACTACCCTGTCTTAAGGACACCAGTGTGATATTCACTGTGACTACCCTGTCTTAACGACACCAGTGAGATATTCACTGTGACTCCCCTGTCTTAAGGACACCAGTGTGATATTCACTGTGACTACCCTGTCTTAAGGACACCAGTGTGATATTCACTGTGACTACCCTGTCTTAAGGACACCAGTGTGATATTCACTGTGACTACCCTGTCTTAAGGACACCAGTGTGATATTCACTGTGACTACCCTGTCTTAAGGACACCAGTGTGATATTCACTGTGACTACCCTGTCTATAGGACACCAGTGAGATATTCACTGTGACTACCCTGTCTTAAGGACACCAGTGTGATATTCACTGTGACTACCCTGTCTTAAGGACACCAGTGAGATATTCACTGTGACCAGTGATTGATCTAGGAATTTATTAAGTGGGGCCATTGGGGCCCCTCTTGTATGAGAACAAGGGCCATGAAAAATTACTGGGGGCCCAGAAGTTGGCATACTGCGACATGGCATATCAATGGCGTGCTCATAACCCTGAAGTGTTCACTTGGCACAAATCAACCAGTTTACTGGTTGTCAGGGTTGTTTGGAGCATAAGTGAAATACAGCAATCTAGTGGCAGGTCTGAAGCATTTTCCAGCATTTAAAAGCCTGAATGCATAAAAAATGATATTTTTATTTTTATTGGACAACATCATATTAAACACTCCCTTTTATAGTACTGAACAGTACCCTTTACTAATACCTTCTTCATGACCACTTACATCTACCTACTGGGACAATTAATGGAACATTGACAAATGGAAGCTGCAGAAGCTCCAGTGCTTGCTAGAAAAGACTACATGTAAGCAAGTATTTCAGTTATTTTTTTATTTATCATAAATTGCAACAAAACACAACTGGGGAAAGACACTTCAAAAACAAATGTTGCAACAAATTGCATGAGAAAATAATATATTCACCATTTCACTATGGAATACTTATAATTTCACTTTTTGGGTATACAAATCAAATCAGCTGGGTTAAACTTTGTTGGATACCAATTCACTGCTTTTTACTTAGTGTTGACAGTTTGTCACTATTATACATAACATTGAAATGTCAATTCTTCACAGGTGGTAATGGATGGGTTCTGGTGTGACACTGACAGTGGGTGCTACATTATTTTAACACAGTCTGGGGATAACCACCTTTCCTGCAAGAAAAAGAAAGTTGGAAGAGTCAAGATAAATTCTAATATTGTAACCATTGTTATTTCTGTAAATCATTTTGCATAGATCAATAAAAATATTTTTTTTAAATTTACAGGTTTTTGGGTAAGACCTATGCGTTTTTTATAAGAAACAACACAACATCACCCAGAGTTCTTGAATTATATTTAGAAAACACGCCATAAAATTAATTCTGATAGCCAACTAAAGCATTCTGAAACCCAGTGTGTGCATACAATAATACATAGAGAACTGTTTCAAAACTAGAGAGGAAAAACTGAAAACAAGATAGTCAGCTATCTCAAGATAAGGTCATGACAGTGCATGCATTAGTAATCCAAACATTCACCAACACAAATATGACAAACAACCCAATTTATTTTTTCCCTACTTTTATTTGCTTGTCAGTTTTTATTTTCCTGTGTGTATTTTTATTCTCACTTTAATTGTTTGTTTATCTTTATTCACATCTGTATTGCATTTTAGTCAAAATCCTGATAAAGATACGAACGCAATAAAGATAATTATTATTACAAAAAATAGTCTTATATTTTGGTTTCACGTGTAATGTAATGTTGACCTACAAAACATTTCGCAACTTCGCTTTGATTTGATAATACATGGTATAGTACCAAGTAGGCTCTTTTGCTGGTCATAATTTTCAAAGTAAAAGTGTAATTTATTAAAATAACATTAGCATTGAAAACAATGAATAGCGTAACAGTGTTATGATTGTGTTTACGTACCTGTGGGTGCCGCCGATTAACATCGGAACTAGTATAACTGCTAGTTACCGTTGTATCTGTTATCCCATATTTATCCGGCCCTCCAAACGTTCAGAAGACTCAGAAACTGTTTCTGGGGTATCATTTTCTTTCATAGAACGAACTAATGCCCGAAGATGAACTCATTTTATTCGCCATGCTGTTTATTTGCACACGGTCCACTTGAAGTGGTCACGTGATGAAATTTGCGACATTATTGTCGCAAAAGATGTCGCCACGAAGTAAGTAATGGGTCGTTAAGGTCAATCAGCCTCTTTACGGTAAAAACAACGCAACTACGTAATTGTTTCATTAAATTGGCAGGACAAAAATGTTGCGCCCAAACTGGCGCATAGTGTTATGAATAACGCGTCAACTTTGATTTTTTTGCGCAAATTGCGCAATGGCGCAGCCTAGATCAAACACTGTGTGACTACCCTGTCTTAAGGACACCAGTGTGATATTCACTGTGACTACCCTGTCTTAAGGACACCAGTGTGATATTCACTGTGACTACCCTGTCTTAAGGACACCAGTGTGATATTCACTGTGACTACCCTGTCTTAAGGACACCAGTGTGATATTCACTGTGATTACCCTGTCTTAAGGACACCAGTGTGATATTCACTGTGATTACCCTGTCTTAAGGACACCAGTGTGATATTCACTGTGACTACCCTGTCTTAAGGACACCAGTGTGATATTCACTGTGACTACCCTGTCTTAATGACACCAGTGAGATTTTCACTGTGACTACCCTGTCTTAAGGACACCAGTGAGATATTCACTGTGACTACCCTGTCTTAAGGACACCAGTGAGATATTCACTGTGACTACCCTGTCTTAATGACACCAGTGAGATATTCACCGTGATTACCCTGTCTTAAGGACACCAGTGTGATATTCACTGTGACTACCCTGTCTTAAGGACACCAGTGAGATATTCACTGTGATTACCCTGTCTTAAGGACACCAGTGAGATATTCACTGTGATTACCCTGTCTTAAGGACACCAGTGAGATATTCACTGTGACTACCCTGTCTTAAGGACACCAGTGAGATATTCACTGTGACGTCCCTCTCTTAAGGACACCAGTGTGATATTCACTGTGACTACCCTGTCTTAAGGACACCAGTGAGATATTCACTGTGACTACCCTGTCTTAATGACACCAGTGAGATATTCACTGTGACTACCCTGTCTTAAGGACACCAGTGAGATATTCACTGTGACTACCCTGTCTTAAGGACACCAGTGAGATATTCACTGTGACTACCCTGTCTTAATGACACCAGTGAGATATTCACCGTGATTACCCTGTCTTAAGGACACCAGTGTGATATTCACTGTGACTACCCTGTCTTAAGGACACCAGTGAGATATTCACTGTGATTACCCTGTCTTAAGGACACCAGTGAGATATTCACTGTGATTACCCTGTCTTAAGGACACCAGTGAGATATTCACTGTGACTACCCTGTCTTAAGGACACCAGTGAGATATTCACTGTGACGTCCCTCTCTTAAGGACACCAGTGTGATATTCACTGTGACTACCCTGTCTTAAGGACACCAGTGAGATATTCACTGTGACTACCCTGTCTTAAGGACACCAGTGTGATATTCACTGTGACTACCCTGTCTTAAGGACACCAGTGTGATATTCACTGTGACTACCCTGTCTTAAGGACACCAGTGTGATATTCAATGTGATTACCCTGTCTTAAGGACACCAGTGTGATATTCACTGTGACTACCCTGTCTTAAGGACACCAGTGAGATATTCACTGTGACTACCCTGTCTTAAGGACACCAGTGTGATATTCACTGTGACTGCCCTGTCTTAAGGACACCAGTGAGATATTCACTGTGACTACCCTGTCTTAAGGACACCAGTGAGATGTTCTCTGCTAGAAAATCATCAATTATTCCATGCAGTGTTTCACAGTTACAACTGTACATACACATGTCAAAGATCTCTACTACAAAGGTTATAGTCCATAGATTCTAAGTAGATAGAAGATCCATGTTTGTTTTATGTCTGTTCTTAGTTCTTTTAAAAAACTGCTACATTTACACAGCAGCATTCTGCTAGAGCCGAACTACATACGAAAGATATTGTCTCCGTCATAATTGAAATGAGAGGTTACTTGAAGAAGACGATTGAGGGTGTGATTTCGGCTCCGATAGTTGGGCCCCGATGTGTTTACATGATCGGAGCCATGTCGGAACTCAGCCCTATCGGATTTCAACCCAAGGGTTTAGTGGAGCCGAACTTGGCTTGAGCCGAACGCGTTTACATGGCCATTTTTGCTGGCTCGAGCCGCTGGGCTCCGATAAAATGCTGTCGTGTGAACGTAGCAATTGAAGAACAACCATACAACTGACAGTATTTTCATGTTGTGATATATATATGTAACAGATGTCAGCCTTCATGTAAACCCACTAGGAACATGTCGCTGTACAGTGACTACTTCTACCGTGTCTTCATTTCCACTGGATCCTTTCACGCTTTTTGTGGCATAAATTTGCACACCATTTTTCTGCTTCCAGTTGAGCTATCAATCTATCACAGTAGTTCTTTACTCTGCCGAATAGATATTAGTGTGCATACTTCTTTGACAAGCCAAAAATTTCAACTGATGTTGTCTCTGATGTTGAGAGCATGATTTCGGCCTGGTAGTTGGTCCCGATGCGTATACACCTTCGAAGTTCAACCCCAAGGGTTTATTGGAGCTAAACTTGGCTCAAGCTGACTGGATCCTATAAAATACTGTTGTACAAATATAGCAAACATGTTTCTAAAAGAAAGTTTCAAAACCTTTTGAAATCAAGTTTTGTTTTGGCTCAATTCATGTCATATACAAATTGATGAATCAAAACATTTTATTACTGACTGTAAAAAACAATCATCATACAATTTTTCTGTCAGTGTTTTTTGAAAATTTGTCACTTTAAATAGTTTCTTGATGGTATTGTTGTGAATAAAGTTATTATTTTTAAGAATCTATTCATGCTGATCATGTTTTTTTGGGACAATAATTATTAACAATTATAATAACAGAGAAGAGCGTGACCTCAGTTAAGATTTGATTTGGCCTAGCTGACATTGAACTATCACATTACCTTAAATATACATGGGAACACAGCCTTGTTCATGTTGTCTAAAACATGGAATATGACAAACTGCAATGTACATGTATTTATGGTTGGTACATGTAATTGCAATACAAAAACAGATCAAGAGATTACACTCAAGAATGGTCGTCTGTCACATTAATACATGTATATATGAAACTGCATGATATTGAAACATTTAGACCCCATAACAATAAACAGTGTAATTTCAAAATGTGGATAGTATCAGCAGAATTTTCAGATAAGATGACTGAATATCTGATTATTTGTGATTCCTGTTATATTCTGTTCAGAGAAACATCTCATACACAAATAACGATTATGAGAAACATATATTTTAATTTGAATGGCCCAAGCTTTGAGAGTGTTTCTGTCAAAATGAATAAAACTTCTCAGTTTATATATAAAAAAAGAAATAAATATGGCAATTACGCTTCAATTTCTCCTAGGCATTGACGTAATATCTGGATTTTGTGTATCTTTGACGTGTTAAATTCTGCACTAAGAATATTTTAGTGCGATAACGTAATGGTTATTTCTTTTCCTAAAAATAGTTTCCGTGTTTCATTTTTTAGTCCCCGTTCGGCCATAGTTCGAAAACGGGGACTTTAATATGTTTTGCCCTGTGTGCGTCCGTCCGTGCGTCCGTGATCACCTGTATCTCGACCATGCATGGACCGATTAAGTTCAAACTTCACTCATACATCACACATTATATGGGACATATGCACATGCATTTTTTTCATGATCCGATTAACGATAGCCGAATAGCGGCCATTTTAAGGCCGAAAATGCATCAAAATCGCATATTTTCACCATTCCGGACCCGGATCTCAGTTATGCATGGACAGATTTTGTTCAAATTTGGTACATACATTAAACATAATAGGACCTTGATGCACATCATTTTTTTTTTTAATCGGGTTTGAAATGGCCGACTGGCAGCCATTTTGTTTTAAAGAATTCAGTTCTGGATCCGTATCTGAGACATGCTTGGATTGATCGAGTTCAAACTTCACACACACAAGGTACATCATGTCACAAATATGTATGTACATTTGTTTCATGATCTCATTAACGATAGCCAAATGGCGGCCACTTTAAGGCCGAAAATGCATTGAAATCGCACATTTTCACCATTCCGGACCCGGATCTCAGTTATGCATGGACGGATTTTGTTCAAATTTGGTACATACATTAAACATAATAGGACCTTGGTGCACGTCATTTTTTTTCGGATCAAGTTCGAAATGGCCGACTGGCGGCCATTTTGTTTTAAAGAATTCAGTTCTGGATCCATATCCGAGACATGTCTGGATTGATCAAGTTCAAACTTCACACACACAAGGTACATCATGTCACAAATATGTATGTGCATTTGTTTCATGATCTCATTAACGATAGCCAAATGGAGCGCTTTAAGGCCGAAAATGCATTGAAATCACACATTTTCACCATTCCGGACCCGGATCTCAGTTATGCATGGACGGATTTTGTTCAAATTTGGTACATACATTTAAACATAATAGGACCTTGATGCACGTCATTTTTTTTCCGGATCAAGTTCGAAATGGCCGACTGGCGGCCATTTTGTTAAAGAATTCAGTTCTGGATTCGTATCCAAGACATGTCTGGATTGATCAAGTTCAAACTTCACACACACATGGTACATCATGTCACAAATAGATATGTGCATTTGTTTCATGATCCGCTTAACAATAGCTGAATGGTGGCTATTTTAAGGCCGAAAATGCATCAAAATCACGTATTTTCACAATTCCGGAACCAGATCTCAGTCATGCATGGATGGATTTTGTTCAGATTTAGTACAATGTGTTGTGCATATGCAGGTGCATTTCGGTCATGATCTGCTTTGAATGTATATGTCACTCAAATATGAACGGAACGGGGACGTGTCATTGACAATGACTTGTTTTGTATTGATTTGAAGTGCTAGTCATCATGTTGCACACATTTCAAAAGACAATGGTGTTCACACATATGGTATGGTTGCTATGGAAACAAGCTATCAAAACAATACTTCATGATATTACTTTAATACTGACATAAATATAAAATGAAAATAAATGTGTGAAAAAATCAGACAGTGGATTGTTGAGATGAGAACTACATGTTTTGAAACTCAAACCATCAAGTCATTTTTTCACTTTGTGACTGTACATGTACATACATGTAGTAGTACTATGAAGTCATATATTTGGAAAAATAATTGAGTTGACTCATAATTTAGATTCTCCAATTTTTCATAAATTACATTTACATGTTTTTGTTGACTTTACCTTTCAGTCAAAATAAATTCCAACTAAAAAAAGTGCACAGTACAGTTTTTTTTTTTTGTTGAACACAGAATCTTTCCTGATTTTTAATACATATGAAAAACACAATTTTGTTTTTCATTCCAAAACTGGTCATTGAACGGGGTTTGGGGTGTATTTCTAATTAGGAATAAATCATCTTACAACATCCATGAAATTTAAATAAACTGATTAATTTGCTAAATTTGAATATTTCCTTTTTCGCCTATATAATCAATTTCAAAATAACTGTTTTGATCCAAAATGACCATTTTTTATCTTGAAATTGAAATTGCCAAAACAGTCTGTAACTCTGATTGACACATACATGTAAATTCATATTCCCAAGGCTGATCCACATAGTAAAGGCACAGTAACTGTAACTTTCAATATATTATTTAATACATTCTTGAATGCTATATTGACAGGTTAACATGTATCAAGTCATTTTGGGAGATTTGTTTCATTTTACTCATTGGGTATTGGAATCATATGAAGGGTTAATTGGTTGGGAATCAGTTTGACAGGTCATTGTGCTTGTGATTCATTTTGACAGGTCATTGTGATTCATTTTGACAGGTCATTGAGCATATGATTCATTTTGACAGGTCATTGTGATTCATTTTGACAGGTCATTGTGCATGTGATTCATTTTGACAGGTCATTGTGCATGTGATTCATTTTGACAGGTCATTGTGATTCATTTTGACAGGTCATTGTGTATGTGATTCATTTTGACAGGTCATTGTGCATGTGAAACATTTTTACGGGTCATTGTGCATGTGATTCATTTTGACAGGTCATTGTGATTCATTTTGACAGGTGATTGTGCATGTGATTCATTTTGATAGGTCATTGTGATTCATTTTGACAGGTCATTGTGCATTTGATTCATTTTGACAGGTCATTGTGATTCATTTTGACAGGTCATTGTGTATGTGATTCATTTTGACAGGTCATTGTGATTCATTTTGACAGGTCATTGTGCATGTAATTCATTTTGACAGGTCATTGTGATTCATTTTGATAGGTCATTGTGCATGTGATTCATTTTGACAGGTCATTGTGTTTGTGATTCAATTTTGACAGGTCATTGTGTTTGTTATTCGATTTTGACAGGTCATTGTGTTTGTGATTCGATTTTGACAGGTCATTGTTTGATTCATTTTGACATATGTGCTTATTGATTCATTTTGACAGGTCATTGTGTTTGTGATCTGATTTTGACAGGTCATTGTTTGATTCATTTTGACAGGTCATTGTGTTTGTGATTCGATTTTGACAGGTCATTGTTTGATTCATTTTGACAGGTCATTGTGTATGTGATTCAAATTTGACAGGTCATTGTGCATGTGATTCATTTGGCAGGTCATCAGGTATGTCCAAATGTCATTGTCAACTGTTTCACCAAAGAGACAATTGTGTAGAAACTGACTGCCTTGAGATTTAATGTATCAAGGCAGCACAGAACAAGATGCTAAATACCAGTAAACCTAAGAAGTTCACCTACTGGTAATTCATACTTACTTTTTCTATAATCAAAAAACAACAAGTCTTTTTTTGTTAAAACTCTCATGGGTAATGTACTGAGGTCATAACTGTGTTTCTATGGTAACACATGTCATCGTTAATAACTTCCCAGACGCTAATTTGCAATTTCATCTAATACTATTTTCTGTGTTATGTGAGACTAGATGAATTTCATGAATCATGTATGGTAGTCACGGTAGTAATTACAGAAAGATATAAAAATCTAATATAGTCACATTCTAAACATTATTCTCATAAATTATTGAATATTTTACTTCAATTATTGATTGTGATGCCGTTTGTAATAATAAGAAGTTTTAGTCATGCTTATTTTTGACATAGCTTACATCTATTAGAGTCCTAGGTTTATTGATGATGACATAAATATTTGATTATATGAAAAAATATTTATTATCTTATTTATTAACTTTAATAACTCATTAATAACTTTTCATAGTTTTTATATCATAGCTTGATGGTCATTGGTTTAGACCTTCAAATTTGTTATGTGATTTGCTTTAGAGGATCTTCCATTTTGTTGCCCTGGTAACTCAACCGAATTGCCTTGTAGGGCTGTGTATTTGAATATTATTAAATATGTGTTTAATATTTATATTAAACGATGTTTAGGAGAAAAATCTAGTAGTTTCTTTGCTCATCCGTGTATGTAAAAACATAGAAATATTGCTTTCTTTAGATGCACAAATAAATTGTTCCACAACATAGATCGATACTGAAATGAAACTGATGTATATTGCATCTTCTATGGTATCAAAAAATTGGGAGTATTGCACAGTCTTCCCTAGATACATACAATGTATGACAGGAGATTTGATTATAAAGCCATAATAACTGCATATGTTGACACATACACTGTGTCAGTTAGCACTCGATATTATTATAGTAATCTATCATGTCCATATGGATGAACTATTTGAAATATTGGGAGGAGCTTCAAGATAAATTGCATACCTACATGTATTCTTCCCACTACTCTGGCATGAATGTAGTTTGCTGAGAGTGTCTTTGAACATTTTTGTTTGTTTCCAATAAGAGGGTTTTTGTTGAATTTCCGCTAAAAAGAGCAATTTTTCTTCTTCTTTTATTTCCTTGATTTCAGTCCACATCAATTTTTTTTAAAATACTCTAGCTTTCCCCCCCCCCTAGATTTTAAATGGGTTGCCCCTTTACATGTGTTTGCGTGGTCATTAAAGGTGAGCAGACGGGTTTTTTGATGTTTGTTTAATAATTTTCAACTTTTGCAATTTTGCCAACTGTTTGTCTGTTGACCACATAATGAACGTACTCTGTTTGATACGACATATTAGTTTTTGATCGTAAGCAGCAGATGTGCCGTTATTAGTATGCATAAACATGATTCTAAAAAAAATTGTTATTAATAAGGTTATGCTGTCAATTGAATATGGACAATATTGGTAAAGATGTATAAAGAGGGTGTCTTTAGCAACCATAACCATGTCCCTAGCAACCACACAGTAACAGTCTTTTTTTTCACTTCATTAACATCATCAGTGTACATGTAAAATCCCTTGGAAGGTAGACTGAATATTGCAACCAGTTACAAATCATCATTAGCTATGATACCAATATACTGTATATGTGCTTATTTTAGGTTTATGTGTGCTTATTTTAGGTTTATATGTGCTTATTTTAGGTTTATATGTGCTTATTTTAGGTTTATATGTGCTTATTTTAGGTTTATATGTGCTTATTTTAGGTTTATATGTGCTTATTTTAGGTTTATATGTGCTTATTTTAGGTTTATGTGTGCTTATTTTAGGTTTATGTGTGCTTATTTTAGGTTTATGTGTGCTTATTTTAGGTTTATGTGTGCTTATTTTAGGTTTATGTGTGCTTATTTTAGGTTTATGTGTGCTTATTTTAGGTTTATGTGTGCTTATTTTAGGTTTATGTGTGCTTATTTTAGGTTTATGTGTGCTTATTTTAGGTTTATGTGTGCTTATTTTAGGTTTATGTGTGCTTATTTTAGGTTTATGTGTGCTTATTTTAGGTTTATGTGTGCTTATTTTAGGTTTATGTGTGCTTATTTTAGGTTTATGTGTGCTTATTTTAGGTTTATGTGTGCTTATTTTAGGTTTATATGTGCTTATTGTAGGTTTATATGAGCTTATTGTAGGTTTATATGTGCTTATTGTAGGTTTATATGTGCTTATTGTAGGTTCTTATTGTAGGTTTATATGTGCTTATTGTAGGTTTATATGTGCTTATTTTAGAGAAGCTTTCCAGTAGAGTGAATGTAGTATCAGCTCTGCAGTCTTAAGCAAAATCATGTTCTTTTTCACAACTAGCACGGTACATGGTTGTGTTTATATATTAGCTGCAAATGAACACTGCATGTAGTGCAAAGGCGAACAGCATGTAAACGACTTAATATGTTATATAAAACCTTTTCTTTAATAGATATCCTACTGTTGTCCATTTCTACTACAATACTTCACGCAGTAACATGCTGTGTTGTGTCTTGTCAATGTACATTATATGACAGCAGATCGAGTACCTTCAGAACGCTTTTTCACAATTCAAATCAACATCTCAGTGAATGTGTTACTTAAAATTCCATGAGTATATCAAGTAATGTCAGGAGTAAATCAAATGTTAAAGTCAAACTCAATTAAATAATAGATTAAGAGATTAGAAATGACAACTAAGGTGTGAATAGCAATTCGATATTCTAAAATAATTTATGTGAAAAATAATTTGATTTCAGGTCTTTGATGCAATCAAATACAAAGTATTGTAAAGTGGTTTAATAGTTTCACAAGAAACAGATTTTAATGATTTGTTTGAATTGGAGAAAAGTTATGTTTGTTACAGTAAACATTGCTTTCTAATGACAGAGAGTCACAGTGTATTTCACTCTTGAATTTGATTCAAACATTTCTATCAATAAAATATTTATGATTAATTAGGATAATTACATATTATATGTAACAGTACTGTTATTCATAATGTACTGTTACATATAATGTAGTTACAAATATTGTAACATAATGTACTGTTACATATAATGTACTTTTAAATATAATGTACTGTTTAGTGTTACAAATAAATAAATGTAATTTTACAAATATTGTAACATAATGTACTGTTACGAATAATGTAGTTACAAATATTGTAACATAATGTACTGTTACTTATAATGTACTTTTAAATATAATGTACTGTTTAGTGTTACAAATAAATAAATGTAATGTTACAAATATTGTAACATAATGTACTGTTACAAATATTGTAACATAATGTACTGTTACGAATAATGTACTGTTACGAATAATGTACTGTTACGAATAATGTACTTTTAAATATGATGTACTGTTTAGTGTTACAAATAAATGTGCTATTACATATAATGTATGTAGTGACTGATAATTATAATTATAAGGTAATGGGAGATAAAATACTAGTTAAATTATATTACCCCTGGTGCAATCATCACCAGAAGTATGTATAATACTGGTTATTGATATGCAAATTAGGGTCATATTCCTTTCTATTATTAGTGTCATAATTAATGTGAAGTGTTCTGAAGTTGTTTCCTGTACAAATATCATGCATTAATCCTAGTGTTTTCAACAATTCAACTGAATAACAAAATGTCTCATGAATAAAAATGAAAAAAAATATTCAAATATCGTAGAATTTGTCATCCCACATGTTTTCTTCTAGGCATGTATTTTAGTACTTGTTATTTCTGAAATAGCTGAATAATAATATGAGGTTATTACAAGGACAGTGTACTGTCTGAGTGCATACTTTGAGGTATCTTTGTAATAACCTTATTATTATACATCTTTTCCTTCCAAAGATACATCATAGGAATGCCGAAATTCAAAAAGTTTAGAACAAAATCAGCGAACTTTGTATGGAGTCCGGTCAAACTCTGGTGGCAGGCATGTTTGTTTTTATTATTAGAGGATGCTTACATTGTACATGCGTAATCATATTCAATAATTGAAATTCGCATTTCTTTATATGTTAGGATGAAATTACCCTGGAAAATACCACAAAATTACGACACGCTGTAGCTACATTACGGTGACAGATGTATAACAATATATTTGATTTCTTATTCTAGAAAAATATTTCAATCTTTGTTAAGTGCACAATCACAACATTCTCTAAGGTATGAATCAAAAGGGGCAGAGGGTTAATTGAATGGTAATGTGCTTCTAGTTATGGTATTTGATTTATTAGAAGCATATAGATTTATTTGTAAATACCTCACATATATTGATCAGGGTAATTTATGTGCCTTTCTCTTTTGAAGGTAATTATATAGACCTTATGAAAAAAACAGTTCCATGAGACGACTCGTGAGACCCTCTTATTAATGTATTCAGGCATTTTTAAGCTGTGGTTACTATCTAATGATATCGTTATTGCCACATCACTATAGCATGCAGTATAAACATAGTTATTACTGTAGAATACTTTATTTTCGCTTGGAATCAGAGGTACATTACTTGGGGTTTGCAACTCGCATAGTACTGTATGGTGACATCATGTCAAGATCCCATTCAAGTCTCTTCTCGTAGATAGCGAGACTGAGGCTACGACCTTCTGACATGATATATATTAATGTTCAAGGTTTGTAATGAAAAAATAAAACTTTTCTTGCCACTATCGTAGTGAAAAATGTAATACATCGAAAATGTACAGAAAATATAATTCTCGTAATCCGTCATATCGTGGGCAGCTATTTTGATCCACCTGGACACCCCAGTATCCTAGTTACCGCGGGCATGCGCATTCACATTTTTCTGAGTTGGAACGCTTATGCGAGAGCGAGATTGTAACGGGATCTTGTTATCATGTCACCGTAGTTACAAACCCCAAGTAATGTACCTCTGTTGGAATTTATATTTCGCTATTTTCGCTGGAGGGATGATTACGTGAAAATAAAATCCAGCGAATATTCTTTTTTTCTATATTTACATTAAACTCATCAAAAATCAGTGAAAATAAATTCCACACAAAACGCCCAAAAAGCCTTTTCAGTGAAAATTAATTCCAGTGAAAATAAAAAAGTATTCCACAGTATGTTATTATGATGCACTGGTAATTGACATTAGCTTACCTGTCATTGAATTATTTGTGTAAAAAAAGTTTCCTGTTTCAATTGAGCACAGATTGCTGCAACCACTAACAATTTGTCTGTGCATAGTGTACTGGTGTATGCTGTTTCCAAGAAATGAGATCAGAAAATGTTTTTGAAAAAAAATCAATTATTCCAACATCCAAACCAAATATCAATTTACAATTCAAACTAAGTTATTATTCTGTCTCATTTTACCCATTTATAAGTTTGAATCGGTTGGCATTGCAACACCAAGTCATTAGGACAGATCACAATCCATGTCAACGTTTTGTCATCACTTGTGCTTTATTAGCTTGGCTGGCGACTTTGTCGAGCATAGCTTATCATGAGTGATTGTCCGTCGTCCGTGTAAATGTTTTACTTTTTCGACTTCTTCTTGAAAACTACATGCCTGAATGCTTTGATACTTGGTGTATATGTACATTGGGTAGACCTCTCTTAGATTTGTTCATTTCATGATGATATCTTCAATTCTCTAATTTTGGTGAATATTTTTGTCATTTTTGGTGAAAAGTGATATTTTTGAATTCTTGTTGAAAACAGCAAGTCCTGTTGCTTTGATACATATACATATCTTCTGTTCTTTAATTGAAATGTGCATTACTAACAGCGGAGCTATCTCAGCCGAGAGGCTGCTTGTTATTTGTTAATTTCATCTAGTGTGTGATAAACCTTTCAAGTTCAGTTTTCAAATCCGAACCATTTCAGTGCACATCAAGATCAATCATTTCTAAAATTCTGTAACCAGATCTTTGTCATACATTGATTGGCTGTTTTGTTTTTTTGAAAACACTGTTCCTGAGCATACTGAATCTAATATTACAATAATATGACAATACATTAAGCATCTTATTTCACTTTTGTTTACTATTCTGTGATGTTTTTTTTATTATTTATGGGAACTAATTTTTTTTATTATTTTATGGGAACTATGTTTTTTTAATAATTTGTATTTTCAAATTGTCAATTGTCAAAACGATTGTGATTTTATTTTGATTTTCATAAACATTAAATCTACTTTTTTTTTTCAAAAGGTGAACCCCCTCCAAATCTGTCGCATATTTCCCTGATACATGTAAGCATTATGATCAGAGAGTTGCGTATTTATTCTTGACTTTATTAATAACATGGCTTTGTTTTGTTTCTACACATCCTGTAGTGACTCCTTGATTCCCCTTTTCAGTGAAAAACGTATTAATGTGTGATTGGTTGTTCAGATTTATGCAAATTAGCTTATTATTATGGTAATAATGTTATGACATCACTTTAGGAACATTGTCATGTTTGTCTTCTTGATTCCCTTCGCAGAGATTAGATTTGTTATATATTCTGGTTACCATAGAAACCTTGATACATGATACACTACAATTGACATAAAGAACCACTTTCTTTTTACTCCACGTGACTCATTTTGCATCAGTGAAGCGAGTCCCAATCATCCACGTCAATAGAAACTGGCAGGAAACGGAAATTACTAATTTTCAATATATGCCCGTGGTGTTGATCTGTGAAGTCATAGGTCTCTTTATATTCTGAAAATATTCCCTTATATGTTTATTTCAATAAAGTAGAAATAACATCACATGCAATCATAATTCATAAACAGAATGTAATTAAGAACACAAAGCAAATAATTAATACACAACACAATGAATGACTGACACATGATGAAATCTTATAGAGAAAGATACCTCAAGGCATACAGCAAAGAAATAATAATTTGTGCATGTGTTCATTATAAGAGAGTATGTTATTCTGTAACATTACTACCGGTATATTTGTTGTAATACTATGAGGTTATTACAAGGATACTGCCAGTCAAACCCTGGGGGCAGAGGACGCTCACGCGCATACTTGTTCCATATTTGGAATTCACGTTTCATAATATGGTAGAATGAAAATACCCCGAAAATACCGCAAAATTATGACACGTTGTAACTTATGGCGTTACAGTGACAGATGTATAATACTTGATTGTTATATTAGCCATGTATAACAACACTTTATGGCACGAAGGTCCTGTGGCTCGTAGTACATGAATAAACTATTATTATTATTATATTAGTATGACAGATGGGCTACTAGACAGATGACAAATTAATGCTTGGATAAATAGTTGTTCATATTCACTCACACTGTGAATTTGATATGTAATGTTCATTTGCCAGTAATAAGAATGAGTCTTGTCAAGTCTTGTCTTGCATCCAAATGATTAGTAGATATGTTGTAGTTTTAAATCTAATTCCATTGATGTTCTTATTTCAACATTATCATGATGTGAAAGAGAAATGTGAGATTATTGAGACTTCAGGGTTTTTTCATCCTACCATATAAGGAAACGCGAATTCCAAATATGCAACGATTACGTGCGTAAGCGTCTTCTAATAATAAAAAACAAACATGGCTGCCCCAGGGTTTGACCGAACCTCACATAAAAAAATTCTGTTTTGTAAATCTGTTCTAAACGTTTTGGATTTCAGCATTCCCACGATGTATCATTGGGAAGAAAAGATGTATAATAATAAGGTTATTACGAGGATACTGCAAAGTATGCACTATGTCTGTACACTGTCGCATCGACCTCCACTGCACGCTGGTCGGTAGTCTTGTTGTACTGTCTGTATGCATACTTTGCAGTATCCTCATAATAACCTCATATTATCACAAAGTTTTTTTTTATTTTTACATCTATTAGCTGTGTATTTCAAACCTGTCTGTTAAAAACCAAGTGTTCACTTCTCAGGAATTGTATACTACGCTCAGCTCATGAGATTCATAATGCAATACAGTTTGTTTCTTTGATCGCAGTGAAATACTGGTATTATTAACAGCTGGCTTGGTCAGAGTGACAGGTCAATACTCAATTCTAGTCTTTAAAGGATTATTAAATAAATTTGATTTAAGACTTTTCTATTAACCTTGACTCCGCGCACTTAAGTGTGATGGGGAAACCCCACAAGATAGAATAGCAGAAGCAGGTACTTGGAGGTTGTGAATATCAAGCGTACTTAAAATGTTTTTAAATGTGTCATTTAAGATTGTTTTCAGGTATTAGAATAGGTATTCAGATTTCTATGATTTTTACACTATGTTGACTTAAAAACATATGGTCACAAAACTACAATGGGAAATTGTTCCAAAAAAGCCCAATTTTGGCATGTTGTAGAATAGGTATTCAGATTTCTATGATTTTTACTATGTTGACTTAAAAACATATGGTCACAAAGCTACTTTTTGTGTAAAAAAAACAAACATGGAAACAGCGATGTTTGAGCTGTTTTACATTGGTTCCTATGGGGAAACAATCTCGTCATATCTGAAAATATCATTCGGTGAAAGTTAGTTATTATAAATTCTGAATTTCACAAATTATTAGAAGATTCTTGAAAATTGTTCAAAAAAAGCCCATTTTTGGCATGTTGTAACATGTTTTTCTTTAAAAACATGATTTGTGCTAGGTAAAAACACACAAAAGGCTAAGGCATATGTCCAAATCTATAATTAATAACAATTTCAAAACAAAATATTGTGATCAAATTTTCATCCTTTTTAATAGGAGGAATAAAAGTGAATGAAAGTGAAAATTTTCCAAGAAGTGATATTTTTTTTTTTAGCTTGATCACTCTTTAATCATTAAAACTGCTAGTGACTGGTTTACATTATGATAAATCAGTCAGTGTTATTTCATGTGCTTGTGTGTTTTAAATGAAATATGCCTCGGGTTAGACATTAAAATTTAGTCATTAAAATCTAGAGTCTGTAACATGTTCTCCTCAGCTTCTACTTTGCCTACAAAGTAAATGTTGCCACAAGTGGGGTGGGTCGGAGGGGGGTCTGATGGTCGCCCCAGGCCCAATCAATTTTGTTTTATGTTGTTGCATTTTATTTTTAGCTATTGTAGAAGGTTTTATTTTTTATTTTCAAAATTATCATTATAATTGTGCATTTATTTAGATTTTTTTTTTTTTTTTTTGATTTTTTGAAAAGGTGATGATGTACACATTCCCGCTGATGCAATCACCAGAACTTTTATTCTGGGCCTGATACATGTACATGTATGAAGTGTGTTATTTTTGGATAAACCATCATTGTTAATTCCATAACCTGCAATCATTCACATTCTGATCATTTATAATAAAAGTAAATGTTGATCCTTGAATTCAATAATTCAATCAGTTTACATAAGAATTCAACATTTTCTGATGTTATTTTTCCTCAAAAATGACACATATATACATATATCTCTAAAATGTATCCTAGATATAAAACATAAATTTTACATTATATGGCCAACTAGATTACAAAGAAATACTTATAGTTAGAGCTACATGACAATTATAGTGGACCAGTTTTGAAATCTTTACTCAAAATTGAGCCTGGAGACAGTTACAAAATGTAATATTTCTTGTCAACTTATTGAATGACACATGACTGCAAATTGATGGCTTGCTTGACCTCAATCTATTGCCAACCAAATTGCTTATAGACTTAGAGTCTTACATTTTGTAAGTTGCTGTATATTTGCAAGACTCTTTATTCAACCATAATAAACCTGCAAGGCTGTACATTGAAAATGTGATAGATTTAACAAGTCACTATGGAGTCTATTTCCTTATTGTCTTATATTATCGCCAAAAAAGTGTAAACAATTTACAAAAATGGTTGAAGTTCATTCATCCCATTTTATGATAATAATCAAAAATATCTTCTGTTATGATTTATATATATAACTTACATGAGTAATAACATAAGCATTTAGAAAACTGCAGTTACTTCATACTTTGACATTTTGTATTTTGAAATGTACATACTTGGGACTCTCTTTAATAATCCTGCTTTCTCAGCTAGATCAATAATGGTTGAATGAACAATGTCTTGATTTATTTTCCTTTCAGAAGCAAATAATTTCCCCTTGTCTGTCAACTGCATTTACATTGTACGTTTGTTGCTTCCAAATTTACGTGTAACATTTAGACATTTTTATGTATTTTTCTAATATTTCCTAGTTAATTTTGTACCAAGTGGAAATAATTGTCGATTAATCAAACTTTGATCAATCTTTTTGACAAAAATATTAATATAACAGAATGAGGGGTTTTTGTGACAACAAAGTATGATATTGATGTTTGAAATACCCATTAAATGATGTTTATTTTATTAAAGCTGGTAGTTAATATTTAAATTAGCTGCAGAAACAAAAAGTTGAAATATCATTGATTTTGGTTTTTCTATTTTCTGTGTAATTTTTAACACATTTTTTACTGATAGCCAAAATGAATAGAAAAAAAGAACCTCAGCAGGCGAGGTATCAAGTGGTGATTTTACTGGGCAGGATTGTGCTACATATATGTCACCAGAGGAAAAAACAATCAATCAATGAAATGTATTTGAATTGTTTTATATTCTACACTTTTTAGCTATTGTAGTAGAATTGTCTTTTGCACATTATAATATGAGGTGAGGTTTTAATGAGTAAATTAAATAAAATAATCTCAGACTGTAATAAAGATTTAGATTTAAGACAAGTGGAATTTAAGGACTTTAGGTATCAATCTAATCATGGCATACTAATGTGTATTTATCGTTGTTATGTAAACATGTATTCCCGTCACTAGTTGATAACATTCATCACTGAAAACGAAAGCTTTTAACAACCATCATTTCATTCTCTGTGTTTTCAAAGACTGAACAGTTGAGATGGAAAGTGTACTCGTGTTGCATCAATTACATGTATTTGCAGAGGAAAAATGATGGCTAATGGATTAAATCACAATGTACAATCCTTCAATAAAAACTATATTAGGGGTGGACCATTGGAAACTCTGGAAGGTGTGATGGCAGAAAAACTGGGCAGAATATCAAAATATGCTAAGTTTTGTGTTAATTTTTTGTTTTCAAGATAAATTTGGTGTAATGTTTTGTTTACCCTATATGCCATATTTTTCCTCTCAACATTTTTTTCTGTTTCTGTTTCTTGTTTTCCAATTCTGCCACTCACAATATTCCAAAAAGTTTTGACTGACCAACGCCTATAAAGCAGAAAGTGAAATATTAATTCTAATCACTCAGTAATTATTTCTAATGAAATATAGATCAGATTTATTTGTGCTTTTCTACATTTTCACTCTTTAATAATTTAGTCTCTGCTAATCATGAATTGTTGGAGGCCATTTTGATTTCCATTTTTCCATTTGAAGGTCATTGAGTGAGGGCACTAGTTTGTCTTTTATGCAGGTTCAACATGTGTTATAACAGATTAAATAGAAATTAAAAGAAAGTCACATTATCCTAATTGGATTGGACTGAAAATTGTCCCTTATCAGTTGCCCAGCAAAACCTAGCAGGTCATTTTTGGCATAACTGTCAGAAAAATAACCACCCTTGAGTCGATAGGCAGCATTAGCTCTTTGTCAAATTTAATCAGTTTTCTTTTAATACTATGAACTAGAGTGTAGCCTATGGTAATACTGCTACCGGTAATGGTGGTTTGATCCCTATTTCAGTATGCTTAGTATGCTCAGCGCCAGTGACAAACAGACATTTAAAAAAAAAATATAGGTATAGAATTTGTGATTTGGAAAATGATTTACATTTTAATATTAAAACAAAGTAAATATAAAAAACAAATGGAATCACAAAATTTCAGTTTTTGTCTTCACCTACAACCACATTCAATCTTTACTTTGAAGACGACTTTGAGAGTCTATTTTGACTCAGGATTTCTATAAAATCAGTTTTGTTTAAAAGCCCTAGGTCACGCTGGTATATGCTGATGAGTGTATGAGTGTATTGGAGTTTCCGGGACTTCCATATGTGAGGGCATATATCATTTTGTGAAAATTAAATTTTACTGAAAAGGAATAACCCTATCAATAAATATTTGAGAACCTCCAATCTGATAACCTTTGACCTACTGAGTGAGGGGATATTTAAAAAACAGTAAACATATAATTATTCTATAAAAGTTGCCATTGTTATAGTTGCAGTATTTCTAAAGATTGTAAATTTGAATTTAAGATTGTGTTAACAGTCATCTCATGACCATTTATGACCTAATTATATTTTCTGTCTAACTGCCACCATATGCAGCTCCATTTAGATGATTAAATTTTATTCCCATTAATCAGTTGATTTACAAAAACCTTGCCGGAATATCGATTAAATCATCTAGCACTTGACATTAACCTGAACTTTAAGTAATCTCTGTATACTGAAAAATAATATAATAATAGCTTATTTATAAAGTTGACAAAAGGATTTCATTTAATCATTGAGTTCATATTTTTGAAAATAGGCTGGGATATTTTAAAGCAAAATCCCTTATAATTTTATGGATAAGTTGAGAGTTAAAAAGCTACACTGCTTTTGTGTTGTAACCATAGATACAATTTGCGGGAGATTGCCCCTAAAAGTCACACATTATTTAGCGGTCATGCAAGTACCAGGATGTGTGACCTTTCATGCAAGTATGTGTGACCTTTAGAGGTTATCAGCCGAATATGCCAGGTTTTTCATGACTCAAAATTCATCAATTTTTTGGGTAAATAAAATCAGTTTGACTTTTGACAACAACAAAGGCAGGTCTGATCTGTTTACAACTGTATAATGATATTTTATCTCTCTGTGAAGCAACCAAATTCTAACTATCAAGATTAATTTAATTTTAATGTTCTCAAAGTATGATCAAAACACTAAAAATAATAATTCATTTATAAAAAACATGTCTTGCTTTTCCTCATTGGTTGAAAGCAAATTGTAAGAGTTCCATTTCAATGATTTTAGCTTCCAGATGTTTATCAAGATTGCTATTTTTTATTGCATTAGACATGTTTTCTGATTGCTTTTTTAGAACTGAATATTAGATGTAAAATACCATGGCAGTATAATATGTGCCATATCGGTATGCACAGTTTTTAATTAACCTTTTGAACAAATAGAAAGTAAACTATTTTCACCTTACTCTAAATAAATCCAAATAATTTCAAATCAAAAATATTATCATAAAAGTAGAAAATATTCTATTTTCCAGCATCAAATTGAAGATATCTCACGATTCCCTAACCATCATTTTTCATTTTGATACAAAATTTTCCATATTTTGTTTTTATCTATAATTTTTTAATTTGATACAAAATTTTCCATATTTTGTTTTTATCTATAATTTTTAAATTTGATTTTTAGAAAAAGTTATTCTAGTTTTATTTGTGAAAGATGACAAAATGTGACATTGTTACGAGTTAAAGTTTAACGTAGTATTTTAATTTCTTAATTCTCTAAGTTATTGTGAAAGTTTCTTTAATTCATTTCATTCCATCATTAATTTGTGTACTAACAGAGAAAATGAGAGAAAATATGTATTAGAAGCCGCACTACTAATAGAAGTCACACTCATTCTTTTTGAACAATTGCACCCAAAAATTCACCATTTCTCATGTGTAGATGCTCTAATAGAAGCCGCATTCCCTCTGTTGCATTGTACCATTTTAATAGAAGCTGTGGCTTGTAATACAGATGTTACTGTACTGGTTCTATTCATACACAAATCTTTTCAACTGTTTGTATAATCTGCTCTGTTGTATTTTCAATTAAGTTTCAAACTATTCACCAATATTTCAAGTGTTTTCTGGGAATACTAACTTAAAGCTTCTTTCTGACAGATGCACATGATTTTGTTTTAATGAATGTGGTTCTGGTGCCATATCTCTGACTTGCTGTGACTGACTATGTTCAAATTTGAAATATTCATTATACATCATGTCATAGATATATAGATACATTGGTTTGATGATCCTATTAAAAATGGCTGAATGGTGGCCATTTTTGTGCTAAAAAGTTTTTGTTTTAGTGAATGGGCTTCTAGAGCCAAATCTCTGACATGCTCTGACTGACTATGTTCAAATTTTATATATTCAGTATACATGTAATCAAAATGGCTGATTAATGCTGTTCCAGAGCAATATCTCTCAATACTCGTTTGACGATCAGATACAAATGTCAATCATTTAAATGTTAAACAATTATCATAATCATATTCCTGACATGTTTATATTCCAGCTATATTACTATAAACAAAACTATATATCTTAAATTCGATAACTAACGGGGACTGTGCCATGCAGAGCTTGTTTTGATATTGTTATGTTCTCCAGAATCAATCTTGTTATTTTCCATATGACGTCTTATCAGCAGCCTTTTTTCAGATCAAATTTCAGTTAATGAATTACGTAATAAAACTGAGTGAGATTAATCAAGTGTGTGAGCGAGTCATGACAACTAATATAAAATACCTCCAAACACCATTAACAAAATTTATACCTAATTTTTCTGTTTTTCATTTATTTCATGTATGCACTTGATGTAGTTATCTAATATGGAATGCAGGAAATTGAAAAAATGTGATGTTTTTTATATTTATTACTAAACTGATTGGCTGTATAAAGGTGTGAAAATTTCAGGTGCTTATAACGCTTCTTTTGTTGCGTGTGTATAGCAATGACAGATTACATCTTGTTTAATAATAATGAGGTAATACAATGGCATGGTGGAATTATAATTACTTAAATGCAGCCAATAAAGATTAATCATTGAAGTTTGTTACCATGGCAACCATCTGTCGAGAACGTAATTGCAATTTCTGTGTTTCATAAATTTTATTCTGGAACCTTATTATGATAGATATATGGATTCTCCGATTCTCATTTGATATCAATATTGTGTTGATGTGTTTATGATAAATCAACATTTTGTTCATCAAGCGTTTGTAAATCTAATAACTACACACTGATATTATGAATGATAGCAATGTATCGTCAAGAAATAATTTCCATTGGGTGTTGCTTTCATGTAATTTGAATATCTTTTCATTGAGTATGAAATATCTGAAGAATTAGATTTGATTCCAATGTATTTCACAAGATGAGCAATGTGGATATATACTTTTTGTATATACTGAATTGGTTTAACATGCAAATTAAGATAAATGTATGTCAAGTAGATATGATGTAAATCTTATTGCCGGTTTGACACTGCTTTTATCTCCTATCATAACTCTTTCATTTATGTTTGTCAAACTTAATTCTGTTATAATTTTCAATTCACTGCAAGATTTCCCATAATGTGTGAATAAATCGAACGTCTGCTTCAAAATTTACCATCATCGTATGTGTATAGCATATTATTTAGTGTAGAAATACCCCCGAATAGTTTTACGTTTGTCAAATCTCATTAGTTTCACATTTGTCAAATCCCACACGGTGTTTTGCCGCCACTTGAAAACTATGACCTTTGTTTGTCCTGTTATGTTCGATTTCACGTATAATGTGGAATCTCGCTCTGAAAGAAAAATGGTCTATTGCCCAGACACAATGTGTATAACATATAAATAAATAAATATTCCAGCTTGCATATTCTAGCAATGATTTTTATATTTGATATTTAAACAAACATGGTAAAATTCTTGCTGTGTCTGTTTTTAAGGCTCAGTTTTATCATAAAATATACAATAAATAATAACCTGAAAATCTGTTTTTGTAATATTAAAAACAAAATTTGTTATATGTTTTCCATATTTTTTTTGAAAATGTGGGCAAAAGCAAATTTTGTTCATTTTGTCACAAATGATACCGATAACAGAAAAATACATAAAAGAACTCAAAGAACTAAATTATATGGTTATTGTTAGTGGCTGTAGAATAACTGGTGAAATAACTGGTGAAATTTAATAAATGGGGGCAGCCCCCCATTTATTAAATTTCGTTTTTTAGTTGGCCACGATGCTTTTATGGAGGTACCATATTTTGTCTATTAGAAACGCATATAAGCTGGAATTGGCCTTAGTTGTATACAAAACCATTGAAATATTTATTTAATTCATCAGTTTACAATGTACATAAACTGCATCAGTTAATATTAAAATAACAAATATGATAGATTGAATGTAATTATAAAGCTAATATTTTTATTATCGATAATTTGCTAACTGATATCAGAAGGAGTCAATCACACACTTGATTGTGATAAATGGTGTCAGGTTCTTAAGTTGCTTGGCGTCAATCTAGCTTGCTTTATGTTCTTCCTGTCTGCCAGAATTTAAGCAGTTTTAGTCAAATTACAGACTTCAGTTTTAGTCAAATTACCGACTCCAGTTTTAGACCCAACCTGTTGATACTTGCAAAATGTTGTTTTTGTTAAAATATAAGTAACATTTAATTCATTCATTCCAGCATAATAAAGCAGTGAGAACATTATATCTATATTTTAACATCTCTAAAAGACTCTGCAACTGCAAAGAGCAAAGAGTGTCATAAACAATGACTATGTATGAGATTCATCCCCCTTCTTAGTTTTGAGTTTTTATGATAATGATAATAACCCAGTAGACTTAGCAGCCAGGTCACTTAAACAAACAATAATTGTATTTTTGCAATCACCAACAAATTCATTCTGGGGTTAATCCTAACAAATGTCCAAGCTGACAGTGATTTCAACATTATAAACAACATTATTATACATCTGTCACCGTAACGCCATAAGTTGCAGCGTGCCGTAATTTTGCGGTATTTTACGTAGTATTTTCATCCTACCATATTAAGAAATGAGAATTCCAAATATGAAATGATTACACGTGCGTAAGTGTCCTCTCATAATAAAAACAAACATGGCTGCCACCAGGGTTGACCGGATTCAATACAAAGAAGTTCGCTGATTCTGTTCAAAACTTTTTAGATTTCGGCATTCCCATGATGTATCCTTGGTAGGAAAAGATGTATAAAAATAAGGTTATTACGAAGATACCTCAAAGTATGCACTCAGACAGTACGCTGTCGCATCGACCTCCACTGCATGTCGGTCAATACTGCCGCTGTCCTGTCTTTGTGCATACTTTTAGGTATTCTCGTAATAACCTTATATTATAAAGTGAAATACATAATTTCCATGTAGCTGATATTTTAATATAACCAACATTAAATAGGACAGTCTGAACCACTAAATGAATTTATTTCACACAGTGGTTTCATTTAGAAAAAAATCTAATTTTTATTAAAATTGGATGCTGGTGTGTTCCAAAAAGAAAGTGTGTTTTTTTTACCTATTGTTTAGTACTCCAATAATGAAACCAATTACTTTCCTTAGAAATATTTGTATTCCAACCTTAATTATCAAGGGTATACGCTGTATGGAATCTTTTCAGACTCAATAATTAGGAGTCCTACTTTAAGAACATATCCTGTTGAATTATGGGTAATGCTGACATGTGAATTCACATGCAGTCTTGGGGCCTTTCATGATGTTCTTTGTAGAATTCAGTAATTTCTCCATTTAGCTTATTGCCATGGTTATGAATTCATGTTTTGGCATTCAGAAAATCCTATTTTATTTAGATTTCAAATGGTTTCTGTACTGGTTTTTGAAACAAACTAATTGGGTTTGAATTTGAACTTATACACACCTGATTTTTCAGGTACATGTATACATAAATAAATCACCATTAGAAAGCTTCCATGCAATGCAGGCAATATTCAATTATGAAATCATCTCAACTGCAATCACTGTTTTTTGCATGATTGTTGAGAATGAGTTACGATCTACATTTACTTTATTACACCGCCATCGGAAAGCCTCCATGCAATGCAGGCAATATTCAATTATGAAATCATCTCAACTGCAATCACTGTTTTTTGCATGATTGTTGAGAATGAGTTACGATCTACATTTACTTTATTACACCGCCATCGGAAAGCCTCCATGCAATGCAGGCAATATTCAATTATGAAATCATCTCAACTGCAATCACTGTTTTTTGCATGATTGTTGAGAATGAGTTACGATCTACATATACTTTATTACACCGCCATCAGAAAGCCTCCATGCAATGCAGGCAATATTCAATTATGAAATCATCTCAACTGCAATCACTGTTTTTTGCATGATTGTTGAGAATGAGTTACGATCTACATATACTTTATTACACCGCCATCGGAAAGCCTCCATGCAATGCAGGCAATATTCAATTATGAAATCATCTCAACTGCAATCACTGTTTTTTGCATGATTGTTGAGAATGAGTTACGATCTACATATACTTTATTACACCGCCATCGGAAAGCCTCCATGCAATGCAGGCAATATTCAATTATGAAATCATCTCAACTGCAATCACTGTTTTTTGCATGATTGTTGAGAATGAGTTACGATCTACATATACTTTATTACACTGCCATCGGAAAGCCTCCATGCAATGCAGGCAATATTCAATTATGAAATCATCTCAACTGCAATCACTGTTTTTTGCATGATTGTTGAGAATGAGTTACGATCTACATATACTTTATTACACTGCCATCGGAAAGCCTCCATGCAATGCAGGCAATATTCAATTATGAAATCATCTCAACTGCAATCACTGTTTTTTGCATGATTGTTGAGAATGAGTTACGATCTACATATACTTTATTACACCGCCATCGGAAAGCCTCCATTGTTAGATGCCATCATTTATTTTTGAGGTCAAATCCACAGTCGAAGCTGTTATTGCGAGAATTTTTGGGAATAGGTTATGCACTTGGAATAATAATTAAGGATAAAAAATTAAGTAAACCAGGGAGTTTCATTACTTTATCAATAACCATGAGTTTGTATAATATACAATAAAGTCACTTAATCCTAATATATTTATGAGTGCAATTTTTCACTGAAGTATCTTGTTACATGTTCTCAACAAACTATAGCCGGTCACACAAAGTCAGCGCTGCACTGCTGCAAATAGCCGTTCTCAAATCCTGTTGTATACAATTGCAAAAGAATATAAAGTATGTACTATTCATGTTGTCACGTATGTTTCTTCCAACAAACAGCCCTGTATTGAGATAGATACAGATAGGCATATAACGAACATTATTTGATTTTCAAGCATTTTTCAGTTAGCGTACATCTTCCCCTCATTGCACACATGCCACATCAGTGATGTGTTCCCGATGGATTCCTTTCCAATCTGTATACATTTATCATTGCCGCAGGATGATGATCTGTACATTGTTTTTGCTCGTTGGATTTTCCAATCAACTGCTCAGCAATTGTAGCATGAAATTTCAAATGATGTCTTCATAGGTTACATTGTGGACAGTCACCCAGTTAAGAAATGCATTTAGCTTTATTCAGCTTGTGTTAAAACACAACTCTATGCTGGTCTACTGGGGTGATAGTATCAATTTAATAAATAAAGATAATTTATTGCATCCTTAGAAATACAGTGTTTCCATCAGTTTATAGCAACAAAAGTAAGATATTAAAAAACAAAATAACAAAATAACTATAGCAAATAATAAATGATAGATTTTAGTGTTTTTGTTAAGTATCTTTCTCGTTTCTCATTAAGAACGAGCTGTGTATAAATTCTCCAACAAGTTTGATTACATTTGTGTTAGAATTTTTCATTAAGTATGTAAATTTCTGTTGGTCAGTTTTTGTTTCATCAGGAAACTGTATATTTGAGAATATATCCATTCGCAGTGTGTGATATTTTGGGCATTTGATGAGGAGATGCATTTCATCTTCTATGTCTGCTAAAGTACATTGTTTACAAATCCTGTTTTCCAAAGAAATTTTAGGTTGGGTATGTCTACCCTTTTCTATTGCTAGGCTGTGATTACTTGTTCGGAATCTAGAGACAGAAATTCTATGTTTTAGATTCAGTATAATTAAGTAACTTTCAAAGTTGTAGTTTGTTTTGAATTGAGTATATGTTCTCAACTTAGGTTTATCCATAATTGTCTCCTTCCAGAATTCAATATATTTTTGTTTAATATTGTTTCATATTCTCTTTATATTTTGTTTTGTTGCATTCAATTTGTCATTGATATTCTTTATATCTAATGTGTTATCTTCCTTATTTAACTCTTTGTAAATTGACATAATCCATGGGAGTTTGCAGTTTATCTGTTCATGGTATGCCTGTTTTGTTAAATTACATTCTGGAAGTTCTTTGATCCGTGCCAAATACTTTATAAGATTTATTTTGATGTCTACTAGTAATGGTAGTTCACCTATTTCTGCTCTACAAGCTAGATTTGATGAAAATTTATTCAATCCAAGCATTCTTTTACTAAATTTCAGATGGGTTTTCTCGATTGGTGTAATGTCCCATTTATTATTTTCTTGAATTTCGAAGCCCCATACATCTGATCCATATAATAGTATTGGTCTTATACATGTTTTGAATAGGTGTAACATTGTTTTGCAGTCAGTTTCTTTTGGCACAGAAGTCATCATTGCATATAAAGCTCTTGTGGCTTTGTCTGCCAAATTATTTCTTGTGTCGCTGAATTTACCATTCGACTGTAATGATACCCCAAGGTAGTTGTATGAAAATACACAACTAATATTTTGACCTTGATATGTAAATTTTTCAGTATTTCTCAAGTATCCTCTTTTAAATATTACAATTTTACTTTTTGACATATTCACTTGGAGTTTCCAATTTTGGCAATATTTCTCCAAATTATTGATTGATCTCTGTAGACCTTTATTTGTTTCTGATATTAAAACTAGATCATCTGCATAAAACAGTGAGCTAATTTTGATGTTATTAAGTTGAACTTGATCTTTGTCATTGTTTTGTATTGGACTATTTAAGTCATTGACGTATAGATTGAAAAGCATTGGACTCATAACACATCCCTGTCTTACACCTGTGATAGTTTCAAATATCGGAGATATCTTATCACCGAAACGAATGCATGCCTTTGTATTCTGGTACATATTTTGAATTAATTTGTAGATATTTCCAGTAATACCATTATTTAGCAGTTTATAGAATAATCCTTCTCTCCACACTTTGTCAAACGCTTTTTTAAAATCGATGAAGCAAGTATAAATTTTTTTGTTTTGTTTCAGATATTTATGAACTATTGTTTTTAAGACAAAAATGTGATCAGTTGTCCGGTACCCTTTTCTGAATCCTGCCTGATTGTTGTTTATGATATTCTTGCTTTCTATGAATTGGCATAGCCTAATATTTATTATTGTGCAAAATGTTTTGCCTATACAACTTGAAACTGCGACTCCCCTGTAATTATCTGGTTCAGATCTGTCTCCTTTTTTATAAATATGAGAAATTATACTGATATTCCATATATCTGGGTAAATAGCAGAATGTAATATATTATTAAATAATTTTTTCAGAGGTTTAATTAAATAATCTGAGCTGTCTTTCAATAATTCAGGGCAATACCCATCATATCCTGCTGCCTTTCTGGGTTTAAGTTTACTAATTGCTATTTTTATTTCCTTATCTGTTATTTCTTTGTTTAGTATGCATGAATTATTTATGTGTTCTATATTTAGTCCCCGTTCGGACGCAGTCCGAAAACGGGGACTTATGTTTTGCCCTGTGTGCGTCCGTGCTTCCGTGCGTCCGTGCGTCCGTGATCACCTGTATCTCGAACATGCATGGACTGATTGAGTTCAAACTTCACTCATACATCACACATTATATGGGACATATGCACATGCATTTTTTTCATGATCCGATTAACGATAGCCGAATAGCGGCCATTTTAAGGCCGAAAATGCATCAAAATCGCACATTTTCACCATTCCGGACCCGGATCTCAGTTATGCATGGACGGATTTTGTTCAAATTTGGTACATACATTAAACATAATAGGACCTTGATGCACGTCATTTTTTTTTTTGGATCGGGTTAGAAATGGCCGACTGGCGGCCATTTTGTTTTAAAGAATTCAGTTCTGGATCCGTATCTGAGACATGCTTGGATTGATCGAGTTCAAACTTCACACACACAAGGTACATCATGTCACAAATATGTATGTGCATTTGTTTCATGATCTCATTAACGATAGCCAAATGGCGGCCGCTTTAAGGCCGAAAATGCATTGAAATCGCACATTTTCACCATTCCGGACCCGGATCTCAGTTATGCATGGACGGATTTCATTCAAATTTGGTACATACATTAAACATAATAGGACCTTGATGCACGTCATTTTTTTTTTCGGATCAAGTTCGAAATAGCCGACTGGCGGCCATTTTGTTTTAAAAAATTCAGTTCTGGATCCGTATCCGAGACATGTCTGGATTGATCAAGTTCAAACTTCACACACACAAGGTACATCATGTCACAAATATGTATGTGTATTTGTTTCATGATCTCATTAACGATAGCCAAATGGCGGCCGCTTTAAGGCCGAAACTGCATTGAAATCGCACATTTTCACCATTCCGGACCCGGATCTCAGTTATGCATGGACGGATTTCATTCAAACTTGGTACATACATTAAACATAATAGGACCTTGATGCACGTCATTTTTTTTTCGGATCAAGTTCGAAATAGCCGACTGGCGGCCATTTTGTTTTAAAGAATTCAGTTCTGGATCCGTATCCGAGACATGCTTGGATTGATCGAGTTCAAACTTCACACACACAAGGTACATCATGTCACAAATATGTATGTGCATTTGTATCATGATCTCATTAACGATAGCCAAATGGCGGCCGCTTTAAGGCCGAAAATGCATTGAAATCGCACATTTTCACCATTCCGGACCCGTATCTCAGTTATGCATGGATGGATTTTGTTCAAATTTGGTACATACATTAAACATAATAGGACCTTGATGCACGTCTTTTTTTTTTTCGGATCAAGTTCGAAATGGCCGACTGGCGGCCATTTTGTTAAAGAATTCAGTTCTGGATCCGTATCCAAGACATGTCTGGATTGATCAAGTTCAAACTTCACACACACATGGTACATCATGTCACAAATAGATATGTGCCTTTGTTTCATGATCTGCTTAACAATAGCGAAATGATGGCCATTTTAAGGCCGAAAATGCATCAAAATCACGTATTTTCACAATTCCAGAACCGGATCTCAGTCATGCATGGATGGATTTTGTTCAGATTTAGCACAATGTGTTGTACATATGCAGATGCATTTCGGTCATGATCTGCTTTGAATGTATATGTCACTCAAATATGAACGGAACGGGGACGTGTCATTGACAATGACTTGTTTCTGTTGATTTAATTGTAGATGTCAAGTCATTTGGTAAATTTGTGTTTAAATTGTCGTTATTTAATTGTTTATAATATTTGATCCATTCTTCTGGTGAAATTGGGTTTGACCTATTTTTGTTTGAATCCCTAAGTTGGTTGATCAATTTCCAAAACTGTTGAGAATTTGCATTTTTTAAGTTTGCCAATTTTGTAACTAATGAATTTTGTTCTTGTAATCTCTTTTTCCTAACTAATTTCTTATATTTTTTTTTCTTGGCATAAAATATTTCTCTAACTTTAGCATCAAATGGGTACTTACTGAGTAAGCGTGCTGTGTTGGAGAGGTCCTTTTTAAGAATTACACATTCTCTATCATACCATTTCCTCCTATGTTTTAGTTCAGTTTTCCTTTTATTAATGTTTCTTTTTCTTTTGAAAACCTGACTAGCGGAATTGTCAATTAATTTGTTAAAATCATTCACTGCCTCATTTATTCCATTTTTTTATCACTTTATCACTCAAATCAACCCCTTTGAAATATTTATTGTAGATGGTAAATGCTTATGAACATCTGATGTTCACTCATTAATAGTTACCTGTGGTAGGTCTTTCGTATGTCGACATGCTGGGTCTTTTACTGTTCGTATTGGTGTAATAGAGATGATCGAATATTTGTATGTTTGTGTTGTAAGAATCTATTATGACATGGTGCTCAATACAATTGAACACGTACTCTGATGCCATCTCAGCGAAATCCAAACGTATGAGCTTTTGCTGGATTATATGTAACAGTCTTATTCCCCATCATTGATAGATAATTTGCGTGCTGGGATGTTGGCATTGATCCTATCAATCATGACACTAAGTTTCAGCATTTTGTCTTGCCTTTCCACTATTTTCTGGTTTGCATGTTGTGGTGTTCTCAGCATACAGAAACAATGATTGCTGTAATAAAAATACATGTACAAATGTCACAATTTCCTGACGAAACGTTCTTGACGTTGCCCAATAAGGGTTGATTATGTAGGTCAATATCTAATATTATTTTGAAGTTGACCTTTACTTATTAATTAGCTACTCGTTACATGTACTTTCAGCTTGTTATTTCTGTATCGCTGCAAAATTTTTCTGAAATGAAACTTGATACATACCTACTGTGTATTTAGTTTAATGTCTAATCCTGGTTTGAAATTAATTAATTAGCTAATTTGCATACTAATTAACTAATTTCAACATGCTTTGTTTATACTGTAACAGTTTGCTTGAATAGATTGAAACTTAGTACACATATACTGTTTGTGTCATTTCTTGACTGAATCGATCTGTGAATTTTAATTCGCTAATATGCATAATTAATTGGTTTTAGTATGCTTTTTGTGTATAGATAAAAATTTTCTGTATGACTGTTTGTATAGACAAATATTTATAACATCTATGCATATTAATTAGCTAATTTGCATACTAATGAATTGAGCACATGGTTCATACATGGTGTTTGTGTGGATAAATGAATAATAATAGTTTATAATAGTCTGCAATTTATTAGCTAATTTGCATACTAGTTACATGCAACTGTTATCAGCTGTTTTTCTGTATCATGCCAATAGAAAACAAAAGATTCCTGGACCAGAAAAATCTTTCATTGGAAATGATCTCATATTGGATTGGAATTATTCAGCTTAATTAATTTGCATAATTAGCAATTAATTAACACAGAAGCACATTAAGTTCATGTGTGGTGTTGCTTAGCAAACTGAAATCATCTCTTTCTATTCCATCCTGTTGCAGTTTCAGTCAATGTCACAACCAGACAGAAAGCTTTACGAAAGAATTTTTTGCGGGAAATGATCTTTAGCATGCTCTAGCATCACCAGTAAAGACGGAATTATTTATATTGCACCTGATATCTTCTTCGGATAATTATCCTTTAAATCCTGTTACTTAGCAACCATGATCAGCTGTCAACATTATCTTAAGAGTAGTTTGTGGATTGTATTTTGTTTACTGTGCATAGCAAATACTTTAAGTCGTACGTCTTCTGCAGCTGTTTGAATGATCTATTTTGAAAGTCCATCTGTTGCCATGGTTACTCTGATGCTGTTGAGTCTTAAGCAATATATTATCTCCCCATTAATGGGCATATCTAATTTGCAAGAGGATGTAAAGTTAAATGTATACTGCACGTCTACTCGACAAATGGAATTGTCACTATTCTTGTTTTCTGATTGTCAAGACGATATACACTCCTAGTCCAAGGGCTCAAACTCTTCACAATTGACAAATTGCATGCACGAGCATGATTTAATAAAAAAACTAGAACATTTGTATGCCATGTGACGTCATGTGGACAGGTTCTATTGAATACTTTAGTATACAGTCTTGTCAGTACAAGTAAGTATCGATATTCATCATGCAAACTGGGTCCTATGCTGTGAAACCTAAATCATGGATATTTGGTCTTGTTGTCAGTAACATTTAACCATACATTAATAAACGCTGCTCGGACTGATAAATGTGATATATAGAAGATAATATTTGGTGATCGTAGTCCTAAGTTACTATTAAAAATAGCTAGACGTTTCGAGCAATTATCGATACCATACATGGTTATTATATGCATATGAGTATGTTATGTATGCAAATGAGTATGTTTTGTATGCAAATGAGTATGTTATGTATGCAAATGAGTATGTTATGTATGCAAATGAACTTTAACCTTTTCACCACCAGACTTCTTTGCCCAAATTATTCTGTTTTTTTTTTCTTATATTCTTCAATATTTCTGAAAATAAACCTTAATTTTAAAGCCAACAGACAAAGTTTACGTCAATTTTTATTTTTTACTCAAAAAAAATTGGCTTTTTCTGTTCAAATCTTCTGAAGCAAAGTGCAGACTATAAACCAGATTATTTTGTGGATTTGTGATGAAAAGAGGGGACTGGTGGTGAAAAGGTTAATGTGGCATGCTACACAGAAGAAAAAATATCGCTCTGTGACATATGGTAAAAAAAATATATTAAAAATTTTCAATATTTTTAGTGGATTTTTATCAAGGAAATGGAAACCACTGCTAAAATGGCATTTTATTCATATTACTTCACCAAAAAATAGATTTACAATGAACTAAAAAATTTCACGTACTGTTATTTAATACTAACACAAATAGTAGACAGATTTTGACACAAAGTATTGCTACTGCTATATGCGCTAAAATATGCACATGTAAAAACTTGCGAGTAGTCCTCTACCTTATGGTAGGTATGGCAATATATTGCATTGCTTAATACATTGAACCATATGTTTCGGCATCAGATCGGCTGTCATTTTGTGAAGAATGATTTTCTGCGAATACGACAAATTCACAATACAGTTGTATTTTCTAGCAGTCTTAAATTGTCGAAGCATGAAAATGTTTCCCAGTGAAAATGTAAATTATGCATCTTTTGTAACCATGGTGATATGTGATGAAGATACTACTGAAATCATGCAATAACAGCTTTTTATCTTAAAAAAATTGGAATCATCATAATTATGTGGTGCTACTATGGTTACAACTGTTATTGTAGTCATGGTCATTATGCCCCATAAAGGTTTGTCCATTTCATCTCATTTGTGGTGATCAATATTCATTAGTCTGATTCCTGATGATATATTTAATAGTTATCTGACAAGACCACCTGTTAGATTCAGGATGTTTGTCTTACATTACTCTTTGCAATAGATGACAACAAAGATACTGTAGTAATATACCCATTTGTTGTTGTTTTTCAGTAGTTTTATAAACCAATCAATATGCATTCCTGCATTTTGAGTCAACCAATCATTATGCATCCCTGCAGTTTGAGAGAACCAATCAAACAATTAGTTCTACTGGAATGAAATCTTAGTAAATGATTTTTTTAGGACATAACACATTATATACATGAAGTATCTATTTTGTTGAGTGTCGATAGACAACAAATTCAATACAAGTGTCTATTTTGTTGAGTGCCGATAGACAACAAATTCAATACAAGTGTCTATTTTGTTGAGTGTCGATAGACAACAAATTCATTACAAGTGTCTATTTTGTTGAGTGTCGATAGACAACAAATTCAATACAAGTGTCTATTTTGTTGAGTGTCGATAGACAACAAATTCAATACAAGTGTCTATTTTGTTGAGTGCCAATAGACAACAAATTCAATACAAGTGTCTATTTTGTTAAGTGCCGATAGACAACAAATTCAATACAAGTGTCTATTTTGTTGAGTGCCGATAGACAACAAATTCAATACAAGTGTCTATTTTGTTGAGTGCCGATAGACAACAAATTCAATACAAGTGTCTATTTTGTTGAGTGTCGATAGACAACAAATTCAATACAAGTGTCTATTTTGTTAAGTGCCGATAGACAACAAATTCAATACAAGTGTCTATTTTGTTGAGTGTCGATAGACAACAAATTCAATACAAGTGTCTATTTTGTTGAATGCCGATAGACAACAAATTCAATACAAGTGTCTATTTTGTTGAATGCCGATAGACAACAAATTCAATACAAGTGTCTATTTTGTTGAGTGCCGATAGACAACAAATTCAATACAAGTGTCTATTTTGTTGAGTGCCGATAGACAACAAATTCAATACAAGTGTCTATTTTGTTGAGTGCCGATAGACAACAAATTCAATACAAGTGTCTATTTTGTTGAGTGCCGATAGACAACAAATTCAATACAAGTGTCTATTTTGTTGAGTGCCGATAGACAACAAATTCAATACAAGTGTCTATTTTGTTGAATGCCGATAGACAACAAATTCAATACAAGTGTCTATTTTGTTGAGTGCCGATAGACAACAAATTCAATACAAGTGTCTATTTTGTTGAGTGCCGATAGACAACAAATTCAATACAAGTGTCTATTTTGTTGAGTGCCGATAGACAACAAATTCAATACAAGTGTCTATTTTGTTGAGTGCCAATAGACAACAAATTCAATACAAGTGTCTATTTTGTTGAGTGCCGATAGACAACAAATTCAATACAAGTGTCTATTTTGTTGAGTGCCGATAGACAACAAATTCAATACAAGTGTCTATTTTGTTGAATGCCGATAGACAACAAATTCAATACAAGTGTCTATTTTGTTGAATGCCGATAGACAACAAATTCAATACAAGTGTCTATTTTGTTGAATGCCGATAGACAACAAATTCAATACAAGTGTCTATTTTGTTGAGTGTCGATAGACAACAAATTCAATACAAGTGTTTATTTTGTTGAGTGTCGATAGACAACAAATTCAATACAAGTGTCTATTTTGTTGAATGCCGATAGACAACAAATTCAATACAAGTGTCTATTTTGTTGAATGCCGATAGACAACAAATTCAATACAAGTGTCTATTTTGTTGAGTGTCGATAGACAACAAATTCAATACAAGTGTCTATTTTGTTGAATGCCGATAGACAACAAATTCAATACAAGTGTCTATTTTGTTGAGTGTCGATAGACAACAAATTCAATACAAGTGTCTATTTTGTTGAGTGTCGATAGACAACAAATTCAATACAAGTGTCTATTTTGTTGAATGCCGATAGACAACAAATTCAATACAAGTGTCTATTTTGTTGAGTGTCGATAGACAACAAATTCAATACAAGTGTCTATTTTGTTGAGTGTCGATAGACAACAAATTCAATACAAGTGTCTATTTTGTTGAATGCCGATAGACAACAAATTCAATACAAGTGTCTATTTTGTTGAGTGCCGATAGACAACAAATTCAATACAAGTGTCTATTTTGTTGAGTGCCGATAGACAACAAATTCAATACAAGTGTCTATTTTGTTGAATGCCGATAGACAACAAATTCAATACAAGTGTCTATTTTGTTGAGTGCCGATAGACAACAAATTCAATACAAGTCTCTATTTTGTTGAGTGACGATAGACAACAAATTCAATACAAGTGTCTATTTTGTTGAATGCCGATAGACAACAAATTCAATACAAGTGTCTATTTTGTTGAGTGCCAATAGACAACAAATTCAATACAAGTGTCTATTTTGTTGAATGCCGATAGACAACAAATTCAATACAAGTGTCTATTTTGTTGAATGCCGATAGACAACAAATTCAATACAAGTGTCTATTTTGTTGAATGCCGATAGACAACAAATTCAATACAAGTGTCTATTTTGTTGAATGCCGATAGACAACAAATTCAATACAAGTGTCTATTTTGTTGAATGCCGATAGACAACAAATTCAATACAAGTGTCTATTTTGTTGAGTGCCAATAGACAACAAATTCAATACAAGTGTCTATTTTGTTGAGTGCCAATAGACAACAAATTCAATACAAGTGTCTATTTTGTTGAGTGCCGATAGACAACAAATTCAATACAAGTGTCTATTTTGTTGAATGCCGATAGACAACAAATTCAATACAAGTGTCTATTTTGTTGAGTGTCGATAGACAACAAATTCAATACAAGTGTCTATTTTGTTGAGTGTCGATAGACAACAAATTCAATACAAGTGTCTATTTTGTTGAATGCCGATAGACAACAAATTCAATACAAGTGTCTATTTTGTTGAATGCCGATAGACAACAAATTCAATACAAGTGTCTATTTTGTTGAGTGTCGATAGACAACAAATTCAATACAAGTGTCTATTTTGTTGAGTGCCGATAGACAACAAATTCATTACAAGTGTCTATTTTGTTGAGTGCCGATAGACAACAAATTCAATACAAGTGTCTATTTTGTTGAATGCCGATAGACAACAAATTCAATACAAGTGTCTATTTTGTTGAATGCCGATAGACAACAAATTCAATACAAGTGTCTATTTTGTTGAATGCCGATAGACAACAAATTCAATACAAGTGTCTATTTTGTTGAGTAGACAACACATTATATACATCTATGTCTTTTGTTTTCTGTACTATAACCAATACATCTTGAATTATTCTTCAAGATAAATATGATAATCTGAAAACCTGAATTCACTAACTGCAAGGAGTTGATTTTATTGCCATTACAGAATAAAATGAAACATTTATGCACGTTAATCTGGACTCTTTGCCATTGGCAAGGACCAAGAAACTTTTTTCTTACCTAGAGTAAGCACCTTATTCTTGCCACGCAGGATTGAGAAATACGATGAGGTGTAATTATCCGTAGTGAGAGAAATGGGCCTTCTGGGTACTAATTGTCATTGAGATCTAAAATAGACTGGTTGTTCAGTAAATTATCTCGGGTTTAAAGAGATTAGAGGAGGGATTATTAACACTTATTTTCTGTATGATTGATCCATAAATTCTGCAAGCACACATTAACTTGGTCAGTTGACTCACAATCACTTCGTCTATCACATCAGCCAAGCACATTAATTGTTTGAGCAAGCATGTGACTATCACCATCTTTCTTACCTGTTAGTGTTTTCTAGTGTTGTCATTTTTGACTCCCGTGTGCGAAGCACAAAAGGGAGTCTTTGCAGTTACCCTGTCTGTATGTCTGTATGTATGTATTTCTAGTGTTGTCATTTTTAAATGTTTTCTCTTGGTAAGGGTTTGATAGACATGTGAAATTTGGGAGGGGAGGGGAGGGGAGGGTTAGGTGAGGCAGTAGAAAACTGTGAAAATTATTTGTTATCCTTACACTTATGGAGAGCTGGTTATCACATGTGCATATATTCAAATTATTTGTTATCCTTACACTTATGGAGAGCTGGTTATCACATGTGCATATATTCAAATTATTTGTTATCCTTACACTTATGGAGAGCTGGTTATCACATGTGCATATATTCAAATTATTTGTTATCCTTACACTTATGGAGAGCTGGTTATCACATGTGGATATATTCAAATTATTTGTTATCCTTACACTTATGGAGAGCTGGTTATCACATGTGCATATATTCAAATTATTTGTTATCCTTACACTTATGGAGAGCTGGTTATCACATGTGCATATATTCAAATTATTTGTTATCCTTACACTTATGGAGAGCTGGTTATCACATGTGCATATATTCAAATTATTTGTTATCCTTACACTTATGGAGAGCTGGTTATCACGTGTGCATATATTCAAATTTTATTTGTTATCCTTACACTTATGGAGTGCTGGTTATCACATGTGCATATATTCAAATTATTTGTTATCCTTACACTTATGGAGAGCTGGTTATCACATGTGCATATATTCAAATTATTTGTTATCCTTACACTTATGGAGAGCTGGTTATCACATGTGCATATATTCAAATTATTTGTTATCCTTACACTTATGGAGAGCTGGTTATCACATGTGCATATATTCAAATTATTTGGTATCCTCACACTTATGGAGAGCTGGTTATCACATGTGCATATATTCAAATTATTTGGTATCCTCACACTTATGGAGAGCTGGTTATCACATGTGCATATATTCAAATTATTTGTTATCCTCACACTTATGGAGAGCTGGTTATCACATGTGCATATATTCAAATTATTTGTTATCCTTACACTTATGGAGAGCTGGTTATCACATGTGTATATATTCAAATTATTTGTTATCCTTACACTTATGGAGAGCTGGTTATCACATGTGCATATATTCAAATTATTTTTTATCCTTACACTTATGGAGAGCTGGTTATCACATGTGCATATATTCAAATTATTTGTTATCCTTACACTTATGGAGAGCTGGTTATCACATGTGCATATATTCAAATTATTTGTTATCCTCACACTTATGGAGAGCTGGTTATCACATGTGCATATATTCAAATTATTTGTTATCCTTACACTTATGGAGAGCTGGTTATCACATGTGCATATATTCAAATTATTTGTTATCCTTACACTTATGGAGAGCTGGTTATCACATGTGCATATATTCAAATTATTTGTTATCCTTACACTTATGGAGAGCTGGTTATCACATGTGCATATATTCAAATTATTTGGTATCCTCACACTTATGGAGAGCTGGTTATCACATGTGCATATATTCAAATTATTTGGTATCCTCACACTTATGGAGAGCTGGTTATCACATGTGCATATATTCAAATTATTTGTTATCCTCACACTTATGGAGAGCTGGTTATCACATGTGCATATATTCAAATTATTTGTTATCCTCACACTTATGGAGAGCTGGTTATCACATGTGCATATATTCAAATTATTTGTTATCCTTACACTTATGGAGAGCTGGTTATCACATGTGTATATATTCAAATTATTTGTTATCCTTACACTTATGGAGAGCTGGTTATCACATGTGCATATATTCAAATTATTTGTTATCCTTACACTTATGGAGAGCTGGTTATCACATGTGCATATATTCAAATTATTTGTTATCCTTATACTTATGGAGAGCTGGTTATCACATGTGCATATATTCAAATTATTTGTTATCCTCACACTTATGGAGAGCTGGTTATCGCATGTGCATATATTCAAATTGTTTGTTATCCTTACACTTATGGAGAGC